>NC_140989.1:269914137-270514137 GCF_052327205.1 Somniosus microcephalus | reverse complement strand
TTTATCAAATTGTCCTTCTACTTTTAAAAGATCTGTGTATCTCAACCCTCAAGTCTCTGTGCTCTTATCATTTTCAAGTTTTTAATTGTTTAGTGAAATGAAGAACTAAAGGTTTGATCCCCATCTGTAATCAGCTGCTGATCTGAGAATGAAAATTGGCAGCAGAGTCTGAGAGCAGGTCATCTCTCCACTCACTCAGTCAGCGGTACACTGCCCAGAGATTTCACAAAAAACATGGGGGAATTGGGCCATGCAGAGGGTTAGCAGAGCAGGATGTCCTTTCACCTTTGTAAACTAAGTTTATGGTACAAAGATCAATCTGGGTTGTATAATCAGCAAATAAGAGTCAGCACGCTCGATGAAGTTCACCCAAATCCTGTAACAAGGCAATCAAGTAATCAAAACAACCTTACTCCCCCAATTTGACAGGTTAAATTGCTACAAGGTAGAAAACCACCATAATTTTCAATGTTTAGTTAGATTTGGAATATATCAAAAGATGATTTGATCCAAAATTAAAATTTAAACAGTAGCAACTCTGATTACGTTCAGAAAAAAAACTACATGCTATGAAAGATTGATTGAAATAAAAAGGCCATAAGTGTATTTATTAAATACAATGTTTATTAAATTGAACACATTTTATTAAAAATACTGTCTTAGAAATTAAGTCAATGGCATTCATTTTGTTAGAATGGATTCAATTATTTCTTTTGGACATCTTTACCCAAGTACTAGTGCAAAATAAACTGGTATGGCACCGGCAAACAGTCGCAGTTAAATTACACATTTCCTCTTCTCAACACAGAGCACAAGAGAAACCAGATGTAGTGAGCAAAATGAGAAAATCTTTCAAATGGATGTTGGTTCCAGTGCCCATCCCCCTGCTCCTCCTCTAACTCTGTGCAGCTAATGTAATCCGACCTGGATTCTGCACTCACACATGGAACACAGACAGACTTGGGCTCCAATTTACTACCATATGCCAATCTATTACGGTTATTTAGTGCATGCTGTTCAAGAAGTGGGTAATTACAAATATCAAAGTTAATTAATTTAGGTAATTAGCATATTGTTACAAGATGCCATCCTCATTAGAACATGGAAATTGTCTTTGGGAATAGGTGATAAACACTGTAGATTTCAGATTGGTGAGCAAGACAAGCCCTGCAACACAAACCCACCTGTGAATATCTAACAAGTATTCATTAAGCACTCTAATTGGACTGGTTGTGCAATTCAGAATTTATGTTCATCAGTTATTAAATGCCAAATTAAGGGAGTTTGTATAAATTTTCTTCTGATTTACAAGAAAAACCAAGTGCAAAAAAAATAAAAACCTGCAAGAGATCCGACTGCATAGATGAAATTGGGATTTGCGGTACAGTGCTGGTGCAGTCTTTTAAAAGGTAACCGCCCGCACTGGAAAGTCCAAGAGAACTGTTAAGATTGGAGGTTGATGCGGAGATCAGGAACATTAGCACCGAGCCAAGTTGCACGGTTCCATTGTCACAGCCACGCCAACGCCACTCCTGCCCGAGGTCATCTGCGTCACTTCTGTCCACTGGCCAGTGTCTGGATCAAAGCATTCCACGCTACTGAGGAAATCTTGTCCATCATAGCCACCTATACATAAATGTGTCAAAACATGAACAGATTACATCCACTGAAATTTAACATTCCTGCAATTCATAGTCTTGTTTATTCCCAGGTAGAGTTAAGACTCAAGAGTATCTCACCTGCCTGCCCTCTCAGCATGTGATCTAAATAAATAAATAAAGTGAGCCTTGGCTTAGCACTCTGGCCTCGAGTCAGAATATCAATGATGTTGTTCATTTTGTTAGAACGGATTCAGTTATTCTTCACCCAAGTACTAGTGCAAAATAAACTGGAACGGTCATGGGTTGAAGCCCCATTCCAGAGACTTGAGCACATAATCAAGACCGTCACTCCGCTGCACTGTTGGAGGGAGCGCTGCACTGTTGGAGGCGCCATCTTTCAGTTGAGATGTTAAACTGAGGCCCAGTCTGCCTGCTCAAGGTGGATGTAAAAGATCCCATGGTGAGCAGGGAGTTTCCTTGGTGTTCTAGCCAATATTTATCCCTCAATCATGGCCACTAAAAAAAAGATTTTCCAGTAATTTTGCATTGCTGTTTGTAGGAATTTGGTTGCATGCTTGCCTACAATGACCACACCTCAGAAAGTACTTCATTAGCTAAGGAAGGTATGATAGAAATTTCTTCCCTTTAAGGTTCCCCAGAGGGCACAGTTGATTAATTCAACTCTATCAAATTGAGGCATATAGATTAGTCAGGCCAGGTTAGCGATTCTCAAGCAGGACAGTAGCCAATAGCCCATAATTTGCGGTCAGCAGCAAAGGTGCTTGCCCCAAAGAAAGCTGCCCACAGATCTCGATCTCTGGCGAGAAGTTTGCCTTTTTCAGCATTCAGTTGATTGAAGTGCTGTGAATAGGGGATTCCTATGGCAATGCTGCAGTGACGACAACAAGCTGTCTAAGCAGCCAATCACATTGAAGAATTCTCAAACAGGAAACCAGAAGCTGTTTTTATCCAAAAAAAAATTTAAATGTTAGAGAGCGAAATAAAGATTGGGACTTTCATATGGGGATAAGGTAGAAACTGAAATATGAACAAATGTTAAAAAAAAATTTAAGTTTAAAAAAATTGTAATTATCATATTTGACACTGCACAAAAGTTTGTTTTCCAGACCGGTAAATATGTTTATTTACCAGTCAAAACTATTCCAACAAGGCTTAGCATTTAATGAGGTATTTAACAGCAATATTACCGTGGAAAAGACCAAGTTTGCCAGTTTCACTGATTACATTGATTGACAGCTATGGGGGGGGGGGCGCGGGGGGAAGAGAAGGGGAGAGACACAGCTCAGGCAGTGTCAGAGCAATGAATAACTGACTGGAACTTCAGGATTTCTGCATTTAGATGTGCATGTGCTAAATCCTGAAGTTATGTCAGTTTCAGAGTTGTAATGACAGCGAACGCTGACAGTTCGTCTTCATTACCCACCGCAAATTGTTTCTGGCTGGGGGGGGGGGGGGGAGGAATGGGAGTCAGGATTCTTGATCTTGGATTATTTCGCAGCGATTCCCACATAAGTGTGCACATGTGGACTTTGGGTGAAGGCAGGATCAGCCTCAGCATAGTTGAATTGCTTATTGACACCATCTAGGCTCTTGACCGAAGTGTAGCCTTTTGAAACTGACCCAACATTGAGTCTGCATCATCAGGAAAGGTAAGATGTTACACATTGAAAGTGAACTCGGAATATTGAATTGTGTAAACAAATGCCTTCAGTGCCGTTCATCCAAAATTAGTATTAAAACTACAGGAAGTTTTCCTAGAACAACGGATCACTATATTTATGCAAGGATACAAAGGATTATTAAAAAAAAGTAGTCAGTCATTTTTGCAGGGAGTAAAATTCACTGAAAATGTTTTACTGCAACTCTTGATTGAAGCCCTTGTGAAACAGACTTAAGTCCCCCCCCCTGACCCTGAACACGGGGGCCCCACAAGGATGTGTGCTGAGCCCCCTCCTCTACTCCCTCTTCACCCACGACTGCGTGGCTGTTAATGGTTCCAACACCATCATCAAGTTTGCAGATGACACCACGGTAGTAGGCCAGATCACCAACAACGATGAGTCAGCCTACAGGGAGGAGGTCCAGCATCTCGTGAAGTGGTGCGCCGACAACAACCTGGCCCTTAACACCAAGAAAACAAAGGAAATAATCGTGGACTTCAGGAAGTCCAAAGGCGGAAGTCACACCCCCATCCACATCAATGGGGCGGAGGTGGAAAGGGTGGCCAGCTTTAAGATCCTCGGAGTCCACATCACGGAAGACCTCTCCTGGTCCCTCAACACCTCTCTGGTGAAGAAGGCCCAGCAGCGCCTATATTTCTTGAGGAGGCTGAAGGGATGTAATCTGTCACCCCTGATCCTCTCTAACTTCTACCGCTGCACTATAGAGAGCATCCGGACAAACTGTATCATGGTATGGTATGGCAGCTGTAGCTCCCATGACCGGAAAGCCCTGCAGCGGGTAGTCAAAACTGCCCAACGCATTACCGGCACCCGGCTACTGACCATAGAGCATATATATCAGAAACACTGCCTACGGAGGGCACGGTCCATCATCAAAGACCCTACCCACCCCAGCCACAGTCTGTTCACCCTCCTACCATCTGGGAGACGCTACAGATGCATTCGCACCCGTACGACCAGATTTAGGAACAGCTTCTTTCCCAGGGCTGTCATCCTACTGAACTCCACAAATAAACACTAAAGCCTGCACATCTGCCAATGCACTTTATTATGGTCATATTTATGCTAATATACTGCAAGCCAAATGTATAAATGTATGTTGAATGTTTAAGTGTCCTAATCCAAATTGTACACTCTCGGGAGCCGCAAGCCTACATTTCGTTGTACTGCACTTGTGCACTAACAATGACAATAAAAGTTGATTTGATTTGATTTAATACAGGATTCAATCAAGATCCTGCAAATCATCATTACCTACATTCCCAAAGGAACTATTCAGTTTATTTTTGGTGAACGTTTTATGCTCATCAAGGTAAGCGACTGTTAGTGATGGGAAATGGAGCACCAATAGTTTGGTCAAATACAGCAAAGATTGGAGGAATATGCTCCTCCTGCATTCTGTCTCCCAACAATTTACATGAACCCCAACAGAAGAGAATTCTCCATCTCGGAGTTATTCCGAATATTATGTAGTTTTGTCCAGTGGAAACTGGATTTCACAGGACCCGGAGACAGAAAAAGCCTTCCATTCCGTCAGTCTAGGCTGGATTTAGATCCAGAGGGCATGGATGAACTAGTGCCCCTCAAATACTGTACTTCAACACTCAGTGATATGTCTCTAAACTGGTTACAGGCAATACATAGAGCTGTAATACATACAACTATATTGACAGCTGTCTGTAGCAGTGTGGAATACTATTCCGAACAAAAATGCAGAATTGTTTATTGGAGTAGGTTTTACCATTTAAAGCATTCATCCCACACATACTGGAACAGGAATGTAGGGAGTAGGCCATTCAGCTCCTCAAGCCTATTCCGCCATTCAATTAGACCATGGCTGATCTGTAGCTTAACTCCATCTACCACTCCTGGTTCCATAACCCGTAATACTCTTGCTCAACAAAAATCTATAAATCTCAGTTTTGACATTTTCAATTGACCTAGTCTCAACAGCTTTTTGGGGGAGAATGTTCCAGATTTTCACTACCCTGTGTGTGAAGAATTGCTTTCTAACATCACCCCTGAACAGCCTAGCTCTAATTTTAAGGTTATGCCCCCTTGTTATTGACTTCCCCCCACCCCCCCCCCTCCCCCACCAGAGGAAATAGTTTCTCACCATCAACCCTGTCAAACTCTTTATCTTAAACATCTCAATTAGATCACTTCAATCTCCTGTGTTCATGGGAACACAAGCCTAGTCTATGCAACCTGTCCTCACAAGTTAACCCTTTTAGCCTCAGTATCATACTGAATATTTCCTGTACAGAGTATCCAAGGGTATGAAATTAAGAGGATAGCTGTATGGAAGTTTGATCTTAAATACTGGAAAGGAACAGGTCAAATTAGAATCTGAAAGAGAAAAATGGTTAATATTTTGGGTAGGACTCAATCAGAATTCTGATAAAGGATCAGACCCAAAACATTAACTGATCTTTTTCTATCAAATGCTGATCAGCCTGGAGTGGCTTCTTTTCATCACTAGATCTTAGAATTACTTGTTCAAAAATACATGGCTACAGTAAAATTCTAATACATAATACAACAGACCTTTTGTAAATAAAGCCAATTGCACATTTCTGAATACGAATTGGACAAATACAGAACAGACTGCAATGGACAAGTTGAGTGGCTGCAATTTGACAACAGAAATACATAGCAGTGAGTAGTTCTTAGTAACAGATTGCACTAAGGCAAAACCAAGTCTAATTGGAAGCAAAAATAAATTCCTTGGTTTTATGTTTTAACGTTAATCAGCAAGCCACAAAAATGTACCAAAAATCTTGCAGCTTTCCTTAAACCAGATGTAGAGGTTTCAGACTACACAACAGACCATAAATCTTCAAACCATAACAGGATGTCCACTAGAAGCAAGATGTCCAGAAGCCATGGTGTGACCCCAGGGACTGTACTGCAAACTATTAACTAGGGGAAGATTAGCATGAGATTTTATTTACAGAAATATCTTCCAGTCTTGGGACATAAGAGTAACTGGAGTTGCGTGCATCACTCTGCAGCCTCTAACACAGCAGATCCCTCCAGCAACAATCAGATTTAATAGAGAGCTTGGAATTTGCAGGTTCACAGCATGCTTGCACTGCCAGAGTATCATTAACAGCAGATCCAAAATCAGCAGCCAACTAGCAATGCAAGCGAAGCAGCCCTCACGCTGCATAATGGCTTGCAAGAGGCAGCCTTTTGTTTTTACCGTCAGTGACCTGAGCACACAAAGTGCTGATATTTGCCCCACAGACTAATGAGGCATTCTTGCTGTTCAGACCTTTCCCAGTCTCTGGGGGAAGGCATCAATCCCTAGAATTTGATGAAGGGCCCCATTCCAAACATTAATCCAGCTTTGTCTTTTAGGTGGTATCTAAACTGCTATATATTTAGAGCATTTTCTGGTTTCATTTCAGATTTACCATAGGCACAGTTTTAGTTTATCCCAGTAAAATAGTCAATATCTGTGATTTTAGAACTGGTGCATACGCTGTAGAAATCATCCTGCAATATAAACACTTCAGGAGCAGTTCTGCAATATAAATAGTTTACATCTGACTATAGTTTGTGTCTATTGAATTTACCACGTTTGTGAGCCACATGCAATGTCAGAAACTTCTGTAACTTTGGCAGACACTCATTTTCTTTGTACATGTGCCACATTTATAGAAGTTCCCAGCTGCAATACATTGTTCATTGGGCTGAACATTGCCTCCAGAATTTCAATAGGGCCAAGATTTCGAGTATGTAGTGAAACTTAGATTGAGCAGAGCTCTCCCGATGCCTTAATTTAGAGTGCACCACTTGGTATGGTACTGAGCTAAGCAAGCCAGGAATGCTTCTGGTTCAATTTTTGATCGGTGCGGAGTCAGACAATCTCAGCTGACACATTAATTAGCCTTAGCCTCCTTGGCTAGTGAGTGTGAATGAAAAGGTCAGCTAAGTTTTATGCTCCTTACTGCTAACCTCAGGAAAGTGCAAATGTAGGGATTTTAAACAAGAATAGGATTCAACCTCCACAGGCATGTAATCAGCGGATATGGACGTTGTAGACTCGCATAGACGTTGTCCAACCCCCTGGACAAGATACTGCAGGCATCACAGATTAGAGAAAGGAGTGGTAACAACAAAATTAATGTTCTGGGAGATTTTAATTATCCACTTATTGATTGGTACAGAGACGCAGTAAATAGAGAAAAGAGAATGGAATTCCTAAAAATGTGCACAGGACTCCTTGCTCAATAGCATGTTAGTATGCTACAAGGTTGGAGGCTTTGCTCAATCTGGTTTGAGTAATGAAATGGATCAGGTGAATGATCTAAATGCAGGTAAACACCATAGTGACCCTAATATGATGAGGTTTAAGATCCAACTAGAAAGGGAAAAGGTCATACAGGGATCGGGTGGGATATGTGTCGGTGCAGGCTCGATGGGCCGAAATGGCCTCTATCTGCACTGTGGGGTTTCTGTGATTCTGTGAAAAACCAAAAACACCAGACTGGATTATGGCAGATTTTAGAAAGATGAGCTAGCTGAGGTGAGGTAAAAGAAATTGGCACACAGGACTATAGGGCAATATTGTGATGTTTAAGGTACAGAATAACTATATTCCATTAAAAAAGGAAAATACTAGTCATTTTCGGATGCCATGCATAAATAAAGTTTAGAAACCGATTAAAATGGAAGCAGAGGATCTGAGGACTAAGAATAATTATGAAAAGAACTAAAAAGGAGAATATGAGAAAAGATGATGGCAGCTTTAATTTGGAGGAAATGAGTGGGGTCAACAACTTCTCCTTTGACTCCACTCACTTCCTCCAAATAAAAGGTGTTGCTATGGGAACCCGCATGGGTCCTAACTATGCCTGCCTTTTCATGGGATATGTGGAACATTTTTTGTTCCAGTCCTACTCGGGTCCCCTCCCTCCCCTCTTTTTCTGGTACATTGAAGACTGTATCAGTGCTGTTTCCTGCTCTTGCCCGGAACTAGAAAATTTCATTCACTTTGCTTCCAATTTCCACCTTTCCTTCACCTTCACATGGTCCATCTCCGACCCTTTCCTTCCTCGACCTCGGTCTCCATCTCTGGGGATAGGCTATTGACAAACATTCACTACAAGCCCACCGACTCCCACAACTACCTGGACTACATTTCCTCCCATCCCGCTTCCTGCAAGGACTCTTCTCCCAGTTTCTCCGTCTCCGCCACATCTGCTCCGACGATGCCACCTTCCATACTAGTGCGTCCAACAGGTCTTCCTTTTTCCACAACAGAGGATTCCCCTCTACTGTGGTTGACACGGCCCTTGACTGTGTCCATTCTATTTCCCACACTTCTGCTCTCACCCCTTCCTCTCCCTCCCAGAACCATGATAGAGTTCCCCTTGTCCTCACTTTCCACCCCACCAGCCTCCACATTCAATGGATCATCCTCCACCATCTCCAGCATGATCCTACCACCAAACGCATCTTCCCCCTCACCTCCCCTTGCAGCATTCCGAAGGGACTGCTCCCTCCGCGACACCCTGGTCCACTCCTCTATCACCTCCAACACCCCTTTCCCTTCGCCTGGCACCTTGCCTTGCAAGTGCAAGAAAAGCAACACATGCCCTTTTACCTCCTCCCTTCCCACTGTCCAGGGCCCCAAACACTCCTTCCAGGTGAAAGTGATTTACTTGTACTTCTTGCAATTTAGTATACTGTATTCGCTGCTCATGATGCGGTCTCCTCTATATTGGGGAGACCAAACGCAGATTGGGTGACCGCTTTGCGGAACACTTCTGCTCAGTCCGTAAGGGTGACCCCGAGCTTCCGGTCGCCTGTCACTTTAATTCTCCACTCGACTCCCACTCTGACCTCTGTGTCTTCGGCCTCTTACACTGTTCCAATGAAAGCTCGAGGAACAACACCTCATCTTTTGATTAGGCACTTTACAGCCTTCTGGGCTCAACATCGAGTTCAATAATTTCAGTCCATAACCTCTGCCCCTATCTTTTTTTTCTCTCTCATGGCAGCTGTCTTTCATTCTGCCATCGCCATTTACACTTCAGCTAGAGCAATCTTTTGTTTCTTAACTTGTCCCATTACCATCTCCTTTAGCCTTGCACCATCATCTCTTAATGTCTCTTAATCTCTCCTGCCTTCCATCCTATCACAGACCTTCCCCCTTTGTTCTTTCCTCCCCTCCCCCCTTTCCCTGCCCCTACACTTGCTTAAAAACCGGTTCCATCTCCAGCTCTGACAAATTGTCATCGACCTGAAACGTTAACTCTTTCTCTCCACAGATGCTGACTGACCTGCTGAGTATTTCCAGCATTTTCTGTTTTTATTTTATGAGAAAAGGGGTTGAGTGGCATAAGGAAAGCTAAGAGGGAGTAGGAGGAAATATTTTTTTTTTAAACATTAAAAGGAATGGTAAAGTATTTTACAAGTAGCAGTAAAAAAATAGTTAAAATCAAGATGGAATCAGAGAGAGGAGAGTATTGTCAACTTGTCATCAAAAAATGGTGGAGGAATTTAAAAGTACTTCACATTGGTCTTTACAAAAAAGAAAATTGCAGAGCAGATGAATCCTGAAATGGTGGAGAGTTGATAGGAGTGACATTATGATGGATAAAAGAAAATTTTTAGATAAGTTAGTGAGGCTAAATGAAGATGAGGGAAGAAATTGACAAAGCCGTAGGAATTATAGTTCAAGGCTCTATTCAGTGTGGACATGTACCGGAGGACTGGAGAGCAGCCGGTGTAGTACCCATTTAAAAAAAAGAGCTAATCTGGGTAATTACAGGTCAATTTATTTAATATCTATGGTAGGGAAAATTTTTAGAGTCTTTGATCTAGGATGAAATTACCACATATCTATGTAAAGAAAAAATAGTTGGAAGTAGCCCACACGGATTTTAGAAGGGACAGTCTTACTTGACAAACCTCAAAATTCTTTGAGGAGGTAACAGACATGGAAGATGGGTGAAGTGCAGTGGATGTAGCATATATGAACTTTAGAAAAGCCTTTAACAAAGTACTACACATGAGATTACACAGATTTGTAAAAGGCAGATCATGTTTGACTAATCTAATTGAATTTTTTGATGAAACAACGGAGGATTGGTGAAGGGAATGCAATGGATGTTATCTACATGGATTTCAGGAAGGCGTTTGACAAAGTACAGGTAGACTATCCTTTATCCAAAAACCTCGGGACCAGCCGAGTTTCGGATAAAGGAGAATTTCGGATTTCGGAAGGTGGGTCCGCAGGGGGGGGGGGGGGGGGTCGGCGGGGGGTCGTGCGCACGACTTACGCTGACGCTCAGCGTAAGTCAGTCGGGGTCGGCGGGCGGCGGGGCCGGCGGTGTCCGCGGGGGGGGGGGGGGGTCGTGCGCACGACTTACCCTTTATCCGAACTTCCGCAACCGGAACCCTCTTTTCGTTCAGCGTAAGTCGTACGCACGACTTACGCTGAACGAAAAAACCTTCGGTTTTTAGAGGGTTTCGGTTTTCGGAAGTCCGGATAAAGGGTAGTCTACCTGTACCACATACAGGAAACTCTCGTTTAAACGGCACCTAAATATCCGGAATTCTCTATTAACCGGCAAAATTCTCACTCCGAAAACAACACCTCAATAACCGGCAATGTTGCCGAGTCCGAGTCTCCCGCGGTGGCCGAGTTAGTCAGTGGGGGTAGTTCTCCAAACTGCCACTACTCGGCTTCTTGGCGCTGTCGGAAGTCGGCACACCTTAATACCCCTGTAACAGGAGTCTGACTCTCCCGCGCTGCCGGTAGTCTCTTCTGATCCACCATTTTACAGGGGTACTGTGTGTCTCCCACGATGCTGGTGGTCATTGCATTGCATTACCCTCAACTGGCAGTACTGTACTTAATCAAGCATCTTCCACCATCCATTTAACACAACATTCTGTAGGTGAGTACCCAATTACTGTATACTGCACATTTCTTGATGTTTTTATTTTTCTTTGTTAAAAATAGCCTCGGTAGATAACCCTCTCTGTCATCCGGAATTTTTGATCAACTGGCAACATGCCGGTCCTGTCGGTGCCGGATACCAAAGAGTTTCCTGTAGAAGGCTGGTTAACAAAATTGAGGCTCATGGAATAGGTGGGTCAGTGACAGCTTGGATAAGGAATTGGCTTAAGGATGGAAAACAGCAAGTTGTGGTAAATGGCTGTTTTTCAGACTGGAGGATGGTAGACAGTGGTGTTCCTCAAGGGTCAGTGCTGGGGCCACTGCTTTTTTTGAGATATGACCTGGACATTGGAATACAGAGTAGAATTTCTAAATTTGCCGATGACACCAAACTTGGGGGTGTGGCAAACAGTGAGGATGATACCAATCGACTGCAACAGGACTTAGAAAGGTTAGCAGAATGGGCAGATGAAATTTAATAGAGAAGTGTGAGGTGATGCATTTTGGCAGAAGGAACAGGGCGAGGCAATATACACTTAATGGCACAGTTTTAAAGAGTGTGCAGGGAAAGAGGGACCTGGGAGTTAATGTGCATAGGTCCCTGAAGGTGGCAGGACATATTGAGAGAGTGGTTAGCAAAGCATATGGGATCTTGGGCTTCATTAATAGAGGTATTGAGTACAAAAGTCAAGAAGTTATGCTGAACCTTTATAAAGTGCTGGTTAGGCCACAAATGGAGTATTGTGTCCAGTTCTGGTCACCACACTTTAGGAAGGATATGAAGGCCCTTGAGGGTGTGCAGAGGAGATTTACCAGAATGGTTCCGGGGGGTGGGGGATCTGAACTACAGGTTGGAGAAGCTGGATTTGTTTTCATTAGTGCAAAGGAGGTTGAGGGGTGATTTGATAGAGGTGTACAAGATTATGACGGGTTTGGATAGGCTAGACAGGGAAAGGCTGTTCCCACTAGTTGATGATACAAGGACTAGAGGACACAGATTTAAGGTTTTGGGCAAGAGATACCGGGGGGGGGGGGGGGGGGGGGGGGGGGGATGTGAGGAAAATCTTTTTTACGCAGCGAGTGGCGAGGACCTGGAACTTGCTGCCAACGAAAGTGATGGAAGCAGAGACACTCAATGTTTTCAAGGGGAGACTGGATAGGCACTTGAGGGAAATAAACTTGCAGGGCTACTGGGATAGAGTGGGGGAATGGGACTGACTGGATTGCTCTACAGAGAGCCGGCACGGATTCAATGGGCCGAATGGCCTCCTTCTATGCCATTATGACTATGAGAAGATTAATGGATATGGAACTGGGGTGGGGCAGGGGGCTGGAAAAGAGACAGAAAACTTGATTTAAAAAGTTAGAAGAGAGTTAAGGGTAGTTTCCCCCCCCCCCCACACCCCGGAGTGGTTGGAAGTGGGTTGTGGTGTTCCGCAGGGTTCAGTTCTGGAGCCACTTCTGTTTAGTGTGTATGCTAATGATTTGGATAAGCCTAGAGGAAGTAGTTTTAAAATTTGCATATGATACCAAAATAGGAAGTACAGCTAATTCTTTAGACGTCTTCAGGAAGCTGCAAAGGGATAAGAGAGAAGTTAGGGGGGGGGGAAACTAAAAGTAGCAGGCGGAAATCAACATCACGAAGTGAGAGGTGATGCATTTTGATTGAATAGAATAGCAGTAATTATATTCTGAATAGAAGTAGGCTCGCTGCTGTGAAGGAGCAGAGGGATTGGGTGTACAGGTTCACAGGACAATAAAGGCACCACCTCACATTGATGAGGCTGTAAAAAAAAAGCTAATGGAATTCTGTGGTAAACCACTGTTTGTTATTGTTGTTGTTGCACACTGTTGTGCCTATGCATGCCTCAGCTGACTCCGCCCCTGGCTCCACCCACATGCCCGGGTATAAAGGTGACTGCTCTGCAGCCCCCTGCCCTTTTGGATACCAGGCAACCACGAGAGGCATGCTCTGTTCTTTGCTAATAAAAGCCTATTAATTAACTCTGTCTTTTATGAGGAATTGATAGCGCATCAATTTTATTAGCAAAACAAAATGTCGAGTCCAAATGCTGAACAGCAGGAGCTGCATCAACCGACGGCGCCAAACGCTGAGCAGCAGGCGCTGCTGCGAGCCCTCAGACCAACATGCCTGGACCTAGACCCCCAAGAAGCGGGTTCGGCTACCAAATTCGCACAATGGCTGCGTTGCTTCGAGGCTTACCTGGAAGCCTCAACTGTGACCCTAGACGAAAACAAGCTGAAAATCCTGGCCTCAGCCACCAAGTTTATACACTAATCCAGGACGCGACGACCTACGCGGCGGCTATCGATCTGCTCAAAGGGCAATACGCACGCCCGGTAAATACGGTCTATGCCAGGCACCTCTTAAGATCCCGCAGACAGCAGCCCAGGGAATCGGTGGAGGCTTTCCTACGGGCACTACGGATACTCGGCCGATGCTGCGATTGCAAAGAAGTATCAGCCGCAGCACACACGGAGGGACTGATCCGAGATGCTTTCGTTGCGGGTCTAAGGTCCGACTACTCCCGGCAGAGACTGTTGGAGAAGGGAGAAATAGACCTGAAAAAGGCAGTGTCCCTCGCGCTCTCGCTCGACGCGGCCCACAGGAATATGGACGCTTTCTCCCCTAACCGCTCCGCACCGTGGACGCCGCAACCTTGGGTCATGGGACCGCCACCTCCAACTGCTGCAGCGATGTCCAAGGCACAGAAATGTTATTTTTGTGGCCAGGCAAAACACCCCAGAGCACGCTGCCCGGCGAAAAACGCTACCTGCTCCGGCTGCGGGAAGAAAGGACACTATGTCAGCGCCTGCAAAGGTAAAACCGCTAACGCCAGCAGCGCAGTGTGCGAACCGTGGGGGCAGCCATCTTGTCCGCCATCTTGGGCTCCCCCAGCCGCGTGGGGATCGGGATCATGGGCGCCGCCATTTTGTCCGCCATCTTGGACGCCTCCAACTCCAATCACGGGGGACCCGGACTCGACCACCGCCTCATCAGACGACCACATCGACTCGCTTGACCATACGCTGGCCTCCGTGACGCTGGACCAATCTCTCCCTCATCAACTGTCCAGGTCCATGATGGACATTACGGTAAACGGCCGCACCACTACCTGCCTTTTTGACAGCGGGAGCACGGAGAGCTTTATCCACCCCGACATGGTGCGCAGTTACTCTCCCGGTCCTGCCGACGCGCCATCGGATCTCTATGGCTTCCAAAGCCCAGTCAGCGGACGTCGGTGGCTACTGTGTAGTGACCCTTTCGGTACGGGGCACAGAATACAAAAATTTTAAACTTCTGGTCCTGCCCCATCTCTGCGCGGCCGTTCTACTGGGGTTGGCTTTTCAGTGCCACCTTAAAAGTGTCACATTAGCGTATGACGGACCCCTCCCCCCCACTCACAGTCTGCAGCCAGCAGCTTTTAAATCGCCTGCCGCGCACCATCTGCAGCCTCTCCACCCTTAAAGTCTCCCCCCCTCCTTGTTCGCTAACCTCACCCGCGACTGTAAGCCCATCGCTACCAAAAGCAGGCGTTAGTGCCGGGGATAGGAGCTTCATTAAATCCGAGGTAGCGAGACACCTGAAGGAAGGGATTATTGAGAGTAGCACCAGCCCATGGCGAGCACAAGTGGTGGTGGTGGTGAAGACTGGCGGAAAACAGTGCCTAGTTATTGACTACAGCCAGACGATCAATTGCTACACCCAGTTGGATGCATACCCACTCCCCCACATATCTGACATGGTCAATCAGATAGCACAATACCGGGTGTTCTCGACGATTGATCTGAAGTCGGCATACCACCAGCTCCCCATCAGGGCTGAGGACCGCCAGTACACAGCTTTTGAAGCTGACGGTCGTCTCTACCACTTCCTCAGAGTTCCCTTCGGCGTCACCAACGGGGTTTCAGTCTTCCAACGGGAGATGGACCGGATGGTCGACCAGAACGCGCTCCAGGCCACTTTCCCCTATCTAGACAACGTCACCATCTGCGGCCACGACCAGCAGGACCATGATGTTAACCTAGAGAAATTCCTCCGTACGGCCCAGCAGCTGAATCTAACATACAACAAGGACAAATGTATGTTTCGTACCACGCGCCTTGCCATTCTTGGCTGCGTAGTGGAGAACGGAGTCATCGGCCCCGACCCCGACAGAATGCGCCCCCTTATGGAGCTCCCCCTCCCCCACTGCCAAAAAGCACTGAAGAGATGCCTAGGGTTTTTCCTCGTACTATGCTCAGTGGGTGCCCAACTATGCGGACAAAGCCAGACCCCTCATCAAGTCCGCCTCCTTCCCACTGACAGAGGCATGTGCAGCCTTCACTCATAAAAGAGATATTGCGAAGGCCACAATGCACACAGTGGATGAGTCCATCCCTTTCCAAGTGGAGAGCGACACATCCGACTTTGCCCTAGCTGCAACCCTTAACTAGGCGGGGAGACCCGTGGCCTTTTTCTCAAGGACCCTCCAGGGCCCCGAGATTCGACACTCCTGTCGAAAAGGAGGCTCAGGCCATTGTGGAAGCGGTGCGACATTGGAGGCATTACCTGGCCGGAAAACGATTTACCCTGCTCACTGACCAGCGTTCAGTAGCTTTTATGTTTAATAATAAGCGGAGGGGCAAAATCAAGAATGACAAGATCTTGGTGGAGAATCGAACTCTCCACCTACAATTACGATATCTTGTACCGGCCCGGGAAACTCAATGAGCCCCCAGATGCCCTATCACGTGGTACATGCGCCAACGCGCAGGTTGATAGACTGAAGACCCTCCACAATGACCTCTGCCACCCGGGGGTCACCAGGTTCTTCCATTTCATCAAATCCCGTAACCTGCCCTACTCCATCAAGGAGGTCAGGACCTTGACCAGGAACTGCCAAATCTGTGCCGAGTGCAAACCGCATTTTTATAGGCCAGACAGAGCGAGCCTGATCAAAGCCACGTGCCCCTTCGAGCGGCGATTTTAAAGGGCCCCTCCCCTCCTCTGACCGCAATGTGTACTTCCTCAATATAATTGACGAGTACTCCAGTTTCCCATCCCTTGCTCAGACATGACCAGTACCACGGTCATTAAATGTCTGAATGACCTCTTCGCCTTGTTCGGTTTCCCTAGCTATATTCATAGCGACAGGGGCTCATCCTTTATGAGCGACGAACTTCGTCAGTACCTGCTCGCGAGAGGTATTGCTACAAGCAGGACCACCAGCTACAACCCCCGGGGGATTGGCCAGGTGGAAAGAGAGAATGCGACGGTCTGGAAGGCAGTCCTTTTAAACTTGAAATCTAAGGGCCTTCTGACCTCTCGCTGGCAGGAGGTCCTCCCTGCGGCGCTCCATTCCAGTCGGTCACTGCTTTGTACAGCCACCAATGCCACCCCTCACGAGAGAATGTTCTCCTTCCCCAGGAAGTCCACATCAGGGATCTCGTTACCGACATGGCTGACTTCTCCAGGACCCGTCCTACTGCGGAAGCACGTGAGGTCCCATAAGACGGACCCCCTGGTCGAGAGGGTGAGCCTTCTCCACGCCAACCCTCAGTATGCTTACGTGGTGTACCCGGATGGGCGGGAGGACAGAGTCTCCATACGGGACCTCGCACCTTCGGGTGCTCCTGAAACACTTCCTTCGCCACCCACCACGACCCACGCCTACCCCCAGTATGCTTACGTAGCGTACCCGGACGGGCGGGAGGACACAGTCTCCACACGAGACCTCACCTTCGGGTGCCTGAGACACCACCATCGCCACCCACCACTACCCACACCCCGACCCCTGTAGACTGCATGCCGCAGCCCCAGGACCCGCCATTGACTACACAACCTCTCAACGAGACGCCAGGTTCGGCGTTGGATGCTGCACCATCACCGCTACGACGATCAGGACGGCATACAAGGCCACCTGATAGACTTAATTACACGAACATTTAGTACACTTCACCCCGCTGGACTCAATTTTAAACAAGGGGTGAATGTGGTAAACCACTGTTCGTTATTGTTGTTGCACTCTGTTGTGCCTATGCATGCCTCAGCTGACTCCGCCCCTAGCTCCACCCACATGCCCGGGTATAAAGGTGACTGCTCTGCAGCCCCCTGCCCTTTTGGATACCAGGCAACCACGAGAGGCATGCTCTGTTCTTTGCTAATAAAAGCCTATTAATTAACTCTGTCTTTTATGAGGAATTGATAGCGCATCAAATTCTAAGTTTTATCAGAAGAGATATAGAAAATAAAAGCCTTTTTAAAAATAGGTAATGAAGAGCCTATATGAAAGCTTAGTACAGGAAACTCTTATCTGGCACCGACAGGACCGGCGTGGTGCCGGTTGATCAAAAAGTCCGGATTACAGAGAGGTATACTTACCAAGGTACGAGAGCCCTGTACACTGCCACAGGTGCAGGAGCCCCGGTTACACAGCCACAGATCCAGGAGTCCCTGTTGCATGGCCACAGGTGCAGGAACCCCTGTTACAAGGCCAATAATATATAGTAAAACTTACCTGAACCTACTCCTGAATTTTGCCGGTTAAGAGAGATTTCCGGATATGGGGATAGAGTGGGGGAATGGGACTGACTGGATTGCTCTACAAAGAGCTGGCACGGACTCAATGGGCTGAATGGCCTCCTTCTGTGCCATTATCACGGAGAAGATTAATGGATATGAAACTGGGGTGGGTTAAAAGAGTGTTTCCTGTACCGTGTGCAGTTTTGGGCTCCACACTATAGGAAAGATTGAGGGTACAACACAGATTCACTAGGATGCTGCCTGTCATAAGGAAATACAAATACAAAGAATTCTATATGATAGAAATGTTTAATATTATGAAAGGATGGAACAGGGTAGATAAAAGCAGCCTGTTCCCAGTAATTGAAGGGTCAAGAATGAGGGGACATAGATACAAGATTAAATACAAGAGATTTAAAATAGAGGGCAGGAGAAACTTCTCCACAGAGTTGGTTTAATGGCAAAGGAAGAAACCATGTCAACATTCAAGATTAGACTGGCTAGGTGGTGAAGGAATATGGGAACAGGGTGGGTAAATGTGAAGTCGCCTGTTTCCGCGGTGTATCTCCTATGTATTTCTATGTATCCATAGAACCATATACCAGAAAACGGCAAAGATAGAAATTTAAAAAACTCAAGATTTAGGGAGATGGTATTCCTGCCATAACCGTTCAAAGCAAATCTGGGATTTGGACAGCAAGTCTGGTGATCTTTAAATATTTAAAAGCACAAACACTCAAACTGGACATAGGCCTCTATGTCAGGAACCAGGGCTTGGTTCCACTTGGAGCCAACCTTCTTGGAGAAGCTGGACCCAGATTACCTGGATTGCCAAGAGCGAGGAAACAAAAAGGTTTAATGTTGGAACTTACCAAGCACGTAGATTTTGCCCTGATAGACAGTTACTCCAAGAGCACTGCGCTTGTGTTTCATTGGCACTATGCATGTCCATCTGTCCATTTCAATGTCGTATCGCTCTACACTGTTCAGTTGATTTACACCATCATATCCTCCGATTGCATAAACACAGTTTTTTAGTGCACAGATACCTAAAGAGAAACAAAAAGTCCTTTACCGTGACCCAGTTTCATAATTCGAACCCCTCCCCACTTTTCTTTCTTTCTGTTTTTAAAGACATTGGTTCATGCTGGGCTATGGTTCCAAGGATACAGTCACCCCTCCTGCACCTTGCCCATATGGCTATTACTCATGTGTTAGCTGAGGCAATGAGTGCTGGGCAGGCTGTTCAATTGTGGTGGAGAAGCATCACAGCTGAGCTTGATCCTGTCCTCACCAGACATCTACATACGTGCACTTATCAATGGATAGTTAGCAGGAGCAAGAACTGTGGCCGACTCTTCCCAAAGCTCTGGGGTGCTAAGCCCAATTGTAGTGCTCCTCCTAATGGCCTGGCAGAGATCAGGTAATGCAACATAAATCAGGTATAGAACCCAGCATTTTGTTAAAAATTAATTTACTCAAAAATGTCTTCATTTTGTATTCTCCTGAAAGTACTGTGCAACATTAGTGTACTTTCAGGAGAATAAAGTGACACATGGTACATTTAAGCATATGTTAGGAATCACATGTTTTGGGGCTTCAGGGTAATGTGGTGGCATCCTTCAGGTTCAGCTGACTCAGGAAGAAGATCCTTGATCACTTATTACTGGGTTTCCAGTTAACCCTTTTTAACATTTTTTATTCTTAGTTTATGGGATGTGAGCATCGCTGGCAAGGCCAGCATTTATTGCCCATCCCGAACTGCCCTCGAGAAGGTGGTGGTGAGCCGCCTTCTTGAACCGCTGCAGTCCATGTGGTGAAGGTATGCCCACAGTGCTGTTAAGTAGGGAGTTCCAGGATTTTGACCCGGCGATATATTTCTAAGTCAGGACAGTGTGAGACTTGGAGGGGAACTTGGAGGTGGTGGTGTTCCCATGTGCCTGCTGCCCTTGTCCTTCTAGGTGGAAGAGGTCACAGGTTTGAGAGGTGCTGCCAAAGAAGCCTTGGCGAGCTGCTGCAGTGCATCTTATAGATGGTACACACTGCAGCTGTGGTAGGCTGGTGGTGGGAGTGAATGTTTAAGGTGGTGGATGGGGTGCCAATCAAGCGGGCTGCTTTGTCCTGGATGGTGTCGAGCTTCTTGAGTGTTGTTGGAGCTGCACTCATCCAGGCAAGTGGAGAGTATTCCATTACACTCCTGACTTGTGCTTTATAGATGGTGGAAAGTCTGAGAAGTTGTGAATGGCGCTGAACACTGCAGTCATCAGCGAACATCCCCATTTCTGCCCTTATGTTGGAGGGAAGGTCATTGATGAAGCAGCTGAAGATGGTTGGGCCTAGGACACCGTCCTGAGGAACTCCTGCCGTGATGTCCTGGGGCTGTGATGATTGACCTTCAACCACCACAACCATCTTCCTTTGTGCTAGGTATGACTCCAGCCAGTGGAGAGTTTCCCCACCCCCCCCCCCCCCCCGATTCCCATTGATTTCAATTTTACTAGGGCTCCTTGCTGCCACACTCAGTCAAATACTGCCTTGATATTCAAGGCAGTCACTCTCACCTCACCTCTGGAATTCAGCTCCTTTGTCCATGTTTGGACCAAGGCTGTCATGAGGTCAGGAGCCAAGTGGTCTTGGCGGAACCCAAACTGGGCATCCGTGAGCAGGTTATTGGTGAGTAAGTGCTGCTTGATAGCACTGTCGATGACACCTTCCATCACTTTGCTGATGATTGAGAGTAGACTGATGGGGCTGATTTGTCCTGCTTTTTGTGGACAGGACATACCTGGGCAGTTTTCCACATTGTCGGATAGATGCCAGTGTTGTAGCTGTATCGGAACAGCTTGGCTAGAGGTGCGGCTAGTTCTGGGGCACAAGTCTTCAGCACAATAGCCGGGATGTTGTCGGGACCCATAGCCTTTGCTGTATCCAGTGTGCTCAGCCGTTTCTTGATATCACGTGGAGTGAATCGAATTGGCTGAAGACTGGCTTCTGTGATGGTGGGGACCTCAGGAGTAGGCCGATATGGCTCATCCACTTGGCACTTCTGGCTGAAGATGGTTGCAACCGCTTCAGCCTTGTCTTTTGCATTCACATGCTGGGCTCCACCATCATCGAGGATGGGGATATTCATGGAGCCTCCTCCTCCAGTTAGTTGTTTAATGGTCCACCACCATTCACGACGATGTGGCAGGACTGCAGAGCTTTGATCAGATCCGTTGATTGTGGGATTGCTTAGCCCCGTCTATAGCATGCTGCTTCCACTTTTTAGCATGCATGTAGTCATGTGTTGCAGCCTCTCCAGGTTGGCACCTTATTTTTAGGTACTGGTGCTGCTCCTGGCATGCTCTTCTACACTCCATTATTGGACTAGGGTTGGTCCCCTGGCTTGATGGTAATGGTAGAGTGAGGGATATGCCCGGCCATGAGGTTACAGATTGTGGTGGAATACAATTCTGCTGCTGCTGATGGCCCACAGCGCCTCATGGATGCCCAGTTTTGAGCTGCTAGATCTGTTCTGAATCTATCCCATTTAGCACGGTGATAGTGCCACACAACATGGTGGAGGGTGTCCTCAGTGTGAAGATGGGACTTTGTCTCCACAATGACTGTGCGGTGGTCACTGCTACCAATACCGTCATGGACAGGTGCATCTGAAACAGGTAGATTGGTGAGGATGAGGTCAAGTAGGTTTTTCCCCTCGTGTTGGTTCTCACCACCTGTTGCAGGCCCAGACTGGCAGTTATGTCTTTCAGGACTCAGCCAGTAGTGGTGCTACTGAGCCACTCTTGGTGATGGACATTGAAGTTCCCCAACCAGAGTACATTCTGTGCTCTTGCTACACTCAGTGCTTCTTCCAAGTTGTGTTCAACATGAAGGAGTATTGATTCATCAGCTGAGGGAGGGCAGTAAGTAGTAATCAGCAGGAGGTTTCCTTGCCCACGCTTAACCTGAAGCCATGGGACTTCATGGGGTCCGGAGTCAATGTTGAGGACTCCCAGGGCCACTGTGCTACCACCCCTGGTGGGTCTGTCCTGCCGGTGGGACAGGACATACCCAGGGATGGTGATGGAGGAGTTTGGGACATTTGCTGAAAGGTATAATTCTGTAAGTATGACTATGTCAGTCTGTTGCTTGACTAGTCTGTGGGACAGCTCTCCCAATTTTGGTACAAGTCTCTAGAAGTTGGTGAGGAGGACTTTGCAGGGTCGACTGGGCTGGGTGTCCATAGCTGGTGCCGAGGTCGATGCTGGGTGATATGTTCGGTTTCATTCTTTTTATTGTTTTTCGTAGCGGTTTGTTACAACCGAGTGTCTTGCTAGGCTATTTCAGAGGGCAGTTAAGAGTCAACTACATTGCTGTGGGTCTGGAGTCACATATAGGTCAGACCAGGTAAGGACGGCAGATTTCCTTCCCTAAAGGACATTAGTGAACCAGATGGGTTTTTACGACAATCCAATAGTTTCATGGTTACCATTACTGATACTAGTAATTATTCCAGATTTATTTAATTAACTGAATTTAAATTCCCCAACTGCCGTGGTGGGATTTGAACTCACATCTCTGGATCATTAGTCCAGGCCTCTGGATTACTAGTGCAGTGACATTACCACAATGCTACCATTCTCATCGTCCTGTGGGGCTGTGTGGATGGGGATACCTGGGTCGTGAAGGTTTTCAGTAAAGGGCTCTAGACTGCCACGTGCTTCTCGAGCTCCAGACGAAATCTATATATTACCCATTCCAACTAGCATACGACTTGTGTGTTTTACCCACATTTGTTGTGGTGAGCAGTAGATTTATGGGGAGTGTGTGTGTGTGGGGGGCCGGGGGGGGGGGGGGGGGGGGGAAGAAAAAAAAAAGAGAAACTGCATCTCCTTGCTGCCAGTGACAGCTGCAGGAGTTTACAAGTTTCATGGGGAGCTTATTCTCCAGTGGACCAGTCCAACAGCCACTGGCCTGGGTCTACAAGTATTGAGAGTCTAGTCATATTCTCTGTGGTCTCCCAGACTGCTGTCCCGAACAGCTGACTGCAAGGGCATATCCAGAATGGATGTAGCAGTATGCCTTTCTGACTGCAGCCACTCCAGCAGTCACCTTTTGTAGTCTTTAAGGCTCAGTTCCACACTGGGGCAATGCATTTAGAAATTGTGCCATCAGGTGCCTTTTCCTTGGCCAATATTATTAAGCTTGCTGACCTGTGTGAATTTTCTCCGATCCACTCACCTGCTCCACTCCTAACTGTGTTCATTGGCGCAATGGTGTTCCATCTGTTGTCTTCAGGATGATAGCACTCTGCCGAATTGAGACGATTTGTTCCATCAAAGCCACCGACTGCATACAGAAGGCGATTCACAATCGCAACACCGACACCAATTCTGCTGGTTGACATTGAAGCCACAAACTCCCATTGGTCTTTCTCTGGATCATATCTGTGAATACAGATGCACGGTTCTAAACAGCTCACAGGGTACAAGGGGCAATGCATCACTACTGAATTTTACAGTAACAGGTGTCACTGGAAGACGGAAGTGATTAGGAACAGTGTCTGAATTTAGATAAGCAGGGTACAACTCTTGAAGGCAGTTAGTAGTTTGGGAGAAAGTTTGTTGGCCATATTTAATGAACAGAGTCAGAGGAAGGATGGAGAGGTTATGGAAGAGACCGTCAAGTTAAGCTCAGTACAGGGATAGGAGAGAAATAATTTAGGATGTCCTACATTTTGCACTTTTATCAGAACCATAATTTAACATTTTTAAACTTGTAAATTTTATGATCCAGCACAATAACCTTTAGTCTGCAAGTGTGAAACAGAAAATACAAGAAGAATGTGGACTTTGTACATTCAAAAGCAATTGCTGTTGTCACTCAGCAGAACTGAATGATAGTTAGCTGGTGTAAAACACTTAGAATTACACACACAATGCAGGTCGGTTTACAAAACGTAAAGGCAGTCCAAGAACTACCAGAATAGAATTTACATTAGCATTTGACTGTTGAAGGTCAGCAAAATAAATTCAAATATACGAGATTGTCTGCCTTTCCTTGAAGGCAGAGTGGAGAAG
The DNA here is from genome assembly GCF_052327205.1 of Somniosus microcephalus. Lineage (NCBI taxonomy): Eukaryota > Metazoa > Chordata > Chondrichthyes > Squaliformes > Somniosidae > Somniosus > Somniosus microcephalus. The sequence continues at coordinate 270,490,324 of NC_140989.1, read as the reverse complement.
TGGGTAATGCACCATGTGATGACGTACTGCACCACACAGAAAAAGGAGTTCCCACTGGGCTCCCAGTGTCTACAAGTGAGCTGGGATGGTAGACACTACAATTAGATTCAGGACCCAAGGATTTCATGGCAGGGCTGGGGGCTGGGTGGGTGGTGGAGGTAGAGAAACACCAGTGTTTTTATTTTAAAATGCATGTTGAAATGTAGTACAACAAACCTTTCTACAGAATTGTGATGGATGCAGCCTTCGGATCCACCAACAGCATAGATCATTCCATCTATCACTCCTCCTCCAACCCTGTTCCTGGGAACATTCATTGGTGTGCAGGGGGACCACTGATTGTTCATAGGATTGTAACAGTCCAATGCATCTGAATCAGTGTTGCCATCCGGCGAGTTGTTTCTTCCACCTATTGCATACAGAAGTCCATGCACGGTGCAAGCGGCTAAACCACTCCGAGGCATTGGCATTTCTGTCAATCGGATCCAACAGTTCTCCAAAGGATTATAGGCTTCCAGAAAATTAAGTGACTGGCGGTAATAGCCTCCTGCTGTGTACATTAACTGAGGAACCTTTGGTGACCTGCAGGGACAGGCCTTGGTCGGTTTGTGCAGCGTCAGCTCCTTAAAGACTTCCACAAGGTAATCTTTACACTTGGAATCCATTCGGAGTATTTCGCACTTCTGCAGTTGTGTTTTCAGGAAGTTCGGGGTCAGAGAATGGCACCTCACTGCATTCAGTAATGCATGGATATATGGATGCCTGTTCTCAGAGTCATATTTCACCCACTCTATACAAGCGTGATAAACCTCAGATTCACAGCGCACGTTCAGCTCGTCTCGGCTGATCAGGCTGACCAGCTGGCACTGCGTAAGGTTGAAGAATTCCTCTTGTTTTGCTACCTATGAGAGATACAGTGGAACATTGCTCTTGCTTGAAATCAACACATTGCTATTTCATTTCATTTGATCAACATACTGTTTTTATATTTAAGATAAAAAAAACATCAATACATCAATACCATAAAAACTGTCAAATTTATGAACCAAAGTCACAGGAAAAATATTCAATCCATATTTTAATAAAGTCATTTGCTCCCAACTCTAACAACACACACACACCTCTACCACCAGTCTTGTTGATTTGGATTAATGAAAATCTAAAGCTGGACAAATTTAAAGACCGAAGCAAATCAATTTCAAATATTACTAGATTCTAGCCATTTTTTCCCCTTTAACTGCTAAGTCATGGGTATGGGGAGAGGGAGAAGATGCAGCATTTAACGTAGAAGAACAAATCTCCGCCAAACACATTACTTTCTATTCACCCCCCACACCATTCTCAACTGCAGGGCTCAAGAAAGAACTCGGCTCCTAGCGATCACTGGTAGAATTTGCTGGTGCTCCAAAATATTGCTCAAGCCAAGGAAGCTTCAATTTAAAAATAATTGGGGGATGGAGAAGTGCAATGAATTATACATGCTCTCGCACCTCTGGAACTTGGATTTGTATCCAGCTTTAGCTCAATGGGATTACAGAGACCTATGTGAAATGAGTTTGCTCTGTCCCAGCCCAATTCAGAGTAAGCATGGTGACCATAACACAAACTGCCCTAATTTTGCACAGAAATAGAACAGTGTAGGAGTGTCCTTCTGAAGTTGAGATGATGTAGATTGTTGTAACAGAGTAAAGGGAGCTTTCCAGTACTACTGACACTGTTGTACCTGATCCGACCGTGCAAACATTGGACACAAAATAATAAAGAAATGTTCCATTTCCCAACAATCTCTCATCTTGATGAGCATAAAAAGCACTGAATGAATGGATAGAGTTATCATAACCAACCAGTAGATCTCCTGTGGAATAAGTTTAGGATTTTCCATGAAAATCAACTTTGTTCTAAAATGTGACATTTTACTTTGGTGCCTCATCTTCATTATATAGGTCCCATTTCTTATTGACCTCAGCTCACAGTTGCAGCTTTCTAAACATTGCTCCAAGTCCAGAATCATCAGTAGCTGGCACTCAGTGGGAGAGAAGCGCAGCACGATCTGAGGCTTTAGAGCAGAAGTGGAAATGGAGCCAGAAAGAGGCAGCAGTGATGTCACTGGGCATCGAGGGCATGCACAGAGGCCCAAACAATATCACAAGTGAGGTCCCCAAAAGAAAGCAAGCTTTAAAAAAGGAGCAAAATTCAAGCACAAGGGGAGCAAAACTTGTGTCTCTGGAGGTAAATCTCATTGGATTGTTTTCAAGCAGAACATAGGAAATTTTTATGGGCATTTAAAATTATTTGTGAATGAAGTTTGGGTTATGTTATATATATTTTTTTTTTTTAAAGTTGTTTATAGTCAGCTGGCTGAAGAAACAACATAACCACTCAAAGAAATCTGAAGAAAATGTTTAAGCAATTGTTTTGTTTTCAGTGTGTTGCAGATTCCCGATTTATAGCTATTCCTACTTGTACATATTTTGGAAAATCAGCATGGTTAACGCAATAGATTGATTAAGTAAGCCAATCAGAAAAATGTGTGGAATGATTTTTCACTTGACAGACACATTTAATTTGCCACTCTAGACATTTATTATGATACATGTGCTATGCCCAAGATATATTTCTCTTGCCTGTAATGTAGGTCAGTATGTCTAATACTGTACTAAGCTGCCAATGTTGCTGAATGATCATGGGTTATGACATCATGATCCAGATTTCAGAAGAACACAAAGCAGATTTTTAAAGTGTCTATTTCTGTTCACATTTTAAGCATTTTTAAAATTTTCTTTTTCTCCCACTTGGCCAGGTTCCAACCCACTCAGCTTCTCTGTTCTCCCCGACACAAATCTCCCCTTCAATGCTCACGTGTAGAACGGGGTCTCAACCCAATCCTCAGACTGTTTGTTTACCATCCCCCAGCCCAATACCATTGCTCAGGTGACTACTTCACTGCTTGGCCCATGCACCGATTACCCATGAGCCAAACCACAAGTGATTAGGAATAAATATTGAAAATTTACTGATCAGACTTGTTTTAAACACAGATCATTGGGGCCCAAAACACCCACAATGACAATCTCCTTGGCACCATAAAAGATAATGGAAATCGGGGACTGTTTCTCCCAAAAGGCTGTAGATGCTGGGTCAATTGAAGTTTTCAAGGCTGAAAGAGATATTTTTTAATCAGGCAGGGGTATTGAGGGATATGGAAAAAAGCTGGGTAAATGGAGTTGAGGTACAGATCAGCCATGATCTAACTGACTGGAGCTTAGTGGCCTCCTCCAGTTCCTATCTTCCAAAGAGCAGCATAGAAATCTCAATAACCCATCCAAAATTAAGGAAAATATCCATTATTTGTACCTACCTCACTAAAGTGCAGGTATATATACTCTCTGGCCTTTTGACTCAACTCTTGGCAGCCAATTTCCTCAGCAAAGGAGGCGATACCAATGGCATTGCTGGGATCCAATTGCTCCACCAGGAATTTGCAGCATGCTTTAACGACACTATCTATCTGGTACATAACTGCTCCATTCATGACGTGCAGGACGCATTTCTCTCCCACTGTAATACTAGCAGTGTACGCAAACTCGATCAAACGTTGCATTACTTTAGGGTGAATGCCCACAATGGGTATAACCTCCATTCCACATTCTTTCAAACCATTGGTAAACATGGCCTTGAAAACAGGGCTGCAGGAGGCGAGCACAATCTTGTGTGCAACAAACTCCTCCTCCAGGTCATTGTGCTTCACCCGGAGTGTCACATCACAGAGTTGCTTGTTTAAGCGTATCTCGTTCATTATTTTAAAAGCCTCCACCGTGTGGCTTTCCAGTGTGTAACTGAAGTAGCGGCCAGCATTCTGCGATGGCATCACTTCTGCCGTGCACCCAGTTGTCATCGACATTTCTCCACAGTCACTGTCCGCAGGTCATTGCTTCACAGGAAAAGCAGAAATCGGTTGCACAGCAGAACGGTTACATTTCATATCCATTCAGGTTGGGTCCATCCTCAGCTCCGTTTGAGAATAAGTCACTTTCTTGGGCATCTTGGGGAAGAGAAAAATAGGAGTGTAATTAATTTTCAGTTACAAGAGAAAGCCATTTGGGCAAATGGGCCTGTTCTTTTGAATAGATAAACCCACCTACCCATCCTCCACATACTTCTCGATCCCTTCTTACTCCAGAAACCAATTGACTTAACTCTTGAACCCATTTATACTTTCACCTCAATGATCTTCCCTGGTAACTTAATTCACAGCTCTATTATTCTTTGAATGAAAAAGGTCTATCTGACTACTTACTCCTAGCTTAATTTTTAAACTTCCCCCTTTGGTGTTTAAATCATTTGCAACTATTTAATTTTCCTGGATTAGTTTTGCCAGTTGCCTTCATGATCTTAAACTTCAATTAGGAAATGTCATGGGCAACCTCTTCCAAAGCAAACAAGCTAAACTTCCTTAATTTTTCCTCACCTTAAATTCCAAAATCATATTCACTGCTCCCCTTTGTTTCCTTCTGAGTAATCATGTCCGTCCTAGAATTAGATCACTAGAACTGGAGATGGAACCTGACCAATGCAAGAATACAAATTCCTCTTGATTTTTTCTCCACAAGACTCAATTACTAGCTTCCCAATGTCTCAGTGGTAAAGGCAACAAGGAAACTGACCACTGGAAACCAAGGTGGTCCCAGGACTGATTCCCAGTCTGAGCTGCATTAGCTGAGCTCAAGAGTAGCAGAAGGGATGTGTTAGAAGTTTCGGGTCTGCCTTCAATATTCTCTTTAGTACAGTAGTTCTGGTCACCAAGTGGTCCAAACATCTTGCGTTCAGGATTGTGCCCATACTGCTCGATATCTAATTATACGATAACATAAACCCATGTGATCTGAACTGGAGATCGTGTCTATTGCATGACTGTCAGATGAGCTTCTACAATCTTGCAGTAGGCAGACTTAGAAAGACTAGTGAGAGGAGGCTTGATGCAAATTGTTAAACTGCTCTATTTTACACACAAATGATCATAGAGAACACAAGCCAACAGGGATCCCACTTCCTTCACTCAATCTCAATTCCCTCCTCGAGAAAAATAATAAACCACACCCCCTGTCCTTTTCATGGGCTGACTTACTTGCCTTTGGCATTACCTTTCTTTCCAGGCAACTTCTAGCTGCAAAACTGACCTCCTGCATTTCAGATTCCAGTGCTAGGCCCAGGCTTGTACCTTACAGTCTCTTGTTTAAAATATGACTGACTACAAAAGAATCTCTTTTCTCTAAGCTCAGGGTATTCACAGAGAATGGAAGTGGGGGGCCTTTGGCGCCTTCCTTATTCAGGGATTCACCAATATGCCTGTCAACCAAACCGACTACTCACTTTCCCACAAGTACCTTCTTAGTAGACACCTTATGCTAGATTCGCATAAATAAAATTATCCCTAACATAATAGGTGTAGTTGTTTTGGTTTAGTGGTAGCACTCTTGCCTTTGAGTCAGAAGTTTTGGGTTCAAGCCCCACTCTGAAGAATTGAGCACAGAATATAATCCAACATTTCAGTGGAATACTGAAGGAGTGCTGCACTGTTGAAGGTGCCATCTTTCAGGTAGGTTATTAAACAGAGGCCTCATCTGCCCCCTCAGGTGGATGTAAAATATCTCATGGCACTATTGAAGAGCAAAGGAGGTTTCCCTGTTTCCTGGCCAACATATAGCTCTGAATCAACACCAGTGAAAACATATTAGGTTACTTATCTCACTGCTGTTTGCGGGACCTTGCTGTGTGAGAATTGGTGGCTATCTTTCCCCAAAATTGCAAGTAACCCCACATCAAAAGTACTTCACTGGCTGTCAATTTCTTTGAGATGTCCTGAGGATGTGAAAGGCACATTATAAATGCAAGTTCCTTCTTTGTCTTTGTTTGGCCAGAGATGGAATAAAAGATTGCTTAATGTTCCCCAGCTTTTGTAGACAATAGGTATAGATGCCCAACACATCAAACCTCCGCTTCATGTGCTGCCGCCTGTGGTTTTCTTTTTAATCCAATTTGTTTTAAAACACAACCCTTGAACATAACTCATTTGCCAATCCTCGCCATGAAAAGAAAATTGATCAAGAGTCCCAAAATGTGTCAGGATGCTAGAATTTGCCTCTGCACCCCTTGAATATAAGCGGTTTGTTCTCCTGATTGCTATATGATGATTCCTGTGTGCATGAAGTACAATGATGTTCACATTAAGAACGGACATATGGAAAAGATACGAGAGCATATCCCCCACCTATAGCCCATCAGTGCCTTTGGAGGGTTAGGGGGCGGGAAGAAAATGTGAATTACTATTTAGTCTACTGATGCAGGAGAAATATATCTTCAGAGAGAAGTTGCCATCTAAAATGTGTCCTAGGTTGTTTGCCAAGAATTTATTCCATGCAGAAAGAACTGTTCTCCTCAAAAGTTTACAAAAAGCAAATAAATATTGTAATGAGTGAGCTGGATGTGTGCCTCTATGGTGCAGTACTTCACTTGGAAAGAAACAACAGTAGTCTTGTTCCCTTCCCACAACCAAATACTATTAGGAAACTGCACTCCTAAGTTTTTGTAGAAAATATGAATCCCTTTTTAACCTTCCTCGACTCTCCCAACAGTTCAGTAGGTAAATGCACCATAGGGTGCTGTAGTGAGTCACGTAGACCAGAAAAATCATGACTTTAATCCCAGTTTGCACAGAGTTAGCCACACCAGTGGGGCTAGTACAATTAGCCTCAATGCTCCTTGTCTAGGGAAAGAGGGGGTGGGCAGCCCATTATCTTTCCTACAAGTGAGTGTAGATTTTAGCTACGTAGATGATCACATTAGGGTATGATATTCCACAATGTTGAATACTTTGCCAACATTCACTGTTCAGAAATGCAGAATGACCTTCTGAAGAAGGTACTGAAGGGTTACTGACAGCTGTGGAATTAAGTCACGGCATAAGTCAGCACCTTTGGGAAATGAGGAGCGATAACGGGGGAAAAAAGCATTTTCTCCAGTTTTCCTAGTGACCTGTAGGATAAATGCATGGCACGGCACTGAGCAGGAAGACACCAAGTTTTATGCTGATTGTTAAATAGCCTGCTGACAATATCATACCCAAGTTTAATCATGTCCTCATCAAACATTCATCAGTAAACACAAGCAGGAACTCTGGTTGATATATTCCCTTGCTTAGCCCAAGATGCTGAAGCCATTATAGAACCTCACTCACTCAGCTGAGCAGCTAGCCCAGGACAAACCAAGAATTGGACCTGGTCCATGTGACTCAGTAACACACCATGTGTGTATTTATCAATGAATCACTGGGAGCCTCAATACAAATTTTTAAAATCTGAAATTATTCACTTCAGTCAGTGCAAGTGGTATTGCACAGCAATGACATTGGGATGGAATGCCAAGCTTACTACCATCTAAGGTTATAGCAATCTACCCTACATACTCCAGCACAATACTAGCAAAGCCATTTTTATGGTATAAATCCCATTTCAGGCAAAAAAAACTCTTCAGCTCCAATACCTGCATTTAAATCCAACCCAGAATAGTAGGATGCAAGTCTCCTCTATTTGTAGGGGTCCTATGTGAAATGAGTTTGATGTGCCACAAACTCAAAAAAGGTAACTGATGTAGGAAATGGAAGTATTATACTGGCAAAGGAGAGGGAGGGGTGAGGGGCAAGGGCTGAGTATAAAAGTGAGTGAGTCTCCTGATGAGGAAAAGCAGTGAGTAGCTTTACTGAAGGGGATAGAGGTAGAGGAGCAATAAATCTCCAAGGACTCCAAGTCCTAATCACTACTGGCCTACTGAAAAGCACACATGTACTATCAGGACAGGACAGGGGTGGCGGGGGAAGAATTGGATGGACAGGAAAACTAAACTACACCTATCCCGGAAGTAATATTCTATATCGAGTGCATTCCCCAGTATTGACATCTCATCTTGATGTGTACAAAGAAACATCAATTTTTCCATCTGCAGATGGATGTTTTTTTTCCTCTCACTTACTGATGCTTGTCCTGAAATTCTAATGCCTGAGGAATGCAACCTGTTTATCAGTAATTACACCTGCTGCCAAGTTATTATTCCCCAATTAAACAATGGTCCTGTGTGACTGCACACCAGAGCTCTCCTGTTCGAACAGCAACATGCACATGTGCGACAGCAGCACATAAGGCTCCATTGCCTCGAGGGTAAAGCAGGCAGGTACAAATGCCACGTGTCAGGTCTCCCCTGCCTCTGGGAGCAGCATGCACACGTGACTAATATACACCAACACGTCGCCAAATCCAGGAGCAGGACTCAAATATTTACATAGTGTCAGTTTAATTACTTCTATTCGTTTACAGCAGTTCTTCTCGTGTCCTCAGAAATATAATTGCAAGCGCATCCTGTTCTTCAATGCAGCACTGTCAGGGGGAAGATATGGCTGCTAATAGAGGAAGGAAGCAGGAGTTTCAGTATGAATTGGTAAGTACTTTCACATTTAAAAAAAAGTACTTAAACTATCTTTGCATAGATATTGTAAGGGAGTCCAAACCTTTAGAGCAGAGGACTATATCAATGTGCCACAACTACAGTTGACTACTGATAATTCTAAATCATTTTTTGCATTCATTTATCCAATAATTTGAATTGAATAATGTAAATAACCACAAAATGGGAATTTAGTGCTTGTGAATTTTCAAATGTTTTGAATTAAATAGCTTTGAATCTTCCATGTGACTCGAGCATTTAAACAAAATACTTCCAAAAATAAATATATATATATATTATATTTTTTAAAAATCACAGAATGAGCGTGTTGGCAACACTGTTTATACTGTTCATCGACATATTAAAAAAACACCTATACACAAAAGCTGGCTGGTTGCCTGCTCCTCATTTAGTTTTTTGGCTGTTTGGTGTTCCTCTGTCTCTCTATCCTGGCTTCAGCTAATGCTCTGCACTGGCCAGCCTGGTTTGGCCTGTTTCACCATGGTCTGCTTTCCTCTGCTGCCAGACCTGAGCTGCTCCACCACCATCTGATATCTACTCAGACCAGTCTAGTCTGCTCCAACACTGCTTGTCCCTGCTGCTTTCTGCGCAGTCTTCTCCACTACTCTGATGATCTCCTGCTTCATGATCTCCACCACTGTCTGCTACAGTGAATGCTGCCTCTGCATCTGGACCTTCTCCTCTGGGATCTCAAATGCCATTCACACTCTGAAGTTAGTATTTCTTTTCCTGTTGGTTCTGGCACTTTGAGTTTCCTGGGCTCGGAGTGTTAACCCCTCGCTTCTGTGAGGAGGATCAACCCCAAACTTGGGGGGAATCAAGGTTCGCTGCTTTAGGAGACTCAACACGCCGGTCAGTCTATTACCACTTTCCCAGTAATACACAAAGTCAGAAACTGTAAAATAAGTAAAGTTTTATTCCGGTAACCGGTACTGGACTTCACTCCGAGAAACCCTTTGTGTTTGCACACAAGGAAGTCCCCTCTAGAGTGCGCCCTTAGACTCACGGGGCTACAATATTTATACATTTTCATAAACTGCAAGTCATCATGAGAATACAGAAAACTAGGCGATCACACGCTGCACAAGTCATTTGTTTCTTTAGAGTTCTGTTTAAAATTCACTTTTGCTTTCAACAAAATTCGACCATGAGACTGTCTCCAACAGTTATCTAAACATTCTGTTCCTGTCCTTTCTTATCTATGTGTACTGCATTCCCACAGTCCTGCATCAGTTTTTTACATTTAAACTAGTCACTGCATGTCAAGTAGTCCATCATGCTTTGCAAATCATTGGTAAGGCAGTATGGGATTAATCCAGCTTAACAGGAGGATGGGTAAAGCAAGTTCCCTGATTGATTGAAAAAGGCTTTTACAATCCACCAGATCCAAGAGGTTGATGCCAACAGCAAAAGAAACATACTCATACAAGGGTGTAAAAAGAAAATAACTGGCCTGGGGCTTGAAAGGGAGATTGTGAGCTGTATCTGGTGCACAGGCTGTTTTTGGACATCCCTGGACTATTGGATTCAGACACTGCACAATATAGTACTAAGCCACACAGGTCAGAAGCTTCAATCCTGATCTGTGCCAAGTTAACTTGCATTTATACAGCACCTTTAACATAGTAAAACATTCTAAAGTACTCACAGGGGCAAAGAAGGAGACATTAGGACGGTGACCAAGAGCTTGGCCAAATAGGTAGGTTTTAAGGAGGGTCTTAAAAAGGAGAGGCGGAGGGGGAAGAGGTTTAGGAAGAGAAGTCCAGAGCTTAGGGCCTAGATGGCTATGTCCTAGACACTCCTCCTCAGCAGCAGAGCTAGGAAAAAGAAAAATGATCCCACTTCTGGTTGCCATCCAATGACCCCTGCTGGAAATCACTTACTGTCTTGACTCATACATGAACCAAGTCCTTTGGGCAAGATGCTGAAGGGCTGCTGTTGCCCATGGAACAGTAGCCCAGCAAGAGTCCCTCGCTGTTACCTCATCAAAAAACTCAATCAAGTTGAACATACTGATACCGACAGCTTCCTACAGTATCAAAGTGTTGTAAAAAATTAGGCACGGTTCAGCGTAATTTAAAAGAAACGTCCCAATTACAACACGGAGAAATTTTAGGATAAAATCCTTCTGCACTTTACCCTTTTTATGCATTTCCAGGTCAACCTTAAGCTGCATTTTGCTGAATCACTTGTGGCAGTTATATATAAAAAAATTTAAAACATGCATGTAGATTGCAGAAATGATCAGTTACTGCAAGCAAGGTGGTACAATTGAAAAGGAGAAAGGAAGCATTTAATAATCAAATACACCCATTGCACTTTTGTTCAGCATTTATGCTTTTCCAGGAAAAGCATAAGAATTACATCCAATACATATCATCTACAAACACTATATATAACCTAACAGCTTAACAGACCACAGTGAAATGTTAGACATAGGAACAGGAGGCCATTTAGCCCCGCGGGCCTGTTCCACCATTCAGTTAGATCATGGCTGATCTGCGACCTAACTCCATATACCCACCTTTGCCCCATATCCTTTAATACCTTTGGTTAACAAAAATCTATCAATCTCAGATTTAAAATTAATTGACCTAGCATCAATTGCCATTTGCAGACGAGAGTTCCAAACTTCTACCACCCTTTGTGTGTAGAAGTGTCTCCTAATTTCACTCCTGAAAGGCCTCGCTCTAATTTTTTAGACTATGCCCCCTAGTCCTAGACTTACCAACTAACGGAAATAGTTTCTCTCTATGTACCCTATCTGTTCCCCTTAATATCCTGAAAACTGATCAAATCACCCCTTAACCTTCTAAATTCTAGGGAATACAACCCTAATTTGTGCAATCTCTCCTCGTAACTTAATCCTTGAAGTCCAGGTAAACCTACGTTGCACGCCCTCCAAGGCCAATATATCCGCCCTAAAGTGTGGTGCCCAGAACTGCTCATAGTACTCCAGGTGTGGTCTAACCAGGACTTTGTATAGCTTCTACCCCCTTGTATTGTAGTCCTCTATATATATATAAAGGCCAGCATTCCGTTAGCCTTTTTGATTGTTTTCTGTACCTGTTCATGACATTTTAATGATCTATGTACCCCCAAGTCTCTTTGTATCTCCACTGTTTTTAGCTTTTCACCATTTAGAAAGTACCCTGTTCTATCTTTTTTATGTGCAAAGTGGATGACCTCACATTTGCCTATATTGAAATCCATTTGTCACAGTTTTGCCCATTTGCTTAATCTATCAATATCTCTTTGTAATTTTATGCTTCCATCTACACTGCCTACAATACCGCCTATCTTTGTGTCATCGGCAAATTTGGATATGTGGCATTCTATCCCATCATCCAAGTCGTTAATAAATATTGTGAATAGTTGAGCTCCCAACACAGATCCTTGCGGGACACCACTAGTCACATCCTGCCAATTAGAGTATCTGCCCATTATCCCTACTCTGTCTCCTGCCGCTCAGCCAATTTCCTCACCAGGTAAATCATTTGCCCTCAATTTCATGGGCTTCAACCTTAGTTAACAGTTTCTTAGGAACATTAGTTAACAGTCTCTTATGTGGAACTTTATCAAATGCCTTCTGGAAGTCCATATAAATAACATCCATAGACAATCCCCTGTCCACTACTTTAGTCACCTCTTCAAAAAACTCAATCAAGTTCATCAGGCATGACCTACCCTTTACAAATCCATGCTGGCTCTCTCTGGTCAGCTGAAAATTTTCAAGGTGTTCAGTCACCCTATCCTCAATTATAGACTTTTGTAATTTCCCCGACAACAGATGTTAGGCTAACTGGTCTATAATACTCTGGTTTCCCTCTCTCACCATTGTTCAGACGATAAATAAATTTGCTCTCAATTTAGTGGGTGGAGCAGAGGAACAATTACAGAACCGATTATCTACTTCACTGATTTAGAGCAATTCCATGGTAATTTCAATGAACTGCAGTAATAGCTAGTTGTGTGCATCAGCTATAGATTGCTAAATCTATTGAAAAGTAAAACTATAAAGATATGTCTGGCCTTTAAAAGGATTCTATATACAATATAGACTCATTCCAAAAACACTACTCCTCCCACCCATTTACACTTATTTGCACCAGCTAAGCAGGAGGGAAGTCATCTCCTCTCAAGCCTTTGCCAACATCACTCCAAATGATGTTTGGGCGAGTTTCTATGTGTGAGCCACGATAGGGAGTCTTACCAGACTATTCAACCATGGGGACATCATAGCTGAACCTGGAGTCACTCATTCCACATCTATATGCATGCACTTTCAAGTGAGAATTACCAGAAACAGGAGCTGGAACACTTGCTGACTTTCTTCTTCCTTAGTCTATAGGCCAAATGCTGGGTCACTCTGGCAGAGATCTAACTCAGTAAGGACAATGGATTGAACCAGAACTATGCCGGGTGATGTATTTACCAATTAGCATATTGGGCAGTTGGATGGCTGCTTCTAACACGAAGTCTTTACACTATTAGAGCTCAGTATAATCAGGATCAGTTTGGATTTAAAAACAGCACAAGTAACAATAATCACAAAGTAAGGCAACTGCCTAGTGATCATTTATCTAAGTGACCATTCTTCACGTGAGCTTAGCCAATGTCACCCTGATGGAAGGTGGAGGATTGGGGAGGGGGGGGGGGGGGGGGGGGGGGCGTTCATTCTTGCCCATCTGCAGCCTGACCCCATTTCTCAGGAGGGGTACAGCAGAAGCTCACTCTCGATATCTACTACTGTATCTGACTCAGATGGGACCCACTGACCAGAGGCATAATTACCCCAATTGATTTCAAATAACTTTTGAAAAGAAGTTAAAATTGAAAATAGATTGGCATAGAAACATTTCAAAGCATAATTTTAGATGGCTGGTAAGTGTTCTCAGAAGCATTCCTGTGTCAGAGTCCAACTCTGTTCAATAAGTAGAACCAGACATCAGTTCCCAGCCTATAGGTTGTGACCCTGCTCCCGTGATTAAAACCTGTCCTTCTGTAGTCTTTGACCCAGCCTTTTGACAGTTTCCTTTAAGTAATAGTTAAAAGTTTTTGGCACATACTATGAGGAAAAATTGTTTTAAAATTGATGAAAACTAGTTGTTCTCCCATGGTATTGGGCAGGAGACCTCAAGTTCATTCAGTCTCCACTTCAGTCAAGCCTTACTGCAGCTTCTGGCACACTCAATCTTCAGACGGGATCAGTCTCCATTTCCCATTGCTTTGCTAGGCTGCAGAGCATTTGGGTGGAGGAGTGAGGTGCCCGAACTGGAAGGTGATTGTGCAACCCGATTAGTTGCGAGACTCACAACTACATCACCGCAAGCATGCACTCAAAAATACAGTCACAAGATTTTTAATAATGATGTAGATGGAATCTTTCAATTCTATTAAATCCCTAAATGATAAATCAGGGTTTCAATTCCTGGCCTTTGTTGTTATTAATCTTTGTATGACACCAAGGGATTTTTCCCCCCTATATTTCTAAATAGAATTTTTAAATAAATTATCCCTACTTCTAACTGTGGATGAACTATTACGAGGAAATAAAAATTTGAAATAATTTAAAAACTTCACTCCTCAGTCATGGATCATTTGTTATTACTTGAGGAAAAACCACAAGAAAAATCTCAGCTTTCGTTATTCACTAATGGTTCTCTCCACACATTACTCTGTATTCACTAACAGCTCCCATCGCACATGTTGTTCTTTTCACTAACAGCTGTCAGTACACACATTTTCTCTCTATTCACTAACAGCTCTCGTTACATACGCTGCTCTCTTTCCTCTTGTACTCCAAGTTGTACATGCTGCGAGTTCTCTATCCATAAGTGGATTGCTTCTACTGGAGGCAGAGTTGCAGCTCACTCAGTGCTCCCCACCGTCACATTGGGCACAGAGCCCTGGCTGGTGCATCAATGAGAGAAACAGTTGCAACCTGCTCAAGTTTGGAAGGTCTTGTTGGAGGGGGAAAAAAAACTTGCATTTATATAGTGCCTTTCATGTCTCCAGGACATCCCAAAATGCTTCACAGCAAATGAATTACTTTTTGAAGTGGTCATTTATTATATAGGCAAACATGGCAGCCAATTTGTGCACAGTGAAGTTCCACAAAGAGCAAATGAGTTAAATGACCAGTTAATCCATCCTAGTGTTGGTGTAAGAGAGAGATAAACGTTGGCCAGGACACTGGGGAGAACTCAACTCCCCTATGCTATGAATAACAGATGCAAAAAGAGCAATGCCACCTGAACAGGTTGTCAGGATCTGTGTTTAACATCTCACTAAAGCCCCCTGACAATGCAGCAGTCTGTTAGGAGACATGGGTGGAAAAGGGTTAATTGGCAAGTATTGAACAGCAGAAGTTGTACAAGAGAATTTAATGTATTTACCTTCTCTACTGAAAAGTTAAAGTGGGCCTCCCAAGGCAGATAACACCTACATGTTTACTGGCTGGCACGAGCTTAATTAAAATAGTCCGGTGACCTTGCAAAAGGCAGATAACGAGTGGAAAGTGGAAAGCAAAATCTGAGATGTTTGAGAAATAGTCATCGTCACCCATGTCAATCAATAGAAGTATTGTAAGTTTACCCATTACTGGTGTATGCTGTAGTTTAGAGGTGTAAGCTACACATGAACAAAGCATGATTAAGTCATGCTGAGCCTGCCAGACAATGACATTTTGATAAGAGACCTATAAGCAGTTAAAAGTATATAAACCAGTGAATTGTAATGGGAATTTGGATTTGAAGGTTCAAATACTGAGCTCAGAATTGTAATGCATTGAATCCCACAATCAGGTGTGGTTATAAGTATTATATTAAGTGTATGCTTAAGTACTATTGCATGTACCACACACTTAATAAATCTGTGAATTCATGACCTTAAAGCAGCAGGTTCTTGATGAACAGATAAACATCTGCATCATAAATAATTGTACCCTCTCCCTCAGTGTTGTACTGAAACGCACATATCTAAGCTGACAAGTCCTGGAGTGGGGCTTGAACCCCTAACCTCTTGACTCAGAGGCAAGAATACTACCACTGAGCAAATAATCATTGAACACCTGTATCGGTATGGAAGTTACTTTTGCACAAGTAAGAGTCCATGTTCAGTCAGCCCAATCTGGATGGCTGTAACTGAACATTCCAGCCCACTTTAACCAGTGCTCCTATCTGAAGCTATTGCTCATTCCAGCGGCAGATTTTGTCGCATGTGGCTGTCTGTATATAATTCGGTCCATTGATTACATCATGATATTTCAGGATTGTTTTAATCAGAAATTAACTGCGATTCTGTTTAATTTTCTGCGAAAATGGGTTTTCGGTTTTGTGAGAAGTCCTGACAAAGATGAGAACTGTTGAACTAGAATAACAGATTTTTTGGCAGCTTAAAGACACTCTATTTTGAGTTTCAGAGTGTGTCTGGTGTTTTCAAGTATCAACAATAACAGTGGAGTAAATACTGGAATGCATCCAAAGCTGTCAAACTCCGAAATTCTCGAAGAAATTGGGCGAATTCCACAGCGACTGCAAACGAAACGCTAAAAGCGCATTTCTGAAAGTAAATTACCACAAATCGCAGGGGGCGAAATCTGATTTTAGTTGCAGGCAAAATTCGCACACGAACTCCCCGCACCCATCCTCTGTTTATAATGCTACATTTATATATTATTGTATATATACACACACACAAACAAACTCGTCTTTAATACAATCTCACTAGTGTTTCAATCCGTTTCCTCTAACGGTCTTGTGGTGGGACTCAGTCCGGGTCCTGGGTTTCCCCCCTGGGGATGGGCTGTGAAAAGCTCCCCGTTGACTGAATGCGAGGCCTGGCCGGGCCGAGAGACAGGGCCTGACGGGCCAGAGGAGAAAGCAAGCTCCGGGTACTTGATTGGATGGAGGGCGGAGCAGCAAATGTCGCGCAGCGTAACTCCAGCTTTACCCGAGACAGAGGCCAAACTGAGAAAGCAGAGCCCAGGGTTGAGGCCCGGGTTCATTCCCCCCACTCCAGGAACAAGTTGCAACAATGGAACAAGCAGTGACTATAGAGACCGCCGAGTGACTGTAACATTGTTGCATTCGAACCGTCTGTTGCTCTGTAACAATCTCTCGGCCGCTGCTACAATGTTTCACCCCCGACAAGCGAGAGCCGCTGCGTCTCCACGCCGAGTCCTTGCACTCGGCCCGCGTAAGAAAAGGATGCAAGCTGGCCCCCTTACCCGGTCTCTTGTCGCTTTCGGCTGGTTCTTCACCAGGCTACG
Source organism: Somniosus microcephalus (assembly GCF_052327205.1). Taxonomy (NCBI): domain Eukaryota; kingdom Metazoa; phylum Chordata; class Chondrichthyes; order Squaliformes; family Somniosidae; genus Somniosus; species Somniosus microcephalus. The sequence continues at coordinate 270,473,538 of NC_140989.1, read as the reverse complement.
GCCTGTCTTTACCTCCACGGTTGAGACTCGATGACAGATTCCCGGTCCCACCTAAAGCAGGCTGGACCCGCACCTAGAGGAACAGCACCAGTAGCCATTCAGAAACGGCGGGCCGCTCAATCGCGCGGAGTGACGGCCTCTGTAGCCAATCAGAAGCAGCGGCCAGGGTGGGCGGCGGCCACGGCCGCCTGTCAGTCACGGTGGCTCAGCCAGTGAGAAGGGAAGGTGGGCGGGCCTCAGCAGGCGGAGCTGTCACTCATCCGCCGCACTCACGATGACTCGGCATCAATTGAAGAATTGTTTTGTCATAGTAAAAGCTCCGCTGGGGTTCCACGCATCGCGTTTGTTGTGCAAAGGACCTTTACTTTATTAAGTGCCGTGCCTTTAAGCCAAGTGTGACACGTCAGCAGGTTGCTGTTTGGGCTGAATCAGGGAGTCAATGTATCGGCATTCTGCAGCTTTTAGTAATATACAAAGCAGTCGTCACAAGTGGCAAACTAGTTTGTCAGGATTTTTGTTTATAAACTGGAGATTTAAATATTTATTTGCCACACTTCCAAGTAGAAACGCAATGACACTTGTTGACACAAAGTTCCACAGCTCAATGGACTCAAATCTTTCTTGCTTCAGTTTCATATCGGTTTCTGTTGCTATATTTTGCAGTGTTTACTTCAGTGTACAAGGTCGGGCTGTTGTTGGGATCATAGCGTGAGTACGGATTTTTTTGTAGATTTTGAAATTTCAGTAAAAGTCATAACCACTTGATAGAACTTGGGAAACAAAAATGGGCAACAATCTTGACAAACAACGATATAGGACAGCAATGGGAAACATTTAAAACGGTGTTTAACAAAGGGCAGGAAAATATATTCAGCTAAAAGGAAAGAACAAACGAAACAATACTGAGACTCCATGGGGCATAAGGGAACAATTGAGGGTAAGGAAAGAGGCATACATTAAGTACACAGACAGCAGGGAAGTGCATGATAAGGGAGAATACGAAAAGATTAGCAGAGAAGTCAAAAAAAATTAGGGCGCCAAAGAGAAACTATGAAATTAAATTATCAAGGAACATAAAACAAAAAGTAAAATATTTTATAGGCACATAATAAAAAAAGGTTGGGATGGGGGAATAGGACCATTAAGGGATAGTCAGGACAATACCACAGGTAACGATAGAGAGATGACAGAAATATTAAATAATTATTTTGCTTCAGTATTTACCAGGGAGATAGAACAGGTGGACATAACTTTGGATGATGAGATTAGTAATGAGATAAGTGCATTTAAAATAAAAAAGGGGATCTATTAAATAAATTAATCAAACTCAAAAGAGGATAAAACCCTTGTTCCGGATGGATTGCATCCATGCATTTTAAAAGAATCTAGGGAAGATATTACTACGCATATTTAATAATTTGTTTGAAAAAGGTATAGTGCCAAAGGATTGGCGGGTAGCTAACGTAATATTTAAGAAGGGGGATAGAACATGTCCAGGGAATTATAAACCAGTCAAATAAACATCAGTGGTAGGAACATAATGGAATCCCTACCAAAGGAGGAAATAGAAGAACATCTAGAAACCAAAAATACATGAATGAATAGTCAACATGGATTTCAAAAGGGAAAATCTTGCTTGACCAACCTTATTGAATTTTTTGAAGAGGTAACAGAGAGAGTAGACAATGGTAATGAGGTAGATGTAATTTATCTCGATTTTCAAAAGGCCTTCAATAAGGTACTCCATAATAAACTGATGAACAAGGTCAGAGAATGCAGAGTCAGGGGACAAGTAGCAGAATGGATTGCTGGCTGGCTTCAGAGCAGAAAGTAGGAGTAAAGGGTAGCTATTCACAGTAGCAAAAGATGGGTAGTGGTGTTCCACAATGATCAATGCTGGGACCACTGCTGTTCACAATTTACATTAACGATTTAGACTTTGGAATCAAAAGCACAATTTCTAAATTTGCGGATGACACCAAATTGGGGAGGATAGTCAGTAATGAGGAGGACTGCAACAAGTTAAAGGAGGACATTAATAAACTTGCAAATGAAGTTCAACACAGATAAATGTGAGGTATAACATTTTGGTAGGAAGAATAGGGAGGTCACATCACTTGGAGGGTGCGAGTCTAGGTAGGGTAGAGGAACAAAGCGATCTAGGAGTACAAATACACAAATCACGAAAAGTTGCGATGCAGGTTAGCAAGTCCATAAAAAAAGCAAACCAAGCACTAGGAGTTATTTCTAGAGGGATAGAATTGAAAAGTAGGGCAGTTATGCTAAACCTGTATTGAACCTTGGTTAGACCACACTTAAAGTACTGTGTACAATTCTCGTCACCATATTATAAAAAGAATATAGAGGCACTGGAGAGGGTGAAGAGAAGATTTACAAGGATGATACCAGAAATGTGAGGGTGTAGTGGCACTACCGAATGTCTCTTACCTGTTGTACATAATTCTCTTCAACATTGTGTATATACTGTTTGCATGCACGGGGCATTGCCCCTTTAAGGACGCGGGTAAACGCGACGGCCGCCGGCCCAGCTCGGCCTTCCGCTCCCGCGACGGCCGCCGGCCCGGCTCGGCCTCCCGCGCCTTCGGCCGCCGGCCCGGCCCGGCTCGGCCTCCCGCGCCTTCGGCCGCCGGCCCGGCCCGGCTCGGCCTCCCGCGCCTTCGGCCGCCGGCCCGGCTCGGCCTCCCGCGCCTTCGGCCGCCGGCCCGGCCCGGCCTCCCGCGCCGCCGGCCCGGCTCGGCCTGCCGCGCCCCCGGCCCGGCTCGGCCTCCCGCGATCCACGGGGCTGCCCAGACAATACCTACAAGGGTATATATACACACATCAGGAAAAGATGAAAGGGCTGGGTCTCTTTTCTCTTGAAAAAAGAAGGCTGAGGGGTGACTGAATTGAGGTATTTAATATTATGAAAAATGTTGCTAGAGTGGATACAAAGAGAATGTTTCCACTTGTGGGGAATGTTAAATCTGTGTATATCTTGATGTATGGTGTCCTTCAATAAATAGACAGAGACTGCAGATAACAAACAACAGGTGTTTACTGGATGAGGGTTACTCTAAAACTAACAGTACAGATCCCTACTCAGGGTTTATATACAGGTGTGGTCACTGCCGGTACTACAGTATACAGGAGCTGTAAAAAGTAGTTCTCCCCTTAAAGGCACATACACTACAATTCCTCCCCTTTTAGATTAACAGTACCATAACATTCATTTAACAATTAACACTTTTAACATGCAACATTAACTGAAAATAGTCCATTTATAAATTCAGTCTTGGGGCGGCTTCCTGATCCTTTCTGGATAGTGCCTTTCCTGAGCGTCTTGCTCTTGGTGCGGAGGCGATTCTGGCCCCCTGTCGTCGGTTGATTCATCAGCTTCCGATGCTACTGTTTCTGGGGTAGATGCTATCTGTATGTCGGGTTCATCACCTGGTACGCGAGACCTGGGGTTGACTCGTTCCTGTGACTCTAGGATCTGGTCGACATGGCATCTCACAATGTTCTCCCCAACATCCACTGTGTACATTAGTGGCCCCTGCCGTGTGCATATCGTTCCTGGTTGCCATTTCTCTGTTCGGTAGTCGCAGGCCAAGACTGGTTGCCCTACATTGAAGCTCCTTGTCGGCTTCTCATTGATGTGCTGGAATTGCTTATTCTCAACATCTCTTCGTACATTTGGTCTGAGCAAATCCAGACAAGATCTCAACCTTCGGTTAAAGAACATCATGGCCGGGGTCTGGTTGGTGACTGCATGTGTCGCATTTCTGTAGGCTAACAGGAAATTGTCCACCTTATGCTGCAGTGGAATGTCGTCATCGCACATGGCCCTTACTGCTTTTTTAAAGGTTTGTACGAACCTCTCAGCCAATCCATTTGTGGCTGGATGATACGGGGCGGATGTGTAATGCCTTACCCCATTCCTTTTCATAAATCTTCGAAACTCTTCGGACACAAACTGTGGTCCGTTATCAGAGCAAATCTGCTCTGGCAAGCCATTCCTGGCAAATATGGTCCGTAGGACTGCAATAGTTTTCTCCGTGGTGGTGGAGGACATTTTAATCACCTCAGGCCATTTCGAGTGCGCATCCACGGCTATTAAAAACATTGAGTCCATGAATGGACCAGCAAAATCAATATGCACCCGTTGCCATGGAGATGAGGGCCACTCCCATGGGTGTAGAGGGGCATCTGGTGGTGCATTTTGGACCTTCTGGCATCCTGAGCAGCTCTTTGTCAGGTCCTCGATTTGCTGATCGATCCCCGGCCACCACACATAAGCCCTAGCAAAGCTTTTCATTTTCACCCCTCCCAGATGGCCTTCGTGAAGCTCATTGAGCACTCTCTCCCTTAACTTGGGTGGAATTACCACTCGGGATCCACACATCAAGGTCCCCTGGCATACTGACAGCTGTTCTCTTCTGGATGAGAATGCTGGCAACAATGAGTCGCCATGTGTTGGCCATCCCTTCACCGTCAAGTCATATACCCGAGACAGTGTCGGGTCATTTCGGGTCTCCTTCTCTATATCAGCGTTAGTTACTGGCAAGCGTTCAATCATAGTCGAATAAAATATTTCGACAGGGTCCACTGCTGGTGCTTCCTCCGCAGTAGGCAGTGGCAGGCGTGATAGCCCATCAGCGTTTCCATGCTGTTTCGTGCCCTTATACTCGATTTCATATTGGTTCGCCCCTAGAAAAAGGGACCATCTTTGTAGCCGTTGCGCAGTCATCACTAGAATGCCCTTCTTTGGATTAAAGATGGAGACAAGTGGTTGGTGGTCAGGCAGCAAGGTGAACTTCTGCCCGTGCAGATAGTGGTTGAACTTTTTCAGTCCCCACACTAGGCTGAGGGCCTCCCTGTCAATCTGGGCGTAGTTACGCTCGGCTGAGGTTAGTGACCGAGACGCAAAGGCTACTGGCCTCTCCGAGCCGTCCGGGAATTTGTGCGACAGCACCGCTCCAATGCCATAGGGTGATGCATCACACGCCAACCGAATTGGTAGTGCTGGGTTGAAATGAGCCAACACCTCTTTTGATGTGATCAATTCTTTGCACTTCTGGAAAGCTTGTTTACATTCGTCATTCCACTTCCATGGTACCCCCGTTTGCAGTAGGGTGTTCAGTGGGTGTAGTACTGTAGACAAATTCGGCAAGAACTTATGGTAGTAGTTCACCAACCCGAGGAACGACCTCAGTTGTGACACATTTTCCGGTGCTGGAGCCTTGACTACTGCCTTAATCTTTTCAGGGGACTTATGTAACCCCTCTTCATCAATGACGTGGCCACAATACGAGATCTGCTTCTGGAAAAACTTGCATTTGTGGCGATTAGCTCGCAGCCCATAATCCTTCAATCTAGTGAGCACCTGCTCCAGGTTGGCGAGGTGATCACTGTCATTTTCGCCCGTGACCAGGATGTCGTCCAAATAACACTGGGTCCCTGGAATCCCTTGCAGGACTTGTTCCATTGCCCTTTGCCAAATAGCCGGAGCTGATGCTACCCCGAACACCAGCCGGTTGTATTGGTAGAGACCTTTATGAGTGTTGATCGTGAGGTACTGTTTCGAGGCTTCTTCTACCTCCATTTGCAGGTACGCCTGGGCCAGATCAATCTTAGTGAAGCGTTTCCCTCCAGATAGCGAGGCGAAAATATCTTCAATCCGCGGAAGCGGATATTGTACAGTGTGAAGGACTGGGTTCACTGTCACCTTAAAGTCCCCACAGATGCGAACTTTCTTTGGTTCCCCAGGCATATTACTCAACGACCTCTTCATTACAGGAACGATGGGTGTAGCCCACTCGCTCCAGTCCACTTTGGACGGTACTCCTGAACGTTCCAAACCTTCCAGCTCTGCTTCGACGGCTGGGCTTGCATTTTCCTCTATTTTGATCGTCACTGTTAGCCTTTTAGTGTTCCGAGTCCCTCCTGGAACACTTCTTGTGTGTCAGTTAGCATTTTTGACAGTTGTCCAGGTGTGACATCATCATCCTTTTTGGCTTCTACAGTCAGTGCTTGTATGGAATGCCAATCTAGCTGTATCTTCCGGATCCATTCACGCCCTAGTAGTGGTGGTCCTCCATCTGGCAATACATATAGGTCCATTTTTGGTGTTTCCTTGCTGTTATATATAACGTTCACCCTTATTTTTCCTTTGGGGTAGACTTTTTGCCCTGTGTATGTCTTCAAGACAATCTCCGTATCTCTCAAGGGTATATGTGAGAATAGCCGCTTGTAGTCCCTTCGGTTTATGACTGTTAGGGCTGATCCTGTGTCCAATTCCATTTTCACTTGGACTCCGGCTATCTTGAGTGTGACCCAGATAGTTTGGTGATCCTCCGTTTTGATCACATTATGTAGTTTCAGACAACCCAGCTCCTTGCTTCCGGAGTCTGTGTCACTCTTCAGTTCGTCTGAACTACTCTCCTTCACCTTATGTACCTTCTTGTACTTCTCCTGTGGGGATTTCTTGCTGCTGGTTTTCTTTTCCGACCTGCAGACTCTTGCTATGTGTCCTACTTTTCCACACTGCCTGCACACTTGGTCCTTGAACCAGCAATCCTTATGGTCGTGTGTTGTTCTGCCGCAGCGATAGCACTTTACTGTTCCGTGTGACATTTCATTTGTGCCATATTCTTGCGGTCTCCGTTGTATCTCTGCCGCGCCCCGTGCTGCTGCTTCGTGTGATACTGCTATGCTGAAAGCCTTGTCCAGCGTAAGATCCTTTTCTGATTGAAGCCATTTCTGGGTTCCTTCACTTTGAAGCCCACACACAAACTTGTCCTTTAAAGTATCTGCTAGTCCCGTTCTGATGCGCTATCAATTACTCATAAAAGACTGAGAGTTAGAAGAGTAACCAAAGGCTTTTATTAACAACAGAATGGAGGTCTGCCTCGAGTGGTCGACCGGTCCAGGATACAAGGGCTGGGGAGCAGTCACCTTTATACTAGGACCTGTGGGAGGAGTCAGCCGAGGCATGTCCAGGCATGTACACAGTGGAATACAAACAGGACAAACAGGAATACAAACAGTGGTTTACCACATTCACCCCTTGTTTAAAATTGAGTCCGGCGGGGTGAAGTGTATTAAAAGTTAGTGTATTGGAGTCTCTCCGGAGGTCTTGTCTGCCGCTGTGATCGGCGTGGCGACGGCAGGGGTAGTGAAGCTTCCGGCGTCGAGTCCAGCGTAGGCTGTGGCACAGGCGTGTCGTCCTCGTAGATGTCGAGCGGGTCGCGGGGCCCAGGCCTGCCGTCTGCTGGGGCTGGATATCGGATCGTGGGGGGGGGTGGTAGTGAGAAGTGGGTTACTGTGGTCCCCGAGGGTGCAAGGTCTCTTATGGAGACTGTGTCCTCCCGCCCGTCCGGGTATGCGATGTAAGCATACTGGGGGTTGGCGTGGAGGAGGTCGACCCTCTCGACCAGGGGGTCCGTTTTATGGGTCCTCACGTGTCTTCTCAGTAGGACCGGCCCTGGGGACGTCAGCCATGGCGGTAGCGACGTCCCTGATGTGGACTTCCTTGGGAAGACAAACATTTTCTCATGAGGGGTGGCGTTAGTGGCAGTGCAGAGCAGTGACCGAATAGAGTGGAGCGCATCGGGGAGCACATCCTGCCAGCGGGAGGTTGGAAGGCCCCTAGACTTTAAGGCTAGCAGGACGGCCTTCCAAACTGTCGCATTTTCTCTTTCCACCTGTCCGTTCCCCCGGGGGTTGTAACTGGTGGGCCTGCTTGTGGCAATACCCCTAGTTAGCAGGTACTGACGGAGTTCGTCGCTCATAAACGATGAGCCCCGGTCGCTATGGATATAGCTGGGGAAGCCGAACAGGGTGAAGAGGTTGTTCAGACATTTAATGACCGTGGCACTGGTCATGTCCGGGCAGGGGAAGGCGAACGGGAAACGGGAGTACTCATCAATAATATTGAGGAAGTACACATTGCGGTCGGAGGAGGGGAGAGGCCCTTTAAAATCAACGCTCAGGCGCTCGAAGGGGCGAGTGGCTTTTATCAGGTGGGCCCTGTCTGGTCTATAAAAGTGTGGTTTGCACTCAGCGCAGACTTGGCAGTTCCTGGTCATGGTCCTGACCTCCTCAATAGAGTAAGGCAGGTTGCGGGCCTTGATGAGGTGGAAGAACCTGGTGACCCCCGGGTGGCAGAGGTCATTGTGGAGGACCCGTAGTCTATCGATCTGCGCGCTGGCGCAGGTGCCACGCGATAGCGCATCCGGGGGTTCATTTAGCTTCCCGGGCCGGTACAAGATCTCGTAGTTGTAGGTGGAAAGTTCGATTCTCCACCTCAAGATCTTGTCATTTTTGATTTTGCCCCTCTGCTTGTTGTTAAACATAAAAGCAACTGAACGCTGGTCAGTGAGCAGGGTAAATCGTTTTCCGGCCAGGTAGTGCCTCCAATGACGCACAGCCTCCACAATCGCCTGGGCCTCCTTCTCAACAGCGGAGTGTCTGGTCTCCGGGCCTTGGAGGGTTCGTGAAAAGAAGGCCACGGGTCTCCCCGCCTGATTGAGGGTAGCGGCCAGGGCAAAGTCGGACGCGTCGCTTTCCACCTGGAAGGGGATGGATTCGTCCACTGCGTGCATGGTGGCTTTGGCAATGTCCTCCTTGATACGGTGGAAGGCTAAGCGGGCCTCTGCCGTCAAGGGAAAAGAGGTGGACTTGATCAGCGGACGGGCCTTGTCCGCATAGTAGGGGACCCACTGGGCGTAATAGGAGAAAAACCCTAGGCACCTCTTCAGGGCCTTGAGGCAGTGGGGCAGTGGAAGTTCCATAAGGGGACGCATCCGGTCGGGGTCGGGGCCGATGACTCCGTGTTCCACAACACAGCCAAGGATGGCGAGGCGGTTTGTGCGGAATATGCACTTCTCCTTGTTATATGTCAGGTTTAGGAGTTGGGCGGTGCGGAGGAATTTTTCAAGGTTTGCGTCATGGTCCTGCAAGTCACGGCCGCAGATGGTCACATTGTCCAGATATGGGAAAGTGGCCTGCAACGCATTTTGATCTACCATCCGGTCCATCTCCCTTTGGAAGATGGAGACCCCGTTGGTGACGCCAAAGGGAACCCTAAGGAAGTGATAGAGGCGGCCGTTTGCCTCAAAGGCAGTGTACTGGCGGTCCTCAGGGCGAATGGGGAGCTGGTGGTACGCTGATTTCAGGTCAATGGTCGAGAAGACGCGGTACTGCGCGATCTGGTTGACCATATCAGCTATACGGGGGAGTGGGTAGGCGTCCAGCAGGGTGTAGCGATTTATTGTCTGGCTGTAGTCGATGACCAGGCGCTGCTTCTCGCCGGTCTTAACGACCACAACCTGGGCTCGCCAGGGGCTGGTGCTGCCCTCAATAATCCCTTCTTTCAGGAGCCGCTCCACTTCGGTTTTAATGAAAACCCTGTCCCCGGCACTGTATCGCCTGCTCTTTGTGGCGATGGGCTTACAGTCGGGGGTGAGGTTAGCAAACAGTGGTGGGGGGGTGACTCTGAGTGTGGAGAGGTTGCACCTGGTGCGCGGCGGGCAATTTGGAAGCTGCTGGCTGCGGACTGTGAGTGGGGGTAGGGGTCCACCGTACGCCATCGTAACACTTTTAAGGTGGCACTGAAAATCTAACCCCAGCAGGACGGCAGCGCAGAGGTCAGGCAGGACCAGAAGTTTAAAATGATCGTACACGGTCCCGTCTACTACGAGTGTCACCACGCAGTAGCCGCCGATGTCCGCCGACTGGGACTCGGAGGCCATAGAAATCCGCTGTTGCGCAGGCAGGACTGGGAGAGAGCAACGCCGCACCGTGTCGGGGTGGATGAAGCTCTCCGTGCTCCCAGAGTCAAAAAGGCAGATTGTATCGTGACCATTTACCTTAATGTCCATTGTGGAACTGGCCAGTTGGTGCGGTCTCGCTTGGTCCAGTGTAATGGATGCCAGCGTAGGGGTCGGTGTGTCGCTGCGGGTATCAGATGAGGCGGTGTCGGGGGCCTGCTGCGTCCCGGCTGTCGTCCAAGATGGCGGCGTCCATGATCCCCATGTGGCTGGAGGCGTCCAAAATGGCTGCTGTACCGGTGATTCGCACACGGCCGGGGAGGTCCAAAATGGCGGCCTGCATGGCCCACACGCGGTGCTGCTGGGGTTCGGGGTGGCTTTGGCCCTGCAGACGCTAGCGTAGTGTCCCTTCTTCCCGCAGCCCGAGCAGATCGCGTTTTTCGCCGGGCAGCGCGCTCTGGGGTGTTTTGCCTGGCCACAGAAGTAGCATTTCTGGCCTTGGGGCACTGCTGTCTGGCCTTGGGACACTGCTGCGGTAGTTGGGCCGTTGTTGGGGTGTGGCTGGGGTGGCACGGCGCTATGAGGCGGTCCTACCGTGTCCCAGGCTGTCATTCCCCGCGGCGTCCACGGTGCAGAGGAGTAGGCATCCATGCCCTGGTAGGCTGCATCCAACGATAGTGCGAGTTCAGAGGCCTTGTTGAGGTCGAGGTTACTCTGCTCCAACAGTCGCTGTCGGGTGTAATTGGATCTGTGGCCCGCTACAAAAGCGTCCCGGATAAGTTCCTCTGTGTACACGGCGGCCTTTACATCCTTACAACCACAGGCCCGGCCAAGCACAGACAGTGCCTGAAGGTATTCCACGGTCGATTCCCCAGGTTGTTGTTTACGACTCCCCAGGAGGTGCCTGGCGTACACTTCGTTCACTGGGCGCGTGTACTGGTCCTTGAGGAGCTTGATAGCGTCCGCGTACGAGGTCGCGTCTTGGATGACCGAGTACACTCGGTGGTTCACTTTGGAGGTCAGGACATCCAGTTTGTCCTCGTCCGATTTGATTGCTTCGGAGGCGGTCAGGAATTTTTCGAAACACTTAAGCCAGTGAGTAAACTTGGTGGATGAGTCCGCCTCCCGATGATCTAAGTCCAGGCATGCTGGTGTGAGGATCTTCTCCATTATAAAATGTTGTTAATAAAATTGATGCGCTATCAATTACTCATAAAAGACTGAGAGTTAGAAGAGTAACCAAAGGCTTTTATTAACAACAGAATGGAGGTCTGCCTCGAGTGGTCGACCGGTCCAGGATACAAGGGCTGGGGAGCAGTCACCTTTATACTAGGACCTGTGGGAGGAGTCAGCCGAGGCATGTCCAGGCATGTACACAGTGGAATACAAACAGGACAAACAGGAATACAAACAGTGGTTTACCACACGTTCCAAACTGGCAGTGTTTCGATAGCTTGTGCAGTTCCGTTAAAAACTCAGCATTACTTTCATCTTTATGCTGGTTCCTTTTGTGAAACTTAAATCTTTCCGCTATCAGCAGCGGTGTGGGGTCTAAGTGATCCTGTAGTATTGACACTATGTTTTCAAAATCCTTTTCCGCTTGCTTCTCTGGGGTTACTAGGTTTCGCAGCAAGCCATACGTTTTTGCACCCATTGAATTCAACAATACCAGCGCTTTCCTGTCATCTGGCACTTCATTCGCCTTGCAGTACACTTCTATGCGTTCGACATATGTCGTCCAATCTTCGACTTCACTGTCGAACGCTGTGACACTGCCACTCTTCGGCATCCCTGGGTGTGGTTAGACTGGCTCAAAATGGTGTCTCCCGCGCTGTCCCCCCTTCTCCGCTGCGGCTCAAACAAAATGGCATCTCCCGCGCTCTCCCTCCTTCTCCGCTGCGGCTCAAATGGCGTCTCCTGCGCTTCCCTTTCTTCTCCGCGGACGCTGCTCGGCCCTTGATCACTGACTGCGCTCTGCACGTTTTCCTGCGCGCCTCTCTCGTTGACGCCGCTCGGTCCCGAACCCCGGCTGCGCCCTGTGCGCTTTACCCTCTCTTTTTTTTTGTTTTCGTCGACGCCGCTCAGTCTTCAACCCCGGCTGCACCCTGTGCGCTTTACCCTCTCTCTTACCCCGTCGACGCTGCTCGGCCTTTATCTGTGCTGTCGGTCGGCTCCAGCCGCCGCTGTCCGGGAAGGGTCTGCGCCGTACCTGTTGCCAGCCCGTTGTGCTGGATCGTCGTGACTGGAGAACCAAGCCCAGCTCTCCACAGCCTCCTCTGCGATGCTCAAGTCTTCTCTGGATGGTCGACGCCCGTATTTCTGGACTCGGCCTTCTTCTTTCACTGTTCTCCAGGAGCGAATCCCTGGGAGGTGATGCAGAGTTGCAGGTAGGTTTGAATCCCATCCTCGTCGCCACTGTGTATCTTGATGTATGGTGTCCTTCAATAAATAGACAGAGACTGCAGATAACAAACAACAGGTGTTTACTGGATGAGGGTTACTCTAAAACTACAGTACAGATCCCTACTCAGGGTTTATATACAGGTGTGGTCACTGCCGGTACTACAGTATACAGGAGCTGTAAAAAGTAGTCTCCCCTTAAAAGGTACATACACTACAGGGAAGAGCATAACTAGAGGCCATCATTATAAGATAGTCACCAAGAAATCCAATATGGAATTTAGAATAAACTTCTTTACCCAAAGAGTGATGAGAATGTGGAACTTGCTACCACAGGGAGTGGTTGAAGCAAATAGTATAGATGCATTTAAGGGGAGGCTAGACAAGCATATGAGAGCGAAAGGAATAGAGGGTTATGCTGATAGATTTAGATGAGTAAAGACGGGAGGAGGCTCGAGTGGAGCATAAACGCCGGCATGGACTGGTTGGGCCGAATGGCCTGTTTCTGTGCCATATATCCTATGTAAAACCATTGTTTCCATATCAGGACAGTAATAAAAGGCAAATGGATTTATGTTTTTAAATCAGATTTATGTGGCGGTATCAAATATTGTTTGAAAATGCTGCTGTGAAACGCCTTGGGCATTTTACTACGTTAAAGGCGCTATATAAATGCAAGTTGTTTTAGGACTACAACTCAAAAACTATTTTCTTGTCCAAACCAGACAGGTGGCACTGGCAACACTAGTACTGGTAGACAGCCAACCAACTCCTCTTAAATGAGCACCAGTGTTGTTACTACTACTACAATTTAAGCAGTGCTACTCCTGCAACAGATTTACAAAGGGGCGAGATGAATACCAAGCAGGAAGTTAGATAAAGGAAAGAGCTGAAAGCACAGTGAAAGAGATAGATTTAGTAAAGCTTTTGAAGGCACGTGAGGGAGCAAGACAAAATGATTGTGGACAAGAGTTCCAGAAGGTAAGGGAGTAATGATCAAAAGCTTGGCCTGAAAATGGAGCAAGCAATAATCAAGAGTCAGAGGAATAGATGGTGTTGGCCGGGATATATGGCTTGCAAAGGTTACCCAAATAAGGTGTGGTGAGGCCATGGAGGGACTTGAAAATGATTGCTGGAGTTGGTGAGGATGGAGGTGATGAATGTTAGGACTTTGTGCACAAGAGAATTTGATTTGTTGAAGTTTGTTAAGGGAGTTTTAGGATATGGAGGCTGGTGCAGATGGTATTTAAGATAGTGAGCCTTGAGGTGATGAATGCATGCTTGAGTGTTTGAGTACTGGATGGGTGATGTGATTTCATTGGAGGCAATTCATTTGATGAGAGCTGGAGGGGCATGGAGTTTCAGTTGGGAGAAAGGTTAGGAAGATTGGGGTCAGGAGGAGGACTTGATCAAGCAGATGGATTCAATTTTGGAAACAAAGAAGTCCATGATTTCTTCACCTGTAGCATCAGAGGAGTGGATGGAGGATGTGAGGGAGGGAAATCAGAGGTGGTGCTTATTGGTCAAGCTGTAATAAGGAAAACATTAATCAGCCTCAAATAAAATATGGGATACAGAATTTTGTTTCTCTTGCACAGTGGAATAGATTCATAGCAAAATCATTTGGTGCTGTATCAGTAAATTCATTCAAAAAAGCTGGATAAATATCTGTTTAAGAATAGGATTGCAGGTTAGAAGGATAAAGAAAGATACACATGATCAAATACTGTATTCTATGGAACACTAGGACAATGATCGAGTGACCTGTGGAATGCAATTGATCAGAGCTGAAAGTGTGGATTGTCAGGTTGGATTAATACTCTGGAGTTTTATGTGATTACCCTGAGGGAGGGGAGAAATTTCATTGAGCTTTTTCTCGTTGGAGGGTTACCTGTGGTTCATTCCATTTCTGAGATTTAATAGGTTATACAGACCCTGTGATGTGGCAAATGTACGCGTTGTGTGGAAGGAGAAAGCTTAGTGGGCTGACTGTCATTTTTCTTCATTCCATGCTTTCTTACATGGAGGAAGCACTGTCTTAATAAAGAGGTTATTTGGTAAATCATGCTTTGTAGAGTAAGTGCCTGAATAATCAATGTTGATTTTTTTAATTGGATGTGTTTGTAATACACAGAAAATGTTTGCCGAACACTTTTTCATGAAAACAATATTGCTTTAAAATGTATTATATTTTTAACATATACAGTTCCAGTGAGTCAGAATTAAAAAGTTACATTTGAGACATTAAAATGGAATGGCTGTCCCTGGAGGATTGTTTATAAATTTTTAATCAATTACATTTGTAAAGAAAAATAAAACCCTAAGTGCCATTGTTTTCAATTACACCTGAATAGTGACTTTTTATGAAGCTCCAGTCAATAGCATTCTCTCACTGTCTAGCCAGTGTGGGACAGGATATAGGTCGCTGACAAAATGGAGTTTATGAAGGCTGGATGATGGGAGTCCAGCAATACAGACACTAGAGAAATCGAGTCTGTAAGTGTCAGCATTGGCCCAGTAGATTACATAGAAACATAGAAGATAGGAGCAGGAGTAGGCCATTTGGCCCCTCGAGCCTGCTCCGCCATTCAATGCGATCATGGCTGATCATCCAAATTCAGTACCCGGTCCCTGCTTTCTCCCCATACTCCTTGATCCCTTTAGCCTTAAGAAATATATCCAACTCCTTCTTGAATATATTTAATGTATTGGCCTCTACTGCCTTCTGTGGTAGAGAATTCCACAGGTTCACCACTCTCTGGGTGAAGAAATTCCTCATTTCTGTCGTAAATGGCCTACCCCTTATCCTTAGACTGTGACCCCTGGTTCTGGACTCCCCGACCATCAGGAACATCCTGCATCTAATCTGTCCAGTCCTGTCAGAATTTTATAAGTTTCAATGAGATCCCCTCTCATTCTTCTAAACTCCAGCGAGTACAAGCCCAATCGACCCAATCTCTCCTCATACGTCATTCCTGCCATCCCAGGTATCAGCCTGGTGAATCTTCGCTGCACTCCTTCCATGGCAAGAACATCCTTCCTCAGATAAGGCGACCAAAACTGCACACAATACTCAAGATGTGGTCTCACCAAGGCCCTGTACAACTGCAGCAGGACATCCTTGTTCCTGTACTCAAACCCTTTCGCTATGAAGGCCAACATACCATTTGCCTTCTTAACCGCCTGCTGCACCTGCATGCTTACCTTCAGCGACTGGTGCACAAGGACACCCAGGTCTCGTTGCACTTCCCCTTCTCCCAATCTATTGCCATTCAGATAATAATCTGCCTTCCTGTTGTTGCCACCAAAGTGGATAACCTCACATTTACGCCTATGATCTAAAATGTATACCTTTATGTGTGCCCTAAATGAGAATAGCATGTCACAGGACTAATAATTATACCTTTACCAAGATATTTTGCACTGAAGATTGCCACCCACCATAACGTCTGTCCTTTCTGAAAGACAGAAACCCATCATAGTGTTACCGTTCAGACTAAAATCAGTAATCAAGTTTATTTCCATGATATTTAAGGACATATAAGCAAAAGGTATACAGCAGTTAATTCACAATGCCATGCTTGATATACATTCTACCATTTCCAAAACCAAATAATAAAGTGTCTGAAATCTAACGCCCTTTCAGAACTTTTTGACAGAGCTTTCGAAAATTGTAAAGTATCCCCATGGAGTACCACCACATTGTCACAGCATTGAAGACAAATGATTGATGCAAGAGAATTGAGAACTGATGAAACTGGAATCCCCCCACTTACCATTCCTCTGGGTCTCCAACAACAAAGGACAGCTTTCCCTCTGAGCAGGGAATTATGTTGTTATTTTGAACTTCAGGTTGAAGAGTGTGAGGAGTAGACTTCTAGCTTTCTAGTGGGCTTCGATTGTCTTGCATCCAACATGAGACTGCAAGCTCACATTGCATTAATGTCTCAATACCAAGCAATAACTTCAGTTACAATGATTTTGAAAGTATAGGCAATCAGCAGCACTGTGGGGAATAGTTAGTCACCACTTCCTGAAGCCTAAGATTGTTTCTAGACAGATTGTGTATATCTTACACTCCCACCCCAAACAAGGATAACATCGTTATTTTCAGAAAAGATATTGTATGGTTTGAAGCAAGGTACCACCAGAAGGCTATCCCAGCTTTCTTCTTTTTTAGTTTATCAGAGGAATTTCATTACACTATAGAAGTTGGGTGAGCAGCTATTTTGCTTTCTATCATTCTACAACCAGATAAAGCAAGAGGAAATACTTGCAAATCCTACAGCCAGGCAGTGTGGAGGGTGAAAGAAAAAATAGCAGGAGAAAAGAATAGGAAAAATGATGCGAGTGAAGGAGGGAATATATTAATGGGACTTGGTTATCAATAACAGTCCATGTGATTGACACAGCATGCTGCTTTTAATCACATTTATGTTTTTGCAATGAAGCAGTGACCCAGTTATACAGCTTGCAATTGAAAAATCACGAAGGATTTATTCAGTATTTCTAGTTCTACATTAGAGTTTCCAGTTGAAGAAGTACTCCTCTGTTTGAAGATCACAGATTAAAAATGTGTAGTATTGTGCAAAAGAACTTTCCTAAATTAAAAAGTGTAACATTTCAAAAATTATTTGGGAGCTGCAGTTGTGGAAATAACATGTTGCTATAGAAATAATATAAATATCTACAAAGTGAATAAAGTAGCCTGCGCCTCTTGAACTACCAGCTCTGAAAGAAATCCCTTTGTTAGGTGTCCCCAAAGGGTCTGTAATCTTCAATAATCTGGATAGCTATCCATAAAATACTGTGTCTGCTTTGCTTTAATGTGCAGCGTTCACGTAAATCCTGTGTAAATAAACCACAGGTATCGAACTGTAGCCATTAACTGTTGTGAAGTGGAGCCATTTCAGGAAGCAGTGATCATTCCACTTGTCCTTTACACAGATAATTAATCTCTGTTTAAATTCTGCCTTTTGGCATTTTCAATTTCAAATATAAAAAGTGCTGACCTGGGGGAAGAGGGTTATTGGAAACTTCAGAAGGCCTGGCTTAGTTGGCAGCACGCTCGCCTCTGAGTCAGAAGGTTGTGGGTTCAAGTTCCACTCCAGAGACTTAAGCACTGGGTTGACACTCCAGTGCAGTGCTGAGGGAGCGCTGCACTGTCAGAGGTGCCATCTTTCAGATGAGATGTTAAACCAAGGTGCCGTCTGCTCTCTCAGGTGGACATAAAAGATCCCATGGCCCGATTTTGAAGAAGAGCAGGGGAGTCCTAGCCAATATTTATCCCTCAATCAACATTATTAAAAGAAACAGGTTATATGTTCATTATCACATTGCTGTTTGTGGGAGCTTACTGAGTGCAAATTGGTTGCCGCGTTTCCTACATTACAACAGTGACTACACTTCAAAAGTACTGCATTGGCTGCAAAGCGCTTTGGGACGTCGTGAAAGGCTCTACGTAAATATGAGTCTTTCTTTTCTTTTTTTATGATGTCAGTTCTTCAGTGTGACAAACAGCTATTTCTGAGTTTTGTAAACAGTTA
Organism: Somniosus microcephalus; assembly: GCF_052327205.1. Lineage (NCBI taxonomy): Eukaryota > Metazoa > Chordata > Chondrichthyes > Squaliformes > Somniosidae > Somniosus > Somniosus microcephalus. The sequence continues at coordinate 270,455,822 of NC_140989.1, read as the reverse complement.
TAGATCATAAAATCACACACTAAGGATTTTCCTTTCTGCTTATTCAAAACAGTTCAGAGAGTATCCAGGGAAGTACAATTACATAAAGTGCTGACTGATTGCGTCCCTTGAGAAACAGACTGCTGTTCTTGAGGGCCATTTAGCTACACTGTGCCACTACTGAGATAGAAGATAGTGCAGCAAACATTAACTTACAGGTAGCAGCCTTGGAGCATGTAAAAAGAGCAGGCAGAAAAAGAGGGTTAGAATTGTCCAGCAGATCTTAGAAATGGACACAAATGGAATGGTGGGGGATGGTAACTAGAAACAGGCCACCGTGGTTACTCAAGGGAACAGGAAACAGTTACGATTAAAAGGTAGAACTGAGTTGTAGGGAACTCCATATCAAGAGGGATTGATGGAATCTTCTGCAAGCACAACCAGGAGGCTGAAATAAAAACAGAAAATGCTGGAACTACTCAGCAGGTCAGGCAGCATCTGAAATGGTGTGTTGTGTCCTGGATGCTTGGGCTCAGGATTTGACCAAGTGAGTGAATAAGACCCTGTGATGGGAAGGGGAGAAGAGAGACAATAGTTTACATGGGAACCCAACAAATCGGTAGGTGTATAATAGAGGTCCTACAATAGAAATTTCAGAGGCTAGGAAAAAGATTGAAGTAAAGTACTTCCAGAGTAGTGATCTTAGTATCACTCCCTGTGTCATGGACTGGACATATTAGTGAGACACAGGTTAGGCAAGCCAATGCATAGCTCAACATAATGGATAGAACATAGCATTTCAAGTTCTTGGGCCACAAATAACAGAAAGATAACTCATAAGGGGGACGGCACTATTGAAGGCAGTCAGGCTTGGGCTGATAAGTGGCAGGTAACATTCACGCCACACACGTGCCAGGCAATGACTATCTCCAACAAGCGAGTGTCTAACCACCGCCCCTTGACATTCAACGGCATTACCATCGTCGAATCCCCCACCATCAATATCCTGGGGGTCACTTAACTGGGCCAGCCACATAAATACTGTGGCAACAAGAGCAGGTCAGAGGCTGGGTATTCTGCAGCAAGTGTCTCACCTCCTGACTCCCCAAAGCCTTTCCACCATTTACAAGGCACAAGTCAGGAGTGCGATGGAATATTCTCCACTTGCCTGGATGAGTGCAGCTCCAACAACATTCAAGAAGCTGGACATCATCCAAGACAAAGCAAACCTGTGACCTCTACCACCTAGAAGGACAAGGGCAGCAGGCGCATGGGAACACCACCAAGTTTCCCTCCAAGTCACACACCATCCTGACTTAGAAGTATATCGCTGTTCCTTCATTATTGCTGGGTCAAAATCCTGGTACTCCCTCCCTAACAGCACTGTGGGAGTACCTTCACCACACAGACTGCAGTGGCTCACCACCACCTTCTCAAGGGCAACTAGGGATAGGCAATAAATGCTGGCCTTGCCAGTGATGCCCACATCCCATGAACAAATAAAAAAGTGTCCCTATCTAACAAGGACAGAGTAATCAGGCAAGTTGGAGTAAGGGAACATTTGGGGTCTAGTGATGATAAAGTTGTTAATTTTAAGGTTGAAACGAGAACAGAACAAATAGTATTAAAAAATTTAAATTGGCTATCAGAAGACTAACACAAATCTATCAATATTAGTTTTGAAATTTTCAATTGACCTAATCGCAACAGTTTGTTGAGGGAGAGAGGCTCAGCATCTTCCTCCACATCTGATGTGGCATCAAGAACATTTTCTTGAAACATCACCTGCCTCCTCCCCTCCCTAATCCACCTCTTTATCACCTTCAAGCTGGACTTTTCCAATGCTCGGTTTGCCAGCCTCCCAACTTTCACCCTCTATAAATTACAAGTTTATCCACGACACCACAGCCTCACCTGCACTAGGCCCGCATCTTTATCACCCCTGTTTCACTGGCTTTTCGTGCCTCAATCAACCAAGATTCCCATCTTCATAGCCCTCCATGACCTCACCGTCCTACCTCCCCCAGCCCTATGCTCATCTTTCAGCCTTAGCTTGTTCTAGTTTCCCACTCGCACAGCCACTATGCCCTCACCCTCTGGAACTCCTTCCCTCAGCATCTCAGTCTTGGCATTTCCTCCAACAGCCTCAAGGCTCTTCATCCCTCCTAACCCCAGCTACCCTTTATCCCTCCTGTTCATGCTACACTGCCTTGTAAAATGCCCGGAGGCATCTCTGTAACCTCCTCCAGCCCTACAACCCTCCGAGATATCTACACTCCTCCAATTCTGGCCTCTTGCGCATTCCCGATTTTAATCGCTCCACCATTGGCGGCCGTGCCTTCAGCTGCCAAGGCCGTAAGCTCTGAAATTCTCTCCCTAAACTTCTCCACCTCTCTTTCCTCCTTTAAGATGCTCCTTGAAACCTACCTCTTTGACCAAGCTCATCTGCCCTAATATCTCCATATGTGGCTCGGGGTCAAATTTTGTTTGATAATGCTCCTGTGAAGCGCCTTGGAAAGTTTTACTACGTTAAAGGCACCATATAAATGTAATTGTTCATAAGGAATGCTATAGAAAATATAAGTTGTAATAATTCACGAGACCAGGGATGGTATCTGGGACCAGAGGACTGACAGTCTCTTTCCAGGAGAGAAAAATGAGCAAAATTAAAACAAGCGCATAATCCGTGCCGCGGCCGCCCGGAGGGGTGGCAAGGCGTTGGCGAAGTGCCAGGTTTGCCTCACTGTGGGTACATTCAGCCACTGCGCGCCGCTGTTACTTCTGTCAGTCGGAGGCACCCGCTCCAGGTGGGCAGTGACGGGCGAGTCGGTGAGTAACAAACTTATGGGCAGTCAGGGCTTCCGACCCAGACTCGACCCCCGGGCTCCTCCCCACCCCGGGCAGTCCCGTAGGCCGGCCTCCTCTCGCCCGCCGAGCTCCGGGCGGAGGAGTCGGGTCTATAAAAGTGCATGTGGAGAAGCGAATTATGTCAGAGTCGAGTTCGGCCTGTGCTCGGGAGCGGGGCCGGTGGGTAAGGTCAGTCGGTACTGACCCCCTGTGTTACTAACCCTCTCTGAAGTCCCTGTAGTTTTCTGACCCAGGCCAGGGCTGGATTGGACTGGGTCAGTTCGCGTGGTCTGGAGATTGCACAAGCCCCAGTGACGGGTAATGTGCTGACGCTCAGCGTGCGGACAGCTCGCAATCCCAGATCCTATCCTCTCACTTGGCTACATTTAATAATTTACTTTATTCATTTTTCATTTTTTTTATAGCATATTAATCATATGGTTGCACCAATTCAGGAACTACCATGGTCCGTAGAGTATTTGTTAGAACTTTGTGAGTATATTTTGCATATCCACGATTAAGTGGGGGAACTTTCTTTTTAATTTTCGCCTTGTCAGTTTTGTATTTGACTTGCATTTATATAGCACCATTCACATTCTCAGGACGTGCCAAACAAACTAATGAATTGCTTTTGAAGTATAGTCACTGCTAATGGTGGTGGGTGGGTGGGAGGGAAGGTCTTTGACATTTAAACATTGCCATTCTTACAATAGCTGCCCCAACTGATTCAGAAAATTGTACCTTAATATTGACCCTGAAACATGGACCCTTGTTCCTTTTGAAAAAGCCCCAATAAACTATTATTGGATTATTTTTTCCACCCACTCAAAAAAGCTGCATGCATTAAATGTTGTAAAATGAAGGGCAAGAAGCAGTAAGTTTGAAGGGAAAATAGATGGCGATTCATTTCAGTGCAGTGAACTGTACATTTGGGGAAAATGGTGAAATGTAAAATTCTTTAAGTGAAGGAACAGAGAGAGTGATCTAGGTGTGCAGATGTAGTGCAAAGATCTTTTAAAGGTGGAATTGCAGGGAAAAAGGCCATTAAAAAGGCAAATGAGATTCTGGGTTTTATATACAGGAGCATTGAATGTAAAAGTAAGAAGAAGAAGAAAGGTTAGGCCACAGCTGGAGTTCTGGGCACACTTGTAGGAAGGATATTCAAGCCACGGAAGGTTTCAGTGATGATTCACTGGAATTATGCCAACAATGAAAGGTTATACTTATGAAGCAATGCTCAAAACATTGTTTTATTTCCAAACTAAAACAGAGAAGGTTCAGAAGACATTTTCAAAATTTTGATTGGTTGTGAGAGGGAAAATATGGAAAGATTGTTTCTACTGGTTGGCATGTAAAGAAAGACTTGCATTTATATAGCGCCTTTCACGACCACCAGACGTCTCAAAGCGCTTTACAGCCAATGAAGTACTTTTGGAGTGTAGTCACTGTTGTATTGTGGGAAAGGCGGCAGCCAATTTGTGCACAGCAAGCTCCCACAAACAGCAATGTGATAATGACCAGATAATCTGTTTTTTTGTTATGTTGATTGAGGGATAAATATTGGCCAAGACACCAGGGATAACTCCCCTGCTCTTCTTCGAAATAGTGCCATGGGATCTTTTACGTCCACCTGAGAGAGCAGACGGGGCCTCGGTTTAACGTCAGCAACAAGGGAACATGGAACATAGACTGAGGATTATCACCGGAAAAAAATGAAGTGGGATGTCAGGAAAAAAACCTCACACAGAGGGTTATTAGAATGTGGAATGTTTTGCCACAAGTGGTGAATGAAGCGGAGGCTATAACATGATTTAAAAGGGAACTGGATAAGTATTTGAAAAGGAACAATATAAAAGGATACTGAGAATGGACAACAGAATGGATTAAGAGTAGATTGCTCCCCTTGAAGACCTAGTGGTGACCAGTACAGGCATAATGGGCTGAATGACCTGCTGTCCTGTAATTTATATGTTCTGATGCAGTGGTCTGTTTTAGTCAGAAAAGTACAAAATTGCCATCAGGCATTTGGTTTCTATTTTGAGTGGTAATACTGTCCTCCCTCAGCCAAAAGTTATTCTACAAATTAACCTTTTAAGTACAGTAAATTTAACAGTTCTTATTCTTCCTGTCCCTTTTCTCTCTGCCCTCTTCATGCCACCATGTAGAGCTGAACAGTCTTCGAGTACATTCAGTTCATACTGGTGGGGTGGGGGGCAAAGTCAGACAGCACATTGCACAGATCTGTGCTGAAGAAGAATAAACAGATCTGGGATCCCCTATCACAGGGCAAGGCTGTTGCTTTGACCCAGTTCGGTATGTCCCCTCACAGGGTAAGGCTGTTGCTTTGACCCAGTTCAGTATGTCCCCATACAGGGTAAGGCTGTTGCTTTGACCCAGTTCAGTATGTCCCCTCACAGGGTAAGGCTGTTGCTTTGACCCAGTTCGGTATGTCCCCTCACAGGGTAAGGCTGTTGCTTTGACCCAGTTCAGTATGTCCCCATACAGGGTAAGGCTGTTGCTTTGACCCAGTTCAGTATGTCCCCTCACAGGGTAAGGCTGTTGCTTTGACCCAGTTCAGTATACCTCCTAACTGGGTAAGGCTGTCAATTTGTCCCAGGTGAAGTGACCTCACTAGTAATAGAGCTAAAATCTGGTGCTGCATGGCATATTATTTTTGTATTCCAAATTCCAATTACTACAATGATTCATTAAATATTTGCATGCACAGCATTTCCCCTTTAAGTAGTAGCTTAGAAATGAGGCTTGGGTTTGAATTTATAAGAAAAAACCTTTGGCAGACAATGTAGCGGATGATGAAGATTGACAAAACAATGAGTCTTTCATTTGCCTCAAATCATGTGAGTTTTTAAGTTGCATAAATCTAATAAATGCAGATTTATTAGTAAAGTAGATGCTAAACTTTTTTTTTTTTTTAAAGGCCATAATTGCTGTGTTAGTGCCCTGATGGCTCAGTGAATAAATGTACCATCTAGTGGTACTGAGCCATAGAGACCAGGAAGGCCCCAAGTTTGACCTCCAGTCTGTGTTGACTTTGCTGATCTCAGCCAAGGCAGCAATTTGCAAGCTACAATTCTCCTCTCATTCATGAGCGCTATGCATGAACTTTCTGTTGGAAAGTGCGTGTGTGGACACTGGATGAAAATGGGATTGAGCTTGGCTGCGATGCCTTCTCTGTGATTCAGTAGCCTGTCAACACTTGTCTGTGTTTGTAGCTGGAGAATGACTGCTTAGGTGAGGTACCAGAGGGCACCCTTTTCCTCTGGAACTGTACCTCAGCATGAGTTAGCCTAGATTTTCCAACATGGGTGCTGTTTAGATCTGAATATTTAGAAGTGAATTTTAGACAGATTCAAATGGAGGTGTGTTGTTCCACGCAATTTTCTGAGATTTGTTCAGTAGCATAGCTTCAGGTGTAGATTTGGACAGGTGTGGGCAGCGCAGGAGTGGTGGGAGCAGAAAAGTGCATGTAGATGAAATTTAATAGGATGTGGATAATTAAAGAGAAGTGGCAGAATAGGCTAACAAAAAATCTAAAGGCTGTTGGAAGGGTTCCAAGTATCCTAGCAACAGATGGTACAGCTCTGTATTTACGACTCAAACCCTGTGAAGGTAGTTCTCCATGGTCATCCCCATGTAGTTTGAACAATGCGGATTTGGCTTTTGGCATCTTGGTGGGTGCAGCTAATCAGGCTAAGATGGCTGTTGATCACCCTGGCATGCCTTCTTGCATGCACTACCACCAAAAGCAGGACATACTGAGATTGGGTGCGTCTGAGGCATTCACATATCCTAATAGGCCTGCTGTCTCGGCTTTCTTTGGGAATAGGAGCCTCCACCTGCACTAATCATCTGCCAAATTTCGGTATATTCACCTCTGTAGATGTGGGTGTGCGGGTACAGGCAGGTGGTCACAGAGCATCTCTTATATAGCCTAACCTGCCTGGCAACCCTCCATTGATTCTCTTCCAAACCTGTCAAATGAGGAATTCCTATTGGGGAAACCCATTGTTAGGTTTATTGGTGCTGGCGGAGAAAATTGGAATAAATTGGCACAAAAGCTCACAAGGACTTTAGTGCTAGCTGAAAAAAATGGTCAGGAAATGGCCACATAATTATCGCAGCCTAGCAACCCTGGATACCCAGTTCACATGGACACAATTAAGGATGGACATCCTGCGTGGCAGAATTTTGGAAAATAGCGTGCGGGAGGTCCCCTTCCCCAAGCGAATATTAAAATGAAGCTACTGCCTGTTTTAGGCGGGGGCTTCCTTTACACATTGTCATCACCCCTGGAAATGCATGAGCATCAGATCTCTCTCCACTTTTCTAACCAGGTCTGCCCGATTTACACCTGTAAATTGGGTGGACCCGATTCGAACGTCCAGGCTGGTGTGTTCGGGGATGCTGGTGGAAGGAGAAGCAATGTGTGCGTAATAGTAATATAAATTTGATCTGTTTGTTTTGAAAAATAATCAGCAGAAAGTTACTTTTGCTGATTGTATTCTGCCCTTTGTCTTTAGTAATGTACTTGCTAATGTACCAAGTGCTGGATTGAATGCAGAGGGTAAATAAGGAACTGTATCTGATGGAAATTTCCTAATCTAACCTCATTAGTTGGAACCAGGAAGGATGTGCCCAACACAGCAACTGAAAACATCCAGTGTACAGACACTCCTCTGTGAACTGTCATTTAGCTGCTGTGAAACTGTATTCATCTCATATTCTGAGAGCAGAGTTTTCAGAAATTTTCTACTTACAGTGGAGCTGCTTTATTATGTACAGAAGACATTTCAGAGGTTTGCGTGGCTTTATTGTTGGGGATTCTTTTATTATATCCAAACAGAAGAGGATATTTTCCTTTCCCAATTAATCCCTTCCCCCCTGAATGTACTGGTTCTTTTTGGTGTACTGTTCCATGAGCACCAGCCACCTTCTGGTACCTTGTCTAAATGGGAATTCTTCATGTTGAGCCTAGATAGTGAGTGTTGCAGGTTGGTCGGGGGACATCTAAATGTCCAAACCTGTGCTCATCTGATATCTACCCCCCGACACACAGACACTTTCCAGTAGTGTTGACTGTATCGTGATCAGGAGTAGGAATCGGCCATAGATGCCTCAATACCTTGTCATCAATCAATTTCCCTCTTCAGGTCCCGCAGCTGATTGTCAAAAGTAACTCATCCATACTGCACCACGTTTAGGAGCACCCTAACAAACACCTTCTGGAGCACTCGCAATGCAGGCAAATGCCTTTTCAATGTTTATACTCCTTCCTGTTCTTGTGTTTTTATATAGAAATTATTACTGCTCATTTCCAAATCTGAAGTACTTTCTGTTTGGATGACAGTGAAACTTTCTGCATTTTCCCATTTAAGCTCCAATCCCACATTCACTTCAAATTTTCTGTTTGGTCTGCTTCTTTATGGACACATGCTGTTAACGCTGTCACAGGGCTATAACACTTTCTACTTAAGTTCTTCTTTTCTGGCCTTGTCCTACATTTTTCCAATAATCTTTCCATCAACACATCCACAACTGGTTTCATGCAGTTTGTCTATCCCCTTCTTCCATTTCTGCTGCTTTCTTCAGCCAGAAGTCTTCATGGTCCCATCTTAACTTGAAGACTTTTTTCACCGTTGTGCTTATCATTTCTTCTGTTCTTATCCACAATTGAATCATCTGTAATTTTGTCCGCTTAACCTCCTCTTGGTTTCTGGCTTGTGCTAATTTTCCTGCTTTATGCTCTTTGACTTGAGCACTTCCTTTATTCTCAGAGGAACATTGGAAGATAGGAACACGAGTAGGCTGTTCAGCCCCTTGAGTCTGTTCTACCATTAAATCAGATCATGGCTGATCTGTACCTCAACTCCATTTACCTGGCTTTGATCCATGTCCTTTGATACCCTTACCTAATAAAAATTTATCAATCTCAGTCTTGAAAATTTCAATTGACCCAGCATCCACAGCCTTTTGGGGGGGAGGGAATTCCGGATTTCCATGATGCTTAGTGTGGAAAAACTGCTTCCTGATTTCACTCCTAAATGGCCTAACTTTAATTTTAGGATTATTCCCCTTGTTCTGGATTCCCCCACCAGAGGAAACAGCTTCTCTATATCTACCCTATCGAATCCCTTTATCATTTTAAGCACCTCAATTAGATTACTTCTCCAGCTTCTAAAGTCCAGGGAATGCAAACCAAGTTAATGCAACTTTCTTCATAATTTTACCCTATAAGCCTTGGTATCAATTTGATGAATCTGCGCTGTACCCGCTCCAAGGCCAATATATCCTTCCTGAGGTCCATTGCCCAAACGTGAACACAATTCTCCAGGTGGGGTTTCGCCAAGGCTCTGTACAACAGAAGCAACACTTCCTTCATTTTGTATTCCAATCCCCTTTTAACACAGCCTCCTTGTACGTATCCCACAGCCTCTCCACATCTCTCTGCTTGGGCAGGTCAGCAAGCAGGGCAAATTGCTTGTTACGACTCAGAACTGAGACTCCTTTGCTAGGTCCTTAAATGTATCAATGTCCTTTTTTGTAACCATTCTTTGACTGCGTCTCTTTGCCAGTTTCACCCATAGTTGATCAGCAAGGTGAAGGCCAGTTTCAGTCTCTGCTACTTGTGTACCTCCTCAAATGGCACAGTGGTGTAAGGTGTTCCACACTCACTGCTATTTACTTGATTAATGTCATCTTATCTGGTGAGCTCTAGGTTGGCTTGTATCTCTCTTGCTATCAGTACATGTTACAAGTTGTTTCTGATTAGCTGTCTTCCACTGTCATTTTCTGCACCAATTCCCTTCAACTGCAGAAACTAAAGGTAAAGTGGGCATAGACGACCTCTAGTAAAAGGCAGCAGATAAACCCTGTAGTGAGACAAACTGCATGCATGTAAAAGGTGTAGGAGTGGCCTAGTAACTACAATGGTGTTACTTTGGATTTGATGAGCACTAACCATAGCCTCACTCCATGTTGGAATTCTTCACTGACTAGTTACATAGAAACATAGAAGATAGGAGCAGGAGTAGGCCATTCGGCCCTTCGAGCCTGCTCTGCCATTCAATGAGATCATGGCTGATCATCCAAATTCAGTACCCTGTCCCTGCCTTCTCCCCATATCCCTTGATCCCTTTAGCCTTAAGAAATATATCCAACTCTTTTTTGAATATATTTAATGAACTGGCCTCCACCGCCCTCTGTGGCAGAGAATTCCACAGGTTCACCACTCTCTGGGTGAAGAAATTCCTCCTCATTTCAGTCCTAAATGGCTTACCCCTTATCCTTAGACTATGACCCCTGGTTCTGGACTCCCCGGGCATCATAATCATCTTTCCTGCATCTAGTCTGTCCAGGCCTGACAGAATTTTATAGGTTTCGATGAGATCCCCTCTCAATCTTCTAAACTCCAGTGAGTATAATCCCAATCGACACAATCTCTCCTCATACGTCATTCCTGCCATCCCAGGTATCAGCCTGGTGAATCTTCGCTGCACTCCTTCCATGGCAAGAACGTCCTTCCTCAGGTAAGGCAACCAAAACTGCACACAATACTCAAGGTGCGGTCTCACCAAGGCCCTGTACAACTGTAGCAAGACATCCTTGTTCCTGTACTCGAACCCTCTTGCTACGAAGGCCAACATACCATTTGCCTTCTTAACCGCCTGCTTCACCTGCATGCTTACCTTCAGCGACTGGTGCACAAGAACACCCAGGTCTCTTTGCACTTCCCCTTCTCCCAATCTATTGCCATTCAAATAATAATCTGCCTTCCTGTTTTTGCCACCAAAGTGGATAACCTCACATTTATCCACATTATAGTGCATTTGCCATGTTTCTGCCTAATCACCCAATCTGTCCAAATCGTACTGGAGTTTCACGACATCCTCCTCACAGCTTACCCTCCCACCCAGCTTTGTGTCGTCTGCAAATTTGGAGATATTACATCCAATTCCCTCGTCCAGATCATTAATATATATTGTGAACAGCTGGGGTCCTAGGACCGATCCTTGCGGTACCCCACTAGTCACTGCCTGCCACTCGGAAAATGACCCGTTTATTCCAACTCTTTGCTTTCTGTCCGCCAACCAGTTCTCTATCCAAGTCAATACCTTGCCCCCAATCCCATGTGCCTTAATTTTGCATGCTAATCTCTTATGTGGGACCTTATCGAAAGCCTTCTGAAAGTCCAAATACACCACATCCACTGGTTCTCCCTTATCTATTTTACCAGTTACATCCTCAAAAAATTCCAGTAGATTAGTCAAGCACGATTTCCTTTTGTAAATCCATGTTGACTTTGTCCAATCCTGTCACTGCTTACCAAGTGCTCTGCTATTTACATCTTTTATAATAGATTCTAGCATTTTCCCCACTACCAATGTCAGGCTTACCGGTCTATAATTCCCCGCTTTTTCTCTACCACCTTTTTTGAATAGTGGGGTAACATTAGCTACCCTCCAATCCATGGGTACTGTTCCAGAGTCTATCGAGTTCTGGAAGATGACCAGCAATGCATCTACTATTTCTAGGGCCACTTCCTTATGTACCCTGGGATGTAGATTATCAGGCCCTGGGGATTTATCGGACTTCAGTCCCATCAATTTTCCTAACACCATTTCCCTACAATACTGATTTCTTTCAGTTCCACCCTTTCATCAGGCCCTATGTTCCCCGGCATCTCTGGGAGGTTATTTGTGTCCTCCTTTGTGAAGACAGAACCAAAGTATGAATTTAGTTGGTCGGCCATTTCTTTGTTTCCCATTATAAATTCCCCTGATTCTGACTGTAAGGGACCTACGCTTGACTTCACCAATCTTTTTCTCTTCACATATCTATAAAAGTTTTTACAGTTCAGGGTGAAGAAAAGATTTTGTGTTGGATCGATTCTGACCCTCAAAAGCACTCCTGTTGCCCAGTCCCTGTTGGGATTGGGGACTCAAACGACTGTGATCCTGGTTGTACAAGACAAGGGTGAATTCACAGGTCCCACACTCCCACTGGGGAGCCACGCTTGACAAGAGTACGGGTCAGGGATACAACGCTACTGTCAATTCACTGACCCTTGTTCAATTATGATGTGGCTCCCTGCTGGGAGCCGCGGGTTGGTGAACTTGCCCTACAGTCACTATCTATGCAGAATATTCAATCCTGTGCTACTTTAATTGTGGGCAGAAGTTTAAGTATTCAGGAGTCAAATTTTGTGAAAATCTCACCGTACTGTTCATGCATAAGAACTCAATTGCAAGTGACTTGAAAAAAGGTATGTGTATGACAAGTTAACTTCTCTTCCCAGTTCTCTGTACCCTCTCTTCTGCCCCACCCCGGCCCCAATACTCCGCAAAAACCCAGCAGTTGCTGGTATCGCTGACTCTTTGAAGGGGATTATGCTCGTTGGGGAGGGGAAAGGGTGTGGGAGGAGGAGGGATGCATTTATTTATTTTCTCCTTTTCTCATTTTCCCAGTTATTAGCTTGTGAACAAGCATCACGTGATTCTAGATTCAGGTATGACAAGATTTGCTGATTACCTTAACAGCTACTTAATCAAACTGCTAATTTCATTTTTATATATGCTGGATTCCTGAACTGAATATTTAGGGCATAGAAATCAGCCTGGCTTGCACTTAACTTTTATGTATGTCAGTGCAGTAATAATAATAATAATAATAATTCAACTTTATTGTCATTGTACAATGCACAAGTACATGAACAACAAAATGTGATCTTGCAAGCTCCCATGAGTCCAGTACAAATAACATTAACATTAAACGTAAATAGCACCGTCCTGGGAGAAGCAAAGCCGCTGCGTCTGTGCGCGCCGCCATTCCATTTCCACCATTCCTCCTATCTTCAGCCCAACGCCCGGGCCTGCTCACCAGCCGCCCCTCCCGGGGCTCCTTCCGTGACCTTCTCACCAACCGCCCCTCCTCGGGGCTCCTTCCGTGACCTTCTCACCAACCGCCCCTCCTCGGGGCTCCTTCCGTGACCTTCTGCACCTGGTCTTCCCTGATGGTCACCCCTCCAGGTACTAACCAGGCCTGGCTCTGCTTAGCTTCCAAGCCTTGCCAGCGACCCTGTCCCTAGTCCCAGGAAGGAAGAAATTGATTTTAGTTGCTATGTACTTTACTTTCAGGTCAATTGTAATTCTATCAATAACTGCAGGTTTGAGTGCAGAATGCTTCAGTTTCTGTGCAAATTACCTGATCAATATTATTATTTCCTATATTTGGGATTTTCTTCTTGCCAGTTCACTTTAGATGCGGCTCTATTGCTCCAAAGGTTCTCTTACCAGTGAGTACCAAGTGGTTTTGGCTCCATTCACAAGAAGTAGATTAACCTTCCAGTCACTCAGCAATCCAACTGGCCAGTGATAGCATTAGTACACAGTGTGCCATAGCTGCAAGATACAGTCTGTTAACAATGGGCACTTGTATTCTATGAGATAAAAGGCAAAGCTTTTGTTCAGAGGTTTTCTTTGTAGTCATGAATGAGAAACCCTGGGAGCATGACTTGCTAAAACAAGTTAAACAGAACAATGAGCAATGCAAACCTGCAGGTTAATGATAGGCAAGTGCAGACCTCCACCAGAAACTCAATATTTATATCTGGTGACTCCTTTCCCCAGTCCATATTAAAATATGTCTTCAGTTGCAACATATGAATTTTCTATAGACTTCAGTGAGTGTTTGTGCTGTTTCGTATATTGTCTAGTATTTTATTTCCTATGTAATTCATCCCTCTCCCTAACATCTGAGGCTGAACCACACTATTCACAACCTTGGTGTCATATTTGACCCTGAAATGAGCTTCTGACCACATATCTGCGGCATAACTAAGACTGCTTATTTCCACCTCCGTTACATCGCCCGTCTCCGCCCTTGCCGCAGTTCATCCACTGCTGAAACCGTCATCCATGCCTTTGTTACCCCAAGACTTGACTATTCCAAAGCATTCCTGGCTGGCCCCTCACATTCTACCCTATGTAAACTTGAGATCATCTAGAACTTGGCTGCCCGTGTCCTAACTCGCACCAAGTCCCGTTCGCCCATCACCCCTGTGCTATCTGGTTCCCGGTTAATCATAATCATAATAATCATAATCAACTTTATTGTCATTGTTAGTGCACAAGTGCAGTACAACGAAATGTAGGCTTGCGGCTCCCGAGAGTGTACATTTAGATTAAGACATTTAAACATTCAACATTCATTTGGCTTGTAATACATTAACATAAACATAACCATAATAAAGTGCATTGGCAGCTGTGCAGGCTTTAGAGTTTATTTGTGGAGTTCAGTAGGATGACAGCCCTGGGAAAGAAGCTGTTCCTAAATCTGGTCGTTCGGGTGCGAATGCATCTGTAGCGTCTCCCAGATGGCAGGAGGGCGAACAGACTGTGGCTGGGGTGGGTAGGGTCTTTGATGATGGTCAGTGACCTCTGTAAACAGCGTTTCTGGTATATGTGCTCTATGGTCGGTAGCCGGGTGCCGGTAATGCGTTGGGCAGTTTTGACTACCTGCTGCAGGGCTTTCCGGTCATAGTAGCTACAGCTGCCATACCATACTGTGATACAGTTCGTCAGGATGCTCTCTATTGTGCAGCGGTAAAAGTTAGAGAGGATCAGGGGTGACAGGTTACATCCCTTCAGCCTCCTTAGGAAATATAGGCACTGCTGGGCCTTCTTCACCAGAGAGGAGGTATTGAGGGACCAGGAGAGGTCTTCCGTGATGCGGACTCCGAGGAACTTAAAGCTGTCCACCCTTTCCACCACAGCCCCATGGATGTGGATGGGGGTGTGACTTCCGCCTTTAGACTTCCTGAAGTCCACAATGATTTCTTTGGTTTTCTTGATGTTAAGGGCCAGGTTGTTATCGGCGCACCACTTCACGAGATGCTGGACCTCCTCCCTGTAGGCTGACTCATCGTTGTTGGTGATCTGGCCTACTACCGTGGTATCACCCGCAAACTTGATGATGGTGTTGGAACCATGAACAGCCACACAGTCGTGGGTGAAGAGGGAGTAGAGGAGGGGGCTCAGCACACATCCTTGTGGGGCCCCCGTGTTCAGGGTCAGGGGGGGGGGGAGGTGTGGTTACCTAATTTGACAGACTGGGGTCTGTTTGTTAGGAAGTCCAGGGTCCAGTTGCAGAGGGAAGTGTTCAGGCCAAGAGTGTGGAGTTTGGTGGCCAGCTTGTTGGGGACGATAGTGTTGAATGCTGAGCTGTAGTCTATGAACAGCATTCTGATGTAGGTCTCTTTACCTTCTAAGTGATTCAGTGCAGAGTGTAGAGCAGTTGTGATTGCATCCTCCGTTGATCTGTTTGCACGATAGGCAAACTGGTGTTGGTCAAGAGAGGCGGGAACACTGGCTTTGATGTGAGCCAGGACCAGTCTCTCGAAACACTTCATTATGATGGGTGTGAGTGCGACAGGTCGATAGTCGTTCAGGCACGTCACAGCCGTTTGCTTTGGCACAGGAATAATGGTAACGGTCTTGAAGCATGTAAGGACTACTGCCTGGGCCAAAGACAGATTGAAGATGGCGGTGAAGACATCAGCCAGCTGATCAGCACATTGCTTGAGTACCCGTCCAGGGATGCTATCCGGTCCAGCAGCCTTTCGTGTGTTCACTCCGCGTAGAACACCCCTTACTTCGGAGGTCGACAGAGTGAGCACCTGGTCTTCCGGGGGTGGCAAGGCTTTGGTAGCCGGCTCCCTGTTGTCCCTGTCGAAGCGAATGTAGAAGTTGTTAAGCTCCTCCGGAAGGGAGGCATCGCTAACCGGGGGGCTGGTGTTTTTGCTCTTGTAGTCAGTGATGGACTGGATGCCTTGCCACATGCGCCAGGGGTCCGAGTTGTTGTGGAAATGATCCTCTATCCGCAGTGTCTGTTTCCTTTTGGCAGTCCTGATACCCTTTTTTAGGTTGGTCCTAGCTGCACTGTAAGCCGCCGCGTCGCCAGATTTAAATGCTGCGTCGCGTGCTTTCAACAGCGAGCGGACCTTTCCGTTCATCCAGGGTTTCTGGTTGGGGTATGTCCTGATATTTTTATGGGTCGTGATGACCTCGACGCAACTGTTAATGTAGAATAGCACTGTGGATGCGTATTCCTCGATGTCATTATGGGCAAACATGCCCCAATCAGTGCGTTCGAAGCAATCCTGAAGCTCCGAGACTGCCCCCTCTGGCCATACATTCACTGATCTCACTGATGTTCTCACACTTTTGATGAGCGGTTTGTATGCCTTGATTTCAAAATTCTCATCCTTGTTTTCAAATCCCTCCATGGCCTCGCCCCTCCCTATCTCTGTAATCTCCTCCAGCCCCACAACCCCCCGAGATATCTGCGCTCCTCTAATTCTGCCCTCTTGCGCATCCCTGATTATAATCGCTCAACCTTTGGTGGCCGTGCCTTCTGTTGCCTAGGTCCTAAGCTCTGGAATTCCCTGCCTAAACCTCTCCGCCTCGCTACCTCTCTTTCCTCCTTTAAGACGCTTCTTAAAACCTACCTCTTTGACCACCTGCCATAATTTATCCTTATGTGGCTCGGTGTCAAATTTTTAATGTTATAATACTCCTGTGAAGCGCCATGGGACATTTTACTACATTAAAGGCGCTATATAAATACAAGTTGTTGCTGTATGTATTCTGTCTTCTTAAACCCCTGTCTCCTCCACCTTCACCTCCAACAAGAAGTGCGAGGAGTTCATGGACTTCTTTGTCACTGAGATTGAGACTATCTGATCAGCTGCCTCTGCCGCTTCCCTCCCTTCCCCTAGTCCACCGGGCCAAACTTCCTCTAAGGTTCCCCCCTGCCCTAGCCCTGAACTTGCATCTTTCTCTAGTTTCTCTCCTATCTCCCTTCATGCCCTCTGTGAACTCATCCTGTCCATGAGGCCCGCCTCCTGCTCTCTCGACCCAATTCCCACTAAACTGCTGAGCACCAACTTCCGTTCCTGGCCCCCACATTAGCTGATACTGTTATTAACGGTTCTCTTTCCTCAGGTACTGTCCCCCTCTCCTTCAAATCTGCCGTCATCACCCCACTCCTCAAAAAACCAACCCTTAACCTCTCTGTCCTTGCAAATTACCGCCCCATCTCCAACCTCCCTTTCATCTCCACATTTATTGACCGTGCTGTCGCCTCCCAACTCGTGCCCAACTTTTCCGGAACTCCATGTTTGAATCCCTCCAGCCAGCTTTCTGCTCCAGCCAGCTTTCTGCCCCTGCCCTACCAAAACGGCCCTTATCAAAGTCACAAATGACATCCTATGTGACTGTGACAATGGTAAACTATCCCTCCTTGTCCTTCTCGAGCTGTTTGCAGCCTTTGACACAGTTGACCACACCATCCTCCTGCAACGCCTCTTCACCATCGTCCAGCTTGGGGGGGACTGCATTCGCCTGGTTCCATTCTTATCTGTCTAATCGTAGCCAGAGAATCACCTGCAATGACTTCTCTTCCCGTTCTCGCACTGTTATCTCTTGTGTCCCCCAAGGATCTATCCTTAGCCCCCTCTTATTTCTCATCTACATGCTGCTTCTTGGTGACATAATCCGAAAACACAGCGTCAGTTTCCACATGTATGCTGACGACACCCAGCTCTACCTCATTACCACCTCGCTCGACTCCTCCACGGTGTCTAAATTGTCACACTGCTTGTCCAACATCTAGTACTGGATGAGCAGAAATTTCCTCAAACTAAATATGGGAAAGATCAAAGCCATTGTCTTCGGTTCCCACCACAAACTCCATTCCCTAGCCAACTCCATCCCTCTCCCTGCAATTGTCTGAGGCTGAACCAGACTGTTCGCAACACTGGTATTGTATTTGACCCCAAGCTGAGCTTCCGACCACATATCCGCACCATCACTAAGACCACATACTTCCACCTCTGTAACATTGCCCTACTCCATCCCGCCTCAGCTCATCTCCTGCTGAAACCCTCATCCATGCCTTTGTTACCTCTAGACTTGACTATTCAAATGCACTCCTGGCCAACCTCCCATCTTGCACCCTCCGTAAACTTGTCCTAACTCGCACTGAGTCCTGTTCACCCATAACCACTGTGCTTGCTGACCTACATTGGCTCCCGGTTAAGCAACACCCCAATTTTAAAATTCTAATCCTTGTTTTCAAATCCCTCTGTTACCTCCTCCGACCCTACAACCCTCCGAGATCGCTGCGCTCCTCCAATTCTGGCCTCTTGAGCATCCCGATTTTAATCGCTCCACTATTGGCGACCGTCCCTTCAGTTGCCTAGGCCCTAAGCTGTTGTTGTTCATTCTCGGTACTTGGGTGTCGCTGGCAAGGCCAGCATTTATTACCCATCCCTAGTTGCCCTTGAGAAGGTAGTGCAGAACCTTCTTACTGAACCGCTACAATCCATGTGGTGACGGTCCGCCCTCCGTGCTGTTGGGTAGGGATGCCAAACTTGCTAGTGCTGTAGTGACAGCCATGTATTTTCAGGTGTGTGTGTGTGTTTTAAAAAAAGAAAATCTATCAAGGTATTTATTCCAAAACTCCACTCCCCAATGGCCAATGAACTGCACAGCCAAATCAACCAGAAACCCAAGCCAGTTTTAGTAATAAAAACACTATCTGGCGTGTGGTCATTGCTCCTCTGAAACTGTTTTCTCTTATTCCTCCTGAGCTGCAATTACGCCACTCTGCATGCTACGTGCATCCTCACAATGCTGGAATCAAAATAGATGGCATAGTATCTTCCTCTAATTCATTCTTTCCCAAGACTTCAAAATTGTGGAATTCCTGACCTTCCTCTATCTTCCTTCCTCCAAAAATCTAAAGGCTTTTACAACACATGATTACTACCATTTGCTGATTCGCTTCACCTTCTTTCCTACTAGTTTCATCCCGGGTGGTGTTGTGCACTGTGGCCCATAGCCCTTCACACAGATTTCTCAATTTAACAAATACGAAAGATTAAGGCAAATAGAATTAGCTGATGGTGAGATATAAGTGAACCTTCAAGTGCTAGTGCCCTCTGTAGTCACTTGAAATTCAGATTTGTGGTTTACTGTTGTTGGGATCCTGGGGTACTGTTCTTGTCGTGTATCATTATTACCCTGTATGTTTTCCTGAAACCTTGTTGATCCTCCAAATTTAGCCCCCCTTTCTAGGAATTCTTCGATTAGTGATGGCGGAGACCAAAGAATTAGATATATTCAAGGAGCCACTCTTTATTTTGGAAAACGGGGATCTGTACACAAACCCAACAGAAGTAAAAATGAGTCAGTTTATCCTGCCGTGTCACGCCAACCACCGCGGAGAGCTGAGTGCAGGGCAACTGCTGAAGTGGATGGACACGACAGCCTGCCTGTCTGGTGAGTTGCATTATTTGCCAAATCCAACTTTGCAGAAGACTACACCGACATCTGCATATAAAGGAAAAGGATGATTTTGGGTTAAAATACTTATGGAATCACTGAATACTTACAGCACAAAAACAGGCCATTTGGCCCATCAAAGCTGTGCCAGTATTTTCTCCACATGAGCCACCTAGTCTAACCCACTGCTCCTGCTTGCTCCTCATAGCCTATTTCTTTTTCAAGCAATTACCTGACATTCTTTTTGAAGATGTTATGGACTCTGCTTCAATAATTAACATTTCGCATTCCAGCAAATCTCTGTGTAAAAAAAAAAAACAATAAATCTAACCTCCCTTTTAATTCTTTTTGTAATTATTTTAAATTTGTGCTCTCTCATTACTATCTTGCCAACCAGCAGAAGCAATCTATTGTTATTATTTACCCTATCACAACCCTTCATAATCCTTGAAGATCTCTATCAGGTCACACCTTAGATTTATCGCTCTACTTTCTCCAGCCTCTCTTCATAACTGTTACCCCTCATCCCTGTAATGTGCTCATGAACCTTTGCTGCACATTTTGCATTGTGTTTATAGCTTTCCTATAATGCAGTTCCTAAAACTGTACACAATAAACTAAATGTGCCCTAAGGTCTTATACAAGTTTAACATTACCTCCTTACTTTTGTCTTCCATGCCTCTTGATAAGGATTCTGTTTGCCTTTTTATGTCACAGTCTACTTATACTGCTCCCTTTAATGACTTGTGTATTTTTGCACTTCAAGGTCCTTCTGTTCTTGTGTTACCTATCCCTGTTCTTATTTCCAAAATGTATTAATTCATATTTTTCTATACATTGAACTGTATTTGCCTCCCATTTGACCATCCTGCTAGTGTCCTCACTTGGGATTCACTCCTTCAATTTGAAGTTGCTCCCTCAATCAAAATAGTACAATCTAGTTAACTTCATTAACTTTAAGTGAAACTGCTTAATTTTAAAACAGCAAAATCCTCGTAGCCTCAGTTCCCCCAGCATGTTTACAACACAGCTGCCAACTCCGCTTCAGAACAAACATGTTTCCTTTCATTCTCTCAGCAAAAATGCACTCTGTCACCATCTAACAGCTCAAGGTGACTTTATACTGCATTATTTAAAAGTAGGAGATATCTTTGCTTTATGGCTGTTACGATCTGGAATGCACTGCTTGAAAGGGTGGTGGAAGCAGATTCAATAGTAAATTTTAAAAAGGAATTGGAGATGTACAGTATTTGAAAAGGAAAAATTTGCAGGAATATGGGGAAAGAGCAGGGGAGTGGGACTAATTGGATAGCTCTTTCAAAGAGCCGACAGTCAGGATGGGCCGAATGGCCTCCCTCTGTACTGTATGATTCTATGGTGTGCTACCCTTTTTGTGGGGAACCTGCTATTTCATGTCTCTGACCCTGGAGTGTTCCAATGATGTATGTTGTGGGGAGGCTCATGCTCTGTTCATTTATATGCAAGTCAGGGCTTGGCTGGCCTGGCCAATTTCAATGCATTAAAGTTGGGAAAAAATGCAATAGCAGCTGAGCAACACTATGTGCTTGGCCAGTAGCTCAATGGCATGGGTAATTCACAATATGCACTCCGCACACTCTCCTCCATTCCTCTCGCACCCCCACCCCGTGCTATGGTGCTGCATACTAATGCTCCAACATACTGCACCAGCAGTGTCTTGTATGTCTGATCATATTCAACTGAGAAACCTTCGATGCTACTTTTATATTAAAAGTATTCATATTAAAAGAAATCAGCTAGAATTAGAGTTCGGAAAGCTTCCTGTTGGCATGTTTTCCTTGAATTGCAAACTTGCAGCCGAAGCCCCATGAGATGAAGAGAATGCCGTTGCCCAACCCCCACTCTTGAGCACTGTGCTAGAAATGCTGAGTTGCTAATTTTAGACATTCACTCTGCAGAGCCACCATTCCCAAAGAAATGCTCACTGACTACTGCAGCCAAGCAATATCAACAGATCACAGTAAAACACAGCAGATCTGGCATCCTCTGAAAGGAGGAGAATGGACTAATGTCTTGGGTTAAGACCATTGTTTTTCCAGTTCTGATGTACATTCTCTTATCCAAAACATTTAGGGGGAAAAATTGGGTTGATTTGCTCCTCCCGGGGCGCAAAGCCTCTAGTGCCAGAGCGCGGCGCTGCTAACGCCTCCTGCAAAATTCAGCGGGAGGTTAGCGGCGGCGGTAGCCGGTAGCACCCCGCGGTGCTGTGCCGCCAGTGATGGCATCATTGCTGAGCGCAGCGCCCCACTCGCACCCCGTCCGCAAATTCGGTTGCGCCCCCTGATCTATCACCAGACGATATGTCCGACAGGGTCAGGGGAGCATTTTTGCAGCCACAGCAAGTTAAAGGGCAGGTGTTGGGCGGCCATTTTATTTGGCCGCCTGCCAGCACCTGCCCGCTTCCCCTTTTTTATTCAGGGTTCAGGCCGCGATCGCTCAGCCGGCACTCCTCTTGAGTGCCGGGCTGCTTTCCTGGCACCCCGCTCCCTGGTGGTCCAGCAGGGCCTGGTGCACGCAGCACTAGGCCCCGCCCCGTTAATCAGGGGAGGGAGGCCTGCAGTACCGTGGCACTACGTGCCGACGCGCGTGGTGCTGTTGCACGTAGCGCCGCGATATTCACTTTTCTGTGAGAGCATTTTTGGTTTTTATTTCCTACTTTCAACATTTGCCATTTTTATCTATTTATTTCCTCCAATGTTTTTTACGTTGCTTCTTATGTTACACAGAACCACTTCAAACAGATTGTGTTTGCTTTGGCTGCTGATGCTGTGAGATCCACCCAGTTTGCTGTTCTAGAACAAGGGTGGATTCCAGAACACTGACTGCATCAGATAAACATGTGCACAGTTTAAAAAAAACACTACTTTGTTTTCTGGCTGCAGATCAGTATTTGATTGCTGGGCAAAGTCTGTACAGCCAGAAGAAAAAGTCAGGTCATATGGGGTTGCTGTTCACTGCAGCCACAGCAACCTGCCTTTATGGAGCCCCTCTAACATCAAAAAAATTCTAAGACACTTCACAGGAGAAAGAGGAGTAGACATTGAGCCTTTGAAGGAAGGGAGTTAGCAGCGATGACTGAAAGTTGGTTTTGAGAAGCCTTTTAAAGGCACGATGTGGGGTAAAGAGGTGGAGGAGTTTAGGGAGAGATTTCTAGAGAGTAGAGCTGAGACTTCTATTACTAATAGTGGGGCAGAAGCAGAGTGGAATGCAGAGGAGGCCAAAGTCATCAAACCAGAGGGAACGGAAAGGAAAGTAAGGCTGGAGGAATCAGAGCTAGGGTGAGGCAAGGCCGTGAAGGGTTTTGTAGATTAGAAGTTTAAGTTTGATATGTTGTGGGATGGTGAGTCAGTGGGTCAGTCAGGACAGGGTGTTAAGTGGACAGGACTTGGTACAGGTGAGGGTGCGGGTGGCGGAGATTTGGATGATTTGGAGTTTATGGCGGTTGAGGTTGGAGGGACAACACGGTGGCATAGTGGTTAGCACTGTTGCCTCACAGCGCCAGGGACCCGGGTTTGAATCCGGCCTCGGGTGACTGTCTGTGTGGAGTTTGCACATTCTCCCCGTGTTTGCGTGGGTTTCCTCCGGGTGCTCCGGTTTCCTCCCACAGTCCAAAGATGTGCGGGTTACGTTGATTGGCTATGATAAATTGACCCTTAGTGTTAGGGGGATTAAATACGTGGGGTTACGGGGATAGGGTGGGATATGTGTTGGTGCAGGCTCGATGGGCCGAAATGGCCTCTATCTGCACTGTGGGGTTTCTGTGATTTCTGTGTGACAACGAAGACACTTGTGTCCAGAGATGATGACTGTGTGGCAGTGAGTGTAAGGTAAGAGCAGAGGTATGCAATGTTGCAAAGGTTGTAAGTAGATAGGATATGAGGTTTAACATTCAGCTCTGAGCTAAACAGAGGATCAAGGCTATGTTGTTTTGGCTCCACTACATTGGTGGGGGGGAGGGGGGTGAAGAAAACATCTCTTGATTAATACTACCTTCTTTCTTGGGAGTCTCCAGTATGTAAATTGTTAATCCTTATCCTCATAAAATAACAAATGTACGTTAAGGCGATAGTACTTCTGTGTCCATGGCGGATTGCCTGATGCAGTGGGTTAGACACTGCCTTATTACCTTTTGTGATATTAGTTTGTATTCAGTCTCAACTGATGGGATGGGGTTTCCTTTGATGGCTGGTTGTAGTGATCTTGGATGAACTTTCAAATGTATATGTGTCCAGAGAGATTTGTGTGTCCTTGTGCAAGAAACACAAAGCTAGCATGAAGGTATAGCAAGCAATAAGGAAGGCAAATGGCATGTTGGCCTTTATTGCAAGGGGGTTGCAGTATAAAAGTAAGGAAGTCTTGCTACAATTGTACAGGGCCTTGGTAAGACCACACCTGGAGTACTGTGCACAGTTTTGGTCTCCTTATCTAAGGAAGGATATACTTGCCTTGGAGGCGGTGCAACGAAGGTTCACTAGATTGATTCCTGGGATGAGAGGGCTGTCCTATGATGAGAGACTGTGTGGAATGGGACAATACTCTCTGGAGTTTAGAAGAATGAGGTGATCTCATTGAAACATACAAGATTCTGAAGGGAATTGACAGGGTCGATGCCAAGAGGTTGTTTCCCCTGGCTGGAGTGTCTAGAACTCGGATGCATAGTCTCAGGGTAAGGGGTCGGCCATTTAAGACTGAGATGAGGAATTTCTTCACTCAGAGGGTTGTGAATCTTTGGAATTTTCTGCCCCAGAGGGCTGTGAATGCTGAGTCTTTGAGTATATTAAGGCTGAAATAGATAGATTTTTGGACTCTAGGGGGAATCAAGGGATATGGAGATCGGGCAGGAAAGTGGAGTTGAGGTCGATGATCAGCCATGATCTTATTGAATGGCGGAGCAGGCTCGAGGGGCCATATGGCCTATTCATAGAAACATAACAGATTGCAGGAGTAGGCCATTCGGCCCCTCGAGCCTGCGCCGCCATTTCTTCTCTTCTTCTTAGGCAGTCCCTCGGAACCGAGGATGACTTGCTTCCACATTAAAAATGAGTTCTCAGGTGACTGATGAGTCCAATGCGGGACCTACAGTCTCTGTCACAGGTGGGGCAGACGGTGGTTGAAGGGGCGGGTGGGTGGGGTGCTTGGGTTGACGTGCGCTCCTTGCGCTGCCTGCTCTTGGCTTCCGCTTGCTCCCGGCGCAGAGACTCGAGGTGTTCGGCGCCTTCCCGGATACTACTTCTCCACTTTGTGCAGTCTTGGGCCAAGGAGTCCCAGGTGTCGATGGGGATGTTACACTTTTTCAAGGAGGCTTTGAGGGTGTCCTTGAAACGTTTCCTCTGCCCACCTGGGGCTCTCTTGCCGTGCCGGAGCTCCGAGTAGAGCGCTTATTTTGGGAGCCTCGTATTGGGCATGCGGACAATGTGACCCGTCCATCGGAGCTGATTGAGCGTGGTCAGAGCTTCGATGCTGGGGATGTTGGCCTGAGCAAGAATACTGACGTTGGTGCGCCTATCCTGCCAATGGATTTGCAGGATCCTGCAGAGGCAGCGTTGGTGGTAGCTTTCCAGTGCTTTGAGGTGCCTGCTGTACATGGTCCATGTCTCTGAGGCATACAACAGGGCGGGCATCACTGCTGCTCTGTAGACCATGAGCTTAGTGCCGGGTTTGAGGTCCTGGTCTTCAAACACTCTCTTCCTCAGGCGACCGAAGGCTGCACTGGCACACTTAAGGCGGTGTTGGACTTCGTCGTCGACGTCTGCCCTTGTTAACAGTAGGCTCCCGAGGTATGGCAAGTGGTCCACGTTGTCCAAGGCCTTGTCGTGGATTTTGATAATCGGGGGGCAGTACTGTGTGGCGGGGGCAGGTTGGTAGAGGACCTTTGTCTTACGGATGTTTAGTTTAAGGCCCATGCTCTCGTACGCTTCGGTGAAGGTGTTGACGATGGTTTGGAGTTCGATCTCCGAGTGAGCGCAGACGCAAGCTTCGTCTTCATACTGTAATTCGACGACAGAGGATGGGACAACCTTGGATCTGGACTGGAGGCGACGGAGGTTGAACAGTTTCCCGTTTGTTCTGTAAATTAGCTCCACTCCAGTGGGGAGCTGACTGAGGGTGAGATGGAGCATTGCAGCAAGGAAGATCGAAAAAAGCGTCGGTGCGATGACACAGCCATGTTTGACCCCAGTTCGTACGTGAATTGGGACTGTGGTGGAACCGTTGGTCAGGATCACGGCTTGCATTTAATCATCCAAATTCAGTACCCTGTCCCTGCTTTCTCCCCATATCCCTTGATCCCTTTAGCCTTAAGAAATATATCTAACTCCTTCTTGAATATATTTAATGAATTGGCCTCCACTGTCTTTTGTGGTAGAGAATTCCACAGGTTCACCACTCTCTGAGTGACGAAATTCCTCCTCATCTCTGTCATAAATGGCTTACCCCTTATCTTTAGATTGTGACGCCTGGTTCTGGACTCCCCCGCCATCGGGAACATCCTTCCTGCATCTAGTCTGTCTAGTCCGGTTAGAATTTTATAAGTTTCAATGAGATCCCCTCTCATTTTTCTAAACTCGAGTCCTCTTGCTATGAAGGCCAACATACCATTTGCCTTCTTAACTGCCTGCTGCACCTGCATGCTTACCTTCAGCGACTGGTGCACAAGGACACCCAGGTCTCGTTGCACTTCCCCTTCTCCCAATCTATTGCCGTTCAGATAATAATCAGCCTTCCTTTTTTGCCACCAAAGTGGATAACCTCACATTTATCCACATTATACTGCAGCTGCCATGCATCCACCCAATCACCCAACCTGTCCAAATCATACTGGAGTTTCTCGGCATCCTCCTCACAGCACACACGCCCACCCAGCTTTGTGTCGTCTGCAAATTTGGAGATATTACATCTAGTTCCCTCGTCTAGATCATTAATATATATTGTGAATAGCTGGGGTCCTAGGACCGATCCCTGCGGTACCCCACTAGTCACTGCCTGCCACTCGGAAAAAGACCCGTTTATTCCAACTCTTTGCTTCCTGTCTGCCAACCAGTTCTCTATCCAAGTCAGTACCTTACCCGCAATCCCATGTGCTTTAACTTTACACGCTAATCTCTTATGCGGGACCTTATCGAAAGCCTTCTGAAAGTCCAAATACACCACATCCACTGGTTCTCCCTTATCTATTCTACCAGTTACATCCTCTCAAAATTCCAGTAGATTAGTCAAGCACGATTACCTTTTGTAAATCCATGTTGACTTTGTCCGATCCTGTCACTGTTTTCCAAGTGCTCTGCTATTACATCTTTTATAATGGACTCTAGCATTTTCCCCACTACCGATGTCAGGCTTACCGGTCTATAATTCCCCGTTTTCTCTCTACCACCTTTTTTGAATAGTGGGGTTACATTAGCTACCCTCCAATCCATGGGAACTGTTCCAGAGTCTATAGAATTTTGGAAGATGACCAGCAATGCATCTACTATTTCTAGGGCCACTTCCTTAAGTACCCTAGGATGTAGATTATCAGGCCCTAGGGATTTATCGGCCTTCAATCCTGTCAATTTCCCTAACACCATTTCCCTACAAATACTGATTTCATTCAGTTCCTCCCTCTCATTAGACCCTATGTTTCCCGACATCTCTGGGAGGTTATTTGTGTCCTCCTTTGTGAAGACAGAACCAAAGTATGTATTTAATTGGTCTGCCATTTCTTTGTTCCCCATTATAAATTCACGCATGATAACTGCTGTGCCCTTATTGCACGCGTCTCTAATTTCCCGTTTAATGCCATCCCCAACCTCAGCATTGCTGTTTGGGGGTCTGTATACAACTCCCACTAACGTTTTCTGCCCCATGGTATTTCTCAGCTCTACCCATACAGATTCCACATCATCAGAGCTAATATCCTTCCTTAATATTGTGTTAATCTCTTTAACTAGCAATGCTACCCCATCTCCTTTTCCTTTTTGCCTGTCTTTCCTGAATATTGAATACCCCTGGGTGCTGAATTCCCAGCCTTGGTCACCCTGGAGCCATGTCTCCGTACTCCCAATTATATCACGTCTGTTTACATCTATTTGCGCAGCTAATTCGTCCACCTTATTACGAATTTCTGCTCTTTTTATGTTCTTATGAAATTAAATCTCAAACTGGTGCCTCGTGTATATCTGTCCACTGTACAAAAATGGCCGAAATTTAGCTGCAAATGATCAATCCCGTTCTGAGAGGCTGCCGGATGGCTGGTGTGGGAATCAGAAAATGTCACACTAGAACGTGCTATTCTGAGATAATTGTTGAGCAGAGTATATTGAACTGCAACACAACCGAGCCATTTCTCCAGGTTTCTGGTTGGCTTGACATTTACTCTGCAGTTGACTGTGCTATACCTGACTTGACTGTGCTATACCTGACCTGGGAGTGCTTGAAGCTGACACTGGAGGCATGAAATGGGAAAATGTTCCATTTCCCAGCACTCATGTTAAAAGAATTAAACTTAATGGGGGAGAAATTCAGTCGTTAGCGCCAGCCGTTATCGCCTTAAGAGGGCGATAAGTGGGGCGCGAAGTGGCTAGCGCCCGGGCGCAGTGAGACCTGTGCCTCTCGCAAAATTGAGCGGACATTTAGCGGCGGCGCAAAACCTCAACGCCCGCTCAGCTGCGCGCGCAGATCCTTGCATCATTTCATGGTGCAACGCCCTTGGTGCGCCCCGAACCGGAATTTCAGTGGCGCTCCCCTTCTTTCCGCCTGGCGCTCCCAGCGACTGGTTGACTGGGGTTGGGGGGGCGCTATTTAAAGGGGCTCTTCCTGGCTTCTTAGTGGTAGCCATTTTGGATCACTCCTTCTGTGTGAGAGAGAGAGAGATTTGCAGAGAGACAAAGGGAGAGAGCTTTCTGCATTGAGTCAGCGCTCGCACAGGTACTTCTGGCTTCAGCCCAGAACTTTGCAGTTGGATTGATTTTTCAGTGCCATAGCCTTGAGTGGCCACATATTATGGGGGCTGCAATGGGTGGAAACGTTGGGTTTCTCCATTGCATTGAGAGGGCTCAGAGACGCCGAGAGAGAGTGCCAATCATGGCCAGACGGAGGAGGGCCAACAGGCGTCGGCACAGGAGACCTTGCCCTCCCAGGGTATACCGCCAGCAGTTCTCCTACCTCAACATGTCTGAGGAGCAGTGTATTCGGAGGCTTCGATTCAGCAGGGAGGTGGTCACTGAGCTCTGCCACCTGCTTCAGACAGATCTGCAGCCTCAGCTGAGGAGCAGGACGTCTCTGTCGGTGGCAGTGAAGGTGACAGTGGCTCTCAACTTCTATGCCACTGGCTCCTTCCAATCCGCTACTGGGGACATTGCCAATGTCTGCCAGTTTGCGGTGCATTGCTGCATCCGCCAAGTCATGAATGCCCTCTTCAAAAGGAGACGTCAGTACATTTCCTTCCCCATGACCCTGGACAAGCAGCAAGAGCGCGCAATGGGATTTGCAAGAATAGCGGCCTTCCCCATGGTCCAGGGCGCCATTGACTGCACGCATGTGGCTTTGTGGGCGCCTCAAGAGAATACCGAGGATTACCGCAACCAGAAGGGGTTCCATTCGTTGAACGTGCAGTTGGTGTGTGACCACAGACAGTTGATACTAGCTGTCAATGCCCGCTTTCCAGGCAGCAGTCACGACGCCTTCATCCTGCGCCAGACTTCTGTGGCAGACCTTTTTGAAGCCCCGGCTCAGCCAGGAGGCTGGCTTCTTGGGGACAAGGGCTATCCTCTGTGCACCTGGCTGATGACCCCGCTCCGTGTGCCCAGCACCCCTGCTGAAGAACGATTCAATGACAGCCATCAAGCGACCAGGAACATCATTGAGCACAAAATCGGCGTGCTAAAGCAATGGTTCCGCTGTCTGGACCATTCCGGGGGAGTCCTTCAGCACTTGCCTGAGCGAGTCTCCCATTTCGTTGTAGTGTGCTGCATGCTGCATAACCTGGCTATCCTCAGGACTCCGCCACTGCCAGCAGACATTGGAGCACCAGCAGAGGAGGAGGAGGAGGAGCACCAAGACGGGAGGGAGGCACAAAGTGCAAGGGCCGTCCGTCAGCGGCTTATTGCAAGTCGGTTCTAGGTCCCCTCTGAGGGATTGGCTTGTGCCATTGAAAGAACATGAATGGAATGGTTCCGCAAACACTGAGCCGGTCAAGGCAACAAATAGTTCAAAGAGCAAACATGCACAATCTGAATAAAGACAATTATTTATTTAACAAACTGTGTGCCCTTCCCGCATAACAAAGAAATACAGAGAAACCCCCCAAAAAATAGTCAGACACATAACTGGCTCTCGCAACCTGGAGACAATGAACAAAAGAGTTAACCAAAAATGACCATGATCCTCGGCCTTCACTAAAAAAATTAACAGCATTTTGCCACACCTCCTACTTTTTGGTCTGCGAGGGTGATCTGCTTCGCTTGCGAGATTGGCCCCTTCCCACCCTGCAGCTCCTCCGCAGTGGGACCCCAGTGGCTGCAGCAAGGTTGGGGGAAGGCTGCTGAGTGTCAGAAACTGAGTTGGCAGATGCCTTTGAGGGACGGCCTGGACCAGCTCTGGGCCTGGAGGTCCCAGCTGCTGACTGCTCCAACTCTGCATGGGCGGCAGCAGTCTGTCCTACGGGTGGTGGCAGCTGCAGTGGAGGAGTGATAGTGTTGGCAGCAGGAATGCTGCCATCCTGACAGAACACAGGCACTCCCTGGTTGGACGACACACTGGCACTCCCATGGGGCAGCACTGCAGCATGCGGAGCAATCTGCTGAAGCACAGACTGCTGGCCTTCTGCGGCGCGGCGAGGGCCCCGGCGATTCGTGCCCGATGCAGCGAGGGTGGCAGCAGTGAGTGCTCGTGTGGCCTCAATCTGTGTCTGCATCAGACCAGCCACTGACTGCATGGCACCACTAAGCACTTGTGTGGAAGCTGCCTGTGCTGCTCCGAAGTCCTGCAGACTCCTTGCCTGTGCTGCCCCGAAGTCCTGGACACTCCTTGCCAGTGACTCAATGGATTCGGGCATCCTTGCCACTGCAGCCATGAGCTCAGTGTGCCTCTGCTCTGCCTGGGCACCCATTTCAGCGAGGAGCTGCACCTCTTCTGCGCTCACTATAGCAGGACTGGAGGCCAGACTCTCCCTCCGGGGAGAAGGCCGCCGAGCTTCCCTAACCCCCCCCTGCGTTGCTGCAGCCCGCTGGGCCCTGGAGCTTCACCCTCCTCAGACCCTTCCCCCCTGCTCCCCTCCAGGGAAGACGTGTCCCCATTATGGCAATGGCTGCCTCGGCTGAGGGTGGCACTGATGGTCCGGCTTCCTTTTCCTCCTCCTCGCCTTCAGAATCACTCACAGTGGCAGCTGGATGGCCCGCCTCGTCACCTGGCGATTCACCATCTGAAAGCAGGGAGGTACAAGAGTTGCTTTAGCGTGAGGACAGGACGGCAGCGAGGGAGGTATGAGTGCTGCAATGCACTGTATTGGTTCGATAGTGGCAAACGATGCTGGTGTGAGGCACAAGTGGAAGGAGAGAGGTCATTGCTGTCCAGAACGGGGTCGGCATCTCCAGTGGCGACGGGGCCAATCAGCCGGCCTGCCATAATGCACTGGACTTGCTGCTCCAGATCGCTGAGGTCTTTAAGGTGAGGCCGGCCTCCCCCGGTCCGTTGCTGCTGCCTCCTATTGTGTGCCAGCTTGCCCTGCAAGAGAAAGGACGGGCTCTGAGTACAATGTGAAGCCCTGATCTTGGCTGCACTGCCTCCCATGGTGGAATAGCCCTTAGTTTGAAGCCCTGATCTTGGCTGCACTGCCTCCCATGGTGGAATAGCCCCTACAGTGTGAAGCCCTGATCTTGGCTGCACTGCCTCCCATGGTCGAATATCCCTTACAGTGTGAAGCCCTGATCTTGGCTGCACTGCCTCCCATGGTGGAATAGCCCTTACAGTGTGAAGCCCTGATCTTGGCTGCACTGCCTCCCATGGTCGAATATCCCTTACAGTGTGAAGCCCTGATCTTGGCTGCACTGCCTCCCATGGTGGAATAGCCCTTACAGTGTGAAGCCCTGATCTTGGCTGCACTGCCTCCCATGGTCGAATAGCCCTTACAGTGTGAAGCCCTGATCTTGGCTGCACTGCCTCCCATGGTGGAATAGCCCTTACAGTGTGAAGCCCTGATCTTGGCTGCACTGCCTCCCATGGTCGAATAGCCCTTACAGTGTGAAGCCCTGATCTTGGCTGCACTGCCTCCCATGGTGGAATAGCCCTTACAGTGTGAAGCCCTGATCTTGGCTGCACTGCCTCCCATGGTCGAATAGCCCTTACAGTGTGAAGCCCTGATCTTGGCTGCACTGCCTCTCATGGCCGAATAGCCCTTACAGTGTGTAAAGTGGTGAATGTGCATGTGAGTTTCATGAAAGGCCCATAGGTGTTGGATGAGGGCTGGCCATTGGGGCTTTCAGGACCCGTTGCCCATAAAGTGAGGTCCACATGCAGGGATGAAGAGGATACTGAAAAGGGTACTCACCCTGACAACCCGAGTGAGGTTGTTGAACTTCTTCCTGCATTGCACAGGGGTCCTAGGTACCATGCTGCTGGAGGTCACTCTGAGCCACCTCTCTCCAAGCTTTGCGGTAGTCGGTGGGCAGCGGCCTCCTGCCACTGTCCGGAAACAGGATAGATCGCCTGCGCTCCACTGCGCCAACCAGAACCTGCAGGGCCCCCTCACTGAACCGCTGCGCTCGCTCCCTGGCCCTCTCCATGGTCCTAGGCGTTAGAATGTGGCAACAGGTCTGTCCAGGCCGAGAATCAGGGCTCCAATGTGCAGGGCGTGGCTGCAATCCAAATCGACCCTCCCCCTTTAAGAGCTGACCGGTGCCAGCGTGTCTGCCTGCAATCGCTAACTGGCCGCACCTGCGCTGCGCCTGCACTCTGTGGTAGCGCCTCGCTTCTCCGGCTTAGCGCCTTAGGACAGTCATGCAGCGCCTGCTTTAGCGCTCCGAGCACCTCTTGGGGCGAAGCAGGTCAATTTAGCTGAAGGTGGCGTGGCGATACTGAATTTAACATAGAAACATAGAAGATAGGAGCAGGAGTAGGCCATTCGGCCCCTCGAGCCTGCTCCGCCATTCGATGCGCCCCGTACCTGCCTTCTCCCCATATCCCTTGATACCTTTAGCTCTAAGAAATATATCTAACTCCTTCTTGAATATATTTAAAGACTTGGCCTCAACCGCCTTCTGTGGTAGAGAATTCCACAGGTTCACCACTCTCTGGGTGAAGAAATTCTTCCTCATCTCTGTCCTAAATGGCTTACCCCTTATCCTTAGACTATGACCCCTGGCTCTGGACTCTCCGACCATCGGGAACATTCTACCTGCATCTAGTTTGTCTAGACCTGTCAGAATTTTATAAGTTTCGATGAGATCCCCTCTCATTCTTCTAAACTCCAGCGAGTATAAGGCCAATCGACCCAATCTCTCCTCATACGCCATTCCTGCCATCCCAGGGATCAGCCTTGTGAATCTTCGCTGAACTCCTTCCATGGCAAGAACATCCTTCCTCAGATAAGGTGACCAAAACCGCACACAGTACTCAAGGTGTGGTCTCACCAAGGCCCTGTACAACTGCAGCAGGACATCCTTGCTCCTGTACTCAAACCCTTTCGCTATGAAGGCCAACATACCATTTCCCTTCTTCACCGCCTGCTGCACCTGCATGCTTACCTTCAGCGACTGGTGCACAAGGACACCCAGGTCTCATTGCACTTCCCCTTCTCCCAATCTATTGCCATTCAGATAATAGTCTGCCTTTCTGTTTTTGACACCAAAGCGGATAACCTCGCATTTATCCACGTTCTATTGCATCTGCCATGCTTCTGCCCAATCACTCAACCTGTTCAAATCATCCTGGAGTTTCTCGGTATCCTCCTCGCAGCACACACGCCCACCCAGCTTTGTGTCGTCTGCAAACTTGGAGATATTACATCTAGTTCCCTTATCTAGATCATTAATGTATATTGTGAATAGCTGGGGTCCAAGGACCGATCCCTGCAGTACCCCACTAGTCACTGCCTGCCACTCGGAAAAAGACCCGTTAATTCCTACTCTCTGCTTTCTGTCCGCCAACCAGTTCTCTATCCAAGTCAATACCTTGCCCCCAATTCCATGTGCCTTAACTTTACATGCTAATCTCTTATGCGGGACCTTATCAAAAGCCTTTTGAAAGTCCAAATACACCACATCTACTGGTTCTCCCTTATCTATTTTCCCAGTTACATCCTCAAAAAATTCCAGTAGCTTAGTCAAGCACGATTTACCTTTTGTAAATCCATGTTGACTTTGTCCGATCCTGTCACTGTTTTCCAAGTGCTCAGCTATTACATCCTTTATAATGGACTCTAGCATTTTCCCCACTACCGATGTCAGGCTTACCGGTCTGTAATTCCCCGCTTTCTCTCTACCACCCTTTTTGAATAGTGGGGTAACATTAGCTACCCTCCAATCCATGGGTACAGTTCCAGATTCCAGCGAATTTTGGAAGATGATCAGCAATGCGTCTACTATTTCTAGGGCCACCTCCTTAAGTACCCTAGGATGTAGATTATCAGGCCCTGGGGATTTATCGGCCTTCAATCCCGTCAATTTCCCTAACACCATTTCCCTACAAATACTGATTTCTTTCAGTTCCTCCCTCTCATCAGACCCTATGTTCTCCAACATCTCTGGGAGGTTATTTGTGTCCTCCTTTGTGAAGACAGAATCAAAATATGCATTTAATTGGTCTGCCATTTCTTTATTCCCCATTATAACTTCCCCTGCTTCTGACTGCAAGGAACCTACACTTGATTTCACTCATCTTTTTCTCTTCACATATCTATAAACGCTCTTACAGTCAGTTTTTATGTTCCCTGCAAGCTTACTTTCATATTCTATTTTCCCCTTCTTAATTAATCCCTTTGTCCTCCTTTGTTGAATCCTAAACTGCTCCCAATCCTCAGGGTTACTGCTTTTTCTGGCCAATTTATATGCCCTCTCCTTGGATCTTAAGCTATCCCTAATTTCCCTTGTTAGCCACGGTTGAGTCACCCTTTTTGTTTTATTCTCATTTGGAAGAATTCCCTTCCTCTCGTACCATATCATGGTGTTAACTCCTCCATAGCAGAATACGGGGACCTGTGCATCAAAGTGTCAAACAAACCAGAAACCTTACGGAGATTAGTTTGTTAGAAATGGCTGGGAATGTGTTACAAATCAGTCATTGTATAAGTGCCTTGATTTCTATTTTGTCTTTGAATGCCACCAATCATGTTGCACCTCGTATATGTAGCCACCCATATCAAAGCTGCATGGCATAAATGCAAATGTAAAATATATCAAACCATGGTGAGTATTAGGCTAATAGCTGACTCTACAAACCTCTTCAGCGTTGCTCTTGTGTTTTGACCTTATCTAGGCCAGCAGACATTTATATGGTTCATTAAGTGTCAAGGCCTTCACATTAATAACTCTGATGTGATAAGAGAATGAATTAATTTCTGATCTGAGCAGTATTCGTACTGATGTATCTTGCTAGGCTGCTTAGTGCACGACATTCTTGTTTACAAACACTAGCTATCACTCAGTCGGCCTCGGAATCACAAGTTTGTTGCCTCCTCAAGGAGATTTTAGACCTTCTCAATTTCTGGAATGTCATGTTCCGAAAAACTGTTGTGGCATCCGGAGCCGAGGCATGATTGTCCTCTGGAGATTCAACATTCTGTTGCAGGATGACATACTGCTATTCCTACAAAAGATGAAGTGATTGATTCTTAGGCTTTAAATGTAATATATTTTCTTGATGTAATATTTTTTCTCTCCTTTCCCTTCCCCCCGCAGCGGAAAGGCATGCAAACTGCCCCTGTGTTACTGCCTCAGTGGACGACATTGACTTTGAGCACACACTCAGGTAGTGATTTCACCTGCCCCCATCTTATTGTATCTATGATTGGGTTTCTGTAATTGTGGGAAAATCTGGCTTGTCTTAAAAATGACTGAATCTAGTGTGACATGGTCAGGTCTGTACAAGTTTACACTTGCACCTTTCAGAATGAAGAATGCCATCAACCACATTCCAGCAGCTGATGTATTTAGTTCTGACTGGGGCTGGGGTTACACCTTCGCATAGGCCCCTGAGTTGGGAC
This sequence comes from Somniosus microcephalus, assembly GCF_052327205.1. NCBI lineage: Eukaryota > Metazoa > Chordata > Chondrichthyes > Squaliformes > Somniosidae > Somniosus > Somniosus microcephalus. Next base: position 270,420,419 of record NC_140989.1, on the reverse strand, counting down.
TCACCCAAGAGAGCGATTTAAGATACGAGCCCAAAATGTCTAGAATAAGAAAGGTAAAAAAGACTCAAATGCGTAACACCGCCAACCAAACTAATGAGCAGCCCATGTATTTGCATGCACTTTGCTGTTCTTCTCTGTCAGGAAACTGGACAAGAAGTCTTTGTGGTGCCAGCATGAGGAGTGGAGTTCATGTATGAGCAACCTGCTCGTGAATTCTTCGCTCCTATTGCCGTGACAGCTTCAAACGCTGCTTTCAGTGTAGATTTACTGCTATTGGTGTGTGTCCATCTTGTACATTCGCATTTCAGTAGTCATTCCACACACGAGAGTAAGTTATGAATTGCGCCAGTTGCAGCGTGATCTATGCCCTAAAATAAGATTTGAACTTTAATAACTGATCCTAATTTAAATCGTTCAGCAGTTACATTATTATAAATATATAATTATACCTTGCTGTGCGCAAAGTGGCTGCCACATTCCCTTACATTACATTACAAAATACTTAATTGGCTGTAAAGCGTTTCGGGAGGTTGTGAAAGGCACTATATAAAGGCAAGTCTTTCTTTCTTTTCTTCCAGCTGGGGCATTCAGTGTGTTTTAGGTTCATGAGGTAGTTGAAAGTTGTGCAATTTGGTATTGACAGAAGTGTGCTGAACTTGATTGTCATATGTTAAAAAAAATTCCATCTAATTTATTTCTCAGTAAACCTGCATAATGTGCAGCGTACTTTTTATGGCATCGTATCATTAAACTGTTTTAACTAATTAGATTGCCTGTGGCATTGCTCATGGCAAGTTGGAACATGAGGTCTCTCTGTTGCCTGTTCTGTCGTGTTGCTCTTTCTCCTTAGTCTCTCTCTTCTTGTGCATTTCTGTTTGTCTTTCTTTTGCTTCTGGCTCTCTGCTGTTCTGGTTATTCTTTTTTTCTGCTTATGTTCTGGGTGGGAGATGATGATGGGTGGCATGGAGGTCAGAGTTTGTTGTAGCAAGTGTGGGGGAAATGTGCGGGGGGTGGGGTAGAGGACATTGGGTATAGATACAGCCAAGAGCAGAGTAGGAGGGAGTGGGGTTGGTAGGCATTTTAGCAGAGAAGAGAGTGGCTGAGCATGGGGCAGGAAGGAGCAGGACTGGGGGCTTTAAACTTTGAATGGTAGTGGGGTTGGAGGTAAAACTATGAAGGCAGCTGGTGGAAGTGGAGCAGAGTTGGTTGGTTGCAGACTGAGCCGGGAACAATCCTACTTGAACATCTTGTGAGAGGTAGAGGTGGCTGTGGACAAACACGAGCTATCACTCCGTCTGCTTGGGAATCACAACTTTGTTGCCTCTGGAGTTTTCTTTCTGAAATGGCGGGAATGATTTGAGATAGGATGGAATGGCTGGTAGGCATTTCAGTGGGTGGATGGGAGTGGCATTGCAGTTTTATTTATTTTGGTTAACTTTTGAAAGTGATCTTTAATCATTTAAAATAAGGTAGGGTTAAAAAATAATTAAGATACAATAGCTTTGGAAAACTGATCGATTTGTTGAAGTGCAGGAGTCACAGCCTGTGCACCTTTATGGCTAATCTTTGCAGCTTTAGCTGCACTTCACCTTTGATCTGCTGCGTTGCCAGCCTCTTGGCCTCAATGTCTGGTCTTCATGGCTTTAGTCGTACTTCAGTTTTCAATGACCAAACTCGCAGTCTCTCAACCCCGCTTAGTAATCATAGTTGCTTTAGCCACACATCATTTTTGGAAATGCTGCCCATCGTCTAATTTTTTGGGAGAGGGAGGTGGCAGGCTGGGATTTCAAAAGTGCAGCTAACAGCACTTAAGATTATCAAGTTGTGTTGGGAGGCTGCGAGTTCACTAATTCAAAGCTGAAGTGTGGCTCAAGAAAGAAAGACTTGCATTTAATTAGCACCTTTCATAACCTGAGGATGTTCCAAAGCACTTTGCAGCCAGTGAAGTACTTTTGAAGTGTAGTCAATGTTGTAATGTAGGAAACGTGGCAGTCAATTTGCACACAGCAGGTTCCACAAACAACAATGACCAGATAATCTGTTTTAGTGATGTTGGTTGAGGGATAAATATTGGCCCCGGGACACTGGGAAGAACTCCCCTGCTTCTTCTTCAAAATAGTGTCATGGGACTGCTACCACTGAGCCACAGCTGGCCTATGCAATGATGGGACAGTGGGGGGCAAGAGGCTATGGGACTGGCAGAGGGAGGCAGCAGGCACTGGACAGATTAGAGAGTGGGAATGACTGGTAGAGCCGAAGACAGTGGAGGCAGCAGGAACAGGCTCAGTGATCGAATAGCCAGGTTAGCTACACCGGAAAAGGAATACATTAAACGAAAAATAAGATTTCCCTGAAAGAAGAGAAAATTGGGTGAAAAGAAAATGGCTGGCAAACCAGGGCAACTCGCACCTCAGTGTTGGGAGGATTGGAAGGTAAGGGTAATGGTAAGTATGTGGATTAAAAGTAATATAAGCTGGAGCTAGTTACCCATTAATAGCAATATATATGGATGTTAGTTACTCACTAAAAGTAATGTAAGTTGGCATTATGAAATGTCACAAGGAATGTGACAAAGTTGGTGTGACAACAGGAAGTCCATATACTTGCAAAAATTTTAATATATTAAAAGATTTTTTCTTAATTATGAATGCTTTCATTTTCTTCCAGCATTGGACAAGTGGTAAACATCAAAGCAAAAGTGAATCGTGCCTTTAATACAAGCCTGGAGGTCAGAACCTTGGTCTCTACAATGAGTTTCACTAAACCAATAGAGTAACAAATCTTACAAATGTAATGTAATAGCTTAAAATTGCAAAGACCGAAGACTTTTTTTTTCTCTCTAGTTTTCCCTCCATGCCGTCTTGAAGGTGTTGACTTATCCTGGGATACAGTTCCACAAAGGCCTGCAGTTCTCGGGCACCTCACCTGTGTTTTAGACTTCGTACCGAGTCCCAGCAGGTTACTTGTCCTTAGACAGTGTTGCAGCCAAGCCCAATCCTGTCCTTCCCCCACATCCACAGTTTGAGATCAGAAACCAGAGCACTGACTGATTTTGTTTTTTGCTCTGCCACAATTCCAGGAGCGTTGAAGCCAATAGCAGTGCCCCAGTGTGTAGGACTTAATACCACAACAGTCAGCACATTAACCTTGAACCATGGGGCATGCTGGCGGGAGAGCATTTGATGTTGAAATGCGCTATTGGAGATCCAGTTGGGGCTGTGGTTTGTGTGGTTGGATCATGCTGTCTAGATTGGTTCAGTTAAAAAGTAACTCTTTTCCTAGGTTGGAATTATGATCACTTGTGAAGATCCCTCAAGTGGAATGCAGTGGAAAGTGTGCAATGCGTTTGCTACATTTGTGGCAAAGAGAACAGGACTTGGAAAGGTAGGAGTGTGAGCTTGTAACAGTTACTGAGATCTACAGGCTGCGCTGTATCTACAAAATATCTACTCTGATATTATAACCTGCCAAGCTGTCACTTAGACGTCATTGCCTTTAGGTACAAGGTCTTTAATCATACTGATATACAGTTGAATATCAAAGGAAGTTTATTTGCTTTTGTACCAACCACTAGATGAGTGATTTAGGAGTAAAATCAGGTTTGGGGCCCTGTGCATTTTCACGGGTTGCACGGTCCTAGTGCAGCGCCTGATCATGTAGGCAACAACAGCTTGAATTTATATAGCCCCTTTAATGTAGTAAAACATCCCAAGGTACTTCACAGGAGCATTATCAAACAAAATTTGACACCAAGCCACATAAAGAGACACTAGGACAAGTGACCAAAAGCTTGATCAAAGAGGTAGGCTTTAAAGAGCATCTTAAAGGAGGAGAGATAGGCTGAGGGGGAATTCCAGAGCTTAGGGCTAGACCACGTAACGGTGGCAAGTTCCCTTTCCTGAAGGACATCAGTGAACCAGTTAATTTTTTTTAATGGTAATTTTCTGGTGCCAGCCCACAAATTACCAAACTTCATTGAATTCAGTTTCACACCTTGCCATATTGGGATTCAAACTCATGCCCTCTGGGGTACCAGTCAAGTACCATACCATTAAGCTACCTTATTATTTGCCCAATTATGTGACTTTCTGCTAACTTCCTGTTTGAAATGAGACATGATCTGATTTTATTGAGTTGAATTCAGCCAGCACTTCATAATTTTTTTTTCAATCATAGTAACTTTGAAAACAGTTGATCGTTTAAAAAAAGAACTTTGCAAGTAACTGTGGTGCACATTTATCAGCAGCGACTCTGGGTTAGGTTGACTTCAGTTTACCCAAATCTATATATATATAAAACAGTATGTCTCTCTGTCTCTCTGTCTGTCTGTCCGGCTATACAATGAAAAGTTATAGAGCGTACCTACACATGTGTTGTATCAAAAGAAAGCTCATCATTAGGGCACTCTTGTAGGCATATTTACTTTTTGGTCGGACAAAAATTGTGCCGATGGTATCCAAAAAACGTTCAAAATTCCGCTCATTATCCGCTCATTAGCATCGAGTGACATGAAGGTTGACCAATCGTACGGTCGAGCGACCCGACGGTTGACCAATCGCTCTTCCCCCCCCCCCCTCTCTCTCTTCCCCCCCCCCCCCCCCCCCCCGGTCGCTCGCTCTCGCCCCCCCCCCCCCGGTCGCTCGCTCTCGCCCCCCCCCCCCCGGTCGCTCGCTCTCGCCCCCCCCCCCCCGGTCGCTCGCTCTCGCCCCCCCCCCCCCGGTCGCTCGCTCTCGCCCCCCCCCCCCCGGTCGCTCGCTCTCGCCCCCCCCCCCCCGGTCGCTCGCTCTCGCCCCCCCCCCGGTCGCTCGCTCTCGCCCCCCCCCCGGTCTCTCCCCCCCCCCCCCCCCCCCCCCGGTCGCTCGCTCTCGCCCCCCCCGGTCGCTCGCTCTCGCCCCCCCCCACTCTTCACTTATTTTCTAATTTATTAATTTTGAGTTTGTGGCGTTTGGTATTTTGAACCCAATAACGTATTGAATAATTTAAATGGTATCGCCTCAGCAAAGAAGTGTAAATTCTCTCCAACTGTAATGTAAATATCTGGCTTTCCATCTGTTGCCAGGTCCAACTGAAGCCGCTGATTCCTAGAACCTCCTCTGAGCAGATGGAACACAGCATCGCTGCTGAGCGGCGCCGAATGAGGCTCCTCCACCTGGAAACCATCAAAGATCTGGTCTCCTCGAGCACAATTCAAGATGGTAAAAGTTTTACTCCCCAGCCCCCAACACACATTCTATTATCCTCCCACAAAGAAATTAATGTACAGAATACCAGCCTTCATAGTTATCATCCACTCAACCCAAACAATTTCAGACTCTTGATTTGTGTGATCTGAATGCAATCCTGATTAAAGATGGTGTGGAGTATTGTGTGCCTCTGCTGCTGAAACCCTCATCCATGCCTTTGTTACCCCTAGACTTGACTCTTACAACGTACTCCTGGTCAGACTCGCATCTTCCATCTTCCATAAACTTAAGCTCATCCAAAACTCGGCTGCCCGTGTCCGAACTCACACCAAGTCCCGTTCACCCATCACCCCTGTGCTTGCTGACCTACATTGGTTCCCTGTTGAGCATCGCCTCGATTTTAAAATTCTCATCCTTGTTTTCAAATCCCTCCGTGGTCTCGCCCCTCCCTATCTCTGTAACCTCCTCCAGCCCCACAACCCTCCAATTCTGGCCTCTTGTGCATCCCTGATTTTAATCGCTGCACCATTGATGGCCATGCCTTCAGCTGCTGAGGATCTAAGCTCCGGAATTCCCTCCCTAAACCTCTCTGCCTCTCTACCTGTCCTTCCTCCTTTAAGGTGCTCCTTAAAACCTACCTCTTCATCTGCCCTAATATCTCCTTATGTGGCTCAGTCACAAATTTGTTTGATAATACTCCTGTGAAGCGCCTTTGAACGTTTTACTACGTTAAAGGCACTATATAAAATACAAGTTGTTGTTGTTGTTGACGGAACAGTTTTTTGCTGTCGACACTTGCCCGAGTTGTTTTTGGGTTGTGTCTGAAGTTTTGTACTGTGGTATTTCAGAGGCACTTTATTTTGCTGAAAATAATGCTGAACTCACAGCTGAAATGGTATATGAAATTTTGAATTGAAATTCATACTCTTTCTCTCTTTTTCTCATTCTTTCGCTCTCATTCCCCAGCTGTGAGGATTAGGGCCACCTGTGTTTCTTTTTGATCTCCAATATGAGATGCCCAGGAATTGCCTGGGATAATTCCCTTATCCTGAGGGGAGTAAACTCCTCATCTTTGAGCTTTTCCTGGCTCAGATTTGGCAGTATTTTGATTGTTCTGGGAATCTAACACACAAAAAAAATCTGTGGTATGATACCTCATTACGGTTGTCTCCAGGACTTTCTGCACTCCAAGCAACAACCCTGTGTCAGCTGTGGCTCAGTTGGCAGCATTCTCACATTTGAATCAGAAGGTTATGGGTTCAAGTCCCACTTCAGGGAATCTAACGCACAAAAAAATCTGTGTTCTAGAGACTTGAGCACAGAAATCTAGGCACACACTCCACTGCAGTGCTGAGGGAGTGCTGCACTGTCAGAGATGTCGGGGTCGATTTTAACTCGGCCATCAGGCGGGCTTTGAGGCGTGTGGGGGGTTAAAATCGCAAAAACTGGGGGTCGGGACCCCCCCGCCTGGTTCCTGACCCCGAGCCATTTTAACCCAGGCGTGTCTGATGGTCCCGAATCAGTCTCACCTGCAACAGGCAGGACTGGTCTTTAGGCCCTTAAACAGCACTAATTGGCCTTTATAATCCCATTTTAACAGGCCCTTGCTTGTTTAACCCTTTTCCCACGTAAAACACGCCTGGTGAGGCTCACGCCTGTGAAACCTGGCGTGAGCACTATTGGCTTGCTGACTATCAGCTGCAGGTCAACCATTAAAGAGGAGATTTGATCAGTCGTCATTTGCAGGTGGCAGGACTTTGTTGTTTCAGGCCTGGGGCAACTTTTACCAGGCTTAACCACACCTGTGGAAGGTTGGAGCCTCACACACATCTCCAGTGTGAACTCCTGGGAAACCCCGCTCGCCACCTTCACTCAGCGCTTCCTCAACGGAGGCATATACCAGAAGCATGGGAGCCATTTATTTCCTTCTCTTCTGGGCATTAGATGAGCTTGAACACCAGCCGCGGTACCAGCAGAACCATGAATAACAGCAGCAGCAACAGGAGTGCCAGGCTGCTGCTCACCCACCTGAAGCTGCACAGGCCAGAAGGGGCCAGCGTTTGGAAGTGGCTTGAGAGCACCTTGCTGCACATCAGGGGGCCATGGGGACCGTATCTGCACTGGCAGTCTTACTCAGAAGGACTTCCATGAAGGTCTGGTTTCTCTGTTCAGTAGATGCCCATCGCTCCTCAAGAGATGTCATTCTATTATGAACATTCACCATGTTTTCCATACCCTGGCGACTTAGCTCCTCCATGGAGGTTGCCATCCTTTCCGTGGTGATGCGTTCATGCGCCAATGACTCCACAAAGGCTCTGCTCATGTTCGCTATGGACTCCTCCATTCGCTCCACACTCACATCGACCCTGGAGACAAAACCTGCCAGAGACTCCTGCACCTGTTCCTGGAGTTCCAGCCCCGCTGATCTTATGGATGGACCCAGAGGCAGAGGGTCCACATGCAGCTGAGCCAAGCTGGCAGAGTCCTGTGCTCTCCGACTAGTGCTCTCCGACTAGCACTCTCCACTGCTGTCCCTGTCTCCACAATCTGCTGATGCTCACTTGTGAGCTGTGATACACCAGGTGACAACACTATGTCCCGAAGGTCCCACTGAGGTGTGAGTGTCTGCGCTGGTGCTGGGTGCGCTGAATTCTGCTGACGCTGATTCCTCTGAGGAGTCTGGAAGCTCAGGCTCTTCCTGGATAGTGGGGACGGGGGCTCTCGATGGTCCTGTGGGGGAGTGAAGGAAAGAGTTAGAGATGTGAAGTCAAGGTTACATGCACATTGCATATTGCAGATGATCACAGGTCCATCTGTTATAGCTTCAGAATCATTATCAGCGACTCATGCAATGTCAATGAGAGAGATGGAAAACTATTCTTTCACCAGCTTGCTGTGATGCACCCGTCTGTCCGTCCCCCACTTGCACCTCGTCCTCCAGTCCTACGATCTCCAGGACCGCCTCCTCCCAGAGGGTGAGGTGGGCTACTCGCTCGTTCTCTTTTATTGTGAGCTCTCTTTTCCTGCAATGAGGGAGACAAGTGGAGTTTGAGTAAGAATGAAGGAGTGTGTGTAGAGAATCCATAGCATAGATGCTTAGAAGGAGACAAAGATGGAGTGAGGTGGCAAGACCAAGGGCCCTCCCTGTGTGTTGTCAGTTGTTTTCATAGCATCAGAGTGATAGGGAGTGTGAGGGCTGCATGGTCGAAAGGTGAATGTGAGCATAGAGAGGGAATGGGTAAGGGTGCATGGATGTCAGTGTCAAGTGGGATGGGGAGGAAGAGATTGCTAAAGCTGAGTGCTGGTGAGGAGAGGCAATGGAGATCAGATTGAGAGTGATGGGAACTTCATACTCAATTTTCCAGTGTGCTGAAGGTCATGAAATCTCTTCCTGCACTGTATCCAAGTTCTGCGGGTAGCCGATAAGGAGCTGACCTCCTCTGCCACTTGCAGCCACGCAGCCTTTGTCTGCTGGGGAGGCATCTTCCTCCCTGATGAAGGGAAGAGCACCTCCTTGTGAGCTCTTGCTCCCTGGGGTAACGTCGTCAAAACGGGGTGCAGACCTCGGTCTTTCTCTTGCCATTCTGCTTCCAGCTCAGTGTATCAGCAAATGCTAAAAGGTTGGCAGCCTGCAGAAGAAGCAAGGCTTGTTGCAGACCCTAAATGCAGCAGCAATAATGACATCATAGTCTGCAACTTTCTGACTGGAAATGCTCAATTGCCAAGGGTTCCCACATGTTGGATATCAATTGGCTAATTGAGTTAAAATTGCATCAATCTCACACACCCATTTAGATTCGTGTGGGAAACACTAAATTCGGGGAACCCGACAATTCCCCGCACCGGAGTTAAAATCGACTCCGTCGTCTTTCAGATGAGATGTTAAACTGAGGCCCCGTCTACTCTCTCAAGTGGACGTAAAAGATCCCATGGCACTATTTCGAAGAAGAGCAGGGGTGTTCTCGCCGGTGTCCTGGCCAATATTTACCCATCAATCAACATCACTTAAAAAAAAAACAGATTAACTGGTCATTATCACTTTGCTGTTTGTGGGACCTTGCTGTGCTGGGTTTCCTACAATACAACAGTGACTACACTTCAAAAGTACTTCATTGCCTCTAAAGCACTTTGGGACATCCTGAGGTCGTGAAAGGTGCTATATAAATGCAAGTCTTCTTTCTTTTCAACCAGGGTCAAATTCCGGAGACGGCTGTCCTTATTACTAATGGCCCAGAAATTCGGGTCTCCACGGGTGAGTACGCGTTGGGTACTCACCTGTAAGCCCGATGGAAGTGCCGGTTTCGTGCATGCACTGCGCGTGCGCGGGAAACCGGCATTTCCGTTCCTCTGAACGAAGGGGTTCAGAGGTCGAACGAGTGCGCAGGGGAGTCTGCGCGTGCGCTTTGAACTTACTTTTTTTTTTACAGGTTTTTCCGTGAGGGTAAATCTGCAGGATTTAGAAATTTAAAAAGCAGGCGTAAGGCCTGCTTTTTACAAGGTAAGTGGTCAATTAATTAAAATTTAAACATTTTTTCCACAGGTTTATTATTTTTAAATAGTTTAAAGCAAGGTAAGTTTATTTTTAGCCCTGTTAGGAAATAAAATTATTTTTTTCAAAAATTTAAATTATTGTTTAAAATAGTTATTTAATGTAATTTATAGTTTATTTAAAAAATGTGATTTAAAAAAAAATGTATTTGAAGGTTTACTGCTATTTTGGGGCCGTAGTATTTATAAGTCTTGACAGGTCTTCCTGTCAAGACTTATGAATGGGCTTTTCCCTCCTCCGATTGGCTGCCCATGGCCCACGTGATCCCTGGGATACGCAAGCACTGCGCGCCGGCAGCTGGGCCAGGCCCCGGGTCGGAATTCCACGGGACCCTACAGCTCAACTGCCGGCGCGCAAAGTAAGTGCAGGTCGGGGGCTTACACCCGCGGGAAGCCCCCGACCCGAATTTCTGGGCCATTGTCCCTGGCTATGATTTATCAGATTTATCATGCTGTGTAATGTAGAATTATTTGTCAATTATAAAATGCTGCACCAGAGAAGAATTTTATGAATAAGATTCTCATAATACATGGATGAGAGGCAGTGAAAGAGTATGTTGTAAGGGGGGTTGACCCTGATGATACATTCATGTTTTCTATGATGCTCTTTCTCATTACATGAGGATTAAGTGCCCGATTCTTCAATTCTTTCATTTGATTGCATAGTGCAGACATATGGGCATGTATTTAAATCCACATCTGTATTTAGAGCACAAGAAGTGAATTTGCAACATGCATTATTTAAAATTAAAACAAAACCAAATGTAGCATTGTCACGCTAGTAAGGCACCTTGCTCAAACCTTCTTGTGTAAGTTTGTTCAGTGACTGCTCGCGTGGGTCCAAATGTTGCAGGGCAGGATACCCTGAGCTGGTCATCGAGCGAAAACTGAGATGTTGCTTATCTGTGGAATGTGTTTCCTAAACTAGAGCCAAATTTTGAAGAATCCCAGAGTGCTGTTCCAGCAGGGAAGACCAGGGTTGAGAGCATTGAGCTTGTCTTGCCACCTCATGCGAATCACCAGAGTAACACTTTCGGAGGACAGATCATGGCTTGGATGGAGAGCGTCGCTACAATCTCTGCAAGGTCAGATCTCTCTTGTATTTATTTACTTTCTCTTCTTCCGTACACTGCTAGCTGGCTGGGCAGGAGCCCTGGTCCCAGTGCTCTGTAACTAGCCAGCAGTGTCCTGCAACAACAAATAGGGATAAGGATCTTTTCACTTACGCACCGCCCCCCTCATCCCCAATTCTACACTCCAATTGTTGTATCTATGCTTTAATGCGTTCAATCAAGCATGTAGATACGTCGAATTAAATCAGAGTCAGGCAGACAGGCTTATAACTGCGATGTTCACTTTATTGCGTAAAATGGCCGACTGCCCTTTTCCCGGGTAATTCCCATAATGCAATGCACATTACATTACTGTATTGACTGGTGTCAAACTCGCAATCAATACACGACATCCCCCTTTTTCCTTGGAAACAAACTTGCAGTTTACAAACAGTTGCTTACAATAATACTGCATAACTTATTTGGTTTATAAACTTTTTACAAACTTGTGTCTTACCACACAACTAAATAATTCCCAGGTTTAAACATTTAACATCACCCATGCAGTTCTCGCACAGTTTATGTTGTGACATAATCAGACAGTCTTTGGGGTTTTCTTTTAACCCGTTGAGGTCTGGCTGTAGTGGGTATGTCTGACATGTTGGTGTCAGTGGGTATTGCCTGTGTCACAGTGGTATGTGTGTCAGGGTCTATTATACTGTCCTTAGTCCCTTGTGTTTCCTCCTGCTCATGGAGTGTCTCCTTTGGTCCATTGGTTCTGTATTTCTTTACAAACGTAGTGTTTCTCGAGTAGCGTGCTCTGTCTGGAGATTCTATTTCTACTTGACTCCCTGTTTTACTCAAAACTTTGTGGGGTGTGGCATTAAAAGGAGTGGTGAACTTGTCCACTTTGTCCTGCCGTACCAGCACCGTGTCGCCAACTTCCACCTCTGAGTATTGTGTTCTCCGCTGTTCATCTGCGTACAGTTTGGACTTGCCTTTTGTTCTGCGTCCCGGTCATGTACTTCCATGTCTGCGCGCGACTCTGTGATGTCTGGCAGCTTTCCCCTCATTTTCCGTTTAAAGAGCAGCTCTGCCGGGCTCTTTCCTGTCGTGGCATGGTCAATGCTCCTGTACACAGTCACATATTTTCTAAGTTCACGTTTCCAATCTAGTCCTTCTGACTGAGCAATTCTGATTCTCTTCATCAGCGATGCATTCTGGCGCTCGACTTCTCCGTTAGCCTGAGCCCATTTTGCTGTCATTTTCAGGTGTTTGACCCCATTGTTTTCACAGTATTCTTTGAATAATTCAGATCTGAATTGGGGACCATTATCAGATTTGCAGGTGATTGGCAGACCATGACGGCTGAAGATTGACTCTAAACTATCAATAATCTTCTCTGTTGTTGTGGAGGTCATGATGTCGTATTCATAGTAGCGACTATAATAATCAACTACCACAAGAATGGAGTGGTTGGATGGCAAGGGTCCCAGTAAGTCTATAGCTACATCCTGCCAGGGGCCTTCCAGTAATGGTGTTGGTCTCAACGGTTCAGGTGAGTCGGGTCTGGCTACTATCTGACAGCCGTGGCACGCTTTACAGTGTTTTTCAGCTGCCTTGTCCATGCCAGGCCACCAAACCATGGTTCTGAGATGTTGCTTTGTTCCAACTATTCCCAAGTGTCCTTCATGTGCTAACACCAGGGCTCGTGCGTGTAACACTGTGGATCGCACGATGCGTGTTCCCCGAAGAACTAGGTACCCCACTACGCACAGCTCGTTTGCAATTGCTGCACAAACTTTACAGTTCTCAAAATGTCCGTTTGTGATTGCCTTCCGTACCTCAATCAGCTCTGGGTCGGTAGCAGAGGCTTCCTCCACCTCTCTAGTAGTGAGTGCTTTTGGTGTCGCACTCACAGCTACAAATCTCACGTATTCATCTGAGCCATGAGAATGTCTCTCCTGTTTTGCTGTCTCCCCAGCAATCGTGACAGCGGGTCTGCAATGTTTTGCTTGCCTGGAATGTGTATCACCTTAAAATCGTACGGCTGTAATCTAAGTACCCATCTCTCTATACGGGCACAGGGTTTAGAGTGTGGGCCGTATATCACTTGTTATGGTCAGTTACCAAGTTAAATTTTCGGCCATACACATATGGATGCAGCCTCTCACAAGCCCATACAAGAGCTACAGCCTCTCTCTCTGAGTATTTCCTCTCGCAGTCTGTTAAACTACGACTTACATAGCATATTGGCACCTCGTGTCCCTGTTGGTCCTGAACTAGTACTGCGCCTAAACCTACAGGACTGGCATGGTTTTGGTTGGTGCGTCCTTATCAAAATATGCTAAAGTGCCGGCTCCGGCCAACTCTTCCTTGAGTGCACTGAATGACTGTCTCTGTTGTGATCCAAATTTAAATGGTGTGTCTTTTCTCGTCAGGCATCGCAGTGGCTCTGATAGCGTTGCAAACTGCGGGATGAATCTGCTACTGTACCCAACGAGTCCCAAGAAACTCCTCACCTCTGTAGCATTCTCTGGTTCCCGAGCTTCTGCTACTGCTCGCACTCTCTCTGCTGTTGGTCCGATGCCCTTTTCAGACAACAGGATTCCCATGAAAACCAATCGGTCCATGTTGAATTGGCACTTCTCTGAGTTTAGTGTCAGTCCACTTTCCATTAGTCTGGTCATGACAGCGTGCAGGCGTCTGTCGTGCGTTTCCTGGTCGTGTGCATGCACGATAATGTCGTCTGAGATGTTTTCACACCCTCTATTCCAGCTAAGGCATTAGCTATCTCGTGCTGATATTGCTCACTAGCTGAAAATACACCGAATATCAGCCTCTTGTACCTGTATACTCCGTTATGTACTGCAAACGTTGTGATTTCTCGTGACTCGGGTCAGTTCTAGCTGGTGATAACCCCATTTCAGGTCTAGCTTACTAAACACCGTCGAGCCGTTCATACCTTGGAGTATCTCATCAACGGTGGGGATTGGATATCGTTCCCTCACTATTGCCTGGTTTGCTCATCTCATGTCTAGGCATAACCTTACATCCTTATCCGCTTTTGGTAGAATAACCACAGGATTTACCCATGGGGTGGGACCAGTTACAGGTTCGATAATGTCCATGTCCCTCAATTGTTTTATTTTGGCCTCTACTGCCCCCCTTAAGTTGAATGGTATACGCCTGAGTGGCTGGGCCACAGGCTTCACTTGTGGGTCGTTATACAAACTGATCTGTTTTGTGTTCAGCCTTCCTACTCCCTGGAACACCTTTGGATACCGCTGTTCTAGTAGCTGTCTTACATCTACCACAGCTGAGACATCTGTGCCTATTTTTAAAACTCCCAGTTTCATGGCTATCTCCCTTCCTAGCAATGGCTCTCCATGGCCTTTAACCACAATGAACTCCGCTTGCTCAGTTCTCTTACCTATTGTAATCCCACATGGCTAGAAGCATAAGAGAATAACTTTCTCTCTGTCTTAGGGACATGTGACTGACACTTAATGTGTTCTGACTTTAATCCTTCCCATGTATTCTCATCTATCACATTACTAGTTGCACCCGAATCAATTAACATTCTCAGGTTTACTCCCCCCACCCAAAAGGTAAGTCTCCCTGTCACATTATTTCCAGTAACAGCAAATGCAAAGTCATTTTGTTCCTCTATATTGTTCACACTGTGTTTCTTTGTACCCTTTGTGCAGCATACTTTGGAGAAATGATCCTTTCCCTTGCACTTATGACACGTTTATCCACGTGCTGGGCATTTCGGATCTCTGCCCATATGGTCTGTGTGTCCACATCTGTAACATTTCCTTTCGTTCCTATCGCCATTTCCCTTTGGTTTCTCTGTCGAGCTTTTCGCATAATACCCTCTTTTCTGTGTAACACGACGAACAGTATCTGTCTCCGCCTTCTCTGTACATGACATGGCTGATATCTGCTCCTCAACGTTTTCACATTGTGAGGCCAATTGTAATGTGCGGGCGAGCGTTAGACCTTGCCCTTCCTCTAGCAATTTCCTCCGCACATAGGCTGACGTGCACCTACTCAGGATAGCGTCTCTTATTTGATTATCCGCATCACCCCCAAAAGCACAGTCTTTAGCAGCCTGCCTCAAGTGAGTAGCAAATTGTTGCACAGTGTCTTCTGGGACAACTTATGAAAAGTCTGTCTAGCAAATGCTGCGTTGACCTGGGGCACAAAGTAGTGATTCAAAGCACTAACCGCCGCCGTGTAGTCTGCTGGCTCTCCTGTGTCCGGTAGAGTCGAAAAGATATCCTAGACATCTGGTCCTGCTAGGTGTAGAAGTACATAAGAACATAACATAAGAAATAGGAGCAGGAGTAGGCCAATCGGCCCCTCGAGCCTGCTCCGCCATTCAATAAGATCATGGCTGATCTGATCCTAACCGCCAATCCACTATCACAGAACCATCTCCTGAATCTAACAGAATTAGACACACGAAATAGGAGCAGGATCAGGCTACACGGCCCCTGGGCCCGCTCCGCTACCCACAGGGCCATGACCGATCCGAACCTAGACTCGTGTCCAAATTCCTGCCCGCTCCCCGTAACCCTTAATTCCCTTTACTTCTAGGAAACTGTCTATTTCTGTTTTAAATTTATGTAATGATGTAGCTTCTACAGCTTTTTAGGGCAGCATATTCCATGGACCTACCACCCTCTGAGTGAAGCAGTTCCTCCTCATCTCAGTTTTGAAAGAGCAGCCCCTTATTCTAAGACTATGTCCCCTAGTTCTAGTTTCACCCATCATCGGGAACATCTTCCCCGCATCCACCCGATCCAACCCCTTCACAATCTTATATGTTTCAATAAGATCGCCTCTCATTCTTCTGAACTCCAATGAGTAGAGTCCCAATCTACTCAACCTCTCCTCATATGTCCATCCCCTCATCCCCGGGATTAACCGAGTGAACCTTCTTTGTACTGACTCGAGAGCAAGTATGTCCTTTCTTAAGTATGGACACCAAAACTGTACGCAGTATTCCAGGTGCGGTCTCACCAATACCTTGTACAACTGAAGCAATACCTCCCTATTTTTATATTCTATCCCCCTAGCAATGAAAGCCAACATTCCATTGGCCTTCTTAATCACTTACTGCACCTGCATACTAACCTTTTGAGTTTCGTGCACCAGGACCCCCAGATCCCTTTGTACTTCAGTACTTTCCAGTTTCTTGCCATTAAGATAATAACTTGCTCTACGATTTTTCCTGTCAAAGTGCATAACCTCACACTTTCCAGTATTGTATTCCATCTGCCAAATCTCTGCCCACTTACTTAGCCTGTCGATGTCCCCTTGCAGGTTTTTTATGTCCTCCTCACTCACTACTTTCCCTCCCATCTTAGTATCATCTGCAAACTTTGATATGTTACACTCGGTCCCCTCCTCCAAATCGTTAATATAGATTGTAAAGAGTTGGGGACCCAGCACTGACCCCTGCGGAACACCACTAGTTACTGATTGCCAGTCTGAGAATGAACCATTTAGCCCAACTCTCTGCCTTCTGTTAGATAGCCAATCCTCTATCCATGCCAGAATATTACCCCCAATCCCGTGATTTTTTATCTTAAGCAATAATCTTTTGTGTGGCACCTTGTCAAATGCCTTTTGGAAGTCTAAATACACAACGTCCACTGGTTCCCCTTTATCCACCCTATATGTTACTTCCTCAAAGAACTCCAGCAAATTTGTCAAACATGACTTCCCCTTCATAAAACCATGCTGACTTTGTCTTATTAAATTATGATTATCCAAATGTCCTGTTACTGTCTCCTTAATAATGGACTCCAAAATTTTACCTACCACAGATGTTAGGCTAACCGGTCTATAGTTTCCAGCCTTCTGTCTACTGCCCTTTTTAAATAAGGGTGTTACATTAGCAGTCTTCCAGTCTGCCGGGACCTTTGCCGAGTCCAGGGAGTTTTGGAAAATTATTACCAATGCATCCACAATCCCTACCGCCACTTCCCTCAAGACCCTAGGATGTAAGCCATCAGGTCCAGGTGATTTATCCGCCTTGAGTCCCATTATTTTACCGAGTACCACTTCCTTAGTGATTTTGATCGTGTTTAGCTCCTCCCCCCCTTTAGCCCCCTGTTTGTCCAGTGTTGGGATATTCTTAGTGTCTTCTACTGTAAAGACTGATGTAAAATATTCATTCAGTGTTTTTGCCATCTCCATATTTCCCAGCATTAATTTCCCGGTCTCATCCTCTAAGGGACCAACATTTACTTTAGCCACCCTTTTTCTTTTTATATAACTATAAAAACTCTTACTATCTGTTTTTATATTTTTTGCTAATTTACTTTCATAATCTTCCCTTTCTTAATCAATCGTTTTGTTATTTTTTGCTGTCTTTTAAAGTTTTCCCAATCCTCTATCCTCCCACTAGATTTGGCTACCTTATATGCCCTTGTTTTTAGTCGAATACTATCCTTAATTTCTTAGCCACGGATGGCTGTCTTTTCTTTTACACCCTTTTCTTCTCCGTGGAATACATTTTTTTTGGAAGTTGTAAAATAACTCCTTAACTGTACACCACTGATCATGTATCGTCTTACCCTTTAATCTATTTTCCCAATCCACTCTACTCAATTCCGCTCTCATACCTTCATAGTCTCCTTTATTCAAGCTTAGCACGCTTGTTTGAGATCCAACCTTCTCACCCTCTAATTGAATATGGAATTCAACCATGTTATGGTCACTCATTCCAAGGGGATCCTTTACTAGGACATTTTTAATTAATCCCATCTCGTTACACAGGACCAGATCTAAGGTTGCTTGCCCCCTGGTCGGTTCAGTTACATACTGCTCAAGAAACCCATCCCTAATACACTCAATGAACTCATCCTCAAGGCAGCCCTGCCCAATTTGATTTGTCCAATTAATATGATAGTTAAAATCCCCCATAATTATAGATGTTCCCTTATTACAAGCCTCAACTATTTCCTGATTGATACTCTGTCCAACAGAGTTGCCACTGTTCGGAGGCCTATAGACTACGCCCACTAGTGTTTTTTTCCCCTTATTATTCCTTACCTCCACCCAAACTGTTTCATTATCCTGATCTTTTGACCCAATATCATTTCTCTGTATTACAGTGATTCCTTCCTTCACTAACATAGCCACCCCACCTCCCCTTCCTTCCTGCCTGTCCTTCCTGATCGTTAAATAACCTGGTATGTTTAATTCCCAGGCATTGTCACCCTGCAGCCATGTTTCTGTAATGGCCACAAGATCATACCCATATGTAGTTATTTGTGCCATTAACTCGTCTATTTTGTTACGAATGCTACGTGCATTCAGATAGAGAACTTTCAAATATGTTTTGTGACACTTAGTTCCTGCTTTTGCCCTTTTTATTACTTTACCTTTTACTCCATACCTTCTGCCCCTTCCTGACACGCTCTGGTTTTTAATTTCCCCACTGCTACCTAAGTCTATGACCTTCTCTGTTGTCATTTTTATTATTTGCTCTCTAGGAACCTCCCCCCCCACTAGTTAGTTTAAAGCCCTCTCTACAGCCCTAGTTATATGATCCGCCAGGACTCTAGTCCCAGCACTGGCCAAGTGAAGCCCGTCCCAACGGAACAGCTCCCTCCTGCCCCAGTACTGGTGCCAGTGTCCCAGGAAGCAAAACCCATTTCTCCCACACCAGTCTTTGAGCCACGCATTTAACTCTCTAATTTTATTTGTCCTAGCCAAATTCGCTCGTGGCTCAGGTTTACCCTTGTGGTTCTGCTTATTAATTTGGCCCCTAGCTGCTCAAACTCCCTCAGCAGAACCGGCTTCCTAGTCCTATCTACGTCGTTTGTACCAACATGGACCACGACAACTGGATCCTCCCCCTCCCACTCCAAGTTTCTCTCCAGTCCAGAAGAGACGTCCTTAACCCTGGCACCGGGCAGGCAACACAGCCTTCGGGACTCTCGCTCTCGGCTGCAAAGAACTCTATCTATCCCCCTGTGGCACCTGTAGAGGTATCGTCGATAATGAGTCCTTTGCCATCGGCATAAAGCTCAAAAGAAGTTGACCACCTCATCCATCTTGGACCCAATGTGGCTGGCTCGGCGAAGCATGCAAAATTTTGAATGCCGGTCTTCTCCATCCTAGCTAAATAAACTTGGGCAACTACCCATCTAAAATGATTCCGTTTGTTATCCTCGTCGCCAATGTTGTATCTATGCTTTAATGCGTTCAATCAAGCATGTAGATACGTCGAATTAAATCAGAGTCAGGCAGACAGGTTTATAACTGCGATGTTCACTTTATTGCGTAAAATGGCCGACTGCCCTTTTCCCGGGTAATTCCCATAATGCAATGCACATTACATTACCGTATTGACTGGTGTCAAACTCGCAATCAATACACGACACCAATAATTTTGATGATGAGACTCCGATCAATGACTCCCTTCTTCAAGACGGCAAAAATGTTTTTTAAAATAATATTTTCATTGATTTGATTGTTTCACCTTCTCCCTTCTGTTTATTGATGGCTGTTGCTGACCTCCCATTTTTGATAATTTTTTGATCTTCCTGATTGGCAGTTTTCATTGCTGCTTATTACTTGCTGATTGGTACTGTGTTACCTGTACAGTTATGATTTGCATCTGTTTTATGAATACAACATTTTAGTAATCAGCTGAAAGAGCTTTGCATATGGAGTGTGGTAATGGGAGCCAAATTGAGACATGGGAAGTGTGACAGACCGACAAAATGTGCGCCAGATGTACCTTTGTTTATCTCTATATCTAGCTATCTATATATAGATAGATACAGATATATTTATCTACATATTGCTCACGGGAAGTTGGAGTGCATGGGGGTAAATTTTCGCCTGTTCCCCTAGGCAGTGCATAGAGCTGAAAATCAGGCGGGGGAGGATCACAAACCCAAAATGGATCCCGCTCGATTTAAAGTGAGGGGTGGAGGCTCTGACCTCGCTGCCCAAGTCACCTCCCTACACTTTGCCCAGCCTGTACAAAATAACAGTATACCCCTCCAGATCTCTTTCTGCCTGTCTCTGTCATGTGCGTGTTGCTGCTTCTTTATCTGTCTCTCCACTGTTGCTTGTCTCTCTCTTTCTCTCTTCTTTGCTGCTTCATTTTCTCTGTTTTTCTTTTCTTTTTTGCTTTTGGGTGGGAGGTGGTCGGACGTTATGCGAGCGTTGTGCGAAAGGGAGGTGGCAGGGGTCACAGACTGCTAGTTTTGGGGGTGGGGATGGCGGTAGACTTTTGGGTAGGGGTGGGACTGAGGTAGTGTAATATGCCAGCAGATTGTGCTGGGGAGGTATCGGGCACAGTGAGGGATCTAGACATAGATGTAGGTTTCTTTTAAGGTGGCTGGGCATAGGGCATTTGCGTGTAGGAATCCAGCCCGGGTGCAGGATGGCTGTGGGGAAAAATATGGACAGAATGGAGCTACAACCCCGTTATTGTATGTCTGGTGTCGCAGTGCGACGCTCTGTGTGCCCCGATGCCCTGTTTTATCCACTACTGCCCCTTGGTAATATTGAGCCTCCTCGACATGCTCTTGCTCTCGTGAAGTGGTGCGCCGATAACAACCTGGCCCTTAACATCAAGAAAACCAAAGAAATCATTGTGGACTTCAGGAAGTCTAAAGGCGGAAGTCACACCCCCATCCACATCAATGGGGCTGTGGTGGAAGGGGTGGACAGCTTTAAGTTCCTCGGAGTCCACATCACGGAAGACCTCTCCTGGTCCCTCAATACCTCCTCTCTGGTGAAGAAGGCCCAGCAGCGCCTATATTTCCTAAGGAGGCTGAAGAGATGTAACCTGTCACCCCTGATCCTCTCTAACTTTTACCGCTGCACAATAGAGAGCATCCTGACGAACTGTATCACAGTATGGTATGGCAGCTGTAGCTACTATGACCGGAAAGCCCTGCAGCGGGTAGTCAAAACTGCCCAACGCATTACCGGCACCCGGCTACCGACCATAGAGCACATATACCAGAAACGCTGTTTACGGAGGTCACGGTCCATCATCAAAGACCCTACCCACCCCAGCCACAGTCTGTTCACCCTCCTGCCATCTGGGAGATGCTACAGATGCATTCGCACCCGTACGACCAGATTTAGGAACAGCTTCTTTCCCAGGGCTGTCATCCTACTGAACTCCACAAATAAACTCTAATGCCTGCACATCTGCCAATGCACTTTATTATGGTTATGTTTATGTTAATGTATTACAAGCCAAATGTATGTTGAATGTTTAAATGTCTTAATCTAAATGTACACTCTCGGGAGCCGCAAGCCTACATTTCGTTGTACTGCACTTGTGCACTAACAATGACAATAAAAGTTGATTTGATTTGATTTGATTTTGATTAACTTCCAACACCTCTTTGCTCCTATTACATTCCCGAGTCTCTCTTCTCTCTTAGGCAGTCCCTCGGAACCGAGGATGACTTGCTTCCACATTAAAAATGAGTTCTCAGGTGACTGATGAGTCCAATGCGGGACCTACAGTCTCTGTCACAGGTGGGGCAGACGGTGGTTGAAGGGGTGGGTGGGATGCTTGGGTTGACGTGCGCTTCTTGCGTTGCTTGTGCTTGGCTTCCGCTTGCTCCTGGCGAAGAGACTCGAGATGTTCGGCGCCTTCCCGGATGCTTCTCTTCCACTTTGTGCGGTCTTGGGCCAGGGATTCCCAGGTGTGGGTGGGGATGTAGCACTTTTTCAAGGAGGCTTTGAAGGTGTCCTTGAAGCGCTTCCTCTGCCCACCTGGGGCTCTCTTGCCGTGTTGGAGCTCCGAGTAGAGCGCTTGTTTTGGGAGTCTCGTATTGGCCATACGGATGATGTGACCCGTCCATTGGAGCTGATCGAGCGTGGTCAAAGCTTCAATGCTGGGGATGTTGGCCTGAGCGAGAACACTGACGTTGGTGCTGAGTACTTCTACTTTGCATCACCCCCTAAATGGCCCGCATCTTACCCATACCCATCACCCCCCTGTATTCTTCTGTGCTCATCATCCAGCATCCATTGTTATAATGCCAGCTCACCATTTCCTCACTTACCCCGTATCTGCTCCATGTGACCTGAATACTACGTCACAGCCTCATTTTCCCTAACAACGTGATCTGGAAGCTGTTTTCCTGGCGGTTTATTTTTTAAAGTGGTTACTGCACTACAATCCCCTCGGCTGCACCGGATCATGCGTTTTCCTAGTTCCTGGTCACCTTCCTTTCCCGCTGATCACGTCTGCCTATTTGCTTACCTCCATTCCTTTTAATTTCCATAATCACCATATCGCTCCCCGCCCCCACCTATTCTCCTCCATTTCATCATCCCCCATCCACTTAGTTCTCCTCCCTCACTCCATCCTTTTTCTTTCCTCATCCCATCCCCTATTAACTAACTGTGAGCAACACCACAGGCCATTTGCCAGGAAATGAAGGATGGGAATTTTTATTTAAAGTCACTCTTGCAGCTTCTGCATTTGAGAAAATGTTAGGTCCGTATTTTTGAAAGGTGAATCACCTCGTACAGTACTGTGGAAATGTTTTAGGAACCTTTGGGATAATTAGTTATTACGTGGAAAGCTTTGCGGGGAACTGGAAAAACGATATGATTTCCAAAATGTAAAGTGGCCCAGAATTGGTTGCTGATTACAGATTTCCAGCATTTTCAGTTTTCCTTTTTATTTTTAATGAATTGGGCGCTACTGACACTGCCCACCAGATGGAGCCATCTCTCCATTTAAAGGACATTTACAGAATCTAAACTGAGAATGGAATTTTAAATTGGATGCAATTTAAAAAAAATTACAGCATCAAAGCACTGTATTTTAGTCCTAAATATAGCGATAGTGATCATTAATATTGATGTGCAGTTTAAGAAAGGGAATGTATTTCATTAGTTAATAGTTGCGCAACTCTGCTTCCGCCCCTACCCCAGCCCATCTGCCGTTGAAACCCTCATCCACGCCTTTGACAGTCAGGTCCAGACTGAACTATTCCAATTGTCTCCTGGCCGGCCTCCCATCCTCCACCCTCTTTAAATTTCAGCTCATTCAAAACTCTACTGCCCGTATTCCACCCTGCACCAAGTTTCACTTGCCCATGACCCGGTCCTCACTGACCTGTACTGATTCCCAGTCCCCCCAACACCTCGTGTTTAAATACCCCCTGCCCTACAATCCCCACCCCTGAACTCTCCCTTCCTCTTCTGCATCCTTCCCTCCTTTCACCCTACCATTTGTCGGCTGTGCCTTCAGATGCTTAGCCCCCAAATTACGAAATTCCCTCGTTAAACCTCTCCGCCTCTCCTTTTAAGACCTTCTTAAAACTGACCTCTGATCAAACCATCATTTATCTCCTTATTTGACTCAGCATCTTTTTTTAAATTATGCCTCTGAAGCACTTTGGGACATTTTTCCACATTAAAGGCGCTATTTAAATGAAAGTTATTGTTGTTGCTCCACCATTGTTAATCCCCACATCCTGATACATGGACCATTCTGTGTGAAATGGCCCCTTGGGGGCTGCTTCATTTTTCTTCCCTCATATCAACAACACTTGCTGTTTGAACATTCAACTTACCAAGAATAATTTTCTTTTTCCAGTAATCTCCCCCTCCAGCCCTGAAGATGCTGACCCTTGCCAGAATACATTTCACAAACTGTGAATTCTATTTTAATGAGAGCGAGTCCACCACCACACATAGAGAAACAGTTAAATTGGGATTGTTAAAGGATTTAAGACAATGACGGCCTGTAACGGCCATCTCTGATAACACTGTCCATTTGCCTCTAAAACCTGGGTGCAAACTCTGCAGAAATTGATGGAATGAAGGTCTTTGCTATTTGCTGTCTGCAAAACTCCTGTATGCACCGAATGTCAGTAACTCGCCCAAGCAGACATCCTTAATGTGTTAGGGTGTACATTTTCAGTTGAGTCCGATTCTGTCCACACATGATCACTTTCCAGCTGGATAGCAATTAGGAGTAGGAGCCCTGGATCATGTTTTTTCCCCCCTCTGCCTAACCCAGGGATGTTAATATCAATTATAAAGCCATCAGTTGCCGCATTGACTGAGGGCAGCAAACTCCACACACCCCAAGAATCAAACCTGTGATCTTCTGGTCTATATGATTTAGTAATACACCAGATGGTGCCTTTAGCCACAAGACAATCAGCTGAGCTGGAAAAGAGTGATTTGATGTACTTAACATTTTTGATTGCAATGATTTAAAGGCACAACTCTCTGGGAGTAGCTCATTTTATAAATGACATGCACTTCATCTGGAGTTTTTTCTGATGGTGTTATAAGAGGATGCTGGTTAAATTGCATTTCACACAACCACTCTGCTTTGCGATGACTAACCACATACCTTTTTGACTTTGCCGTTTAAGTATGGGGAGCTGAGGCTTAGTTAAATTTAATTATATCTATTAGCTATTAAGCTAAAGTGTTGCACTTGCTGGGAACTTTGTGCACTATTTTGGGGAAGTTTGCAAAGGGAAGGAGACTTAACCTGGGAGTTCTGAGTGAGCTGCCTGTGACCGATCGATTTGGGGTGCTCGCATGTACAAGTGAGAATAGCCCTGCATAGAACTGGCAGCCCTTTCAGAGAAATTCTGCTTTTTTAATACATCCCTCCTTGAAACTGTATATTCCCTTGTTTAAGTATAGCAGCTTATGCAATTTGGGCTGGATCTAATTGGAAGAGATGAATGGAGGGCAGAATTGTTACATTCCATGTATTTTGCTAATCTTAGGGTAATTTTTTACCCATTAACTAAATCTGTGACAATATCTTTTTTTTTTACTTAACTCTGGTTGTAGCCGTTTCTGCAAAGGGCATCCTGTGCTGAGGACCATCGACATGTTCCACTTCAGGGGACCCTCACAAGTTGGGGACCGTATAAATTTGAAGGCAATAGTAAACAACGCATTTAAAAAAAGGTGAGAACAGAACTTCATATCTTGCCCTCCCCCAGGCACTGGTCATAAAAATAAATGTGGATTGTGTGTATGCTAGAATTGCTCCTGTTATAACTACAAGTTCAGATGGGCTCTGCCTCTGGCCTCACTGGGATACTCCGTTTTCATTGTACAGCTCTTGCATGACCAACAAATGACTTTTTATACAAGTCAAATTAGACTAGGAAGACAAACTGCTTTAGTCCCTAGTTTGTGCGGAGTTAGCTGATTTTGATTGGGGTGCCTTATGGATCTCAGTTGCTTGAGTCAGAGAGGGGAAAAACCAGCCAGGGTTCCTGCTGGATACCATGGGTGTGTGGGGTGTTGGGTGAGGACAGGATTGGGTCAGCTGTGATGGTGGAATAGCCATCTGCCACATCTGGTCTAGGCTCACACATAAAGAATGGCCTCTTGGCTGCGGTACTGAAGGGTCCCCGTGGAATAGTAGCCCAGCAAGAGATTGTGTCTTCTTGAGAGAAGGAAATTCAGAGAGTAGAAGAAGGAAAAAGATTTGTCAATCTCCTGTTGCTGTTACAGGTCTCTGACTGATGCGCACTGATTTTATAGCAGGTAAAGAGTAGTTTATATTAGGTTAGTAATTGTTCATTACTGCTGAGTAATGGAAACGGTGATGAGCAGTTTCACTTTGCACCCTCCCTGTTCCAGCTGTTTATTTTTCCTGCTGCTTCCTGACTTGTGTCTCCAGAATCCTTTCCGAGGTAAGTAGAGGCGTCACTCAATAGCTTAAAATTTCAAGTTGTTCAACAAAGTAAAAGTCCAGACCTGGGCCTTTCTGCACTCTGGGGTAGAAACTCGTCTTGGACAGTAGCAAAAAACGGGCGATATCCGTTCCATTGACTTCAGTAGGAAGAATAAGGAGACCACACACTCCTTGGAAAATATGTGTCTAAATGGGGTAGAAGAACAGAGGGTTGTGGAGGTACAGATACACACAATCACACAGAATCACAGAAACCCCACAGTGCAGATAGAGGCCATTTCGGCCCATCGAGCCTGCACCGACACATATCCCACCCGATCCCCGTAACCCCTACACCAACACAGTAGCAATACAAGTTAAAAAGGCCATAAAAAAAGCAAACAAAGCACCGAGGTTCATTTCCAGAGGGATAGAATTGAAAAGCAGAGAAGTTATGTTAAACTTGTAGAGAACACTGGTTAGACCACACTTGGAGTACTGTGAACAGTTCTGGTCTCCATATTATAAAAAGGATACAGAGGCACTGGAGAAGGTACAAAAAAGATTGACTAGAATGATAACAGAACTGAGTGGTTATACCTATCAGGAAAGATTGAGCGGGCTGGGCTCTTTCCTCTAGAAAAGAGAAGACTGAAGGGTGGCCTGCAATTACAATTCAATTTTATTTGTCATATATGCAGCAGACGTGTGTACTGCACAATGAAATGTTGATTTTTACGAGTCCTCCCAAGAGGTCTTTTAAGATTAAGAAAGGGTTTGATAGGGTAGATGTAGAGCAGATGTTTCCGCTTGCGGGCAAAACCATAAGAGGGGCCATAAATACAAGAGCGTCACTAAAATATCCAATGGGGGAATTCAGGAGAAACGTCTTTACCCAGAGAATGGTTAGAATGTGGAACTTGCTGCCACAAGGAGTAGTTGAGGTGAATAGCAAAGATTCATTTAAGGGGAATCTAAATAGGCACATGAGGGAGAAAGGAATAGAAGGATATGCTGAGGATAAACACCGTCATGGACCTGTTGGGTCTAATGGCCTGTTTCTGTGCTGTTAATACAACAACAACAATTTGTATTTATATAGCGCCTTTAACATTGTAAAACATCCCAAGGTGCTTCACAGGAGCGTTATGAAACAAAATTTGACACCGAGCCACATAAGGAGATATTAGGACAGGTGTGGTAAAGAGGTAGGTTTTAAGGAACGTCTGAAAGGAGGCGAGAGAGGTAGAGAGGTGGAGAGGTTTAGGGAGGGAATTCCAGAGCTTAGGGCCTAGGCAGCTGAAGGCATGGCCACCAATGGTGGAGCGATTGTTTTTTTTGTTTTTTTTTTCTTTCTCCCCTGTAGAAACAGACTACATTCAGAAAACCATGCAAACATTGCAATACAGAACAAGACTTCAGCCACATTTATTAGAAAAACTGCAAGTATCCAACAGAAATGTTTCTAGAAATAAACTGCATCCAGAAAACCATGCTGACATTGTAGTATAAAACAAGGCTTCAGCCACATTTACAGTTCTGAAAAACTGGGTCCTGCCCAACCAATAAACCACAATGGAAGTGTTTTTAAACTTTGTACATTGTAAACTTGATAGCCCGAGAAGTCACAAGCAGACTATTGTTATGAAACTTATAATCCCGGCAAACAAACCAAGTTCCTCCCAACAGTGCAAATGTAAAGTATGAAGTGATTTGCTACTTTTGGTACCATTACAGCTTTAAAGTATTTTTGAATTATTATTTCTTTTGTTTTCATCATTCAACATTAACGCCAGCTTCAAAACATGGGGCGTGCACCAACTGAAATATTACGGGCTAGAAATTCGGTTCCATAGCACCCGATTTATTTGGCACTATGGGTGTCGTTTTGTGACGAAAATGGCGTCTGCGCGCACACTTCTCGTGTGTGCTGTGATGGCTGCCATTTTGTTGAGGGCGGTTGGACGGGCGTTAGGAGTGTGTGCCGGTAGTATGTTGAGTAGGCAGTTTGTGATGTCAATCAGTGCGCAATGCTGATTTGACGCCAGCGCTGTAATTTTCGTCCTCAACACTGGAGCGAACACCCTGTCTTAACCTCGCTCAGCTGAACACGCATTCAGCAGCAAGGAGGACCCGACCCGACCCCCCACCAGCGATATTTAAACGGGATCAGCAACCACTAAGGCTAGTTGCTGATTTATTTCTACTGGCTCTGTGTAATTTTGTGGAACTGTTTGGAGCTTTCCAGAGTTGTTTAAAGTTGGTGAGGTGTGCTGCAAGTGGAGAAGGCCTTAGTTCTGACTTCGAGGGTTCTGGTCACACCGCTTGCTCCCAGTCATGGGTGCTCTATTTATCATCCCCCCCCCCCCCCGGCCTGCAGCACGACTGGGAGATCGAGCAGAGGCAGCAAAGAAGAGGACAAGCTGCTCACAGAGGAAGGAGGAGGGGGAGAAGGGCTCTCGGCAGGAGGACCTACCCACCTAGGGCCTTCCGAGAGCAATTCTCTTACTTCAGCCTGAGCCAGGAGCAGTGTGTGAGGTGTCTGCGCTTTATGAAGGAGGTGCTCACAGAACTCTGCCACCTCTTGCAACCAGACCTGCAGCCTCTCACCAGGGCAAGCACAGCGCTGCCAGTGGCTGTCAAGGTGACCGTGGCCCTGAATTTCCTCGTGTCGGGATCCTTCCAGGCTGGAGCAGGTGACATGTGTAACATCTCCCAGTTTGCCGTCCACTGCTGCATAAGAGAGATGACACATTGTTCTTTATGCCAGAAGAGGTGTTTTAATGCAAGGAGGATTCGTAATAAGGTGGATGAGTTAGCTGCACAAGTAGAGGTAAACGGGTATGATATGATTGGGATTACGGAAACATGGCTCCAGGGTGACCAAGGCTGGGAACTCAACATCCAGGGGTATTCAATATTTAGGAAAGATAGACAAAAAGGAAAAGGAGGTGGGGTAGCATTGCTGGTTAAAGAGTGGATTAACACAATTGAAAGGAAGGATATTAGCTCTGATGACGTGGAATCTGTATGGGTAGAACTGAAAAATACCAAGGGGCAGAAAACGTTAGTGGGAGTGGTATACACACCTCCAAACAGTAATGCGGAGGTTGGGGATGGCATTAAACGGGAAATTAGAGACGTGTACAATAAGGGCACAGCAGTTATCATGGGTGACTTTAATCGACATATAGATTGGGCTAACCAAATTAGTAACAATACTGTGGAGGAGGAATTCCTGGAGTGTATACGGGATGGTTTCCTGGACCAATATGTCAAGGAACCAACTAGAGATCAGGCCATCTTAGACTGGGTATTATGTAATGAGAAAGGATTAATTAGCAATCTTGTTGTGCGAGGCCCCTTGGGTTGGAGCGATCATAATATGATAGAATTCTTCATTAAGATGGAGAGTGAAGTAGTTGACTCAGAGACGAAGGTCCTGAATTTAAATAAAGGAAACTACGCTGGTATGAGGCGCGAGTTGGGTAGGATTGATTGGTGAATGTTACTCTAAGGGTTGACGGTGGATAGGCAATGGCAAACATTTAAAGATCGCATGGATGAACTACAGAATTTGTTCATCCCGGTATGGCATAAAAATAAAACAAAAAAGGTGACTCAACAGTGGCTAACAAGGGAAATTAGGGATAGCATAAGATCCAAGGAGAGGACATATAAATTGGCCAGAAAAAGCAGTAAACCTGAGGATTGGGAGCAGTTTAGGATTCAGCAAAGGAGGACAAAGGGATTAATTAAGAGGGGGAAAATAGAGTATGAGAGTAAGCTTGCAGGGAACATAAAAGCTGACTAAAAGCTTTTATAGATATGTGAAGAGAAAAAGATTGGTGAAGTCAAGCGTAGGTCCCTTGCAGTCAAAATCAGGGGAATTTATAATGGGGAACAAAGAAATGGCTGACCAATTAAATACATACTTTGGTTCTGTCTTCACAAAGGAGGACACAAATAACCTCCCAGAGATGTCGGGGAACATAGGGTCTAATGAGAGGGAGGAACTGAAAGAAATCAGTATTTGTAGGGAAATGGTGGTAGGGAAATTGATGGGATTGAAGGCCGATAAATCCCCAGGGCCTGATAATCTACATCCTAGAGTACTTACGGAAGTGGCCCTAGAAATACTAGAGGCATTGCTGGTCATCTTCCAAAATTCTATAGACTCTGGAACAGTTCCCATGGATTGGAGGGTAGCTAATGTAACCCCACTATTCAAAAAGGTTGGTAGAGAGAAAACGGGGAATTATAGACTGGTAAGCCTCACATCGGTAGTGGGGAAAATGCTAGAGTCCATTATAAAAGATGTAATAGCAGAGCACTTGGAAAACAGTGACAGGATCGGACAAAGTCAACATGGATTTACAAAAGGTAAATCGTGCTTGACTAATCTACTGGAATTTTTTGAGGATGTAACTGGTAAAATAGATAAGGGAGAACCAGTGGATGTGGTGTATTTGGACTTTCAGAAGGCTTTCGATAAGGTCCCACATAAGAGATTAGCGTGTAAAGTTAAGGCACATGGGATTGGGGGCAAGGTACTGACTTGGATAGAGAACTGGTTGGCAGACAGGAGGCAAAGAGTTGGAATAAACGGGTCTTTTTCCGAGTGGCAGGCAGTGACTAGTGGGGTACCGCAGGGATCGGTCCTAGGACCCCAGCTATTCACAAAATATATAAATGATCTAGACGAGGGAACGAGATGTAATATCTCCAAATTTGCAGACGACACAAAGCTGGGTGGGCGTGTGTGCTGTGAGGAGGATGCCGAGAAACTCCAGTATGATTTGGACAGGTTGGGTGATTGGGCAGAAGCATGGCAGATGCAGTATAATGTGGATAAATGCGAGGTTATCCACTTTGGTGGCAAAAACAGGAAGGCAGATTATTATCTGAATGGCAATAGATTGGGAGAAGGGGAAGTGCAACGAGACCTGGGTGTCCTTGTGCACCAGTCGCTGAAGGTAAGCATGCAGGTGCAGCAAGCGGTTAAGAAGGCAAATGGTATGTTGGCCTTTGTAGCGAGAGGGTTCGAGTACAGGAACAAGGATGTCTTGCTGCAGCTGTACAGGGCCTTGGTGAGACCACACCTTGAGTATTGTGTGCAGTTTTGGTTGCCTTATCTGAGGAAGGATGTTCTTGCCATGGAGGGAGTGCAGCGAAGATTCACCAGACTGATACATGGGATGGCAGGAATGACGTATGCGGAGAGATTGGGTCGATTGGGCTTATAC
This sequence comes from Somniosus microcephalus, assembly GCF_052327205.1. Taxonomy (NCBI): domain Eukaryota; kingdom Metazoa; phylum Chordata; class Chondrichthyes; order Squaliformes; family Somniosidae; genus Somniosus; species Somniosus microcephalus. The sequence continues at coordinate 270,389,713 of NC_140989.1, read as the reverse complement.
TCGCTGCAGTTTAGAAGAATGAGAGTGTCCGCTATACACTCAAAAGTTATAGAGCATACCTACACATATGTTATATCAAAAGAAAGGTTATGATCAGCGGAGTGTCATAGGCATATTTACTTTTTGGTCAGACAAAAATTGTTCGGACAGTATACAAAAAACTTTCAAAAATCCGCTCATTAGCGGTTGACCAATCCTACCGCTCATTAGCGTTGAGTGACGTGATGGTTGACCAATTGGGGGGCGTTTCATGGTGTTTGTGGGCGGGGCCTAATCCTTCAAACTGCCGAGCAGGAACTGAGCTGAGGTGAGTGGCGGCCATTAAAGACCAGCCGGGCCTGAAGCGCTGGCGACCGCCCTTCACCCGCAAAATCTCCCTCCGGCTCTCACCTTTTAGTGGGGGAGAGGCTGCTTTAAATTAGATTGTTCACTCAGTCGCGTCTCTCTTCATCTCTTTTGTTTTTCTTCTCTCTGGCTGGCTGCGCGGGAAAACAGAGAACCACGCGGCCCAAGAGACAGCGAGCAGGGGAGCAGTGGCGAAGGCTCAGGCTCAGCGGATCGGGCGCCCATCAGGGGTCGGCCTGCAACACATCGACCGGAGGAGCGGCGGCTCTCTCTGTCCTTCCCCCCCCCTCTCTCTCTCCTTCCCCCCCCCCCACTCTCTCTCCCGCCGACCTCACAAAATGGCGGCCGCCCTTCTTCACCCACCGGGCTCTCGGACACGGGAGTCCGGAGCGAAAGGCCTTCGACTGCCGCCCGGCCAACCGGGTCCAAAGGCCCGCCTGGTTAAACATGAGGAACCCCGGGCTCGCTTCTGAGCGATGGGCACCCGGCCTCCCGGTGTTGGACTGACTCCGTTCTGGTACCGAGGTGAGTCGGAGGGAGACGGAGAGAGAGAGAGAGAGAGGGAGGGAGAGAGAGAGAGAGAGAGAGAGAGTGGGGAGGGAGGGAGAGAGAGAGAGAGAGAGCGGGGAGGGAGGGAGAGAGAGAGAGAGGGGCAGGGAGAGAGAGGGGGTGGAGAGAGAGAGGGGAGAGAGCGGCAGGGAGGGTGGGGGAGGGAGAGAGAGAGGGGGTGAGGGAGGGACAGGGAGAGAGAGGGACAGGGAGAGAGAGGGGCAGGGAGAGAGGGGGAGAGAGAGAGGGGAGAGAGATAGCGGCAGGGAGAGAGGGGGGAGGGAGAGAGACAGGGTGAGGGAGGGAAAGTGTGAAGGGGTGCGAGAGGGAGGGAGAGCTCGCCTTCTTCCTTCGGCCGCCACAATTCAAACTTCTCGCCGACCTCACAAAATGGCACCCCGCCCTTCTTCACCCGCCGGGCTCTGAGTCCAGCTGCTTCCCCGGGGTGTCTTCCTCTCTTCTCTATCTCCTTCCCTCACTCTCTCTCTCTCTCTCTCTTTCTCTCTCTCTCTCTCTCTCTCTCTCTCTCTCTCTCTCTCCTTCTCTCTCTCTCCTTCCCTCTCTCTCTCTCCTTCCCTCTCTCTCTCTCTCCTTCCCTCTTTCTCTCTCTCTCTCCTTCCCTCTCTCTCTCTCTCTCCTTCCCTCTCTCTCCTTCCCTCTCTCTGTCTCTCTCTCCTTCCCTCTCTCTCTCTGTCTCTCTCTCTCTCTCTCTCTGTCTCTCTCTCCTTCCCTCTCTCTCTCTGTCTCTCTCTCTCCTTCCCCCTCTCTCTCCTTCCCCCTCTCTCTCCTTCCCCCTCTCTCTCCTTCCCCCTCTCTCTCCTTCCCCCTCTCTCTCCTTCCCCCCCCGCTCTCCTTCCCCCCCGCTCTCCTTCCCCCCCTCTCTCCTTCCCCCTCTCCTTCCCCCTCTCTCTCCTTCCCCCTCTCTCTCCTTCCCCCTCTCTCTCCTTCCCCCTCGCTCTCCTTCCCCCTCGCTCTCCTTCCCCCCCGCTCTCCTTCCCCCCCGCTCTCCTTCCCCCCCGCTCTCCTTCCCCCTCTCTCTCCTTCCCCCTCTCTCTCCTTCCCCCTCTCTCTCCTTCCCCCTCTCTCTCCTTCCCCCCTCGCCCTCCTTCCCCCTCGCCCTCCTTCCCCCTCGCCCTCCTTCCCCCTTTCTCTCTCTCTCCTTCCCTCTCTCCTTCCCACACAGACAGACAAACTCATTTATATGCCCTCAAAAAACCCTCGGCACCGCCGGGCACTCCAGCTAGTTAAATATAATCAAGAAGGAGTTAGATATATTTCTTAAGGCTAAAGGGATCAAGGGATATGGGGAGAAGGCAGGGACAGGGTACTAAATTTGGATGATCAGCCATGATCTCATTGAATGGCGGAGCAGGCTCGAGGGGCCGAATGGCCTACTCCTGCTCCTATCTTCTATGTTTCTATGTTCATTGTCTTCTCACTGACCAGAGAGAAGCAGGGGGAGTGTGCATGTGGCTTTGCCAGGATAGCAGCCTTCCCCATGGTGCAAGGCGCCATCGACTGCACACACGTGGCTTTGCAGGCGCCACCTCTAAATGCTGAGATATTACCTGACCGCGAAGGTTACCACTCGCTGAATGTGTAGTTGGTGTACGACCATGCTGAGCATGTAATGATGGTGAATGCCCGGTACCCTGGCAACAGTCATGATGCTTTTATTTTGCACCAATCCACTGTTCCTTCAGTCTTTGAGCCACCACGACAAACCAGAGGGTGGCTACTGGGTGACCAGGGCTATGCGCTGAACACCTGGCTCAAGACTCCGCAACCCACCCCAACTACCTGTGGGCAGCATGCATACAATGACAGGCATGCTGCCACACGGAATCTCATAGAGCAGATAACTGGTGTCCTTAAACAATGCTTCCGCTGTGGATCACTCTGGAGCAGCCCTGCAGTTCATAGGAACAGGAGTAGGCCATTCAGCCCCTCGAGTCTTTTCCACCATTCAATGAGATCATGGCTGATCTGCGACCTAACTCCATATACCCGCCTTTGGCCTATATTCCTTAATACCTTTGGTTAACAGAAAGCTATAAATCTCAGATTTAAAATTAACAATCAATCTAGCATCAATAGCCGTTTGCGGAAGAGAGTTCCAAACTTCTAGCACCCTTTGTGAGTAGAAGTGTTTCCTAATTTCACTCCTGAAGGTCTAACTCTAATTTTTAGACTTTGCCCCTTAGCCCTAGAATCCCTAACCAGTGGAAATAGTTTCTCTCTATTGACCCTATCTATTCCCCTTAATATCTTGAAAACTTCGATCAGATCACCCCTTAACCTCCTAAATTCCAGGGAATACAACCCTAGTTTGTGTAATTACCAGTAAGCACTCACCAGAACTTGTCTCAAGAATCGTCGTGGTCTGCTGCATGCGCCATAACCTCGCTTGTGATCCAGTATACGGCGACCAGCTGAGGAGGAGGAAGCAGAAAGGAGGAGGCAATCCAGACTGCCCCTTTCTGCTTGGGCTGTCCGTGATCGACTCAACCGACTACGGTATCAGTGAACACAACCCCAATTCCCCATTCAACATTAGCCCCACACATTACATTCCCTCTGTCACTGACCATCACAGCGTTCTTTTGGCCACAATGCTGAAATAAAAGCCACCACAAAAGAAACATTCCAATCCAACTTTATACGTCAATCGATCCAATATTACATGACAAATTACCCTTGTGCATTCCCTTAGTGACTATCTTGTGTGTGCCTTTGCCTATCCTAGTGATGTTATGCAGTGCTACCCCAGTGGCTGCAGCATGGCTGGTGGAAAGCTGCTGACTTTCAGTGAGAGAGATTGCAGATGGTCTTGGAGGATGACCTTGAGCCGATTCGGACTGCACCACCTCAGCAGTCTGGGCGGGCTGACTGACTGACGGGCAATATCAAGGGCACTAGCGGAGTGGCAGTAGTGGGAGGACGAATGCGGTCATCCTGAGAGAGGACAGCAGGGCTCGTGCTCTTCGGAGCCACTGCCACTCCCCCGGGGCGGCAGGTCAGCAATCCTAGTAATCTGTTGGAGGACAGATTGCCGGACTGCTGTGACACCCCGCAAGCCCCTTTCCACACTGGTAAACACAGCCACGGTGGCAGCAAGCTGAACCTGCATGACTTCAGTCTGAGCTTCCACTGCAGCACTCAGATGTTGGGTGGCTGCTGCTTGTGCTACAATGGAAGCTGAGACATCGGCCATCAGATGCTGCATCATGGTTGGGTCCACAAGTGTGCTAATGGATCTGCCCACCCCTTCCATGCTGGAAATCATGGGCTCCAAGCTCTGCCCAAAGCCCTGTGCAAGGTTGGTGCCGGACTCCTCCATGCTCCTTGACATTGTACTCGAGCTTTCTGGCAGGCCTGCCAGTGCACCAAGCATTTCATTGGGCATACCCATCAGTGTTCTTCTGAAGCCTGCCCCTTCGAATTCCTCATCTCAGTCCTCTGCAGCAGAACTGCGGTACCCTTTTTCCCAGCCCTGCCTGCAGCCCACTCGTGTCCGGTGACTCACCGTGTGCAGATCCCGCCTCTCGGGAACCCTCTAAAGTCCGTGAAGTGCCAGCATCTGAGCTGGTGGCTGCGAGTGTCAGACTGAGTGATAGTGTTTCTTCTTCTTCATCACTCTCCTCTCCCTCTTCTTCTTGTACCACTGGCTGGCCAGGTTGGATTTCTTGGGTGTCAAATGAGAAAGGCACAAGGGTACGGTTGTTGTGAGGGGAGGGGTGGGGGTGGGAAAACAAGATGCATGCTCACACCATGTGTAGCTTGTAAATAAGGAGAGATTGTGGGATGAAGGGGAAGTGGGATGTGAGAACGAGGATTATGTATGAGAATACCGGCACTTTTTTGTTCATTCATTCATGGGATGTGGACGTCGTCGGCAAGGCCAGCATTTATTGCCCATCCCCAATTGCCCTCGAGAAAGTGGCAGTGAGCCGCCGCCTTGAATACAACTGAGTGGCTTGCTAGGCCATTTCAGAGGGCAGTTAAGAGCCGACAACATTGCTGTGGGTCTGGAGTCACATATAGGCCAGACCGGGTAAGGATGGCAGATTTCCTTCCATAAAGGATATTTATGAACCAGATGGGTTTTTACGACAATCCAGTAACATAGAAACATAGAAGATAGGAGCAGGAGTAGGCCATTCGGCCCCTCAAGCCTGCTCCGCCATTCAATGAGATCATGGCTGATCATCCAAACTCAGTACCCTGTCCCTGCTTTCTCCCCATATCCCTTGATCCCTTTAGCCTTAAGAAATATATCTAACTCCTTTTTGAATATATTTAATGAATTGGCCTCAACTGCCTTCTGTGGTAGAGAATTCCGCAGGTTCACCACTCTCTGGGTGAAGAAATTCCTCCTCATCTCTGTCCTAAATGGCTTAACCCTTATCCTTAGACTGTGACCCCTGGTTCTGGAATCCACGACCATCAAGAACATCCTTCCTGCATCTAGTCTGTCTAGTACTGTTAGAATTTTATAAGTTTCAATGAGATCCCCTCTCATTCTTCTAAACTCCAGCGAGTATAAGCCCAATCGACCCAATCTCTCCTCATACGCCATTCCTGCCATCCCAGGTATCAGTCTGGTGAATCTTCGCTGCACTCCCTCCATGGCAAGAACATCCTTCCTCAGATAAGGCGACCACAATACTCGAGGTGTGGTCTCACCAAGGCCCTGTACAACTGCAGCAAGACATCCTTGTTCCTGTACTCGAACCCTCTCGCTACGAAGGCCAACATACCATTTGCCGCCTTAACTGCCTGCTGCACCTGCATGCTTACCTTCAGTGACTGGTGCACAAGGACACCCAGGTCTCGTTGTACTTCCCCTTCTCCCAATCTATGACCGTTCAGATAATAATCTGCCTTCCTGTTTTTGCCACCAAAGTGGATATCCACATTGGGCAGATGCATGGCAGATGCAGTATAATCACCTGACCTGTCCAAATCATACTGGAGTTTCTCGGCATCCTCCTCACAGCACACACGCCCACCCAGCTTTGTGTCATCTGCAAACTTGGAGATATTACATCTAGTTCCCTCGTCTAGATCATTAATATATATTGTGAATAGCTGGGGTCCTAGGACCGATCCCTGCGGTACCCCACTAATCACTGCCTGCCACTCGGAAAAAGACCCGTTTATTCCAACTCTTTGCTTCCTGTCTGCCAACCAATTCTCTATCCAAGTCAGTACCTTGCCCCCGATCCCATGTGCCTTAACTTTACACGCTAATCTCTTATGCGGGACCTTATGGAAAGCCTTCTGAAAGTCCAAATACACCACATCCACTGGTTCTCCCTTATCTATTCTACCAGTTACATCCTCAAAAAATTCCAGTAGATTAGTCAAGCACGATTTACCTTTTGTAAATCCATGTTGACTTTGTCCGATCCTGTCACTGTTTTCCAAGTGCTCTGCTATTACATCTTTTATAATGGACTCTAGCATTTTCCCCACTACCGATGTCAGGCTTACCGGTCTATAATTCCCAAGGTGGTATAACATTAGCTACCCTCCAATCCATGGGAACTGCTTCAGAGTCTATAGAATTTTGGAAGATGACCAGCAATGCATCTACTATTTCTAGGGTCACTTCCTTAAGTACCCTAGGATGTAGATTATCAGGCCCTGGGGATTTATCGGCCTTCAATCCCGTCAATTTCCCTAAAAGCATTTCCCTACAAATACTGATTTCATTCAATTCCTCCCGCTCATTAGACCCTCTGTTCCCCGACATCTCTGGGAGGTTATTTGTGTCCTCCTTTGTGAAGACAGAACCAAAGTATGTATTTAATTGGTCTACTATTTCTTTGTTCCCCATTATAAATTCCCCTGATTCTGACTGCAAAGGACCTATGCTTGACTTCACCAATCTTTTTCTCTTCACATATTTATAGAAGCTTTTACAGTCAGTGTTTATGTTCCCTGAAAGCTTACTCTCATACTCTATTTTCCCCCTCTTAATTAATCCCTTTGTCCTCCTTTGCTGAATCCTAAACTGCTCCCAATCCTCAGGTTTGCAGCTTTTTCTGGCCAATTTATATGTCCTATCCTCGGATCTTATGCTATCCCTAATTTCCCTTGTTAGCCACGGTTGAGTCACCCTTTTTGTTTTATTTTTATGCCAAACAGGGATGAACAAATTCTGTAGTTCATCCATGCGATCTTTGAATGTTTGCCATTGCCTATCCACCGTCAACCCTTTAAGTAATGTTCCCCAATCAATCCTACCCAACTCGCACCTCATACCATCGTAGTTTCCTTTATTTAAATTCAGGACCCTAGTCTCTGAGTCAAATACTTCACTCTCCATCTTAATGAAGAATTCTATCATATTATGATCGCTCCGCCCCAAGGGGCCTCGCAAAACAAGATTGGTAATTATTCCTTTCTCATTACATAATACCCAGTCTAAGATGGCCTGATCTCTAGTTGGTTCCTCGACATATTGGTCCAGGAAACCATCCCGTATACACTCCAGGAATTCCTCCTCCACAGTATTGTTACTAATTTGGTTAGACCAATCTATATGTAGATTAAAGTCACCCATGATAACTGCTGTGCCCTTATTGCACGCATCTCTAATTTCCCATTTAATGCCATTCCCAACCTCCGCATTACTGTTTGGGGGTCTGTATACAACTCCCACTAACGTTTTCTGCCCCTTGGTATTTCTCAGCTCTACCCATACAGATTCCACATCATCAGAGCTAATATCCTTCCTTACAATTGTATTAATCTCCTCTTTAACCAGCAATGCTACCCCACCTCTTTTTCCTTTTTGCCTGTCTTTCCTGAATATTGAATACCCCTGGATGTTGAGTTCCCAGTCTTGGTCACCCTGGAGCCATGTTTCCGTATTCCCAATCATATATCCGTTTACATCTATTTGTGCAGCTAATTCATCCACCTTATTACGAATGCTCCTCGCATTAAGACACAAAGCCTTAAGGCTTGTTTTTTTAAAACTCTTAGACCTTTTAGAATTATTATTTACTGTGGCCATGTTTGATTTAAACCCTTGATTCCTCTGACTGCCACTTTTGCTTTTCTCCTTCCTGTCTTTTGCTTCTATCCTCGTTTCCCTTTCCTCTGTCTCTCTGCACAGGTTCCCAACCCCCTGCCATTTCAGTTTAAACCCTCTCCCACAGCACTAGCAAACACTCCCCCTAGGACATCGGTCCCAGTCCTGCCCAGGTTGCAAACCATCCATTTTGTACTGGTCCCACCTCCCCCAGAACCGGTTCCAATGTCCCAGGAATTTGAATCCCTCCCCCTTGCACCATTCCTCTAGCCACGTATTCATCTGAAATATCCTTCTATTTCTACTCTGACTAGCACGTGGCACTGGTAGCAATCCTGAGATTACTACCTTTTGAGGTCCTATTTTTAAATTTACCTCCTAACTCCCTATATTCAGCTTTTAGGACCTCATCCTGGTTTTTACCTATATTGTTGGTACCTATATGCACCATGACAACTAGCTGTTCACCCTCCCCTTCCAAAATGCTCTGTAGCCGATCCGAGACATCCTTGACCCTTGCACCAGGGAGGCAACATACCATCCCGGAGTCTCGTTTGTGGCCGCAGAAACGCCTATCTATTCCCCTTACAATAGAATCGCCTATCACTATAGCTCTCCCACTCTTTTTCCTCCCGTCCTGTGCAGCAGAACCACCCCTGGTGCCAGGAAGTTGGCTGCTGCTGCCTTCCCCCAATACGCCATCTCCCTCAACAATATCCAAAGTGGTATATCTGTTTGAGAGGGGGATGGTCACGGGGGACCCCTGCACTACCTGCCTGCGCCTACTACTCTGCCTGGCAGTCACCCATCCCCTTCCTGCCTGTGCAGCCTTTACCTGCGATGTGACCAACTGATTAAACGTGATATCCACGACGTCCTCAGCATCGCGAATGCTCCAGTATGTATCCATTCGCAGCTCCAGCGCCGCAATGTGGTCTGCCAGTAGCTGCAGCTGGATACACTTCCCGCACACATGGTCGTCAGGGACACAGGAAGTGTCCCTGATTTCTCACATAGCGCAGGAGGAGCATACCACGGCTGCCAGCTGCGCTGCCATGACTTACCCTTTAATTCAAATTAAATTAAATCAAATGAATCCCACCAATTACGCTGCAGTTAAATAATATACTCAAGGGCCCTTGTTTGCCAGCAGTCCCCGCTACACAACAGAGACCCTAGAAACTATAAACCACAAGATTTAAGTTTGGAAAAAACGAGAAAGAGAAATACTCACCAACCAATCACTTACCTGCTTTCTGGTGACGTCACACGTCGATTACTTTTTACTTCTCTCTCCCGCTCTCGGCACTCTGAGATTGGTAAGCCTCTGCAAGGAAAGCCCGCGAAAGTGAGTTCAAATACTCACCGGGTCTCCGCTCTCACCTGTTCCCGACACCAGCCTCTGCAAGGAAAGCCCGCGAAAGTGAGTTCAAATATTCACCGGGTCTCCGCTCTCACTGTTCCCGACACCAGCCTCTGCAAGGAAAGCCCGCGAAAGTGGTTTCATTGTCAACATTACTGATACTAGCTTTTTATTCCAGATTTATTTAATTATTTGAATTTAATCTCATGTCTCCAGATCATTAGTCCAGGCTGCTGTATTTCTAGCAAGCAACATAACCACTATGCTACCGTACCCCCTATTCTTTCAGCCTTGCCGCTGGCCACAGGCCGAGTGATACCCCTCCTAATAATGGCCAGCACCATCCCCTCCACAGGGGTGAGGTCATGCAGGTGTGCCTGTCCCACGCCGGTTAGGTACTGCTGGTGCCGGTTGTAAACCATCTTTTCCTGCAAGAGAAAGGGAAGTGTGTCATTGAGTGTGGTGCAATGTGTTTGGGTGTCATGCCTGCCATGGTTGAATTGCTGACAGTGTATGCAAGCTGTGAGATGTGGATTTGAGGCTTGCAGCAGTGGTAAGAGGGTGAGGTGAAGCTACGAACGTGAGGTATGAGTCGTGTTTAGTGGAGATTGTTGGTAGGTGAGTGATGGGGGTGTGGTGCATTGAGCAGTGTGTGAGACTAGTAGTGCAGATGGTGGGATATGGCCGAGGAAGATTAATTCACTGACTTTGACCACTCGTGAGGTCATTAAACTCCTTCCTGCACTGCGTTTAAGCTGTCAGGGCTAAACTGCTGGCATTCACCACAGTGGCTATCTGCTGCTATTGGAATTTGCAAATTTGTCTGGAGGGCCTCCTGGCCCCCTGTGGACACAGCACCTCTCTCCTCCTGTCCACCCCTGCACCAAGGCCTCTAGTGCTGCATCCGAGAACCTTGGCGCACACTCTCCCGTTGTGACACAATTGTTGTTTTCTCCTCCTCTCATTCTCTTTCCCAGCCAGTTCAATGAGCTGCTGCAGGCTGAATGCACCTCCCCCTTAAGAGTTGCAGACTACCTCTAAGAAGTGCAGGCTAGCTTTAATTGGTGCTTGCTTTGCGTGAACTTGGGACCCCCTGCTGAGCATTCAGCCACTCCGCAGTGTTTTCAGTGCTGGGCTGAATGCCGCAATCATGCTAATCAGCAGGCAGTACGAATTTTGTGTGCTGCCTACATTCGTTTGAACGGGCGTGGGGTGATCGCGCATTGCGATCCCCATGCCCATTTTCCGGGGCAAACAAATTTCTAGGCCTACATCTTCATCAGGAACCAATAATTAAAGGATATAATCAGTATGAACTTCACAATCAATCCTATAGTGTAGTTTAAGAAAATACAAAACAGCAGCATCTTGCATTTTATACAGTGTCTTAAACATCCCAAGGTGGCTCACAGGAGTGTTATCAAACAAAATTTTGCACCGAATCTCATAAGGAGATATTGGGGCAGAAAGAAGTAGGTTTTAAGGAACGTCTTAAAGGAGATAGAGAGGCGGAGAGGTTTACGGAGGGAATTCCAAAGCTTAGGGCCTGGGCAGCTGAAGGCACGACCGCCAATGGTGGAGCGACTTTTCTAGAAACTGACTGCATTTAGAAAACCATACTAACATTGTGATATAGAGCCAGACTTCAGCCACATTTACAAATCTGAAAAACTGGGTCCAGCCCAACAAATAAACCACAACGGAAGTGTTTTTAAAACTCTGTACATTGCAATCTTAAAACCACGAGAAGTCACAAGCAGACTATTGTTATGAAAGTTATAATCGCGTCAAACAAACCAAGTTCCTCCCAACTGTGCAAATGCAAATTATGAAGTGATTTGCTACTTTTGGTATCATTGCAGCTTAAAAGTATTTTTGAAAGGTTATTCTTTTTGTCTTCATCATTCAACATTAACTCCAGCTTCAAAACATGGGACATGCACCAATTCAAATATAACAGACTAGAAATTTGGCTCCCCAGTGCCTGATTTTTTTGGCGCTGTGGGTGCAGTTTTGTGCCGAAAATGGCGTCCGCACCGCACGCGCTCACTTCTGGTGCATGCTGCGTCGGCCGCCATTTTGTTGAGGGCGGTTGGACGGGCGTTAGGAGTGTGTGCCGGTAGTATGTTGAGTAGGCAGTTTGTGACGTCAATCAATGTGCAATGCTGATTTGATGCCAGCGCTGTAATTTACGTCCTCAACACTGAAGCTAACGCCCTCTCTAAACCTCGCTCAGCTGAACATGCATTCAGCAGCAACAAGGACCACCCCCCCCCAGCCCCCAACCAGCGATATTTAAAGGGATCAGCAATCACTCTAAGGCTAGTTGCTGATTAATTTCTAATGGCGCTGTGTAATTTTGTGGAACTGTTTGAAGCTTTCCAGAGTTGTTTAAAGTTGGTGAGGTGACGGGGAGTGGGTGCTGCAAGTGGAGAAGGCCTTAGTTCTGACTTCGAGGGTTCTGGTCACACCGCTTGCTCCCAGTCATGGGTGCTCTATTTATCATCCCCCCCCCCCCCCCCCGCGGCCTGCAGCACGACCGGGAGATCGAGCAGAGGCAGCAAAGAAGAGGACAAGTTGCTCGCAACGGGCAGAGGAGGAGGAGAAGGGCTCTCGGCAGGAGGACCTACGCACCTTACTTCAGCCTGAGCCAGGAGCAGTGTGTGAGGTATCTGCGCTTTATGAAGGAGGTGCTCACAGAACTCTGCCACCTCTTGCAACCAGACCTGCAGCCTCTCACCAGGGCAAGGACAGCGCTGCCAGTGGCTCTGAAAGTGACCGTGGCCCTGAATTTCCTTGCATCGGGATCCTTCCAGGCTGGAGCATCTAACATCTCCCAGTTTGCCGTCCACTGCTGCATAAGAGAGGTGACAGAAGTTCTTTATGCCAGAAAAGGGGACTTCAGGGAGAAGCAGCTGGAGCTTGCACGTGGCTTTGACACGATAGCAGGCTTCCTCGTGGTGCAGGTCACCATCGACTACACACAAGTGGCTTTGCTGGTGAGATGCTGAGATGTTACCCAACCGCGAAGGTTACCACTCGCTGAGCACGTAATGATGGTGAATGCCCGGTATCCTGGCAACAGTCATGATGCTTTTATTCTGCACCAGTCCACTGTTCCTTCAGTCTTTGAGCCACCACGACAAATCAGAGGGTGGCTAATGGGTGACGAGGGCTATCCGCTGACCACCTGGCTCACGACTCTGCTACCCAACCCAACCACATGTAGGCAGCATGCATACAATGAGAGGCATGCTGCCATATGGAATCTGATAGAGCAGATTACTGGTGTCCTTAAACAATGCTTCCGTTGCCTGGACCACTCTGGAGCAGCCTGCAGAACATAGAAACAGGAGTAGGCCATTCAGCCCCTCGAGCTTGTTCCACCATTCAATGAGATCATGGCTGGTCTGCGACCTAACTCTATATACCTGCCTTTGGCCCATATCCCTTAATACTAGCTTTTTAATCCAGATTTACTTAGTTATTTGAATTTAAACTCATGTCTCCCGATCATTAGTTCAGGCCTCTGTATTACTAGCCCAGTAACATAACCACTATGCTACCGTACCCCCTATTCTTTCAGCCTTGCCACTGGCCACAGGCCCAGTGCTACCCCTCCTAATAATGGCCAACACCATCCCCTCCATGGGAGTGAGGTCATGCAGTCGCGCCTGGCCCCCGCCGGTTAGGTCCTGCTGATGCCGGTTGTAAACCACCTTTTCCTGCAAGAGAAAGGGAAGTGTGTCATTGAGTGTGGTGCAATGCTTTTGGGTGACATGCCTGCCATGGTTGAATAGCTGACTGTATATGCAAGCTGTGAGGTTTGTGGCTTGTAGCAGTGGTAATTGTGTGAGGGTGAGGTGAAGCTATGAACGTCAGGTATGAGTCATATTTGGTAGAGATTGTTGGTAGGTGAGTGATGGGGGTGTGGTGCATTGAGCAGTGTGTGAGGCTAGTGGTGCAGATAGTGGGATATGGCCGAGGAAGATGAATTCACTGACTTTGGCCACTCGTGTGAGGTCATTAAACAACTTCCTGTGCTGCGTTTAGGTACTCTGGGCTAAACTGCTGGCATTCACCACAGAGGCTATCTGCTCCTATTGGACTCTGCCTGTTTGTCTGGAGGGCCTCTTGGCTCTCTGTGGACACAGCATCTCTCTCCTCCTGTCTACCCCTGCAGCAAGGCCTCTAGTGCTGCATCCGAGAACCTGGGCACACACTCTCCTGTTGTGACATTATTGTTGTTTTCTCCTCCTCATTTTCTTTCCCAGCCAGTTCAATGAGCTGCTGCAGGCTGAATGCACCTCCCCCTTAAGAGTTGCAGACTGCCTTTAAGAAGTGTAGGCTAGCTTTAATTGGTGCTAGCCTCGCACGAACTTGGGGCCCCTCTGCTGACCGTTCAGCCACTCAGCGGCACATTCAGCGCTGGGCTGATCGACTCAATCATACTAATCAGTAGGTAGCATGAAGTTCGCGTGCTGGTTGCATTCCTTTGAATGGGCACAGGACGAACACGCATTGTGATCCCCACGCTCGTTTTCAGGGGCAAACAAATTTGAAGGCCTACATCTTCATACATTAGAAACCAATAATTAATTAAAGGATGTTTTGAAAAATGTACAACTGCGATAGCATAATCAGTATTAACTTTATGACCAACCCTTTCTGCACTTACAGGTTGAATTACAGAACTGTAGCCAGTCTGATACTGTCAGAGTTGCACTAAACTATAGTGTAGTTTAAAAAAAGACACAACAACAACAACTTGCATTTAAATAGTGCCTTTAATGTAGTAAAACGTCCCAAGGTGCTTCACAGGTGTGTTATCAAAAAAAAATTGACACCGAGCCACATGAGATATTAGGGCAAAAGAGATAGATTTTAAGGGGCGTCTCAAAGGAGGAAAGAGCGGTAGAGGAGCGGCGAGGTTTAGGGAGGGAATTCCAGAACTTAGTTCCTCGGCAGTTGAAGGCACGGCCACCAATGGTGGAGCGACTTTCTAGAAACAGACTGCATTCAGAAAACCATGCTAACATTTAATATAGAACAAGGCTTCAGCCAAACTTACAAATCTGAAACACTGGGTTCTGCCCAACCAATAAACCACAACGGAAGTGTTTTTAAAACTTGTAAACTTAAAACCCCAAGAAGTCACAAGCAGACTATAGTTATGAAAGTTATAATCCTGTCAAACAAACCAAGTTCCTGCCAACAGTGCAAATGCAAAGTATGAAATGATTTGCTACTTTTGGAACCATTACAGCTTAAAAAGTCTTTTTGAAAAGTTATTCCTTTTGTCTTAATGTTGAATGATGAACTCCAGCTTCAAAACATGGGGTGTGCACCAACTGAAATATTAAATCTTCATCCATCAGAAACCAGTAATTGATTAAGAGGTTTTGAAAAATGTACAGGTGTGATGTGATATAATCAGTATGAACTTCACAACCAAACCTTCCTGCAGTTAGAGCTGCAGCCAGTCTGATACTGTCAGAGCCACACTAAACTATAGTGTAGTTTAAAGACAATACAAAACAACAATAACTTGTATTTATATGGCGCCTTTAACATAGTAAAATGTGCCAAGGCACTGCACAGGAGTATTATTTTAAAAATTTGACACCGAGCCACATAAGGAGGTATTAGGGCAGATCACCAAAAGCTTGGTCAAAGAGGTAGGTATTAAGGAGCATGTTAAAGGAGAAAAGAGAGATTGAGAGGCAACGAGGTTTAGGGAGGAATTGCAGAGCTTGGGGCCTAGACAGCCAATGGTGGAGTGATTAAAGTCAGGGGTGCGCAAGAGGCCAGAATTGGAGGAGCACAGAGAACCTCGGAGGGTTGTAGGGCTGGAGAAGGTTGCAGAGATAGGGAGGGGTGAGGCCATAGTGGGATTAGAAAACAGGGACGAGAATTTTAAAATTGAGGCGTTGCTGGACCGGGCAAGATACGGGCAGCCGAGTTTTGGATGAGCTCAAGTTTATGGCGGGTGGAAGCTGCGAGGCCGGTCAGGAGTGCGTTGGAATAGTCAAATCTAGAGATAGCAAAGGCATTGATGAGGATTTCTGCAGCAGATGAGCTGAGGCAGGGGCGGATTCGAGCGATGTTACGGAAGTGGAAAGAGGTGGTCTTGCTGATGGAGTGGACATGTGGTCAGAAGCTCATCTTGGGTCAAATATGACACCAAGGTTGCGAACAGTGTGATTCAGCGTCAGACAGTTGCCAAGGGGAGGGATGGAGTTGGTGGCTAGGGAATGGAGTTTGTGGTGGGGAATGAAGACAGTGGCTTCGGTCTTCCCAATATCTAGTTGTTGGAAATTTCTGCTCATCCAGTATTGGATGTCAGGCAAGCAGTGTGACAAATCAGAGACAGTGGAGGGGTCGAGAGATGTGGTGGTGAGGTAGAGCTGGGTGTCGTCAGTGTATGTGTGGAACCTGACGTGTAAACACTCCTGTGAAGCGCCTTGGGACGTTTTACTGACGTAAAGGTGCTACATAAATACAAGTTGTTTTATTGTTGTTGTAATAGTTGGATTGTAATGATTCAGAATACATTTCCTTTTTATAGCTGGAAAAACATTTGTGTAACTTGCCCTCTGCTGTAGTTGATAAGACAGATGGTTATCAATGTGTGTTTGATGAGGGATGTTATACTGCCTGACTCTACAGGCTGCTCCTTAAATTGCTGTGTAATCAGAGTAAGAGAAGGTGGAGGTTATTGGTTTTGGTGACAAGAGGCCCCTGAAGATTGATGGCCAGAAAATGATTTTGCTGCAAAATTTAATGAAACCGTTTCAGTTTTCCTACATGGTAAAACCTGCTTTGGATTCAATCTTTCCATTGCTTTCAAAATAAAAAAAGTCTTATCAGAAGCGGGGAAAACAAACCTTTATTCAAGGACAGAGCTGATGAGCTGTATTACAACACAGCTTTATGTGAGGTTGCCTTGTATTCTCAACGGAGTAACACTTATCAAGGGCTGTACCTATTATGAAGTTTAATTGCTGTATTCAGCTGCTCCTCAGCGCAACAGTGTGTGGAAAGAAGGATAAAACTTATCTGTGGCTTTATCAGCAAATGTTTTACTGCGTTAAAAATGTTACGCTTTCTGTACAACAGCATTGCACAAGGGAAATCTAGGCTTCTTGTTGGATCAGTGGGTAAATGGTCACGGTACAGACCATGAGGGCCCAGGCTTGAACTTTGGTTTGCACTGAGCTAGCTGATGGCAGCCAGGGCAGTGGATGAAGGAGCTCCAGTTTGTGTCCTTGGGCTAGGGAGGGGAATCAAAACCAAAACACAGGTTACTGATCATTGTTGAATGGTCTGCTAATGCTCGCTGTCTGAAGAATAACTTACGTGATGTACTAGTGATGTGCCAAATAACTGCCTGAATCCATGAGGTTAAAGCTTAAAACTAAAGGCTTTTATTAAGTAAGAACATGCCATCACGTTAACACAGGGCAACCATCATTCATCACCGACCCAGCCCTTAGTAGAACATTCCAGAAGAGGGGCGGGGCTAGGGAGGAGCATTAGTGGTTACTCTGGTGGAACATTCCAGACATTAACAAGTACAACAACAATACAAATGCCAGA
Organism: Somniosus microcephalus; assembly: GCF_052327205.1. NCBI lineage: Eukaryota > Metazoa > Chordata > Chondrichthyes > Squaliformes > Somniosidae > Somniosus > Somniosus microcephalus. The sequence continues at coordinate 270,372,812 of NC_140989.1, read as the reverse complement.
ACACAGAGTTATTTCATCACATTCACCCCCTGCTATAGATTCAGTCTGTCAGGAGGTCTGATAATCCTCCGGGAACGACGTAACTCTTGCTGAGGCTCCTCCCGGAGTACTAACTCCGGTTCATTCGAATTCCCAGAATCATCAGTATTTTCCACACTGAGGGTTTGTGTCTCTGAAGGTCCAATACCACGATTGAAAACTCTACTCTCAGAGTCGAACTCTTTTCGAGCTCCAGCAGGTGCAAGATCTTTAATAGAGACCGTATCCTCTCGCCCATCCGGATATTGAATATACACATACTGGGGATTAGCATGGAGGAGTTGTACTTCCTCCACCAGTGGATCAGTCTTGTGGCCTCTCACATGTCTGCGCAACAACACAGGGCCCGTGGTCATCAGCCATGTGGGTAACATTACTCCATTAGTAGCTTTTCTTGGAAAACTAAACATCCTTTCACGAGGGGTGGCATTCGTCGCTGTACACAAAAGAGACCTTATGGAATGCAGCACGTCTGGCAGGACATCCTGCCAGCGAGAGGTCAGCAGGCCTCACGACTTCAGAGACAGTACGATAGCCTTCCACACTGTCGCATTTTCTTTCTCGACCTGCCCATTACCACGAGGGTTATAGCTGGTAGTTCTACTCGTTGCAATCCCTTTCGATAGCAAAAACTGTTGCATATCTTCGCTCATAAAGGAAGAACCCCAATCACTTATGTATATAGTTAGGCATGCCAAACAAGGAAAACAGTTGGCAGAGGCATTTAATTACAACAGCACTAGTCACATCCGGACAGGGGATAACAAAAGGGAACCGAGAGTACTCGTCTATAATATTAAGAAAATAGACATTACGGTCGCTCGATGGAAGGGGACCTTTAAAATCGAGACTCAAACGCTCAAATGGTCGAGTTGCTTTAATAAGATGAGCTGGCTCAGACGGCTTATAGAAGCGGGGTTTGCATTCAGCACAAACACGACAGGTTCTGGTCATTGTCCGGACCTCCTCAATAGAGTAGGGTAGTTTGTGGGACTTAATGAAGTGGTTCATTCTGGTAACCCCAGGGTGGCAGAGTGCATCGTGGAGACTTTGAAGCTTATCTATACCTAGACTAGCACATACTCCTCGTGACAAAGCATCCGATGGCTCATTAAATACTCCAGGCCTGTACTGAATATCATAGTCATATGTTGACAGATCTATTCGCCATCTTAAAATCTTATCATTTTTGATCTTGCCTCTCTGCTTAGTGTTGAACATAAAGGCCACGGATCGCTGGTCAGTAATGAGCGTAAAACGTTGGCCAGCGAGATAATGTCTCCAATACCTGACTGCTTCTATAATCGCCTGTGCCTCCTTTTCCACTGAAGAATGTCGAACTTCTGGTCCTTGCAATGTACGAGAGAAGAAAGCTACTGGTCTACCAGCTTGGTTAAGAGTTGCTGCCAACGCAAAATCAGATGCATCACTTTCCACTTGAAAAGGGATCTTCTCATCCACGGCACATACCACTGCCTTCTCAATGTCCCGTTTGATATTAAGGAAAGCTGCTTGAGCTTCCGCCGATAGCGGAAAAGACATCGACTTAATAAGAGGTCGGACTTTATCTGAGTAGTTAGCCACCCACTGGGCATAGTACGAGAAGAATCCCAGACACCTTCTTAAAGCTTTTACAGTGTGAGGTAAAGGTAATTCCTTAAGTGGGCGTAATCTTTCAGGATCTGGCCCGATTACCCCATTCTCCACAACGCAACCAAGAATACACAAACGTGTAGTATTGAAGGTACACTTGTTTTCGTTGTAGGTCAGGTTTAACCTCTTTGCAGTCTCTAGGAACTTCGCGAGATTTCGATCATGCTCCCGTTGGTCGCGCCCACAGATAGTAACATTGTCCAGGTACGGGAATGTTGCTTCCCACGCGTATTCATCCATCATACGATCCATCTCCCGTTGGAAGACGGATACCCCATTCGTCACTCCAAAGGGCACCCTAAGGAATTGGTACAGGCGCCCATTAGCTTCGAAGGCCGTATAAGGTCGGTCTTCTATTTTAATGGGGAGTTGATGGTAGGCAGACTTTAAATCAATGGTGGAGAACACGCGGTACTGAGCTATCTGGTTCACCATCTCAGAAATACGAGGCAAAGGATAGGCGTCTAATTGGGTATACAAGTTTATAGTCTGGCTATAATCGACCACAAGTCTTTTCTTTTCATTAGTTTTTACCACCACCACCTGGGCACGCCACGGGCTATTACTGTGTTCGATGATTCCCTCCCGTTGAAGCCTTTCCACTTCCTCTTTTATAAATGTTTTATCTTCTGAACTATACCGTCGACTCTTAGTCGCTATAGGTCTACAATTAGGAGCAAGGTTCGCGAACAAAGAAGGCGGACTTACTTTTAAAGTAGAAAGGCCGCAGTCTGTGAGTGGAGGCTGAGATCCACCATACTTAAGGGTAACGCTCTCATGCTGACACTGGAAGTCCAAGCCTAAAATTAAGTTCACACACAACTGAGGTAATATGAGGAGTTTAAAGTCCTTACACTCCGTATCCTTAACGGTCAATGTGACTTTACAATATCCAGTTACCTCCGAAGTAAGGGACTTGGACGCCATCACAATTTCACTTTGAGTAGGATACACCTTCAATGAACAGGAGTTAACAAGGTTGGGGTGTATAAAACTTTCAGTACTGCCACAGTCTATCAAACACCCAGTAGGACGACCATTAATCTTGATGTCCATCATAGATTTTGACAAGGAGCACGGTATGGTCTGGTCAACCGTAGCCGAGGCTAGAGTAAAACGATGGGCGGCAGCAGAGAAGACATCGGGCACAGGATTACCCTTACACACTTTACTAAAATGTCCCCGTTTCTTACATTTAAAACAAGTAGCCTCTCTGGCTAGGCATCTTTGCCTGGGGTGCTTAGATTGGCCACAAAAATAACACTTAGACCCATGGGGTACAGCCGCAACAATAGGATTAAGTGGAGGCTCCTTTGGTGTTATGGATGCCTCCATACTCGGAATACACGAGACTGAGAGAGACGCATGGGCTGATGCATACACTTCTAAATTCTTCTGGGCTACATCTAACGATCGAGCAGTAGTGACGACCGTCTTTAAAACTAATGAGTCATTCTCGAGGAGTCTCTGTCTAATATAATTAGATCGGAGGCCAGATATGAAAGAATCGCGGATGGCTTTTTCCTGATACACTATGGCAGAGACAGCCTTGTAGTTACAATCCTTAGCCAAAGCCTTAAGGTCCTGCAGGAAATCGTCCAGAGATTCCTCGGGTAATTGCCTGCGAGTAGACAAAAGATACCTGGCGTATACTTCGTTAACCGACTTAAGGTACTGGGCCTTAAGGGCTGCGAGGGCCTCTTCATATGTAGTAATATCTTCAATTATCGAGTAAGTTTGATGACTTACCAAGTTGGTTAGAAGACCCAACTTGTTAACCGTCGAATCGACCGATGCGATGAAGTGTTCAAAACATCGAAGCCAATGCGTAAATTTCTTCGACGCGTCTGCCGAATGGGGATCGATATCCAGACGCTCTAGTTTCAAAAATCGATCCATCTTCCAAAAGTTGTTACTTAATAAAATTGATGTGCCAAATAACTGCCTGAATCCATGAGGTTAAAGCTTAAAACTAAAGGCTTTTATTAAGTAAGAACATGGCATCAAGTTAACACAGGGCAACCATCATTCATCACCAACCCAGCCCTTGGTAGAACATTCCAGAAGAGGGGCGGGGCTAGGGAGGAGCATTAGTGGTTACACCGGTGGAACATTCCAGACATTAACAAGTACAACAACAACAACAATACAAATGCCAGAACACAGAGTTATTTCATCACAACTAGAGGTTGTCAGCAGCTGTGGAATTGTATTCCAGCATTTGTGCCTTCAGGAGAGGAAGGTAGAAGAGATCTGGATGGGGGTGGGCGGGCGTCGGGGGAGGATAATGGTAATGGCTTCTGTAACATAATATGGTGAAATAGCAGCACTAACTATACCTGGGGGATGGGGGAGGAGAGACAAAAGGGATTGTCATTGCAATAATGTGGAAAATTTGAGAAATTAAACTTTAAACCTATGATAAATTTTTTTAGCAATTAGTATGTTTCGAAGCATAGTGCTGATGGGAAAGCCCAGTACAGTATTGAGTGATCGTGGTTATTTGTAAGTATAAACATGTGTGTTTTATTTCTTAAAATTAGAATAAACTCAGTGAAGATCCTTTCTTTCTTTAAGATGCTTTCTAAATTACTGTGGTGTTTTTCAGCTTTGAAGTTGGTGTCTGTGCAGAAGCCTACCACCAGGAAGACTGGGATAGGAAGACGCACATCAACAGTGCCTTTATGACCTTTGTTGTGCTGGGTAAAGACAAAGAACTCAGCACGTTCCCCCGAGTCAAGCCGGAACCAGGGGTAAGCGCTGTGCATTCTACACTTAAATATGCTGTCGCTTAGGAATACAAGCTGTACTCGATTTGACAACTTTTCTATTCTGTAGATGGATAACGCACTTTTCCATCTCTGCCTGCAAACCAAGCCATTTTCCTGGGAGACATGTGACTGAGTCAGTATCACATCAGACAGAGGCAAATGGAGCTGGCTGGGTTTGAGTTTTTAATTATGCTAAGCAGATGGGAAAAGTTCAGTCACTGGTCTGTACTGATTGCTGCAGGGTGCTGTAGTCTAGTGGTTATGTTACTGGACTAATGATCCAGAAGACATGAGTTCAAATTCACCAGAGCAGTTTGAGAATTTGAATTCCTTTTCAGAAAAATCTGGAACTAAGTAAAAGTGACCATGAAGCTGTTGGATTGCTGTAAAAATCCAACTGGTTCACTAATGTTCTTGTGGGAAGGAAACCTGCCATCCTTACTTGGTCTGGCATTTATGTAACTTGTTAAGACTCTAAAATTCTCATCCTTGTTTTCAAATCCCTCCCAGGCTTTGCCCTATCTCTGTAATCTCCTCCAGCCCTACAACCCTCCGAGATATCTGCACTTCTCCAATTCTGGCCTCTTGTGCATCCCCGATTATAATCGCTCCGCCATTGGTGGCTGTGCCTTTAGCTGCCTAGGCCCTAAGCTCTGGAATTCCCTCCCTAAACCTCTCCGCCCTTCTATATCTCTCTCTTCCTTTAAGACGCTCCTTAAAACCTACTTCTGTGGCCCCGCCTTTCCTAATATCTCCTTATGTGGCTCGGTGTCAAATTTTTTTGATACGCCTTGGGATGTTGCACTACGTTAAAGGTGCTATATGAATACAAGTTGTTGTTTCATTGCAAATCATTCCAGTAATAGTGGTAAGTTCCACTGGCTGCCCGTTGATCCTGTACCGTGCTGTACAGAACCCGTACAGGTCCTGTGGTTGTCATTAATTAGAAATTTGTACATTTTTTGCTGATGGGAGTCATTTAAATATCAAGTTTATTGATAACTAGTAACTAGTTTTAAGGTTTATAAATAACTAGTAACCAAAATCCTAATTATAGTTGACAGCTGTAAGATTAGATGACGTGGTCGATTGATAAGGAATTAGTTTCCCTTGTGTAAGAGGTATACAAGGAAACATTATTTGATAAACTTTGACTAGTAGTAAAACTGGATTAAATTGTTTTGTCACTAAAGTAGTTTCTTCTGACCTTGAGCTTGGTGTAGGCAGTTTGTAGTGGAATATTTTCTAATTGGTCGTTAGCTCAAGATTAACAGAAAATTTAACTACTGTGGACTAAACTAGTTGGTGTAAGTAAAGGAGCAAATAGCTAGCCCATCCGAACTGATAAATTGGCATCTTGAGCTTCCCCAAGGGCTCAGTGGGTGAATGCACATCATAGTTCGATACTGAGCTTGTAAAAAGCAGAACGGTCCCAAATCCCCTCTGGTCTCTGCTGAGTTAGTTAATCTCAGGCAGGGCAGTGGTGCGGGATCCTACAATTTGCTTCAGTGTCCCTAAGGAGGAGAAAATGATCAGTTCCTGCTCCTGATTGTTATCCAGTGACCTGTGTTAGAAAGTGCTTGTGTGTGACCGGGATCAGTCTCTGCTGTGGCACCCAGCCCCCATGGTTCACTAGCCCATAAACCCTCACAGTTCGGCTCTGGGAATGAAGAATCCTGTTCTGGGTAAGGCATTGGAAGGTGGCCAACTTTTGAAATGTATCCCAGCATGAGTCATTGCCTTTAAGAGGGGAGAACAGAGCTTGGGCCCTAAACAGCTTAACGCACAGTCGCCAATAGTGGGGCGAAGGGAGTGGGGGATACACAAGCTGAAGTTACATTTTGTATTGATCAGATAACAAATATTGAACTCTGCTAATCCAATCTTATCATCCTCCCGTTGTTACATAACTATTGTTGCAGATCAATCAAATGGACAGCTCGGCAATGACCAGCATAGACTAGTTGGGCTGACTGGCCTGTTTCTGTGCTGTATATTCTATGTAACCTTTACTGATCATTACAAGCGCTGGTAAAAGTACAGAGTCCTGCTTAACATGGTTCCACATGATCATTTCAAACAGTGATTATAATTGCCTACTATTGCCTGCATTTATATAGTGCCTTTAACATAGAATAAAGTGCTTCGCAGAGGCCTAATCAAAAAATTGGATGCCAAGCCAAAGGAGATGTTAGCAGGGGTAACCAAAAGCTTGGCCAAAGAGCTGGTTTTGGAGCAGAGGAAGAAGAATTGGAGGGGTTTAGGATGGGAATTCCAGAGCATGAGGTCTACAAAGCTGAAGGCACGGCTGCCAATGATTGGGAGGTGGGGGGGATGCACAAGATGCCAGAGTCACTACAAGAGGATTCTACTGTAAGTAGATTATTTCTGTAACACTGCTTGTGTTTCCCCAACAGGATGGAGAAAGAAGATATCGTGAAGCAAGTGCGCGGAAGAAAATACGACTCGACAGGTCAGTAAACTTAAACACTCTAGCCCTTTGATTCAGTGAGTGCTTTTACAGAGCAGCAGAGACAGACATCACAGCGATTCTTGCACACATTCTTCAGTTCAACACTGCGGCAGGATGTAACTTTACACCATGATTCACTCTGTGAACCCTCTAGAAAATTACCATTGGATATTGATGTTTTATGCAAAGCATGTGTTGCCAACCAACTAGAAAGCATCATAGCATACCTCGTTAAAACATACTGACACTTGTTAATGGCACCTGTGATGCAAATAAACTTGGCCAGCTGCTAGCACACTCTCTGATTTTGCTTTGTACTGACCACAGCAACCTCACCACAAGCACTGTACTATAAACAGAATCCAAGGGGGTTCCCACTGATACCATTCAATGCCTGACAGCCTAATGTGCACATTGAATTCACAAAGTTCCATGGGCTATTTTCCTACGTTAAAGTCGCTATATAAATGCAGGTTGATGTTGTTGTTGTTGTCGTCTAATCGGTCGAGGTCCACTAGCTGTGTAAATATGATGCCTCTTGGGCCACAATGTGCGTCCTCCTATGGGAATCGGGAAGATTTGATCAGGTTTGCTGTGAGTAATGTAAAGAGTAAAGCTGCTCTAATCAGGAGGAATCCCAAAAGTCCCTCTCCACCTTTGTGTAAGTGCAGCAAATACACGTTAAAACAGAAATATCGTCACACTTAAGTGCAGGTTCTTGTAACTTCAGTGATGGAGGTGCCACTTGCCTTCTGGCAAAGTCCTGTCTATAGAAAATTAATTCAAAATAATGTTTACATGTAACATTTTTGTTTTGGGGTGAGATTTCCTTGCACGATCCTTTGGGCAGAGTTTCACCAGGATCTCAGATGAGCAACGTGGGCTTTTTGAATTTCCCCATTTGAGTTCAGATGGCACACACCGACCAGATGAGGCTGGTGCACTTTCATGGTATCAAGGTCTTGAGCGAAAGATCTGAAAAGCTGTGGTTAGGATCAGATTCAGTCTGCGATGCTTAGCCATGATGTTGGGTTTTTCGGTGTAATCTTGCATTCCACACTTAAGAAAGAACTTGCATTTATATTGCACCTTTTGAAGTGTTGTCACTGTTGGAAAACAGTAGTCAATTTGTGCACAGCAAGGTCCCACAAACAGCAATGAGTTAAATGACCAGCTAAAACTAGATAATCTGTTTTTGGCCAGGACAGTGGGGAACTGCCCTGCTCTACTTCAGATAGTGATCTTTTTACATCTACCTGAGAGGTCACATGGCACTCAGCACTGCACTGCAGTGTCAGCCTAGGTTTATGTGCTCAAATCACTGGGGGCGGGCTTGAACACACGACTTTCTGACGCAGAGGCAAGAGTGCTACCACGGAGCCAAGACCGACACTTAAGGTTTGAGAACAGGCCTACGTGCTCAAAGAGTCCCGAAGGGACTGAGGTCATAATATACCAGGAATCTGTAAATGATAATAAGGATCATGGAATGCTGGATAAGAACAGTGTGTAATCAGCTGTAATTCCCCCCAAATGGTTAGGACTTTGAACTGAACAAATTAAATATTTACAGATCTCTTTATAGAATTTGAAAATCCTATTGTTTTTCTTTCAGAAAATATATCATTTCATGTAAACAAACTGAAGTGCCACTGTCTGTCCCCTGGGACCCCAGCAATCAGGTAACTTGCCTTTCTGATGCAGAGATATTACAGTGTGTGTCTTTTTGTCTGTTGCTTTACTCCCATGCCTGCCTATAACAGCTGTAATCTTTGACTGCTTATTTTACAGTTTGATATTTTATGGAAAAAAATCAATTTGGTTAACTATTCTTTGTATTAGTGATCAGGCGTGCATTATCCACATGAATCCATAAAATGGTAAAAATCACGAAAATAGCAGATTAACTTTGGTCATCCCTGGAACCTTTTTCAGTGAGGAGGATCTCTGTCAGTTTTGGATGCCAATTCTGAGCAGTGCTCAGAATGAAGCTTAAACCTCATGGGGTGGTGAGATACGACAGGCTGGTTAGAATTTGCTTCATTTTGCCTTTTTGCCCTTTGTTAGCCTGGTATTACCTTTAGTTATCCATGAAACACTCCCTCCTCGGGGCCTGGCCCTCTCACCATGTTGTTAGCCAGCTCAACGGGAATCAGCCAGAGCTCACGCCAGCTGTATGTTGCTGTCCCGTTTTTATAACTCGTAACCTCGATGTTTTGTTATCATTGCTTCTCTGCTCCGTGCCTGTCTTCCCTCTTCTTTCTCTCCCCCTCCCTACCTGAAGGTGCTGATTCTTGCTGAAGTACTGCTCAATGAACAGCAGCAGTCCTCGAATAACTCGCCCAAGTGGCCCTTATTCATGTGTAAGCCCAGAGAGGCTATTCAACTGGGATGACCATCGAAGTTGAGCTCAATCCTGTCCTCCCCACGACAACGAGTCATGGATAGCAATCAGGAGTGGGAAATCTGGCTGATTTCTCTTTATGATTCCCTGCCCCTATCCCAGGAGTATTGAAGCCAATGGTTCTGGCAAAGATCAGCAGACTCTGCACAGACCATGTATCCAATGTGGAGCTTTCCAGCCGCTATGGGTCAATGCTACACTGGGTGCTGCCTTTAATCAATTGATGTTTTAAGTGACTGGTTTGCTTTTATGTTTTGTTGAAGGTTTACCTCAGCTACAATAACATCTCTGCACTAAAAATGCTGGCTACAAAACAAAACTGGGTACTGAACTGCACACAGAACAAGGCAAGTTAAACCAACAGCAGCATAAAGAGTTCAAGACTTGCCAGCCAGCTCACTTTTCAGGAAATGATGTCAATTTCCTTTTTCTAGGCCAAACTATTCACGCTGGAGGAAGGTCAGTTATTGTCCTTCAAAGTGGAAATGACTGTTTCTGTAAACGTCAAGCAAGTTTTCATGCTCCTGTCTGATATGAGCCGTCGACATGAATGGGACACCCACTACCAGTAAGAACAGCCACATAAACTAAAGAATGAGCATCAGTGACAGTGGGAAGCAAAGGATAATGGAAGGGGGAAGATGTTGACACAACTCACTGTCCCAGGGAGTATGGAGATCTTTTTTTCTCTCTCCTGCGAGGGAGCAGATTAAAGCTGATCTAACTCCTATTCTTATTGGGAAACCAAGGTGATGCAACACTTGTTGATCAGCTGCCATAGTGCGCATGGGCTGAAACAGTCAAATGCTCCACAGGACATGACGGTTGAACCACTGCCCCCCCGCACCCCCCCATTGTCATTCGATGACATTACCATCGCCGAGTCCCCCATCCTGGGGAGGGGGGGGGGGGGTCGCCATTGTCCAGAAACTCAACTGGACCAGCCACATAAATACCTTGGCTACTAGAGCAGGTCAGAGGCTGGGTATTCTGCAGTGAGTGACCCACCTTGTGACCCCCCCCAAAACATCTCCACCACCTACAAGGCACAAGCCAGAAGTGTGATGGAATACTCTCTACTTGCCTGGATTGTTTGCAACTGCAACAACACTCAAGAAGCTTGACACCGTCCAGCTTGATTGGCACCTCATCCACTAGCCTAAACACTCATGCCCTCTACCACCGGCGTACAGCGGCTGCAGTGTGTACTATCTAAAGGAAGCACTGCAGCAACTCACCAATTCTTCTTCGGCAGCACTTCCCAAACCCGCGACCTCCACCTCCTAGAAGGACAAGGGCAGGAGGTGGATGGGAACACCATCACCTCCGAGTTCCCCTCCAAGTCACACACCTTCCTGACTTGGCCATATATCACCGTTCCTTCATTGTCGCTGGGTCAAAATCCTGGAATTCCCTACCTAACAGCACTATGGGAGTACCTTCACCACATGGACTACAGCAGTTCAAGAAGGCGGCTCACCACCACCTTCACAGGGCAACTGGGGATGGGCAATAAATGTTGGCCTTGCCAGCGAAGTCCACATCCCCAGAATGAATAATTTAAAAAAATACTTAAGATGTGAGGATGGATGAATGTTCTGGAATTTTGTTCAATTTACTTTGGGGATCAGAGAAGTATATTTTTTTACAGAAATTTCTCTCTGGGGCTACATGGTACTTGTAGAACCATGATAGATAGATGGTCGGTGGAAGGAACAGACCTGAAGGGCCACTTAGCCTTTCCTCATTCTATGCATTTATATGTTCTATTTGGATGCATGCCAACTCGTGCTTTGTTGAGTGACCAAGAGAATTGGTCATTGCTCTATTTAAGAAGCATTGCCTTTAGCTGGAGGATGGGTGAGCTGAGAAAGTCAGGTGATGTTGAAATGGCTGCTGAAAAGTCGGAATGTGTCAGCAGGCTCGGTGGGGACTATTGTGTGACGCAAGAGCCCTAAACACAGCTGACTGAGCGCAGCCGAGATTGAGAAGGAGAGTTAAGCTCGTTAAGACACCCCATCAAAAGGGTGGAAACTGCCAGGTTGATGGACAGAGATTATCACGTTAAATGTTCCTCTTCAGTGCCGTCCTTAATTTTAAAATGGATTTTTCTCCCCTCCCCCTCGGGTTATAATAAGCTGTGTTGTAGTGAGCAAAGCTCAAGGGGGAGTAAAAAGATAGACAGGTGAGTGTGAGGCAGCAGCCCTGCCTGCACTAGAATCCAGGAGGATGGGGATAAAAGCTCGGCAATGATTCCAAGAAATGTTGGGGGCTAGGCAAAGTTTACATGTGACTAGAGCTGGGGGAATATAAGGAACTCCGTTCTGCACAGGTCGCTGTTATGGCAGTATGTTTTATCCTGAGAATTACCACTGGGAGACTAGTTGTTTCCCAGCTCCTCCCAAGTTGGTGCCTATGGAAGTAGCCAGAGATGGAGTGGATTTTATTAGTGTCTGATTGGCAAAAATGGAATCAGCAGCAGGTGCCAAACGCTCCTATGATGGCTAAGACAGCGGGTAGCTGATGCAGATCAGGAAGTCCTAGGTTCGATCCCTGATCTGTGCTGAGTTAGCTGAGCTTGGCTGGGGCGACAGTAACTATGCTTATTTACTAGATTGAATCATAGAATCTTCCAGCACAGGAAGAGGCTGATGTCCCTGGATTAGAGAGGAGAGAATCAAACTGGTTTTCCATTCCTGCTCGTTATCCAGCGATTCCTGCTAAAGGTGCACGTGTGCGGATGCTTGGTGAGAATGAGATGGAGCTGGGCATCTGACCCTTGCTGTCAAATACTGGCAACTCTTACTGTCTCGGGTCACTTGGTCAAGATACTAGAGGGAAACCATGCCTATGCAACCATGCTCTAGCAGGGAGCCTTCAAGAGGGGGAAGGAAATTGGCAGAAAAGTATTTTCAAAACTGTTGCCACAAATGCCTTCCTTTCCTGGAGCACATCAAACTTTTAAGAGTGAATTTATTATCCCCTTCATGGGTTTTCATACAGAAAATAGGGGGAAAATACTATTTCCACTAGTCAGTGAGTTAACAACTTGAGGGTCTAAACTCAAGATCAGCACTAAAAGAACAAGGGGAGAAGTTAGGAGAAATTATTTTACCACAGAGGGTTGTTAGGACATGGAATGTCCTACCAGAAACAGCGGTGGAAGCAGAATCCATTATAGCTTTCAAAAGAGAAGTGGATAAATATTGCAAAAAATAAAAATGTAAAATTGTATGGGGAAAGGGCAGGGGAATGAGATGAAGTGGATAGTTCTTTCAGAGAGCAGGCACAGGCTTGATGGGCTGAATGGCCTCTTCCTGTGCTGGAAGACCTTGTGTTGGAGGACCTTGCATGTAATGGAGAGAATGGTTCAAACCACTTCAAATGGGGTTTCTAAAAGTAAGAACTTACGGGTTTAGATGCTTCACTCCAGCTATGTAAAATTGGGATGTTGTTTGATTTTTGATTAATACTGCGGTTTCACAGTGAGCCCTGGAAGTGTGCTCCATGGACTACACACCCGCGCACACAGGAACAACACACAAACTCACACTCTCTCTAACATCTTTATGTTTCCTTCAAGAAAATTTCAGTTGATACAAAAGGTGGATGAGGATGATGTCATCTATCACGTGATCTCTCCTTCTGTCAGCAAGGGGAGCAAGTTTCAAGACTTTGTTTTACTGGCATCTCGCAGAGTGCCTTGTGCTGATGGGTAACTTCATTTATGTTTTTCACATGTTGAAGTAGCTGTTTTTTTTTTTAACATATTCTCCCAAGAATAACAGGCTTTTGAGATTTTTAGGAGTTCAGGTTATTTTAATTTCTACAAAATGATGTGCATTGCCCCATAAGCATTACTTGTAACTATGCTTGTCACCCATGGAGATTTCGAATAGCATGTTACTGATATGGCTGCCCAACTTGTGTGTCCCCTGTCTTTCCATGCCGAAATGCATATTCGCATCATTTAGCACCGTAAGGTTTAATTTCTTAAATGCTTTCCTATCCTAGCCTCGCCTCCTCTCCACAAATTACAACATGTCCAAATGCTGCAGCCTATGCTCTCACAGGCAGAAAGTATTGCACTCCTGTTACCCTGTGCTTGCCAAGCCATTCGGGGGGGGGGGGGGACCAGGTTTCCATGCAGCCTAGCCGCCACCAAAAAAGCTAGGTTTTTAAAAATACCTGAATGTGGAGCCGGGTGGTGCAGGAGTGCTTCTCCCGGCTCCACGTTAAAATCATGAGTCGCTGCCGGCTACTGATTGCGCCCTCTCCCGGCCATGCCTCCCCTCCCCATCGCCTCACTCGTCACCTTTCAAGATGCACCAGCAAGTGACGCAGCAGCGGCCTGAAATTCAAATAGTCTTTGATGGTGAGCTGCCTGGGGATGTCCAGCAGGCTGTCTGTAGCTCGCCCGTCTGATGTAAATGAGGCCCGAGGCCCAATATGGGGTTGCCTTGGGCCTCCCTGTTCTGGTGCAAGGATCATTCCCTGTCCCCAGTCCATGCCGGCCAGCTGGCACAAACCAATCTCCAGGCCAGTAAATGTCCTTTGTTCCTATTTCTTTTATTAACCTTTATTAGCTATATATTCAGCCAATGAATATTTCTTATCTAGGTTCTCTCTTTTATCATACAATACATACAACCTGTTGTTTCAACCTCCCGTGCCTGACTTCGCCCACCCCAACAGCCCTTAAAATCTTGCCCAGGATTAATCTGTCGACTTTCCAAACTTGTAAACTGCGAGCGAGCCTTGGCATTTTCACTCTGTTTATACCCAGGTTGTTTACATCTCAGAAACTGCAGTTTTTTTGACCTATGCTTGACCACCTACTTTTTCAGGGAGGCCTTTGTACCTCTGATATGTTGCCAGATTTTTCTCCGGTCAGATCATTCTGTACCTTTCCATGGTCAGGTTATCCTGTAACTTTATACAATAGTTTGCATTTTGTTAACAGCAGTAATTAGTTATAAAATTCCAATAGTCGCAACAAGTAATTAATCAATAGTCAATAACCAACAGATTACATAGGTTTAGGTGCTGATTTGTAAAATTTAAAACAAAAATGAAACTTTAAAAAATGGCCACCTGCCAAACTCTTCTGCAGCAGGTCTCCGAGACATGTCACAGCCAATCTCCCTTGCCCTTCCAGGCAGACTCCCTGGTGGATGCCGGACAGCCTGCCCAGATAATGCAAGTGGCCCACAGGCCGGAATCTGGGTCCATGGTGCACCCTTGTGGTGGGCACAACTCTCCCAAACACCACACTGGTTTTAATAGCCGAGCGGAATATAACATAAGAACATAAGATGTAGGAGCAGGAGTAGGTCATTTGGCTCCTCGAGCCTGCTCCGCCATTCAATAAGATCATGGCTGATCTGATCTTGGCCTCAACTCCACTTCCCTGCCTGCTCCCCATAACCCTTCACTCCCTTACCATTCAAAAATCTGTCTCTCTCCACCTTAAATATATTCAATGACCCAGCCTCCACAGCTCTCTGGGGAAGAGAATTCCAAAGATTCACGACCCTCTGAGAGAAGAAATTCCTCCTCATTTCCGTTTTAAATGGGTGCCCCCTTATTCTGAAATTATGCCCCCTAGTTCTAGATTCCCCCATGAGGGGAAACATCCTCTCTGTATCTACCCTGTCAAGCCCCTTCAGAATGTTATGTTTCAATAAGGTCACCTCTCATTCTTCTAAACTTCAATGAGTATAGGCCCAACCTGCTCAACCTTTCTTCATAAGACAACCCCTTCAACTCCGGAATCAACCTCGTGAACCTTCTCTGAACTGCCTCCAATGCAAGTATATCCTTCCTTAAATAAGGAGACCAAAACTGTACGCAGTTTCTAGGTTATAGTGTTAGAATTTTTATTTGAAGGTCGCTAACTTACTTCATGTTAATCTTCTAGTTAGCTGTTGGCTTTAAAGGATCAAAATATTTGGGCAAAATGTCCCCATTTGCCGGCCACTACAACGCAATCCAGTACCCATTGAAACGTTCAGTCAGCTGCTGTAAACTTTCTTTCTAGGGATCCCTATCTGATAGCGCTCCGATCGGTCAGTCTCCCTGCAGCCCCGCCAACTGAGGACCTTATCAGGAGTGAAGTGTTGTGTGCTGGCTTTACACTTTGGCAGGAAGAAGACACCCGCACCAGGGTAAGGGGTCTCTAGCACGTAAATGATCTGTAATGATCAATTTATCTGAAGACATTATTGATTTAAAAAGTCAGAAAGACCTAAGTAAATATTTTTCCTTTAACCAAACACATGATTGTTAAATGGAGTCTGTCTGTGGGTGTGGAGTAAGATTTCCTTTAATTTATAGAGGCTGTTTGGATTGCTTCCTGAATGTAATCTGTTTTTAAAATGTGGGTTTTAAATTCTCCAAAAGAACGTAGTGGATGTGATGGGAGGTACTCAGGCTGCACGAATATATACGTGCAGGAGATCTGAATAGGATCTGAAATAGTGCCATTTCTATGCAATGGCAGTACTGCAAAAAATGTCTTTAGCATCGTCTTCTATTACAGGTGCTGGTTTGAGACCAGTACCTCCGAACAGCAGAGTGGCACTGGCACTACTGCTGGGTCTTCCTAGCTTTCTGGGGAAACAAGACTCAGAGCTTCACTGACACACAAATGGCCACTGTCTGTCTCTCTGCTAACACTAAAAGGATTCAGAGTTAAGCTTTAATAAATTCAAGTTTAAATTCTTTTCCAGTGGCTCAGTGGGTTCAATTAGCAAGCAGAAAAGCTGTATAGATCAGGATGGTCACGGGTTTGATCCCAGTCTGTATTGTTAGCTAAATCATCTGGCCGATGGTTGCAGGGACTTTTAGCTTCCGTGTCTCTGGGTTATTAGGGAGGGAAAAATTGGCCAGAAATCCTGCTCCTAATCACTGTCCAGTCGCCCTGCTATAAATGTGTGTGCATGGACATTGGGCGAGGACCCTAAACCTGCCAAAGCTCACTTATATATAATGGCCCATTGGGACCATACCCCAGCAAGGATTTAGTGTCATCAGGAGTACAGAGAAAGTTAGTGTAGGGGAGAAAAGTTCATTAAAAAATCATAATTGAAATATATTAGTTCGAACATAGAAACAGGTGTAGGCCGTTTGACTCTTTGAGCCTGTCCTGCTACTCCAGTTAGTCATGGCAGCTCCATCTTTTTAATTCCAATTCCCTGCCCATTCTCCATATTTCATAATACCCTTTGTTTCCAAGTATTTGTATCCCTTTTAAATACCTTCATTATTTCTACATCTTTGTCCTTCTGGGGTATTGCACTCCACATTCCTGCAATGATTCACGTGAAGAACTTATTTTCTGGATTGGCCCTCAGTTGGTTAAGCTCGGATTCTTGCCTCCTTGTTCTGGATTCTTCCACTAGATTATCCTATTAATCTCTCTGATTATTTTAAACACTCAATCAGATCACTCCTTCACCTCTGCATTTCTAGGGAATATACAATCCAAGTTTACCTCGTCTCACATCATGGCTAAGTTTCATCATTCCAATTAGCATCCTAATGAATTGTTGCTGGATTTTCTCCAAGACCAGTATATCCTTCTTAATTTGGGACACCCAGAACGGAACACAATATTCCAAATGAAGTCTGACCAGCACTCTGTACAAATGCTGTAGAATGTCCTTATTTTTTATATTCTGTATTCCTTATCATGAAGCAAGTTAACCTTTTTGATTACGTTTGCATCTACAAGCTCACATTTAATGACTTATGTAACTGGACCCCTAAACCGCTTTGTTCACTTACCCTCCAAGTCCCTATCCATGCCTGCTACTGCCCCCCAGCATCTGCACTCTTTGGGCCTGGTGCATTAGGCCTTGGTCCCCTTGGCAACAACCTGTTTCACCCACATGCAGGCCTCAGGCTATCATCCCAGTCCTGGTCTCAATCCACATGGCCTCCTGATTCTTTGGGAACAGCATTAAACTTAACTGGCTTCAGTGGGGGTGGAAAGCTGGGAATGGGTTAAGGGAGTGAAGAAAGGAAGGGGATGGTGGTGAAGGGATAGGGCAATTGGGAGCCAAGGGAGGAGGAGAGAGGATAAGGGGTCAAGAGGGGAGTGGAAAAGGGGTGAAGGAAGAGGAGAGGAAATAGGATTGGGGAATGGAGGAGGAGAGCAAGGGGAACTGAGGAAGGGGAATGGTGGAGTGGGGGAAGGGGTTGGGTCGGTGACACGCAGCTTATTCTTGGTGACATTGGAAATATTTGAATATACAGAAACACTTTTCAGGAAAGAGATATTGCAGAGCTACAGTTCCTCAATTGGTTTCCCACAAACATATAGTGTTCTGATTTCCAGTAGGAGAGGATACAGGGGTGTGGGCTTGAGCGAAAGGGATAGGGGAAGCAATGGAGTGAGGAGGAATTGGTGGCAGCCTCTCACCTCCACAACCGCGCCCCCCCCCCCCAACCCCATGTAGGTCCTGTCATGTGGGCTTTACAATTCCTATATCACACTTGCTGTCGGTTGGGTATGTGCAAATTAGCTTATTTTTGTCCAATCCCTTTGTTGGTATTTGGAATGTACAGAAACACTATTCAGGAAAGGAGAATACTGGAGCCACATTGTCTGCAGTTGGCTTTCCCACAAACATCAGTGTTCTGATCTCCACCCTGAATAGCAATTAACCTCTGAATGGACTCGACTTCTCAATTAGACTTATTGACCTTAAAAGGACACAACTTCATAGCAGAATAATACATTGTGCTTTACATGGCATAATGCTCCTTTGCTTATAAAACACTGTACATATCATCTGACTTATTTCCTTACATCTCTGTGAAACACCTTGGGATATTTTTCTACATTAAAGCTGCTATATAAATGCAAGTTGTTATTGTGAGCAACATCGTGGGAGAAATGCTGGTAGTAAACATAAATTCTATATGTGAAAGAATTTATATTACCTGGCAGTTGTAGATTTCACTTTACAGTTATGTGCATATCGCCTCCCTATATGCCCATACACTCGTATTTGTGAATCAATGGATGTCAGATTTCCACGCTGTGTTTGCCTCCATAACAGTAGAATTAATTCTGTTCAAACTGCTTTGGGATGTTACTGAGAGACGTGATCAGCTGCTATACGGATTTGGTCTTTTTCAAATTCCCCCCCCACCTCCCCACTCAAAAGGAACAAAATGCAAGGAAACCAAACAATTGCTGTTAAAATTTGGCACTGCAGCTACAACTCTTTCTGTGCGGTTTTATCCCTCTCTTCCTGAAGGAGCTGGCTTATGGTTCCGCAGGCGCTGGAACTTCCTCAAATGGCCATTCTTCATGTGTAAACATTTACAATGAGTGTTTGCAGCATATTCAACGTGGCCATTATGCTTGGGCCTGAACCTGTCTGCCACCTTCCTCGAGCACATCTTTCAGCCTGAGTCACTATAGAGAGTGATCAGTAACGGAAGCTCCACCTTATTTACCCTCTTTCAACCCCCACCTGTTTCTAAAGTAGAGGAGACGGAGGCCAAAAGGGAATCAAAGGATATGGATAGTGCAGGAAAGTGGAGCTGAGGTAGATCAGGTGTGGTCACTGCCGGTACTACAGTATACAGGAACTGTAAAAAGTAGTTCTCTCCCTTAAGGTATATATACATTACATACATTACAGCCATGATCTTATTGAATGGCGGAGAAGGCTCGAGGGGCTGAATGGCCTACTCCTGCTCCTATTTCTTACGTTCACTCCTACCACTGGGATCAGCTATGACTGTACAGACCAGGAATGGACCTGAGATATTCCTGGTGGAATGGGCGGACACGTGGCAGATGAAGTTTAATGCAGAACAGTGCGAAGTGATACATTTTGGTAGGAAGAATTAGGAGAGACAATATAAAATAAAGGGTACAATTCTAAAGGGGATGCAGGAACAGAGACCTGGGGGTATATGTGCACAAGCACAAATTGTTGAAGGTTGCAGGGCAGGTTGAGAAAGCGGTTAAAAAAGCATACAGGATCCTGGGCTTTATAAATAGAGGCATAGAGTACAAAAGCAAGGAAGTTATGATGAACCTTTATAAAACACTGGTTCATCCACAACTGGAGTATTGTGTCCAATTCTGGGCACCGCACTTTAGGAAGGATGTGAAGGCCTTGGGGAGGGTGCAGAAAAGATTTACAAGAATGGTTCCAGGAATGAGAGACCTCAGTTACGTGGATAGACAGGAGAAGCTGGGGTTGTTCTCCTTGGAGCAGAGAAGATTGAGAGGAGATTTGATAGATGTGTTCAAAATCATGAGGTTTAGACAGAGTAGATAGAGAGAAACTGTTCCCATTGGCAGAAGGGTCGAAAACCAGAGGGCACAGATTTACGGTGATGGGCAGGAGATCCAAAGGTGACATGAGGAAAATCTTTTTTACGCAGCGAGTGGTTATGATCTGGAATGCACTGCCCGAAAGGGTGGTGGAGGCAGATTCAATTGTGGCTTTCAAAAGGAAATTGGATAAGTTCCTGAAGGAAATAATTTGCAGGGCTACAGGGAAAGGGCGGGGGATTGGGACTAGGTGAAGTGCCCTTGCAGAGAGCTGGCATGGGCTCGACGGGCCGAATGGCTGCCTTCTGTGCTTTATATGGCTTCAGTTCCAAAACAAGCAGTGCAATATACAACTGAGCCATTGGGGGAATTCCTGAAAATCTGGATTTAGAAAGTGTCATCATTTTGGTATAACTGAAAGGAAAAGACACAGATTGTAGCAGAGTGTTTCTGCTGTCAGTGACTGAGGGTAACATAACTACTTGTCTTTTTTCAGATTACATACTACATCCAGGCGACCCCTGGAATTCTTCCGTACATCACCCGCGACATCACCGGACTCTCTGCCGACCTCTGCAAAATTATTGAGGCTTGTAATAAATTTCTTGAACAAAACAAGGATATTGCCAACGTGACTGTGTGATGTAGGGCAGGATATCTATTTCTGATCTGCATCACATTATGGTGATCCAATGGATTTAGTGCAAGAGCAGTGAGTTTCTGTTTATTTGGGTAAAATGAGATATAAATTCAGTTTTGATCAACTGGAACCAGAAATTCTAATGATGATTAAGCTCTTTGGAGCTGTTGCAGTGCATAACATTTGTATATTTTTGTCGTATTAAGGGCACCGCCTTTGGTTAGTTGAGAGTTAACACAAAAGGATCATATTGGTGCAATAACGCTAGTGGTGCTTGGGAACTGCATTGTAATCTGCTTAGAGTTAGGTTTAATGCCATTAGCTTATATGTGTAAATTTGACAAGTCTTTGTACAGAATAATAAACAGACCTTGTGTACAGCAATTTATTGCAAACTGCCACATTTAATCCATTATATTTTTATACTAATTTGCAGAAGAATGAACTTGAAAGATGAATATATGAGGCATTTAAAAAGAAAAAGCTATCACTGATAAAAGACTTTAAAAAAAAATTGTATTAATGATTGTTACTGGCCTCTGAGCCATTCTCGCCAAATAATTTCAAAGCATTTTGCCTGTGCATAGTGAGATTTTTTTGTATTCTTTACAATTTGCCAACGAATTTATTAAACTGTGTGTTTACTGTAAAGTTAAATTGCCAATTTTGTGTCTCCGAGTTGGGAGTTTGGATTCTGAAAGTTACTTTATCGTTGCGTCACGCTCAATTATCCTTTCCTTTCAACTGCAACCGCACAATGCTGGTGTTGACACTACAATTTAACACAAACGCAGGATGAAAATCAATTTAACGCTATGGGAGAGTCAAAGTTACCAACAGTAAACTGCTTACTGCAAGGACTGATGGTGACAACAATGGTGATAGTGGAAAGATAGTGGAAAGCTGTGAACAAAGTCTTTCATTTAAAATAAAAACACTTGCCCATGATTGTGTACTTTTTTATTGATTACTAAAAACTTTAAAATCAAAACCTTTATGAAAAGGAAGAGAACACAACGGCCTGTTAACATTATAAAATCGTTCAGTTACAAACGCAAAATAATTCAAGAGGTTTAGTAACAAGTCGAACATTAATTGCTGTTTCTGCAGTGTTGCCACAACATCGGCAGGCACAGTACAAGTAACTGACTAAAAGACTACAGTGAAATAATGAAATGTGGGGACACTGTCCTTATTTATGTATTTTTTAAAATGCTGTAAAGACTTACTGCACAATAGCACTTATGGAAGGTGTGCAATTTGAGAAATGCCAGGGAGCTTCAGCTGAGGGGGAATCATGCTGTTAAAATTCAACCACTGGCTCCACCGATGGTTCGATGAGTTCAGTCAATGACCAACTGAGGCTAAGAAGGGTCCCCGGTTCAAAATCCAGGGTCGCAGTAGGGGAGCTGCAGTGCCTCTGGTTTAGGGAGGAGGAATATTATCCCGGTGTTCCTATTCCTGGGCACCATTCTGCAACTCCTGGGTGAGGACTTGATCAGGTGTAGCTACAATGCCCCTGGCTCCTGCAGTGAATAGCTTATTGCCACTTCCTGTCAAGAGTCACACATGAATAGCCACTTAGGCTAGAGGCTGGACTGTGCCTATTGTCCATGGAGCCCTGTTCTAGTAAGGATTCAACACCACCAGGAGGAAAGGGGGACAACGGTGAGGGAAAAAGTTCAATCACTACATGCATCTACTGGTGGAGGCCCTCCCAGATGTCATTGTAACTGGAAGCAATGACTAAAGCTGAAACCTGCTCTAGCCCAGATTTCCAGTTGGAAGATCTGCAAGAAACAGCACACAGATTAAACAAACAGGACTATCTGTCAGCAAAGTTCTGGTGCTCACTTCCACATGATGCAGTCACTTCATTTGTGCTGGTAGTAGAACAGATGTTTGAGAGGATTTTATAGAATATTATCAATATTCATGTACAACAACTTATATATTTATAAAGCACCTTTAACGTAAAAGAAAATGCCAAAGTGCTTCACAGTGGTGCGGGGAAGAAATGGACACTGAGCCAAAGAAGGAGATATTAGGAAAGTGCAACCAAAAACTTGGTCAAAGAGGTAGGTTTTAAGGAAGTGAGGGGTGTGAGGAACCAGAGTGGGGTTTAGGGAGAGAATTCCTGAGTGTTGGAGCCTAGGTGGCTGAAGGCACGACCGCCAATGGGAGGAGGGTACACAATAGGCCGGAGTCAGAGAAACGGAGCGTTTGGGCGGGGGGTTATAGTGCTGGAGGAAGTTAGAGAAGGGGATTGGTGAGTCCATGGAGGGATTTAAACACAAAGGATGAGAACTATAAATCTGAGGTATTGGGAGGACCTGGACTGTTAGGTCATGTAGGAAAAGGGTGCTGGATGAGTAGGACTTGTGCATGTTAGGATACGGGCAGCAAAGTTTTGGATGTGCAGAGGTTTATGGAGGGTGGAAGGTGAGAGCCAGGCCAGAAGAACTTTGGAATAAACACATTTGGAAGTGACAAAAGCATTTTGTGGCAGATGGGCTGAGGTAGGGACAATGGCGGGAGATGTTAGAGGTGGAAGTAGGCAAGCTTTAAAAATGACAGAGACCACTGGGAGCAGTCAGCATGGTTTTAGAAACAATAGGGATCCCAAATAGGCCCTGCCTCTCTTCTCTGCACTACTTAGCACAGATACAGCTTTTTCTTTTTCTTTATAACTGTTCTCTGTTTCCTGCACCAAAACCCATTTTGAATCCAATCATTAATAAAATTATGCATCACCCTCTAAATCTCTCTCTTTAAACTTGGACCTGTTTGACTGGCCATTTTGATTTGCTCAAATTGCTACATTACCAATAATGAATGAGGAACCAAACACATTACTCATTTCTTTAAACTGGTTTGGGCCATTACACAATTTTGGGGGAAAAATCAATAAATACCGTGCAAATTTGTCGTTTCATTTTAGAAATACTGCGAGATGTTTTCTCTGTGATGGTACGGGGCTTGGGTGCGGAAGAGTTCCAGCTCCTGCTGTCAAACTGTGTGTGCGGCTTGTATTATGGGTCATCTTCACCCTTGTCCAGGGAAATGATAATACCCAGATCTTAAATAAATGGTGTAAATCCAGTGTTGGTGGTAAAGCAAAAAATTACATTTTATAATGTAAGTAACTGAGGATGAGGTTTTTGAAAAGGGGAAGGACAACTTATGTTATTTGCATCTTTAGCAAATTTTGCAAAGTGATGTGAAAAACATCACTAACATATCTATGGGGTTAAAAAGTATAACTAACTTAATGATTTTGGATTTTTACCCCAGACATTTTCCTCAGTTTTACTCCGAGTGTGCTGTTCAATATCTAGGTAGATGTACCTAGCCCAGGGATTGAACAAAGAACCCTTGTCACTGTCCTCACTGGATATACTGTGTGCCCTCATGTGATACCTTGGGACGAAGAATAAACCTTCTATCAGACTGTAGTCTAGGCTATAAACCACTAATCTGTTCTATTGAACAGTAAATAGATAGATGAAAAGTATTAAATGCAAACAGTACCTATTTACAGCAATTACAGACTTTACTATTCTCCCAGGAATACCAAAACAACAAAAGGTACTTCTCCTGTGCTGATACTCAATATTAAGGTCAACCTCAAAGCATGCTTTCTGATTAGCTTTACACGCCAGTTGACTATCACGGTGTCTCTGACATGCCCCTATCCCTGACTGCCTCAGACTGACTGCTGACTGGGAGGAAGTCAGCCTCAGAAATACCATTGAAAACCATTTTAAAGATATATTGGAAGAAAGGACATCAAATAGTTTATTAGGCATTCAGCCATTTACATCATTCAAAATGATGCTTTCACCAAAAATACAGTTGGAAAACAAACATATACTTAAAAAATCCACAGGATAATGGTCTTTGAACTAAATGACTTGACCCCTTACCTGAGACTAAAGTGTTCTGTTCCACCTGCTTTCTGCTGTAACAATCCAATTATCACACAATGGACCAGTGATCAACCATACAATTACTAATTACATATGCATGCACAATTAATGCCCATATAGACAGTGCATTTGTGCCCTGAGCTGTTGTGTATCAAGCAGACTGGTTATTTTCTCTGAGTAATCCTGAGTTTTTAAACCCTGCATGCAATGTGACCAGCAAGACCAATTACCTAATCCATCATATCCCAAGATGCTTCATTTTTGTCACACTAACATACATCTGTGAGGCC
Source organism: Somniosus microcephalus (assembly GCF_052327205.1). NCBI lineage: Eukaryota > Metazoa > Chordata > Chondrichthyes > Squaliformes > Somniosidae > Somniosus > Somniosus microcephalus. The sequence continues at coordinate 270,348,310 of NC_140989.1, read as the reverse complement.
TTTATCTTTCATCAGTAAGAAAAGTGATATTTTTACTTTGAGTCACTCATGATATCCTGCGTTAGTATATCGACTCTATCACACTGCTTGATGAACTGCTGTCGTATGTATTCTCCAGTGAACATCAGAAACCGCGCTCTAGGTCCTGAACTATCTGTAAGCATCACTCAGGATTCTGTTAGTTTCATGAGCCTCAAGTCTTCCTTAAAACCCTCTAATATACAACAGTTATCTTCTGAATATGCAAACAAATTATCCTTGCTAGTTACCATCTCAAAATAATTGCAGCGGATTCATGCAGTATGACCTACTGCTTCTAAAACCAGGTGCCTACTCCTTATGACTGAGAGGGACATGGATAACTAATGCACCTTCTGGAGCGTAACAACTGGAACAGTCATGCTTAACTGCATGTCAAGTGGAGTATGCGTATTATTGAGTGTGATTCTGGGTTGTACATAACCTGCCAACCTGTCTATCTCTAAATTATTGTTTCCTCCAACAATATCCAGCATTCCCATCAGAACATGACAATGAAAAGGGGAGCAGGCTGTGAGAGTTTGCCCATGAGGTCCTGGTATACATGAGTGAATGGAGCAAAAACCAATTTGATTGTGCAAGTATTAACTTGCTATGCTACCTGCTGTGAATGGGAATGGGGGCGGGGACACATAGGACACAAGCCTATATCCACAGCGGCCAATATTTGTGAAAATGTTAGGAGTGAAATGTATGATCAGAAAGTGAGATGAATCACATTTAAATGTTTGGAGCTTAATTAAGAGTGAGAGTTGCCAAAGTAGACACCAAAGTGAGTGTCACTCCAAGAGCGACTTGACAGGTTTGTAGCGTCGAGTGGCACTTAGCTGTAGTCACTTTATGGAAACTGTAACCTCTTTGTGTAAAGCCTCGCTGTAAAACAGTAACTACCTCTTGCACTGCAATCTGTTACTGATGTTTATCACTGTTGGGCGGGTAGCTGAGGTCTGTGTGCATGACCTTGCACAGACCTGCATGGCGGGTTAGTGATTTATGAGACGACGACTCTCATTTCACTTCTTGTTATCTCACAAGGGCAGACTAGCTAAAGCGGACGAAGGTCTCTGTGACGTAGGGGAAACTGGAGGAATGGAATTGTAACTTGTTGAGTGAGCGAACCTGCCTGCACAGTTCATTAAAATACATGTCAACCTCTTATGTCTACTGGCCTTTTCAACAAGCTTTTACAATCAATATCCAGAAAACTACCTTTGGCATCAAAAGTTTAAATCTTAATCCATATTAAACTAAAAAAATATTGAAAGTTAATTAGGTTGCAGCTTACAAACATGACAGTTATGAACCACGGAAATTATTAGTTAAAATCTAAGAGCTTATTGGTGCAGAGCTTGTAAATGATTTCCCTGCCTAAGAGGCAGTTGGTCACGAATACAGAGACTCAGAACCCAGTTTTATGAAGTGAAAACATCGATTTGAAAGTTGTTTCTATAATCCTGGGGTAAGCGGTAGTAAATTCTACGAGTGTTGTGTATTCGGATGTTGATCAGCCCCCGAAACCCATCTATGTAGGTGCCCTGTTCGTGTAGGTGCTCCACTGTCAGAGTGTAACTGGGGGAAGCCTGCAGTAGTTCAATAGTGGCCTTCCATGATTTACCCAGAGGAACAGCCTGAAGCTGGAAGGACACCGTTTGCCACAGCCCCTGGCAAAGACTTAGCATGTCTTCCACTAATGGCTGCGTGTAACCATGGGCAAGTGCTTCAGTTGGCCAGCCTGGAGCTATAGTTACAAAAGGAAATATTTCATTTATGGTTTTGATGAATTGCTTTCCTTCAATGTATCCAGGGGTGCTAAAACTGCCATGAGAGAGGTCCATGCTAACCCAGACAGGCATATGGAGGAGGTGTGTTGTGTAAGCTCGGTGAAGCAGATTCAGGGTTAGGACCAGTGCCTGCTGAGATTTTATCTTCAGGAAGATGCCCCACGGGTTCAATGAACTTAAGACCTGACTTAGAGCTGATTCCAAAGGAAATTCCAATCCATCTTCCAAACTTTCCACCATTGGAATGGCCTCGCTGGCGCTATTAGCTTGGCTCTTCACATTCAGAATAAGCATTCCTCCGTCATTTCCTTAATAAATTGAAAATACAACATTTATATGTTGTGCTCAAGTTGCATCAACTGTTTAAGTTTCCAATTTCACATAACAGCCAAAACTGCACAACGTGTAACCACGTAAAATGAACACCAGCCACTGAGGTAATAAATGAACAGACAAATGGAAGGTGAAATCACTGACCAACTGGTAAAGTGGATAAAGTGGGCCTAACCTCGGTAATGCAGGGATAAAACCCCTGAACCAAGCATTAGGCATCCAAGAAGCTGGCAATTCACTGGACTTCTCAACCATCTGTTCTGCTGCGACAGCCTAGGATGTAACCAGCCGTTCATCCCCTCTGCGTGTCCATTTCATTTACACAAATTATATTGAATCCTTCCATATTTGGTCATCCAAAAAAAAAACCCTCTTGCATTAGTTGTCAGTACAACCTTCTATTATCATAATAGGAGCTCCCACTGTCACATTTGTTTTTCAGCTCACGTAAACAGTGCTGGACTTCTGCCAGAAAGTTGTGATCTGGTCTTGAGGTTTGGCTTCACTCTAGCACTTTATATTGTCTATGGACCCCCTCAGGGTATGACTGCATGATTACCTGCTGCGGCATCTATACTACTCACCCATTACTCAGCCTTCATCAGGCGGGCACACTGCATCTTAGAGAGGCCACAAGGTCACTCTTGTGATTCCCACACATTGAGTTTCAGGCCTGGTGAGGGGTGGTACCAACCTTTCAATGCCTGAATGATAAATGCCTTGGAACTTGAGAGAACGAGCTACCAAAATTGGGAGAGCTGTCCCACAGACTAGTCAAGCAACAGTCTGACATAGTCATACCCACAGAATCATACCTCTCAGCCAATATCCCAAACTCCTCCATCACCATCCCTGGGTAGGTCCTGTCCTACCGGCAGGACAGACCCACCAAGGGTGGCGGCACAGTGGTATACAGTCGGGATGGAGTGGCCCTGGAGTCCTCAACATTGACTCCAGACCCGATGAAGTCTCATGGCTTCAGGTCAAGCATGGGCAAGGTAATCCTGCTGATTACCACCTACCGCCCTCCCTCAGTTGATGAATCAGTACTCCTCCATGTTGAACATCACTTGGATAGGAGCACTGAGAGTAGCAAGGGCACACAATGTACTCTGGGTGCGGGACTTCAATATCCATCACCAAGAGTGGCTCGGTTGCACCACTACTGACCGAGCTGGCCGAGTCCTAAAGGACACAGCTGCCAGTCTGAGCCTGCGACAGGTGGTGAGAGAACCAACACGAGGGAAAAACCTACTTGATCTCGTCCTCACCAATCTACCTGTCGCAGATGCATCTTCCATGACAGCACTGGTAGCAGTGACCACCGTCTTCACACCGAGGACACCCTCCATCGTGTTGTGTGGCACTACCGCCGTGCTAAATGGGATAGATTCAGAACAGATTTAGCAGCTCAAAACTGGGTATCCCTGAGGCGCTGTGGGCCATCAGCAGCAGCAGAATTGTATTCCACCACAATCTGTAACCTCATGGTCCGGCATATCCCTCACTCTACCATTACCATCAAGCCAGGGGACCAACCCTGGTTCAATAAGGAGTGTAGAAGAGTATGCCAGGAGCAGCACCAGTCGTACCTAAAAATGAGCTGTCACAACACTACATGCATGCTAAACAGCAGAAGCAGCATGCTATTGGCAGAGCAAAGCGATCCCACAACCAACAGATCAGAGCAAAGTCTGAGCAGCTACCCTTAACTCCTACTCTCTGTTTTCTAGTCAGTTGGTTATCCATTCTGCTCCACATAATGGTAGTAGGAATATTTAAGTATTTCAACAGCAAATATAATTTATTTTAAACATACAGTAATGCAAAATAATTATTTTTCTTCTAAACAATAATTATAGCAGAATTTTTGCTTAATATTTTAAATAGACTTCAATGGAAATAAAGGGTTAGATGAAGAGGGGTGGGAGGAGTCTCGTGTGGAGTATAAACATTGGCATAGACCAGTTGGGCCAAATGGCCTGTAAATTTTATGTAATTTTATGCAAAAATCGAGAAAGATGTAAAACGGGCTGCCGACTTGCTATCACCTGTTTTACACTATTGCACAAAGTCAAAATCTACCCCTTTGTGCCAAGTATTCTGGCACCACCGTTCCTTGTTATGTCCACAATATTGGAACCATGGGTGTCCCAATGGATATCCTCCTTTATTTTTTTGGAGGAAGATGAGAAGCATTGCGGGAATGTTAGGAAAATTCAACTGCACCACAGGCAAACTGCACCCACTTACCTGTACCCTCCCATCCACATTTACAGGCAGAGGTACATCTACTTGGCAGTGACCTTTCTGAATTTACAGCACAGGCTCAAGGTCATCAGACAACCAGATGCAGAGTTTTGTCATCTGCTGTTAAGACACCTGCAGCTAACATACACCATAGGGTTGGCACTGCTAGTGGCTGAATCAATCTGCTACACACTCACATCTTTGCATCTGACTCCTCCCAGATAGGCCGCAATGCTGTTTTAGGAGGAGGATGCCCTGGAGTGGAACCTGGGCCACCATTCTCACTACAACATTCTGCATCATCATTCGTCAAACTGGGAGGGTCACATTGTTGCATCGTTCCATCACTTGGCCACAGACTTGACTTGATGTGTCCAAATGTAATGTTCCAGCCATTGGGTTTTGTCAGGCATTTTTTACCTCAACAACCCATCCAAAGCCTAAACTGTATATTGAAAGTATTTGCTACTTTTTAAATTCCTGCCAACAAGCGAGCGTCTAACCACCGCCCCTTGACATTCAATGGCATTACCATCACCGAATGTCCCACCATCAACATTCTGGGGGTCACCATTGACCAGAAACTTAACTGGACCAGCCACATAAATACTGTGGCAACAAGAGCAGGTCAGAGGCTAGATATTCTGCGGCGAGTGTCTCACCTCCTGACTCCCCGAAGCCTTTCCACCATCTACAAGGCACAAGTCAGGAGTGTGATGGAATACTCTCCACTTGCCTGGATGAGTGCAGCTCCAACAACACTCAAGAAGCTCGACACTATCCAGGACAAAGCAACCCGCTTGATTGGCACCCCATCCACCACCTTAAACATTTATTCCCTCCACCACCGGCGTACCATGGCTGCAGTGTGTACCATCTACAAGATGCACTGCAGCAACTCGCCAAGGCTTCTTTGGCAGCACCTCCCAAACCCGCGACCTCTTCCACCTAGAAGGACAACGGCAGTAGGCGCATGGGAACACCACCACCTCCAAGTTCCCCTCCAAGTCACACACCATCCTGACTTGGAAGTATATCACCATTCCTTCATCGTCGCTGGGTCAAAATCCTGGAACTCCCTCCCTAACAGCACTGTGGGAGTACCTTCACCACACGGACTCCAGCGGTTCAAGAAGGTGGCTCACCACCACCTTCTCAAGGGCAATTAGGGATGGGCAATAAATGCTGGTCTTGCCAGCAATGCCCACATCCCATGAACGAATAAAAAAAAAACTAACATCTGTCATACGCACTCTTTTTCTGCTTCATCATATTCTCTATCTCTTTTGTTATCCAGGGAACCCTGACTTTAGTTGCCCTGCCTTTCTCCCTAGTGAGAATGTACCTCAACTGTACCTGAACTATTTCCTCTTTAAAGGCAGCCCATTGTTTCATTACAGTTTTGCCTGCCAATCTTTGATTCCAGTTTACCCGGGGCAGATCCGTTCTTAACCCACTGAAATTGGCCTATCCCCAGTTAAACATTTGTACTCTAGATTGCTCCCTGTCCTTTTCCACAGCTAATCTAAACCTTATGATATTATGATCACTGTTCCCTAAATGTTCACCTACTGACACTTGCTCCACTTGACCTACCTCATTCCCCAGAACCAGATCCAGCAATGCCTCCTCCCTCGTCGGGCCGGAAGGTACTGATCAAGAAAGTTCTCCTGAACACACTTCAGAAATTCTTCCTCTTCTCTACCCTTAACACTCTTACGATCCCAGTCTATATTAGGTTAGTTGGAAGTCCCCCATTATTACTACTCTATAGTTTTTGCACCTCGTTGTAATTTCTCTGCAAATTTGCTCCTCCATATCTTTCCCACTATTTGGTGGTCTATAGAATATATCTAGTAGTGTAATGGCACCTCTATTATTTCTTAACTCTAGCCATATAGATTCTGTCCTTGAACCCCTCCAGGACATCCTCTCTCTCCAGCACTGTAATATTCTCCTTGGCCAATACTGCCACACCGCCTCCTATCTTTCCTTCCCTATCTTTTCTGAACACTTTATAACCAGGAATATTTAATACCCAATTCTGCCCTTTTTTGAGCCAGGTCTCAGTTATTGCCACAACATCATATTCCCATATGGCTATTTGTGCCTGCAGCTCACTTACCTTGATAACTACGCTTTGTGCGTTCACATACATACACTGTAAACCCATCTTAGACCATCCTGTATTCCCTCTTAGTTTGGCCACACCTAATATCTTACTATTTCTTACTTTAGTGCTCTCAGCCTCTCCCAATCCTTTGAGCACTTTATTTCCCCTTTCTAATGTTACATCCTGGTGCCCACCTCCCTGCCAAATTAGTTTAAACCCTCCCCAACAGCACTAGCAAACCTCTCCGTGAGAATATTGGTTCCAGCCCTGTTGAGGTGCAACCCGTCCGGCCTGTACAAGTCCCACCTACCCCGGAACCGGTCCCAATGCCCCAGGAATCTAAAGCCCTCCCTCCTGCACCATCTCTCCAGCCACACATTCATCTGCTCTATCCTCCTATTTCTATACTCACTAGCACATAGCACCGGGAGTAATCCAGAGATTACTACCTTTGAGGTCCTGCTTTTTAATCTCTTTCCTAGCTCCCTGAAATCTGCCTGCAGAACCTCATCCCTCTTTCTACCTATGTCATTGGTACCGATATGGACCACGACCTCTGGCTGTTCACCCTCCCACCTCAGAATGTTCTGCAGCCGCTCGGTGACATCCTTGACCCTGGCACCAGGGAGGCAACATACCATCCTGGAGTCACGTCTGTGGCCGCAGAAACGCCTGTCTGCTCCCCTAACTATTGAATCCCCTATCACTATTGCTTTCCTACTCTTCTTCCTCCCCCCCTGTGCAGCTGAGCCACTCGTGGTGCTGCAGACTTGGCTCTGGCTGTACTCCCCAGAGGAACCATTGCCCTCACCAGTACTCAGAATCAAATACTGGTTGGAAAGCGAGATGCACTCAGGGGACTCCTGCACAACCTGCCTGGTCCTCCTCTTCTGTCTGGTGGTCACCCATTCCCTTTCTGCCTGCACACTCTTTAGCTGTGGGTTGACCACCTCCTGAAAAGTGCTATCAACGAAGCTCTCAGCCTCACGGATGCACCGCAGTGTCGCCAGATGCTGCTCAAGCTCCAAAACCCAGAGCTCGAGCTCTTCCAGCTGACGACACTTCCTGCCCATGTGGTTGTCCAGGACACGGGCAGCGTTCTGGAGTCCCCACATGGCACAGGATGTGCATTCCACGGGACTGAGCTGCCCTGCCATGCCTTTACTTAATAGGCTATTTATTAGAAACACTTACCAGCTACTCACCAATCAGCTCCTTCCCTGGTTGTAATGTCACTTTAGCTGTTTTGCAGTTGTTGTTGTTTTCGCTGGAGGTACTCCGCCTCCTCGCTGCCGCCGCTGCTCCAGTCTGCACTCTCTCTGGGCCTCCTGCTGCGTGATGAGGCAGCATAGACGGAGCTTTACTCTTTGAGTGTCTCATGTCCTACCTGACCTGGGAGTGCTTACTGGGGCAGTGTAGCTTTACTTCATGTGTCACATAGTATCAGGGTCTCCATGTTGTGCATGAACATCACAACCTGAAGCTGTGTTTACCTCCTCCATCTGCATGTGTAACTCAATCAGAACCAGAGGAATTTAGAAGCACCCAAGTAGCACAAAATTCATCCCATTCACATCGATTTGGGTGAAGATTTGATACAGATCTGTGAAATTCATTGTGGACTGTGCATTTGACAGAAGAAGGAATGAATGGTGTATATAAATCAACTGCTCCACAGGCAGGGATACAACTCGGCAGAGCATAAGCGCTCTCCACTGTACACGGTAAAACGATCCAGCAATAACCTTGTTTTACTGTTTTTACTTAAACCTATATTTTCTGAGGGTGTTTTATTACTTCTAAGTTTTATTAACTTTCATTTTCATTATTTTCTTTTAGGTTGAGGTTTGGGGCGCCTGTGGCTCAAAATTGTCGTGACTGTAAATCCTGTGGTGTGACCAAGAATGTTGTTAACTACTGAGAATCTTGTTAACTACTGAGAATCTTGTTAACTGCTGAGAATCTTGTTACCTTGAAGTAATTCTGTCAAGTCGAGCTCTGTGTTCCCAATGTCAAACCATTTGATCTGCAGTTCATCGGGATCTTGATGGGGGAAATAGTCCGCGAGCTTCCCGCCGGGGTAAAACCTTCTGCTTCGGTTTGTCTGCACTGTGCACAGTGAAAGTAGATTAACTGCATTAAATTTAATTTTGACTCTCCAGGGAAACTACTTACCAAGTTTACATTCACTTTTTGTTTTCTTCCAAATTTCCCCCACCTCTCCTGGAGAGACTGATTTTTGCAGGACTACAAGTGGCCGTTCTGTGAGTCTAGAGAGTGCATGATGCCAGAATATTCCACCATGTTGGGGGGTGGGGGTTGTGGGAAAGGGGGAAAGAGAGCACAATCAAGTCTAATCCCATCTTCATCCAACAACCACATCTTCCAGCAGGGGGTGACTGGACAGCGATCTGGAACAGACGACCTGGCCTAAAGATAATGGCCCGGATTTTGCGGTAAAAATAACAGCGCTCGTCATTATTAAGGAGTAAATCGGACAGCAACTTCCGGGGACTGCACATGCGCAGTTAAATGTGGAAATCGGGAAGCTGCTGTCCGAGTTGTCCTGCTCCTCCAGAAGCTTCGCTATACCAATATCTCGCCAACAGACTCGGCATTGAAATACATGGAAGTCTTAATTACTGCCAAACAACCTCTCTGGCACTGAAAATGAACTTTTACAAGTGTGGAGTCTCATTCCTTCAGATTTTAATTATTGTTAAAGATTTTTTAAAATTTAAATAAACATTTTTTTTTACTTTTTCATTCTGTCTCTTTTATCTCTCTTAATCCCATCTTTCTTTCCCTCTCTATATCTCGCTTCTGTACCTGATTTGACATTGAATTCACTATTCTAACTTACACTTCCTGGTTCAGACTCTGCACTACTCAGTAAGGATTCTTCAATCTGATTGGTTAAGGAGACACACAGTTGCTGCCCTGTTCACATAGGTCTCAGATCTCATGTAGAGGGCGTTGTGCTGAAATGGCTCTCTAATCACTGCAAATTTCAGTGCAAAAGCTCATAGAAAGTCTGTGGGTAAGTGTAAGTGTAATGATCAGCTGATGCTGTTCATTCGCTGCTAACCGCAGAATCCAGGCAATGAAATCAATTTCCAGCTATCTCACTCGGAGAGGCTGATGTGATGATTGCCGATGTGACGTGCATTTGGGGATGCTGTTTGGAGGTTGGGATGCATTATTGGTGTAATACAGATGGAGCTTTACTGTGCATATATCCCATGGCGCAGCTGGCTGGTGAGTGCTTCTTGGGGCTTTGGTCTGCATTTAAATTGCTGTGCCTGACCTGGGATTGCCCGAATTCAGCTGTGGGTGGGAGTTTGTGGGCAGGAGATTGTGGGCAGCTTTTCCAAGGAGTGGAATCACACAGGAATGAAGTATATTCATGCTGTGACATCACTGTCTCCCTCTCTCCCACCTCACCGCCCCCCACCACACCACCCATCCCCCGCCCAAGACACAGCTGTTACTCAGAGGTTTAATATTCAGACAGCAACCAACAGCAGTACCGTGACCAAAAACACACAGTAAAAAAAAGTTCAAAGTTCACGTAATTGGGTGGTGCGGCTGGTTGGGTTCCGATGCACCATGCCACAAAAAACCTGCTGGAATGGGAAACCTATGAGCAGAACCTGGGCAATCTCCCACAAGGAGGCAGGATGACTGGATGGAGATTCATTGCAGGCTGTGCTCATGTACATTTCAACAGCCAGATCATGGAGGCAATGCCAAGAGCTTCACGGCAGAGCTCTGACCTGGCCTCTTTCCCTAGGGAAGGTGTGTAGTGTGGAAAGAGGAAAAAAAAAGAGTAGAATTAATTGAAATAGACTTGAATACATACATGCAATTTGTTTGAATTCGGACAAAACAGGTTCATAAATGTCGTAATAGATTTGCTCAATGTTGCTGTTGTCTCTGAAGAATAAGAGATCTTCCACAGTGATGGAATCAATTGATCCCTGCCACAGAGTGAGGCTGTACCTAAGGACATACACAAACAATCATTAGAGACGAGATAGGCAGACTGCTTGAGAACATCGCTGAACTTTTCTGTAAGTTGCCACATGCAAAGAGTCACAATAATACATTTTTCTAATTTTCTTCCGTCATCTCCTGAAGATACTTATTGGTGCAAAGGTTGCAATTCCAGGGCCACCTGCAGCCCTCTGTGGCCATGCCCAAGCACTGTACCTCGTGCTCGTTTTGCCAGGCAGTGTCAGCAAGCCTTTCAATCATGGGAGCCTTCATAACTGGTGCCTGAGCTGTTCTCATCTCAGTCTCCTGGATGAGCAATTTTCCAGTTCAATTCTCCAGATAGAGACCAGAAGTGTAAACTCTAGTGGATATATACCCCTCCCTAGTCTGGGGGGGGTGGTGATTAGTGGATATATACCCCTCCCTAGTCTGGGGGGGGTGATTAGTGGATATATACCCCTCCCTAGTCTGGGGGGGGGGTGATTAGTGGATATATACCCCTCCCTAGTCTGGGGGGGGGGTGAGTCCAGTGGATATATACCCCTCCCTAGTCTGGGGGGTGAGTCCAGTGGATATATACCCCTCCCTAGTCTGAGGGGGAGTGATTAGTGGATATATACCCCTCCCTAGTCTGGGGGGGGGGGTGATCAGTGGATATATACCCCTCCCTAGCCTAGGAGGTGACTCTAATGGATATATACCCCTCCCTAGTCTGGGGGGGTGGTGACGCTAGTGGATATATACCCCTCCCTAGTCTGGGGTGGTGAGTCCAGTGGATATATACCCCTCCCTAGTCTGGGGTGGGTGACTCTAGTGGATATATACCCCTCCCTAGTCTGGGGGGGTGATTGGTGGATATATACCCCTCCCTAGTCTGGGGTGGGTGACTCTAGTGGATATATACCCCTCCCTAGTCTGGGGTGGTGAGTCCAGTGGATATATACCCCTCCCTAGTCTGTGGTGGGTGACTCTAGTGGATATATACCCCTCCCTAGTCTGTGGTGGGTGACTCTAGTGGCTATATACCCCTCCCTAGTCTGGGGGGGTGATTAGTGGATATATACCCCTCCCTAGTCTGGGGGGGGTGATTAGTGGATATATACCCCTCCCTAGCCTAGGACGTGACCCCAGTGGATATATTCCCCTCCCTAATGGGGTATGCTGAGGATGATTGCAGGACAAATGCACGATTTGACGTTGTACTAAGTGATACAGACAAAGATTTCCGTCAATGCAGTAGGGGCTGCTCTTCTGAGTTTTGTATCTGACCTGCAGCTAAATCTGGAGCACTGGACACTGACTGGTTGCCCAGAGCATTGCCTTCCCCAGCACTGACACATTCACAACACAGTACACAGGCCCTGGGCTACCATGGAAACAGTGTAAATGGCTGACACGCCGTTACCCCGTTACCCAGCGTTCTCCCAGTCTCCTGCCAACATTCCTGGGGATTCTCCAATCTCCTACAGAATTACAGCCTTACAATCTACTTCTGACACCCACTTGTTTTTGTGCTTAAAACAAAAGCAAATGATCCAATAATTTAATTTAACCAATATAAATAGCACAGCAAGGTGGGAACTTCGTAAAATAAAATGAATTCTGAGATCATTTGAATTAAGCAACTTTGAATTAAAAGGATGTAAATGTAAATTGTAACACTGGCTGTTCAGAGGGGGAGAAAACTATTTTATCAGCAACAAACTAATATAGATCTTTTTTCTTCTGAATGCAATGGTTGTATTTAAAGGATTAAAATTAATGATTTTGTGTTGATTCTGGCCGTGAGTCAAGCAAACTATTAACCAACCATTCAGTCTCATTCCAGAGCTGTGCATTCACAAGATGGGCGCCCATGATTAACATTCACCCACTACAGCGAGTGACAGTGCTAATTATATCTAATTACTAAATAAACAAATAATCCAGGGAACACTCACGTGTCTCATCATCTTACCATTAACAGCTGCCAGATAGCAGGGAGCAAAACTAAATTCAAACTTATCCTTCTTGTGTTATTATATCCCCCGCCCCCCCGGTTACCAGCCTACACATCATAGCCATTGGACACATGCCCATTTTTAAAGAGAGGGGCATGCCCAAGATTGGCATGCAGTACAGCACATTGGGCATCCTAGTGTCTGAATTCAACTCCGCCACTGTGAGGAGGAGACGACCTGGGGCGTGTTTCTGACGCAACTCCTACCAACCACATACATTAGCAGAGACCTGGGAACAAGTCATCTCCCTGGCCTCGCCCAACAGCAGGGCTGTTGTGTAAGAAGCACTCTTCTGACAATGTGACCAGAATGATTTGACTTTCAAGCCACTTTCGATAACACCCAAAGCTGTTTCTAAATGGCCCCATTTTAATTTGGAAAGCAACATCCCTGAGCCAGGTCCTGATGCTAAATCTGACTCCCTTAACTGACAACACCCACCCCCTTCCCAGCAACAGACTCATTGACGATATTCCCTCTATTTTTTTTTCGTACACGGTCCCTTTAAATTTGCTGCGTGGCCGATGCACAGCAGCAGATGCGCGGTATCTCTTCCAGCGGGAGCAGCTGGTGAGCGGCCTATGTGGGACCTGCCGATTGATAGGGGAACATTGCTCATTGACCTTATTTTTCATGGATCTCCAAGTCTTGCACTGAGATAAGGGAGTTTACTTTAACAGCATAAGCACGACGAGGTGATCTGTTTCACATTCACTCACTCACAAACCTACACTCACTCACAAATCTACACTCACCCACTCACAAATGTACACGCACTCACTCACAAATGTACACGCACTCACTCACAAATGTACACGCACTCACTCACAAATGTACACGCACTCACTCACAAATGTACATGCACTCACTCACGCCCCAGAATCCAAATTAAACTGCATCAATATAAAAACAGCTAAAATAAACATAATGGCTTTGTTAGTTAAGATTCCTTTGCAGTTACCTTGGTGACTGACTGAGTAGCCAACTAAAATGTGGCCAAGCTGGCTTCAACAGCACAGTTCGGACAGGGAACGTGACACGTTGCGGTAAACCCTTAACCAGGCCGTACATCTCTTCCACCATCTTTCGAGTGTAGGGTTTGGTTGCGATCAGAGGTAAGTACAGCGACATCCAGCCAGGGGAGAGGATGACGTTTGGGAACTTCTGCTGAATAAGACCCAGGAACCTACATGAAACATTTTACAGATCAGATTAGAATCAGAAACCATTCAGCAAGAATTCAATATAAGAACATAAGAAGTAGGAGCAGGAGTAGGTCATTTGGCCGCACGAGCCTGCTCCGCCATTCAATAAGATCATGGCTGATCTGATCTTGGCCTCAACTCCACTTTCCTGCCCGCTCCCCATAACCCTTGACTCCCTTATCATTCAAAAATCTGTCTATCGCCACCATAAATATGTTCAATGACCCAGCCTCCTCAGCTCTCTGGAGAAGAGAATTCCAAAGATACCTGACCCTCAGAGAAGAAATTCCTCCTCATTTCCGATTAAAAAGGGTGCCCCCTTATTCTGAAACTATGCCCCCTAGTTCTAGAATCCCCCACGAGGGGAAACATCCTCTCTGCATCTACTCTGTCAAGCCCCTTCAGAATCTTATATGTTTCAATAAGATCCCCTCTCATTCTTCTAAGCTCCAACAAGTATAGGCCCAACCTGCTCAACCTTTCTTCATAAGACAACCTCTTCATCTCCAGAATCAACCTCATAAACCTTTGCTGAATTGCCTCCAATGCAAGTATATCCTTCCTTAAGTAAGGAGACCAAAACTGCACACAGTACTCCAGGTGTGGTCTCACCAACGCCCTGTACAGTTGTAACAGGACTTCCCTACTTTTATACTCCATTCCCTTTGCAACAAAGGCCAAAACTCAATTTGCCTTCCTAATTACTTGCTGTACCTGCATGCTAACTTTTTGTGATTCATGTACAAGGACCCCCAGATCCCTCTGTACCTCAGCATTTTGTAATCTCTCCCCATTTAAATAATAATTTGCTTTTTTATTTTTCCTACCAAAGTGGATAACCTTGCATTTTCCAACATTAAATTCCATCTGCCAGATTTTTGCCCACTCACTTAGCCTATCTATATCCCTTTGGAGATTCTTTGCATCCTCCACACAATTTACTTTCCCACCTAGCTTTATATCATCAGCAAATTTGGCTACATTACACTCAGTCCCTTCATCCAAGTCATTAATATAGATTGTAAATAGTTGAGGCCCCAGCACCGATCCCTGCGGCACCCCACTAGTTACAGTTTGCCAACCTGAAAATAACCCATTTATCCCGACTCTCTCTTTTCTATTAGTTAGCCAAACCTCTACCCATGCCAATATATTACCCCCAACCCCATAAGAACATAAGAACATAAGAAATAGGAGCAGGAGTAGGCCAATCAGCCCCTCGAGCCTGCTCCGCCATTCGATAAGATCATGGCTGATCTGATCCTAACCGCCAATCTACTATCACAGAACCATCTCCTGAATCTAACAGAATTAGACACACGAAATAGGAGCAGGATCAGGCTACACGGCCCCTGGGCCCACTCCGCTACCCACAGGGCCATGTCCGATCCGAAGCTAGACTCATGTCCAAATTCCTGCCCGCTCCCCGTAACCCTTAATTCCCTTTACTTCTAGGAAACTGTCTATTTCTGTTTTAAATTTATGTAATGATGTAGCTTCTACAGCTTTTTGGGGCAGCATATTCCATGGACCTACCACCCTCTGAGTGAAGTAGTTCCTCCTCATCTCAGTTTTGAAAGAGCAGCCCCTTATTCTAAGACTATGCCCCCTAGTTCTAGTTTCACCCATCATCGGGAACATCCTCCCCGCATCCACCCGATCCAACCCCTTCACAATCTTATATGTTTCAATAAGATCGCCTCTCATTCTTCTGAACTCCAATGAGTAGAGTCCCAATCTACTCAACCTCTCTTCATATGTCCATCCCCTCATCCCTGGGATTAACCGAGTGAACCTTCTTTGTACTGACTCGAGAGCAAGTATGTCTTTTCTTAAGTATGGACACCAAAACTGTATGCAGTATTCCAGGTGCGGTCTCACCAATACCTTGTACAACTGAAGCAATACCTCCCTATTTTTATATTCTATCCCCCTAGCAATGAAAGCCAACATTCCATTGGCCTTCTTGATCACTTGCTGCACCTGCATACTAACCTTTTGAGTTTTGTGCACCAGGACCCCCAGATCCCTTTGTACTTCAGTACTTTCCAGTTTCTTGCCATTAAGATAATAACTTGCTGTGGTAAACCACTGTTGTTGTTGTTGTTGTTGTTGTTGTTACACACTGTTGTACCTATGCATGCCTCAACATGTCTCGGCTGGCTCCACCCACACAGGCCCAGGTATAAAGGTGATTGACCTGCAGCCCCCTGCCTTCTTGGAACCCAGTCAACCATGAGAGGCATGCTCTGTTCTTTGCTAATAAAAGCCTTTAGTTACTCTCTTAACTCTCAGTCTTTTATGAGTAATTGATAGCGCATCAATTTTATTAGCAAAAACAAAATGTCGACATTTGCTGAACAGCAGGCTGCTGCACCAAACGCTGAACAGCAGGCTGCTGCACCAAACGCTGAACAGCAGGCTGCTGCACCAAACGCTGAGCAACAGGAGCTGCTGCGAGCCCTCAGACCAACATGCCTGGACCTAGACCCCCAAGAAGCGGGTTCGGCTACCAAATTCGCGCATTGGCTGCGTTGCTTCGAGGCCTACCTGCAAGCCTCAACTGTGACCCTGGACAAAAACAAGTTGGAAATCCTGGCCTCAAAGGTGAGCCACCAAGTTTATACAATAATCCAGGACGCGACGACCTACGCGGCGGCTATCGGTCTGCTAAAAGGGCAATACGCACGCCCGGTAAATACGGTCTATGCCCGGCACCTCTTAAGATCCCGCAGACAGCAGCCCGGGGAATCGGTGGAGGCCTTCCTACGGGCACTACGGATACTCGGCCGAGACTGCGACTGCAAAGAAGCATCAGCCGCAGCACACACGGAGGGACTGATCCGAGATGCTTTCATTGCGGGTCTAAGGTCCGACTACTCCCGGCAGAGACTGTTGGAAAAGGGAGAAATGGACCTGAGAAAGGCAGTGTCCCTCGCGCTCTCGCTCGACGCGGCCCACAGGAATATGGATGCCTTCTCCCCTAACCGCTCCGCAACGTGGACGCCACAACCTTGGGTCATGGGACCGCCACCTTCAACTGCTGCTGCGATGTCCAAGGCACAGAAATGTTATTTTTGTGGCCAGGCAAAACACCCCAGAGCACGCTGCCCGGCGAGAAACGCTACCTGCTCCGGCTGCGGGAAGAAAGGACACTATGTCAGCGCCTGCAAAGGTAAAACCGCTAACGCCAGCAGCGCCGCGTGCGAACCGTGGGGGCAGCCATCTTGTCCGCCATCTTGGGCTCCCCCAGCCGCGTGGGGATCGGGACCATGGGCGCCGCCATTTTGTCCGCCATCTCGGACGTCTCCAACTTCAACCACGGGGGACCCGGACTCAACCACCGCCTCATCTGACGACCACATCGACTCGCTTGACCATACGCTGGCCTCCGTGACGCTGGACCAATCTCTCCCTCATCAACTGTCCAGGTCCATGATGGACATTAAGGTAAACGGCCGCGCCACTACCTGCCTTTTTGACAGCGTGAGCACGGAAAGCTTTATCCACCCCGACACGGTGCGGAGTTACTCTCTCCCGGTCCTGCCGACGCGACATCGGATCTCTTTGGCTTCCAAAGCCCAGTCAGCGGACGTCGGTGGCTACTGTGTAGTGACCCTTTCAGTAAGGGGCACAGAATACAAACATTTTAAACTCCTGGTCCTGCCCCATCTTTGCGCTGCCGTTCTACTGGGGTTGGATTTTCAGTGCAACCTTAAGAGTGTCACATTAGCGTACGACGGACCCCTCCCCCCACTCACAGTCTGCAGCCAGCAGCTTTTAAATCGCCCGCCGCGCACCATTTGCAGCCTTTCCACCCTTAAAGTCCCCCCCCCCTCCTTGTTCGCTAACCTCACCCACGACTGTAAGCCCATCGCTACCAAAAGCAGGCGTTACAGTGCCGGGGATAGGAGCTTCATTAAATCCGAGGTAGCAAGACTCCTGAAGGAAGGGATTATTGAAAGTAGCACCAGCCCATGGCGAGCACAAGTGGTGGTAGTGAAGACTGGCGAAAAACAGCGCCTAGTTATTGACTACAGCCAGACGATCAATCGCTACACCCAGCTAGATGCATACCCACTCCCCCGCATATCTGACACGGTCAATCAGATAGCACAATACCGGGTGTTCTCGACGATTGATCTGAAGTCGGCATACCACCAGCTCCCCATCAGGGCTGAGGACCACCAGTACACAGCTTTTGAAGCTGACGGTCGTCTCTACCACTTCCTCAGAGTTCCCTTCGGCGTCACCAACGGGGTTTCAGTCTTCCAACAGGAGATGGACCGGATGGTCGACCAGAACGCGCTCCAGGCCACTTTCCCCTATCTAGACAACGTCACCATCTGCGGCCGCGACCAGCAGGACCATGATGTTAATCTAGAGAAATTCCTCCGTACGGCCCAGCGGCTGAACCTAACATACAACAAGGACAAATGTATGTTTCGTACCAAGCGCCTTGCCATTCTTGGCTGTGTAGTGGAGAACGGAGTCATCGGCCCCGACCCCGACAGGATGCGCCCCCTTATGGAGCTCCCCCTCCCCCACTGCCAAAAAGCACTGAAGAGATGCCTAGGGTTTTTCTTGTACTATGCTCAGTGGGTGCCGAACTATGCGGACAAAGCCAGACCCCTCATCAAGTCCACCGCCTTCCCCCTGACAGCAGAGGCCTGTGCAGCCTTCACTCTCATAAAAGGAGATATTGCGAAGGCCACAATGCACGCAGTGGATGAGTCCACCCCTTTCCAAGTGGAGAGCGACGCTTCCGACTTTGCCCTAGCTGCAACCCTTAACCAGGCGGGGAGACCCATGGCCTTTTTCTCAAGGACCCTCCAGGGCCCCGAGATTCGACACTCCTCTGTCGAAAAGGAGGCCCAGGCCATTGTGGAAGCTGTGCGACATTGGAGGCATTACCTGGCCGGAAAACGATTTACCCTGCTCACTGACCAGCGTTCAGTAGCTTTTATGTTTAATAATAAGCAGAGGGGCAAAATCAAGAACGACAAGATCTTGAGGTGGAGAATCGAACTCTCCACCTACAATTACGATATCTTGTACCGGCCCGGGAAACTCAATGAGCCCCCAGATGCCCTATCACGTGGTACATGCGCCAACGCGCAGGTCGATAGACTGAAGACCCTCCACAATGACCTCTGCCACCCGGAGGTCACCAGGTTTTTTCACTTCATCAAATCCCGTAACCTGCCCTACTCCATCGAGGAGGTCAGGACCATGACCAGGAACTGCCAAATCTGTGCCGAGTGCAAACCGCATTTTTATAGGCCAGACAGAGCAAGCCTGATCGAAGCCACGCGCCCCTTTGAACGGCTGAGCGTCGATTTTAAAGGGCCCCTCCCCTCCTCCGACCGCAATGTGTACTTCCTCAACATAATTGATGGGTACTCCCGTTTCCCGTTTGCCATCCCTTGCTCAGACATGACCAGTACCACGGTCATTAAATGTCTGAATGACCTCTTCGCCTTGTTCGGTTTCCCTAGCTATATTCATAGCGACAGGGGCTCATCCTTTATGAGCGACGAACTCCGGCAGTACCTGCTCTCGAGAGGTATCGCTACAAGCAGGACCACCAGCTACAACCCCCGGGGGAATGGCCAGGTGGAAAGGGAGAACGCGACGGTCTGGAAGGCAGTCCTTTTAAACTTGAAATCTAAGGGCCTCCCGACCTCTCGCTGGCAGGAAGTCCTCCCTGCGGCGCTCCATTCCATTCGGTCACTGCTCTGTACAGCCACCAATGCTACCCCTCACGAGAGAATGTTCTCCTTCCCCAGGAAGTCCACATCGGGGACCTCGTTACCGACATGGCTGACTTCTCCAGGACCCGTCCTACTGCGGAAGCACGTGAGGTCCCATAAGACAGACCCCCTGGTCGAGAGGGTGAGCCTCCTCCATGCCAACCCTCAGTATGCTTACGTGGTGTACCCGGACGGGCGGGAGGACACAGTCGCCATACGAGACCTCGCACCTTCGGGTGCTCCCGAAACACCCCCCTCGCCATCCACCACTACCCATGCCTACCCCCAGTACGCTTACATAGCGTACCCGGACGGGCGGGAGGACACAGCCCCCACACGAGATCTCGCACCTTTGGGTGCCCCTGAAACACTACCATTGCCATCCACCACTACCCACAACCCAACCCCGCTAGACGGCATGCCGCAGCCCCAGGACCCATCATTGACCACCCAACCACTCAATGAGACGCCAGACTCAACGTTGGATGCTGCACCATCACCGCCGCCACCACGACGATCAGGACGGCATACAAGGCCACCTGATAGACTTACTTACACGAACCTTTAGTACACTTCACCCCGCCGGACTCAATTTTAAACAAGGGGTGAATGTGGTAAACCACTGTTGTTGTTGTTGTTGTTGTTACACACTGTTGTACCTATGCATGCCTCAACATGTCTCGGCTGGCTCCACCCACACAGGCCCAGGTATAAAGGTGATTGACCTGCAGCCCCCTGCCTTCTTGGAACCCAGTCAACCACGAGAGGCATGCTCTGTTCTTTGCTAATAAAAGCCTTTAGTTACTCTCTTAACTCTCAGTCTTTTATGAGTAATTGATAGCGCATCACTTGCTCTACGATTTTTCCTGCCAAAGTGCATAACCTCACACTTTCCAGTATTGTATTCCATCTGCCAAATCTCTGCCCACTTACTTAGCCTGTCTATGTCCCCTTGCAGGTTTTTTATGTCCTCATCACTCACTACTTTCCCTCCCATCTTAGTATCATCTGCCAACTTTGATATATTACACTCGGTCCACTCCTCCAAATCGCTCTTATCTTGTGTAGTAACCTTTTATGTGGCACCTTATCGAATGCCTTCTGGAAATCCAAATACACATCTACTGGTTCCCCTTTATTCACCCTGCTTGTTACATCCTCAAAGAACTCCAGCAAATTTATTAAGTGTCTGTTTAACATATAGGCCTTCCTGCAGCCAGGGACTGCTTCTCCTGGAGCCTCCTGTGTGCATGCTCCATTCTGGTTGTGGAGCTCCAAAATATCAGTAAAGCACTGGTCAGTCCTAGGACTTTTTAAAATGCATTCTGGGGCTATGGGCATTGCTGGTCAGGCCAGCATTTATTGCCCATCCCTAGTTTCCCTTGAGAAGGTGGTGGTAGGCCTTCTTCAACTGTTGCAATCTGTGTGTTGAAGGTGCTCCCACTGTGCTGTTAGGGGGTTCCAGGATTTTGACCCAGCGACTATGAAGGAACGGCAATATATGTCCAAGTCAGGATGGTGTGTGACTTGGAGAGGAACTTGGAGGTGATGGTGTTTCCATGCACCTGCTGTCCTTGTCCTTCTAGGTGGTGAAGGTTTGGGAGGTGGCTTCGAAGAAGCCTTGGTGAATTTTTGCAGTGCATCTTGTAGACAGTACACACTGCAGCCATAGTGGAGGGAGTGAATGTTTAAGGTGGTGGAAGGGCTGCCGATTAAGAGGGCTGCTTTGTTCTGGATGGTGTCAAGCTTCTTGAGTGTTGTTGCAGCTGCACCCATCCAGGCAAGTGGAGAGTATTCCATCACATAACTGACTTGTGCCTTGTGGAAAGGCTTTGGGGAGTCAGGAGGTGATTCACTTGCTGACATTTGCTAGGCATCTGTGTGCTGGTACTAAATTGAGAACTTACAGGTTAGCCAGCTAAGAATATTTGAAATCACTTTCTCAGTCTAAAGAGTTAAGAATAAACCATATAATTCCCTTGTAAGCAAACAGCAGGTAAAAGATTACACGTCTTTTCTGATGTCACAGTGCAGCAATAACCCTTTTGGAGATGTCATCCCTCAGCAGGAACAGGATACATACAGCCAGCTGAGACTGGCAGAGAAAATAGTTCAAACGAAGGAGCAACATGAAACACAAAAATGCTGTTTAAATCACAAGCCGCTCCCAGTGAGTGATTCCCAGCTACAGTATTACCCAGTCACAAGGTACATGGTTATAAACTGGCAGAGTTTCATTTTCCTAGTTTATGATAGATTAGGTTCACTCTGTTACTCACACTCACAGGCATTCATTACTATTTAGTTCGGTAAACTGGCAAAATCCCTGGATCAGAATCCAGTCAATGACTACCGTCCGAACCTCTTAATTAATTGTCTGCCTGTCACCCAGTCCAGGAATTCATTATTCTTTATGTAAATCATCCAAACTCCAGCATAGCTTCCAGTCTGCAACTCACAGTCAGCTATTATATACTAGGAACTAGATTTTTAGCAGAAGGCTATAATTACATTGGACAGGAACTAGCATTGTGTAAAATAATTGGGACAAATGTATGTTCCTCCCACTCCGAGTACATTTGATGTGTAAACTGGGTTTCTGCCAAAATTACAGTGGCAGAGTGGGGAGAAGCTCTGAGGAAATTAACCCATAGGCTCTTACAGACATGTGACAGGGATACAGCCGCAGTTACATCATGTGACAGGGATACAGCCGCAGTTACATCGTGTGACAGGGATACAGCCGCGGTTACATCATGTGACAGGGATGCAGCCGTGGTTTCAGCGTGTGATTGTTATTAAGGAACTGAAATATCTGATGAGAAAATATTTCAAGAATTTCACTAAACATTTGAATTTTTTTAATGTTACTTGAACAAGACACAGACAGTATCCAGAAAACATTCTACAAATAGCCCATTGTCTGACGAGAGGAGATTTAAAACTAGAGAACCGTTCCTAAATTATTTAATGTAAGAAGTCACACAACACCAGGTTATAGTCCAACAGTTTTATTTGAAATCACAAGCTTTCGGAGCGCTGCTCCTTCGTCAGGTGAAGTGGAGAGATGCCTATAGACACAGATTATATAGTCAGAGAATAATGCCAGATGATTACAGGTAATCTTTCTAACTGCCATTTATCACACCTCAGCAGAGAGATAAGCACAGCAATCAAAGGTGTGGATGGTGTCCAAACAGGTCAGTCAGGAAAACATTACATCAAAGAACAATGAGGTGGGGTCACAAGGGGTCAAATGTTGCAGATGCTGGGGTCTGTATGGCACAGTTATGGCACAGTTTATACGGTAGACTCTCTTGACCAGTTCTAAGTCCTCACAAGCTTTGTCACCTAGTAGTGAATCAAGTCCTTCAGCCACAGCAGAAAACATGAGATGATGCACTTTGTCTTTGACTGTCACTTTAAGTGTGCATACACCTAAGCTATCTATTTTCTGTCCATTATAGTTCTTCAGTAGTACTGACTTTTTCTGTATTTTGGGCTTTTCTTTCATATTTTTAATGTCACTCATACTGATTAAGTTTGCTTTTGCCCCAGTGTCTAGTTTCAATGTAACTAATGCTCCATTTACCTGCAGTGGCATCATCCATTTGTCCTCTTTTACTGCATTAACTTTATGTTCAGCATTGTCCGTTCCTGAGGGCTGCACATTTTCTGTATCCTTTTCCTTATTGTCACATGACACCATTCCTACAAAAAATGTCTCACTTAAATCAGTGTCCTCAATCACATTGACTTGTTGCCCTTTCTTTGTTTTTACTTTTGAAAAGCATTTTTTGGCAAAGTGATTCTTTCCATTACATTTTGTGCGCATTTTCCCAAACGCAGGGCATTGTCTTGACTGGTGCTGGTAACCACAGCGTTTACAATTAAAAATTCCACCCTCCGATTGCTTTGCATTTCTGTTCTGCCCATGTTTCTTCCCCTTGCAGAACACAGCACCAACAGCAGCACAGTCACTCATTACAGTCGCATTATTATTAATTTCACTGAAAGTCTTCGCGTGCTTCTGAGCTAGCTCACTGGCATGGCATATTTTCACAGCATCCTCCAATGTTAGTTCGGTTTCTCTCAACAAACGTTCCCTGACTTTCTTATCATGAATACCAAACACAATCTGGTCACAAATCATGGATGATTTCAGTACAGAGAAATTACATGTCAGACAAAAAACATTTTTTTTGCTGGAAATCACAGCAGGTCCGGCCGCATCTGTGTAGAGAGAACAAGCCAACGACGACTCGAGTCTGGATGACCCTACATCAGGTGGGGTTACACAGATGCGGCCGGACCGGCTGTGATTTTCAGCAAAGAAAATGTTTTTTGTCTGTTTTTTGTTTTTCATACAGACCCCAGCATCTGCAACATTTTACCCCTTGTGACCCCACCTCATTGTTCTTTGATGTAATGTTTTCCTGACTGACCTGTTTGGACACCATTCACACCTTTGATTGCTGTGATTATCTCTCTGCCGAGGTGTGATAAATGGCAGTTAGAAAGATTACCTGTAATCATCTGGCATTATTCTCTGACTATATAAGCTGTGTCTTTATGCATCTCTCCACTTCACCTGACGAAGGAGCAGCGCTCTGAAAGCTTGTGATTTCAAATAAAACTGTTGGACTATAACCTGGTGTTGTGTGACTTCTTACATTTGTCCACCCCAGTCCAACACCGGCATCTCCACACCATAAATTATTTAAGTGAAGCATTAGCTTTTATAGGCATCTGCTCAGGGCAGTGTTCAAGGAGCAGCTTCTACAGGGGGGAGAGAGCTATGAAGTGTGAGGGAATTAAAAAATAATCTCTTTTGTTCCCTCCTCTCAATGGAGGTGCTGATGCATGCTGGGCTACCGTTCCATAGCACACTCTCCAGTGCCTAACCCAAGTATTGGCCTAGACAGCAAGTGTTCACAGGATATTTGACCATTTGGAGTATTACCACTGAGCCCAACGACGTTCACAGAAGATCTCAGTTAATTGCTCAGCACATGCCATGTGAGCAGGGACAGAGGTAGAGTGAGCTGGGACACACACACACATGGAAATCCAATCAATTCTTGGCCCGACTGCTGCCTGGCACCAAGCATCTGATGATTGCAGCAAGTCCATTCATCACCCTGCATGGTCACAACACGGGGTCTCGGCCCAGACGTGATGTTGGCAAACAACTTCAGAAGAGTTTCACATGTTGGGCCCTGCCATTGCAATTCCTTGTTGCCACTTCTACATTCGGAAAAATTTAAGCGCAATAAAAAATCAACTGGTTTCTGTGAGGTTTCTCAGCAACAAGTGATGTGTTACGATAGTGTGACTGAGGGAACAGGGATGAGCTTCACATTGGCTGTTAAGTAAAAATTAGTGCCCAGTAACTGCGACAGTGGTTTTGAAAATGGCAGCACTGAGGTTAAAGTTACCTGGAGGCGTTGACGGGCCGCATGAATCCCGGGATGTTTGGGCCAATCAGAATGTCAGCATTTAACCAGACCGGCCTGTTGATCCTGATTTCATTAGATTTCTTCACCAGGATGTCCAGGGAGGGGTTCACTGCCTCAATGCTTTTGAAATCCAACTTGATACCTAGGAAAAATGATATTAATATTACTTCTTCAGAGCCTTTGATATGATTGTTGAACCCTTTCCCACTCAATGGTGTCTATGTTTTGGGCCCCTTGTATATTGCAGAACTGCTTAATATTCTGGAGCTTCTGATGCTGTGTAATCCACCTTGTCTACATTGCAGGGTAGATTCAAAAGCACCAGTGGCAACAGAGAAACAGTTGCATTAGCAAGCTTGCGTCTGCAAAGAATGGTTTAAAATAGCAATTGTGACCTTCAGTTTCTGAACGCAGACCCTCCCCAATGTTTGGGAAGGTTCATACAGACCAGCCACGTAAAAACTGCAGTGCTGGACTGTATGTGGAAGGTTGCATGTTCATTCCAACTACATCCAGAAAATACACTGTCCACCGCTAGTGGCAGCCATTAGATCCCCCGCTGTCGGCACTACTGCCCCAAGCTGTCCTGCACCATTAGTAACAGCCATTAAATCCATCCGTGGAGGCACTAGCTTTAGAAGACACCTCCTGAGGTCCCCCCTTGCTCCTGCAACAGCAATAGCACCTCCTCTCCTACTTTACCACTACTGCTGAGGTAAGCATTAGTGCAGTCAGCGTTAGTGCTGTAATAGAAAGGGGCACTGATCTCCGCTCGATAAGGAGTCATGGAATAGGATGCAAAGTATAACATCGGGTAAATAATTGGCTTAAAAAGAACATTGATTGTAGCTTGAAATGGCAAGTTCTCAGCCTGGAACATGTTATGAGTGAAGTATGAGGGCCGGTCTAGGGAATGCTTACTATTTTGAATATATTGTAGGAATTGACGAATTCCTAACTAAGAACTGAGGTCGACTCAGGCGATCAAACAAACAGGTTTTTAATGCAAAACTAAACGAGTTTAAACAGTTTGTTGAGATCGACACAGGAGAACCACGAAAACAGGTCTGTACAAGTTGAAGCTTCCATGAGGACTGCTAGGGCAGTCCCGTGGATGGCGTCATGACGTCATCAAGCTTTTCCCGCGCTTGGGTGGTCACGTGATTAGCGGCATGACATCATCGCGTTTGCCCGTGCTTTTAAAGGGACCACGCCCCGTACATGCAAACAGTATGTACAAACACAGAAATCACTAACAGACTGGTACAGGCTTAGATTGGAGTAAAACATCGTTAAAGGGAATTATATACAGTTGTTCTGAGTCTCTTAGTGGCTCCGCCACAATATATTAATTAATGACTTTGACACGAGCATTGCAAGCTAAACTTCCTAATGACGTTTTGAAGATTAGGAAGTGGGCTGAGGAAGATAATCCAGGCTAGTCGTTCACTATGGTGAAGGATTCAAATACCAGGTTAAAAATGAGGATGTTGGGATTAAGAAGGCAAGCCAAGTGAGTAGGTGGGGTTGACTTACGAGAAAGGGAGAAGTTTGATTAGGTTTGTGGTCCTTTCCTAGTCCTAAAAAAATGTTATGTTTTTGTATCTTGGAAACTGCAGAGTGAATAGGCTGAGTTGCTGTGTTTTTTTAGCAGATGAAAAGCTGGCTGATTTACCGACACATATTTAACAGATGTCTGTAATCAACATTATTACAAATTCAACTGATCAGTCCCACATGCACAGGAATGAAAGCTGCACCCAATGCCTTTTTACTGTTCACTCTTCAGAAAAGCTTATTGTAAAAAAAAAGAACAAGAAATGACTTCTCATTTCACCAAGAATGAAATGCATCAAAGAATAATTTGTTCCAACCTGCTGTTATCACTGTCTGTTGTCCATAGGCATCAGTTAGTGACCAGTACACTAACATGAGTCTGCCCCTCAGGCAGCCTTGAGCCAGCAATAAGATGCAACAGTACGAGATTATTAAAGGGGGATTTTCTTCATGGAAAAGCATTTGGCAAATTCTCAGTGATTTGTGCAAACACATGATACAATGACAACTTGTGTTGAAACTAATTATCATGCTGTTGATTTTATTGTGACAAAGATGATGAATATCACGTCTGACTATTCTTCCTCCCTTCCCCCA
The DNA here is from genome assembly GCF_052327205.1 of Somniosus microcephalus. Taxonomy (NCBI): domain Eukaryota; kingdom Metazoa; phylum Chordata; class Chondrichthyes; order Squaliformes; family Somniosidae; genus Somniosus; species Somniosus microcephalus. The sequence continues at coordinate 270,321,227 of NC_140989.1, read as the reverse complement.
CACCCACAACACACATCCCAAGAATTTTATCTTCCAAAGGCCACTCCTTTAGAGGTATAACATTATTTCCTGTTAAAAAAAAGATTGAAGAGTGTATGTACTTTAATATAGATGGAAAGGAGAAAAATCTTTTATTCAGAGTGACTCAGGTGAGTTTTACCTCTCTTGGATCTGATGACCATGTCCAGCCACTCCTGCAAGGTGTTGTCACTGTAGATATCAGGCGGGTGAGCCATGATCGGGGTACCAGTCTCGTTTGCAGTGTTGAGTCCTTCAATGTTGACATCAGCTTCCAGTACCATGGCATTGCCTGGGAGCACAGATGTGCAATAATCAGGCTGTGACAACCACAAAAAATCCACAAGTTTTGTTTTCTTGATGGCTTTTTCAACCCCTCCTCCTCAGTGGGGAAAAGCAGAATGGTACAATCCACTGACATCTTCATGGACTCCGAGCTGCTGCTACGGGGGCCAAGCAAGAGGAACGCAACAAGAAAACCCCTCCCCCACTAACCTTGGTTCTGGGCACAGATTCCCCAGCCCAGTAGGCCAATGTATTAGGCCAGGGCAGCATCCATGGAGAGAGAGATGGAGTTAATGTTTCAGGTCGAAGACCCTTCGTCAGAACTGGAAAAATGCAGGAAAAGGGATAGATTTTAAAGCAAGTGGGGGCTGGGAAAGGGGGGAGGGGATGAAAGAACAACTTTCACCCCTCCCCCTTTTCCCAGCCCCCGCTTGCTTTAAAAATCTATCCCTTTTCCTGCTTTATTTCCAGTTCTGATGAAGGGTCTTCGACCTGAAACGTTAACTCCATTTCTCTCTCCACGGATGCTGCACTGGCCTGCTGAGTTTTTCCAGCGTTTTCTGTTATTATTTCGGATTTCCAGCATCCGCAGTATTTTGCTATCGTATCAGGCCAATGTATATATTGTGTCACGGACTGCTAGCTTGTGAGTTCCTGTCTGACATTCTTCACAAAACTCATCTCTAACCATGCCTGTCCTGTCAGGGTTTTTTTTGTCTGATTATCTTTCTGTGAAGCACCTTGGGATGATTTTCTACCTTAAAAATGTTATTTAAATTCCATCCTCGTCCAGAGGCACTGAGCAAGACTGCAACACTCATACTGCTGCTCTGGCCTGAGAACGGCTACCTTAGCACATTCGAGGTATTGAACCTGGTACCTTTGGTCCATATGGCTTAGTTCCAGAAAAACACTGAGCCAATTCAGCAGCGAGATTGTCATCTTCAACAACAGAGGGATCTTTTTTCTTGGTTCTCTGGGTGGTGCAGCCACTGTCCCTACAATATGATGGATATTAAAACTGGCGGTTTCATGAAACCCCTGAACTGAATTTTAAAAACAAGAAAAGCTCCAAAGTCTTGTGTGTACCATTCCCATCAAACTCATCTCTCTGCATCACACTGGGTGAGTGTTGTTAGGCTTAGGGCTGCACCACGTAAATGGAATCACTGCAGCAAACTGGTACCAGCTGTGAGATGGTTTATTGAAGGCATTATGGGGACAGCCTCTATTTATCGGCGGTCCTTTGACACAAACCTACTGGTACCGTTTGATCTTTTAGTCATGTCCATGGATGGCTCTGGACAGCTTCCATTCAGACTGTTTCACATTGGGCAATTTTATAAACTGGATATTGGGAGCCATTCTCAACTCCTGATCAAAGCAGTTTTCACCTTACATCAAATAGGGAAAGATGTCTACATTATATCTATCGATATCTATAAAAGACCTCTTCTGTCTGTCTGTCTGTCCGTTCTCTATACACGCAAAAGTTATAGAGCGTACCTACACGTGTGTTACATCAAAAGAAAGCTTACGATTCTGGACCGGTCATAGGCATATTTACGTTTCGGTGAGACAAACTTTGTGCCCACGGTATCCCAAAAACGTTCAAAATTCCGCTCATTATCCCCTCATTAGCATTGAGTGACTGTGATGTCGAAGAGCTGCTATGATGTCAGAGCAGTTTTTGTGCTGTCATAAAGAAATCAATGCTTTCACTGTGCCCAGCCTACTCAGCTGGGGTGATTCGGGCCGGGCCTCTTCCTCTCCTCTCTCTCTCTCTCTCCCGGTCTCTCTCTCCCTCCCCCCTCAGTCTCTCTCTCTCCCTCTTTCTCTCTCTCCCTCTCTCTATCTCCCAGTCTCTCTCTCTCCCCCAGTCTCTCTCTCTCCTCCAGACTCTCCCTCCTCCAGTCTCGCTCTCTCTCCGTCTCTCTCTCTCCTCCAGTCTCTCCCTCCTCCAGTCTCTCTCTCTCTCCCCCAATCTCTCTCTCGCTCCCCGTCTCTCTATCTCTCTCTCTCTCTCTCCCCATCTCTTTCTCTCTTCCCTCAGTCTCTCTCTCTCTATCTCCCCAGTCTCTCTCTCTCTCTCTCTGTCTCCCCAGTCTCTCTCTCTCTCTCCCCAGTCTCTCTCTCTCTCTCTCTCCCCCCTAGTCTCTCTCTCTCTCCCCGTCTCTCTCCCCCGTCTCTCTCTCTCTCTCCCCCTCAGTCTCTCTCTCTCTCTATCTCCCCATTCTCTCTCTCTCTCCCCAGTCTCTAACCTCTCTCTCCCCTCAGTCTCTCTACTCTCTCTCTCTCCCGTCTCTCTCTCTCTCCCTCAGTCGCTCTCTCTCCCCCCTCAGTCTCTCTCTCTCTATCTCCCCAGTCTCTCTCTCTCCCCCAGTCTCTCCCTCTCTCTCTCCCCCCAATCTCTCTCTCTCTCCCCCCTCAGTCGCTCTCTCTCCCCCTCAGTCTCTCTCTCTCTGTCTCCCAGTCTCTCTATCTCTTCCCCCAGTCTCTCTCTCCCCCAGTTTCTCTCTCTCTCCCCGTCTCTCTCTCTCTCCCCCCTCAGTCTCTCTCTCTCTCTCTCTCTATCTCCCAGTCTCTCTCTCTCCCCCGTCTCCCAGTCTCTCTCTCTCCTCCAGACTCTCCCTCCCAGTCTCTCTCTCTCTCTCCTCCAGTCTCTCCCTCCTCCAGTCTCTCCCTCCTCCAGTCTCTCAATTCAATTCAATTCAATTCAAATCGCTTTATTGGCATGATAAGGTACATCTTATGTTGCCAAAGCATCGAAAAACATTTATGGTTGAACACATAAATGCAGATCTATTCATAAAGTGTATAAACAGATATGTCCCTGAGTGTATAAATATACATTCGTATAATTTGTATATACTCTTTTCTTAGGTTTACTGGTTGTCCCTCTGTTTATGGCAAGTTGTAACATAGTGTGCTGCTAAGGTTACACAGTTTCTCTGTTCCCCTAGTAGGTATGGGAGTTTTTGGTCGTCATTCAAATTTCTGAATTCAGGGCATATTTGTGAGAATTTTTGGTAGAAATTCTCCCTGATGCCCTGATATTTTCCACAAGCTGTGAGGAAGTGCATCTCTGTCTCCACCACTCCCTGACTGCAGTGAGAGCATATCCTGTCCTCTCTTGGCAGCCGGGTCTGTCTGTGTCTGCCTTTTTCGATGGCCAGGCTATGTTCACTAAGTCTGTACCTTGTCAAGGTTTTTCTCAGTTTGCTATCCTTTACCATGGTCAGGTATTCAGCCATGTTGTATTGTCTGTTTAGGGCCAAGTAGCAATTGAGTTTGTTTTGGGTTTTTGTTGTTTCTGCCCAATGTGACAGGTATTTTTCCTTTTGCTTAGTGACGATTGAGTTGGGTCGAATTCTCTGTGCTACGATGTCACTGTCCTGGGGCTGGTTATTGTTAGTAGTGTTAGTGGTTGCTTCACTGAGTCCCAGGACTAGTTGACTCAGGGTATTCTTCTTTATGTTCCTCTCTTGGCATTTCAAGGCTTCGTAATGATAGCAGTGGGGGTTGCTCATTTTTAGGTGTTTCCAAAATTTGGTGGCTCTTTTTTGGATAGTAATTATTAGTGGATATTGGCCTAGTTCTGCCCTGCTCTCTCTCTCCCCCAATCTCTCTCTCGCTCTCCGTCTCTCTATCTCTCTCTGTCTCCCAGTCTCTCTATCTCTCCCCAGTCTCTCTCTCTCTTCCCCCGCCTCTCTCTCTCTCTCTCTCTCCCCCCCCAGTCTCTCTCTCTCTCTCCCCTGTCTCTCTCGTCTCTCTCCCCCCAGTCACTCTACTCTCTCTCTCCCGTCTCGCTATCTCTCCCCCAGTCTCTCTCTCTCCCCCGGGTCGCTCTCTCTCTCCCCCCTCAGTCTCTCTCTCTCTATCTCGCCAGTCTCTCTCTCTCTCTCTCCCTGTCTCTCTCTCACCCCCTCAGTCGCTCTCTCTCCCCCCAGTTTCTCTCTCTCTCTCTCCCCGTCTCTCTCTCTCTCCCCCCCGTCTCTCTCTCTCCCCCCAGTTTCTCTCTCTCTCTCTCCCCGTCTCTCTCTCTCCCCCCAGTCTCTCTCTCTCTCTCTCCCTCCAGTCTCTCTATCTCCCAGTCTCTCTCTCTCCCCCCCCAGTCTCCCAGTCTCTCTCTCTCCTCCAGACCCTCCCTCCCAGTCTCTCTCTCTCTCCGTCTCTCTCTCTCCTCCAGTCTCTCCCTCCTCCAGTCTCTCCCTCCTCCAGTCTCTCTCTCCCCCAATCTCTCTCTCGCTCTCCGTCTCTCAAATTCAAATTCAAATCGCTTTATTGGCATGATAAGGTACATCCTATGTTGCCAAAGCATCAAAATACATTTATGGTTGAACACATAAACGCAGTTCTATTCATACAGTGTATAAACAGGTATATCCCTGAGTGTATAAATATACATTCGCCTTGTTTATATATACTCTTTTCTTAGTTTACTGGTTGTCCCTCTGTTCATGGCAAGCTGTAACATAGTGTGCCGCCAGTGTTACACAGCTTCTCTCCTCCCCCAGTAGGAATGGGAGTTTTTGGTTGTCATTCAGATTTCTGAATTCAGGGCATATTTGTGAGAATTTTTGGTAGAAATTCTCCCTGATGCCCTGATATTTTCCACAGGCTGTGAGGAAGTGCATCTCTGTCTCCACTACTCCCTGACTGCAGTGAGAGCATATCCTGTCTTCTCTTGGCAGCCTGGTCTGCCTGTGTCTGCCTTTTTCGATCGCTAGGCTATGTTCGCTAAGTCTGTACCTTGTCAAGGTTCTTCTCAGTTTGTTATCCTTTACCATGGTCAGGTAATCAGCTATGTTGTATTGTCTGTTTAGGGCCAAGTAGCAATTGAGTTTGCTTTGGGTTTTTGTTGTTTCTGCCCAATATGTCAGATATTTTTCCTTTTGCTTAGCGACGATTGTGTTGGGTCGAATTCTTTGTGTTACCCTGTCACTGTCCTGGGGCTGGTTATTGTTAGTATTGTTAGCAGTTACTTCACTGAGTCCCAGGACTAGTTGACTGAGGGTATTCTTCTTTAAGGTCAGCTCTTGGCATTTCAGGGCGTCGTAGTGATAGCATTGGGGGTTGCTCATTTGTAGGTGATTCCAAAATTTGGTGGCTCTTTTTTGGATAGTGATTATTAATGGATATTGGCCTAGTTCCGCCCTGCATGCATTGTTTACTGTTTTCCTTTGAGTCCGGAGGATACTTTTACAGAATTCTGCATGTAGGATCTCAATTGGGTGTTTGTCCCATTTTGCAAATTCTTGTTGTGTTAGCGGTCCCCATACCTCACTGCCATAGAGTGCAATTGGTTCAATTACTGATTTGAAAATTTTGAGCCAAATGCTAATTGGGATTTCTATTTGGATTGATTTTTTGATGGTATAGAAAGCCCTTCTTGCTTTCTCTTTCAGTTCATTCACAGCCAGTTTGAAGTTTCCCGTAGAACTGATTTTTAAGCCCAAGTATGTGTAGTTAGTGGTTTGTTCAATTTTGGTTGTTCCTACTGTGAAATTTATTTTGGGTCCCTGATGTTTGGATCTTTGCTGGAACACAAGGACTTTGGTTTTTTGGGGATTTATTGTCAGGGCCCAAGTCTGGCAGTACGACTCCAGCAGGTCCAGGTTCTGCTGCAGACCCTCCTTAGTTGGTGACAGCAGAACCAGGTCGTCTGCATAGAGGAGGAATTTAACCTTGGATTCATATAGGGTGAGGCCGGGTGCTGTAGATTGTTCAAGTAGTTTTGCCAATCCATTTATGTAAATATTAAAGAGTGTCGGTGAGATTGGCGAGCCCTGCGTCACCCCCCGCCCCTGTGGGAAGTATTTTGTTTGTTTGTCTCCAATTTTAACTGCACATTTGTTGTTTGTATACATTGATTTAATTACATCATATGTTTTCCCTCCTACCCCGCTTTCGATAAGTTTCAGGAATAAACCGTCATGCCAGATGGAGTCGAAAGCCTTCTGGAAATCTACAAAGCATGCGTAGATTTTGCTTTTGTTATGGTGAACGTGTTTGTCAATTAGGGTCTGTAGGGTGAAGATATGATCGGCTGTTCTATAGTTTGGCAGGAATCCAATTTGGCTTTTACTCAAGACATTGTGCTCCTCAAGGAAGTTTATAAGTCTTTTGTTTATGATGCTACAGAATACCTTCCCCAGGTTACTGTTTACACAGATGCCTCGATAGTTGTTTGGGTCGATTTTGTCCCCACTTTTGTATATGGGCGTTATGAGTCCTTTGTTCCAGATATCAGGGAAATAACCGACACTCAGAACCAAGTTGAAGAGTTTTAGGATAGCCAGTTTCATTTTGTCGTCTGTGTGTTTAATCATCTCGTTTAGTATGCCGTCTGTCCCGCAAGCTTTTCCTGGTCGCAGGTCCTTGAGTTTTTCAAGAAGTTCTTTTTCTGTTATTATGGCGTCTAGCGGGTTTTGGTTATCTTTTATGGCCATTTCTAGCTTTTCCAGTTTTTTGCATATTTGGTGTTGCTCTGGTCTTAGTGTGTTTTTGTGGTATAATTTTTCAAAGTGGTTTACCCATGTGTCCCCATTTTGAATGGCCAAATCATCGTGTTGTTTTTTGTGTAGTGTTTTCAAGTTGTCCCAGAAACAATTGGAATCAATGGATTCCTCCATGGAGCTGAGTGTATTCTTAATATATTGCTCTTTTTTGGTTCTGAGTGTGTTTCTGTATTGTGTCAGTGTCTGACAATAAGTAAAGCGTAATTCCTCGTTTTCTGGATGTCTGTGTTTTTGGTTTGATATTTTTCTAAGTTTTTTCCTCATGTTATGGCAATCTGGGTCAAACCATTTTTCATAGTTTTTTGTTTTGGGTTTGTTCTTGCGAGCTTTCAAGTTTGCACTTGTTGCCAAATTATCAAAAATATTGTTTAGGTTAATAACTGCCCGGTTTACGCCTTCTTTATTGTGAGTGTATATGTTATCCAGAAAGGTGTCTAAGAGAGCTTGAGTTGATGCATTGCTAATTGTTTTCTGGTATTTTTCCGTGTCGTTTTTGGCCCATCTGTACGATTTTTTGGTGTTGTACAGTTTACTGGGTTGTGTTTCTATGTTGTTTGCTTCTGTCTTTTTGAGATACATAGTAATTTGACTGTGATCTGACAGTGTTGTTTGTGGTTTGACTGTGAATGCTCTGAAAGAGGATGGGTCTAAATCTGTAATCATATAGTCTACTGTGCTGCAGCCAAGAGGTGAGCAATAGGTCGATCTTCCTAGGAGGTCTCCTATGAACCTACCATTGACAATGTACAGACCCAGGTTTCGACAGAGCTGTAGTAGCTGTTTTCCGTTGGTATTTGACTGCTTGTCGCAGTTATGCCTGTATGGAAGGGAAGGGATGTCAAAGTGGTTATTCCCGAATACGTAATTGTTTCCCTGGTTATTGGTGAAGTCTGGTTCTTCGCCCGTTCTTGAATTGAGGTCCCCACAGATCAACACGTTCCCCTGGGCCTGGTATTGGATAATTTCCCCCTCCATGTTGGGGAAGGTGTCCTCTTTAAAGTACGGGGAATCAATTGGAGGGATATGAAGTGCGCAAATGTAAACATCTTGGGTGTTTGAGATAATCTCCCTCTCAATTTTGAGCCACATGTGGTTTTCGCCCTTTTTTATAAATTTGATGTAATTCTTAAGTTCTGTTTTAAACCAGATCAGTATGCCTCCGGAGTCTCTGCCTTGGGTTACACTTGGTAATTTATTGGAGGGGACCACCAGCTCAGTGTACCCTTGGGGACAGCCAGTGTGTCCTTTTCCTTTATACCAAGTTTCCTGTAAAATGATAATATCTAGGTCTTTAGTTTCATCTATGAACTCTGGGGTCCTACTCTTCACGTCTAGCACCGAAGAGCGTAGACCTTGGATATTCCAGGTCGAAATATATAAGGATTTCATGTTAAGTTTGATCTTTTACTATGATAGGTTAAAGAGTGGTACGTGTTTGTCGTGTCTAAGTGTGGGAAAAAAAGATCACTTCAGTTGCCTATAAAAGTTAATACTATTTGGTTACAGTTCTTTCTATTAATTAGTCCTTGATCCATAAGGCGGAAGTAGATGCTGCTGCACATCTGCTTATTGTCTCTATCTCTCTCTGTCTCCCAGTCTCTCTATCTCTCCCCAGTCTCTCTCTTCCCCCGTCTCTCTCTCTCCCCCCAGTCTCTCTCTCTCTCCCCTGTCTCTCTCGTCTCTCCCCCCAGTCTCTCTACTCTCTCTCTCCCGTCTCGCTATCTCTCCCCCAGTCTCTCTCTCTCCCCCTGGGTCGCTCTCTCTCTCCCCCCCTCAGTCTCTCTCTCTCTATCTCACCAGTCTCTCTCTCTCTCTCCCTGTCTCTCTCTCTCCCCCCTCAGTCGCTCTCTCTCTCCCCCTAGTTTCTCTCTCTCTCTCCCCGGTCTCTCTTTCTCCCCCCCAGTCTCTCTCTCTCTCCCTCCAGTCTCTCTCTCCCCCAGTCTCTCTCTCCCCCCAGTCTCTCTCTCTCCCCCAGTCTCTCTCTCTCTCTCTCTCTCCCCATCTCTCTCTCTCTCCCCTCAGTCTCTCTCTCTCTCTCTCTCTCTCTCTCCCCCCCAACCCCCCGGTCTCTCTCTCTCTCCCCCCCCAGTCTCTCTCTCGCTCTCTCCCTATCTCCCCAGTCTCTCTCACTCTCCCCGGTCTCTCTCTCCCTTCCCCACCTCTCTCTCTCTCTCCCCGTCTCTCCCCCCCAGTCTCTCTCTCTCTCCCCCCCTCAGTCTCTCTCTCTCTCTCTTTCTCTCTATCTCCCCATTCTCTCTCTCTCTCCCCAGTCTCTCTCCCTCCCCCTCAGTCGCTCACTCTCTCGCCCCTCAGTCTCTCTCTCTCCCTCTTTCTCTCTCCCCGTCTCTCTCTCTCTCTCCCCCCTCAGTCGCTCTCTCCCCCCTCAGTTTCTCTCTCTCTCTATCTCCCCATTCTCTCTCTCTCTCCCCAGTCTCTCTCCTCTCTCCCCCCAGTCTCTCTACACTCTCTCCCCCCGTCTCTCTCTCTCCCCCTCAGTCGCTCTCTCTCTCCCCCTCAGTCTCTCTCTCTCTCCCCCTCAGTCTCTCTCTCTCTACCCCTCAGTCTCTCTCTCTCTCCCCCTCAGTCTCTCTCTCTCTCCCCCTCAGTCTCTCCCTCTCTCTCTCTCCCCATCTCTCTCTCTCTCTCTCTCTCCCCCCTCAGTCGCGCTCTCTCTCCTCTCTCTCCCCCAAGTCTCTCTACTCTCTCTCCCCCCGTCCCTCTCTCTCCCCCTCAGTCGCTCTCTCTCTCCCCCTCAGTCTCTCTCTCTCTCCCCCTCAGTCTCTCTCTCTCTCTCCCCAGTCTCTCTCTCTCTCTCCCCCAGTCTCTCCCTCTCTCTCTCTCCCCCAGTCTCTCCCTCTCTCTCTCTCCCCAACTCTCTCTCTCTCCCCCCTCAGTCGCGCTCTCTCTCCTCTCTCTCCCCCCAGTCTCTCTACTCTCTCTCCCCCCGTCTCTCTCTCTCCCCCTCAGTCGCTCTCTCTCTCCCCCTCAGTCTCTCTCTCTCTCCCCCTCAGTCTCTCTCTCTCTCTCCCTCAGTCTCTCTCTCTCTCTCCCCAGTCTCTCTCTCTCTCTCCCCCAGTCTCTCCCCCAGTCTCTCCCTCTCTCTCTCTCCCCATCTCTCTCTCTCTCTCTCCCCCCTCAGTCGCGCTCTCTCTCCCCCAGTCTCTCTCTCTCTCTCTCCCCCCTGGCCTCTCTGTCTCTCTCCCCCAGTCTCTCTCTCCCCAGTCTCTCTCTCCCCCCAGTCTCTACTCTCTCTCTCTCCCCTGTCTCTCTCTCTCTACCCCAGTCTCTCTATCTCTCTGTCTCCCAGTCTCTCTATCTCTCCCCAGTCTCTCTCTCTCTTCCCCCGTCTCTCTCTCTCACTCTCTCCCCCCAGTCTCTCTCTCTCTCTCTCTCTCTCGTCTCTCTCCCCCCAGTCTCTCTACTCTCTCTCTCCCGTTTCGCTATCTCTCCCCCAGTCTCTCTCTCTCCCCCTGGGTCGCTCTCTCTCTCCCCCCTCAGTCTTTCTCTCTCTATCTCGCCAGTCTCTCTCTCTCTCTCTCTCTCCCTGTCTCTCTCTCTCCCCCCTCAGTTGCTCTCTCTCTCCCCCCAGTTTCTCTCTCTCTCTCTCTCCCCGTCTCTCTCTCTCCCCCGTCTCTCTCTCTCCCCCAGTCTCTCTCTCTCCCCCAGTCTCTCTCTCTCTCCCCTCCAGTCGCTCTCTCTCTTCCCCCCCGTCGCTCTCTCTCTTCCCCCCCAGTCGCTCTCTCTCTTCCACCCCAGTCGCTCGCTCTCTTCCCCCCCAGTCGCTCGCTCTCTTCCCCCCCAGTCGCTCGCTCTCTTCCCCCCCAGTCGCTCTCTCTCTCTCTCTCTTCCAACAACAACATGCCCTCGAAAAAGCCTCGGCACCGCCGGGCACTCCAGCTAGTATATATATATATATATATATAAAAAAGAGTATGTCTCTCTGTCTGTCTGTCTCTCTGTCTATCTGTCTGTCCGGCTATACAATCAAAAGTTATAGAGCGTACCTACACATGTGTTGTATCAAAAGAAAGCTCATCATTAGGGGACTCTTGTAGGCGTATTTACTTTTTGGTCGGACAAAAATTGTGCCGACGGTATCCAAAAAACGTTCAAAATTCCGCTCATTATCCGCTCATTAGCATCGAGTGACGTGAAGGTTGACCAATCGTACGGTCGAGCGACCCGACGGTTGACCAATCGCTGCGTCACGGGGTCAGGTTCATTGCGTGTGCGGGCGGGCCATCCTACAGTCGAGTGACAGGACGATTGACCAATCCTACAGTTCAGTGACCTGACGGTTGACCAATCGGTGCGTGTGTGGGCGGGCCTTATCATTCTGAAATGAGGTGAGTGGCCGCCATCTTGATTCTAAACTCTTCATTTCTTTTTCCCACTTTCTGCGTGTTTCTTTTCAAATCTACATTTCTAGCAAAAAAATAAGTTGCTTTTAAAACACATAGGCCTAGAAATTCAGTATAGCCACTTTTGGGGCGGTAAAGTCGGGCGGTCGCTAAAGTTAGCGCCCGCCGGAAAGTGCAGGTCACTTCGCCGAAATTCAGTAAATTTGGCCAAGAGTTTGGACGAGCGCTGAAACTGGCGTTGCACTCCTATCTTTAGGCGCTAAGCCGGCGGTGCGGACTGATAACGCCGAGGCCGGGCGCAGCGCAGGTGCGGTCATGTTTTGATTGACAGCAGACACCCTGACGCCGGCCAGCTCTTAAAGGGGGAAGGGTCGGCTTGGTCTGCAGCCACGCCCTGGATAGTGGAGCCCTGCAGCTGGGCCTGAACACTGCTGGTGGACCCAAATAGCGCCTGAAGCCATGGAGAAGGCCCGTGAACGAGCGCAGCGCTTCTCCCAGCATGCTTTGAGGGTGCTGGTTAGGGGGTTGGAAAGGTACAAAGAGATCTTGTGCCCGGACAGTGGCAAGAAGGCTCCCAGGAGGCAGTACAGGAGAGCCTGGAGGAAAATCGCCCACAGGGTGTCAGTCAACAGCGATGTCCCCAGGACTGGCGACCAATGCCGCAAGAAGTACAACGACCTCACTCGGATGGTCAAGGTGAGTACCCTTTCCAGTGTCCTCCTCATCCTTGCATGTGCACCTCACATTATGGGCAAAGGGACCTCAAAGGCCTAATGGCCAGCCCTCCTCCCGCAGCTATGGCACTGGCATGATCCTCAATAGCACTTTCTGCACTTAACACACTGGCCAAGCTATTCGACCATGGGAGGCAGTGCACAGAACAACAGGGCACCACACTGGCCAAGCTATTCGACCATGGGAGGCAGTGCACACAACAACAGGGCACCACACTGGCCAAGCTATTCGACCATGGGAGGCAGTGCACACAACAACAGGGCACCACACTGGCCAAGCTATTCCACCATGGGAGGCAGTGCACACAACAACAGGCCACCACAATGTACTTAGAGGCCGTCCTTTCTCTTGCAGGCCAAGATGGCCTGGAATTTGAAGAGCCAGAATGTCACCGGGGAAGGCCGTGCCCAGTTCCAGGAGCTCAGTGAGCTGGAGGAGAGCGTGGCTCGACTCATGCGTGGCCGGGTGGTTGGCCCTGTTGCCACTGGAGATGCCGACCCTGTGCTGCGACCCAATGGTAAGGACATGACCGTTTGGACCTCTCTCGTTCCCCTAGCGCATCAGATCTACATCCTTTGCCACTGTCCGACCAATGCGCTGAATGCCACCACTCATGCCTCCCTCGCTGACGCCCTGTCCTCACTCTAAAGCTACTCTTGTGCCTTCCTGCTTTCAGCTGGTGAGGAGGAGGTCCTTGAAGCTGAGAGTGCCAGTCCCTCGGAAGAGGAGGACGACGAGGACCAACAGGAAGGCGGCACATCGGGGGAAGCCTCATCCGCGCCAGGGGATGGCAATGGAGGGGAGACGTCTTGCCTGGAGGAGAGCCAGGGGGAAGTGCTGCAGGGGGGTGTAGCTCCTGGGCCCAGTGGCGTCCAGGCACGTGGGAAGGGTCGGGCAGAACGGCGGCCTTCTCCCCAGAGGGGGAAAGTGTTGCAGGGGAGGCCAGTTGCTGGGCCCAGTGGCGTCCAGGCACGTGGGAAGGGTCGGGCAGAACGGCGGCCTTCTCCCCAGAGGGGGCAAGTGTTGCAGGGGAGGCCAGTTGCTGGGCCCAGTGGCGTCCAGGCACGTGGGAAGGGTCGGGCAGAACGGCGGCATTCTCCCCAGAGGGAGAGTCCGGCCTCCAGTCCGGAGACGGTCCTCGCCCAGGAGGTGCGCCTCCTAGATGAAATGTCCGTGGATTCTGAGCGCCGCCACAAGGAGTTCATGGGGGTTGTGGGACAGTTGCCTCAGGCCATTGAGTCCCTGGCTCATAGTGTGGCCGCTTTCGGGGACTCACAGGCCAGGGGTGTCGACCAACTCGCGGCAGCACAGGCCAGGGGTGTCGAACAACTCGCGGCAGCACAGGCCAGGGTTGTCGACCAACTCGCGGCAGCACAGGACAGGGGTGTCCATCAACTCGCGGCAGCGCAGGACGCGAGTTGCGAGTTCATGAGTGGTGCCGTGCAGACACTCACTGATCTGATGCGGGCACAGACCACGGCAGTTCGGGCACTCACTTCTGCCACACTCGCTGTGTCGCGGAAGCATCGCCAGGGCACCCGCCGCCCTGCTGCAGCACAGCGGTCTGGCCTCCACCAGATTGCTGCGCTTGCTGCACTGCCAGCCCGGCCGAGTGCCAGTGTCTCTGGCGACCAGCGAGCGCCTGGCATCAGCCAGCTTGCCCCCATTGCTGCAGCCGCCACTGCAACTCCCCCAGCCAAGGTGCGACGAGCTGCTGCAGACACTGATGCTGCCCAGCCACAGCTGCAGCAGTCAGCAGCCGGCCCCTCCAGGGCCGGACCTCGTCTAGGCCGACCCCCAAGGGCATCTGCCGTCACGCATTCTGCCCCTCAGGAGCCTTCCCCCAGCCTTGCAACACCCACAGGGCCCAGGTTGAGGCGGAGCAACAGGTCGGGCAGGGGCCGCACAAGGCTGCACAAGGACTCGTCCTCTCGGCACACCCAGTAGAGTGTGTTGGCAACGGTTTTTTTTATATGGGGGTGTTTGTGTTGTGGGGGGGGCTTCTTTTGGTAAGGCCGAGGATGAAGGCCAATTGGATGGGCAAGTTTTGTTATTCCTCCCCAGGTTGTGGGAGTGAGATATTTTTGTGACTGTTTTTTGGGGGTCTTGTCTGTTTTTCTGTTTCATGTGGGAAGGGCCCTGAGTTTGTTAAATAAAGCTTTTTATTTATTCAGCTTGTCCAGGTGTCATGTTTCCAGTGGTTGTTGCGTTAAGCGGCTGAGGGCTTGCGGAGCGGCTGCATTCAGGTGCGTTCATTGCCACAATCCATTCCCTGACAGGGGGCCTAGAAGTGTCGTTCAATAAGCCGCCGGCGGACGGCCCTTGGACCTTGTGGCTCCCTCCTGGGCTGGTACTCCTCCTCCTCCTCCTCCTCCTCATGGTCCTCCTGAGGTGGTGGTGCGACGTCAGGTGGCAGTGCCTGAGTCCTGTGGATAGCCAGGTTGTGCAGCATGCAGCAAACGACGACGAACTGGGAGACTCTATCCGGCGAATACTGTAGAGATCCGCCGGAGCGATCCAGGCAGCGGAACCGTTGCTTGAGGACGCCAATCGTTTGCTCTATGATGTTCCTTGTGGCTTGATGGCTTTCGTTGTATGCCTCCTCCGCAGGGGTCCTGGGCGCGCGGAGCGGGGTCATGAGCCATGTACACAAAGGGTAGCCCTTGTCCCCAATAAGCCATCCCCTTGGTGGAGGCTGTGCCTCGCACATGTCAGCCACAGTAGTCTGGCGCAGGATAAATGCATCGTGGCTGCTTCCTGGAAAGCGGGCATTGACAGCTAGGATGCGCTGCCTGTGGTCACACACCAGCTGTACATTGAGGGAATGGTAGCCCTTCCGGTTGCGGTAATCCTCGGCATTGTCGATAGGTGCCCGCATAGCCACATGCGTGCAGTCAATGGCGCCCTGCACCATGGGGAAGTCCGCGATCCTGCCAAATCCGACTGCACGCTGCTCCTGCCTCTCTAGGGTCATGGGGAAGGAGATGAATTGGTGTCTCCTCGCGAAAAGGGCATCGGTGACCTGCCGGATGCAGCGATGCGCGGCGAACTGGGAGATGTTCGCTATGTCCCCAGCAGCGGCTTGGAAGGAGCCGCTTGCATAAAAGTTCAGAGCCACCGTGACCTTCACTTCCACCGAGAGAGACGTCCTGCACATCAGCTGTGGACGCAGATCTCTGTGAAGCAGCTGGCAGATCTCTGCAACCACCTCCCTTCTGAAGCGCAGCCTCTTAACACAATGCGCGGCAGTCATGGTGAGATAGGACACCTGCTGCCGGTATTCCCTGAGTGGGTAAGGCCTACGTTGCCGACGCCTGATGGCCCCTCTGCGTCTAGGCATGGCTGGCCCTCTCACACAGCGTCTGCGAGCCCTTCGCACATAATGCTGGAACTGAGGGTTGGAACCCCATACAGCCCCCATAATAAACTTGCAAACAGTGAAATCACAATGATTCAAATTTCCAAGCTCTGGCCAGAAGCCAAAAATACCTCTCCTATGTTGTCCCAAATCAGTAAGCTCTGTTCCTTGGTCTCTGTCCAGAAATCCAAAGCACTAAAGTCATTGCAGCAAAATGGCTGGGCTTTATAGGTCAGTGTAAGTGCCCTTTAATTAGCGCTCCCCGAGGCCCACAGGGCCTCTGTTGCGTTCCACTTCACAGTTCTTAACAGCGCCACGCCCACATTGGGCGGGCGCCACTGAATTTCCGGTTTGGGGCGCACAAACAGCGTTGCACGATGAAATGACGTCATAAGCTGCGCGCGCAGCTGTGCGGGCGCAAACACTTTGCGCCGGCGCTAAATGTCAACTGAAGTTGGGCGTAGGCGCAGATCGTTCTGCGCCCGGGCGCTAAGTGCCTAGCGCTGGAAATCTACCCCTCTTATGGCGTTAGCGGCTGGCGAACGCAACTGAATTTCTAGGCAATAATGTTTTTTAAAAAATTTAATTCATTTGTAAATATTTTCTCTAACCTGATTCTTTTTCCTGCCTTTCCCCATTTTTGTAAGGCCTCAAAGCCTGGGGCTCTCCTGCCCAGCCACGCCCGAGCTAGGTAATTGTCCCACGGCTTGTGGTAAGCTCCTCCCCCCCTCACCACCACCCCAGTCTCCCCCGTCACGTTACCCGGGGCAACGGCGTCGGCCGTGAGGGACATGGGACAGGCACAGGGTGCGCGCGCAGCAGGCGACACACAGAAGTCCGAGGCACAGAGCGCGGGAAGCCAGCAGGTGAGATGCGGCGTCTCTCACTCTTCCCTGCTCGGCGGTCTTGAAGCTGGCTCGGGCGGGGAGGCGGGGCTCGGGTGGGGGGGGTGGGGCTCTCGGGAGAGCAGGGGGGCGGGGCTTTGGAGTGCGGGGCGGGGCGGCCGGGGCTCGGGAGTGCGGGGCGGGGCGGCCGGGGCTTGGGAGTGCGGGGCGGGGCGGCCGGGGCTTGGGAGTGCAGGGCGGGGCGGCCGGGGCTCGGGAGGATGGGGGCTCGGAAGCGGGGGGAAGGGTTACCCCGGCAACCGGGCCTGACCGTCTCTCACAGCCTCAAGCCGGCTCACGCCTGTTCCCGGGGCTTGGCTCCATTTGCGCCCACGGGCCACTCGCCCTCTCTCTCTCCTTCCCTCTGTGTCTCTCTCTCCTCCCCCACTCTCCCCCCCTCCCCACCTTCTCTCCCCCTCCCCACCTTCTCTCCCCCCCTCCCCCCTTCTCTCCCCCCCTCCCCCCTTCTCTCCCCCCTCCCCCTTCTCTCCCCCCTCCCCCTTCTCTCCCCCCCTCCCTACCCCTTCCCCTCCTTCCACCCCTCCCCCTTCTCTCCCCCTCCCCCCTTCTCTCCCCCCTCCCCCCCACTCCCCCCTCCCCTCCCCCCTACTCCCCCCTTCTCTCCCCCTCACCCCCCTTCTCTCCCCCCTCCCTCCCCCCCTCCCCCTCCCCCCTACTCCCCCCTTCTCTCCCCCTCACCCCCCTTCTCTCCCCCCTCCCTCCCCCCCTCCCCCTCCCCAGTTGCTCTCTCTCTTCCCCCAGTCGCTCTCTCTCTTCCCCCCATCGCTCTCTTTCTTCCCCCCAGTCGCTCTCTTTCTTCCCCCCAGTCGCTCTCTCTTCCCCCAGTCGCTCTCTCTCTTCCCCCCGTCGCTCTCTCTCTTCCCCCCAGTCGCGCTCTCTCTTCCCCCCCAGTCGCTCTCTCTTCCCCCCCAGTCGCTCTCTCTCTTCCCCCCAGTCGCTCTCTCTCTTCCCCCCAGTCGCTCTCTCTCTTCCCCCCCAGTCGCTCTCTCTCTTCCCCCCCAGTCGCTCTCTCTCTTCCCCCCCAGTCGCTCTCTCTCTTCCCCCCCAGTCGCTCTCTCTCTTCCCCCCCAGTCGCTCTCTCTCTTCCCCCCCAGTCGCTCTCTCTCTTCCCCCCCAGTCGCTCTCTCTCTTCCCCCCCAGTCGCTCTCTCTCTTCCCCCCCAGTCGCTCTCTCTCTTCCCCCCAGTCGCTCTCTCTCTTCCCCCCCAGTCGCTCTCTCTCTTCCCCCCCAGTCGCTCTCTCTCTTCCCCCCCAGTCGCTCTCTCTCTTCCCCCCCAGTCGCTCTCTCTCTTCCCCCCCAGTCGCTCTCTCTCTTCCCCCCCAGTCGCTCTCTCTCTTCCCCCCCAGTCGCTCTCTCTCTTCCCCCCCAGTCGCTCTCTCTCTTCCCCCCCCAGTCGCTCTCTCTCTTCCCCCCCGTCGCTCTCTCTCTTCCCCCCCAGTCGCTCTCTCTCTTCCCCCCCCAGTCGCTCTCTCTCTTCCCCCCCAGTCGCTCTCTCTCTTCCCCCCCAGTCGCTCTCTCTCTTCCCCCCCAGTCGCTCTCTCTCTTCCCCCCCAGTCGCTCTCTCTCTTCCCCCCCAGTCGCTCTCTCTCTTCCCCCCCAGTCGCTCTCTCTCTTCCCCCCCAGTCGCTCTCTCTCTTCCCCCCCAGTCGCTCTCTCTCTTCCCCCCCAGTCGCTCTCTCTCTTCCCCCCCAGTCGCTCTCTCTCTTCCCCCCCAGTCGCTCTCTCTCTTCCCCCCCAGTCGCTCTCTCTCTTCCCCCCCAGTCGCTCTCTCTCTTCCCCCCAGTCGCTCTCTCTCTTCCCCCCCAGTCGCTCTCTCTCTTCCCCCCCAGTCGCTCTCTCTCTTCCCCCCCAGTCGCTCTCTCTCTTCCCCCCCAGTCGCTCTCTCTCTTCCCCCCCAGTCGCTCTCTCTCTTCCCCCCCAGTCGCTCTCTCTCTTCCCCCCCAGTCGCTCTCTCTCTTCCCCCCCAGTCGCGCTCTCTCTTCCCCCCCGTCGCTCTCTCTCTTCCCCCCAGTCGCTCTCTCTCTTCCCCCCAGTCGCTCTCTCTCTTCCCCCCAGTCGCTCTCTCTCTCTCTTCCAACAACAACATGCCCTCAAAAATCCCTCGGCACCGCCGGGCACTTCAGCTAGTAGTTTAATAAAATAACAGTTTCTCCCCCTCTCCAAATTCCCTAGGTATGACACAGAAACAAGAAAGGTGCCCGCAAAAGTATAGCATTAAGCAAGGAGCAGAATTGCATTGCTGCTTCATTTAGGGGCTCGGCACTCTGACACACCAACTGTGAAGCGTACGTATTAGTCACGCAGTGTCAGTATAGAGGGAGCTCTGCAGCACAACTGATCTGAGATGCACCTGAGCCAGGAGCAACTGACATGGGCAAAGGATAGAAATGTTCCATTTTCCCATCATCATCTTCTCCTCAATCAGCCAAACACAGCACAGAAGTCGACATTTCTTTTAAAGTCTTAAATATTTTTAAAAAAGAGTTTCATAAAATTTTGACAAAAGAAATTGTTTAGTGAGAGAATGAGTTTTAGGTCAGCAGCATCATTTGAAAGAAATAAGGAAGCTTGATTTAAATCAATTATATCCCAGAATATTAATTACAAAATATTAACCTTTGTTTCCATAGCACTAGCTTTCATGAAGTGTGTGAACTGATTTGCAATTCATTTGGTGAACTGTTTCTCTCATTCTGTCTCCTTCTATACTGATCTTCTTTTCTCAAGATCTCTTTCTCTTTATCACTCAGAATCTAATTTCCAAGAAAATCTACAGCAGAATAGGTTATAGGTGGAAAATCTAGTCCATTTATTTAAACTGTAAAATTCAGCAGCAGAATTGCCATCTGGAGGGTGGGGCTTTCTTCCACAATGCTCAGTGACCTAGAAAACAAACTCAATCTAACTGATGTGAGGGAAAGGTATGATTAAAGTGACACTGGAGTCCACCAATCACTGCAGTTTGAGAAAGTAACACAGGCAGGTAATAAAACTCAATTGCTATAACAGAGCATTAAAAAAATTAAACACACAATGGCAGAAACAGCAAAACCAGGTATTACTGTATTTGAAATAACAACAGAAAATGCTGGAAAAACTCAGCAGGCCAGGCAGCATCCGTGGAGAGAGAAACAGAGTTAACGTTTCAGGTCGAAGACCTTTTGTCAGAACTGGAAAAAAGCAGGAATGGAAAGCAAGATTAGGGGCTGGGAAAAGGGGGAGGGGATGAAAGAACAAAAGGGAAGGTCAGTGATAGGATAGAAAGCAGGAGAGATTAAGAGACATTGAGAGACATTAAGAGATATTCAAGGCAAGAGGAGGTGGTAATGGGACAGGTTAAGGAACAAAGGATGGCTCTAGATGGAGTGTGAATTGCGCTGGCAGAATGAAGGACAGCTGCCATGTGGGAGGGAAGAAAAAAAGGCCAAACAAAGAGTGTGGATAAAAAAAAGAAAAAATATATATGTGATAGGGGCCGAGGTTTTTCCAGCATTTTCTGTTGTTATTTCGGATTTCCAGCATCCGCAGTATTTTGCTATTGTATTACTGTATTTGCTTTAGTGCCTCATAAATTCATTTTGTGCTTGAGTCAATTGGCAGTAGGAATATAATGAATTTAGGTAATGGGGAAAGAAAGGCTTGCATTTATATATTACCTTATCATAGCTTTGAGAAACATCTTAAAGCACTTCACACCAATTACTTTCTGAAGGGGAGGAGTCACTGCTGTTCTGTAGACAAATATGTTATGGGCTGCAGTGGTTCAAGGCGGCAGCTCCCCACCACCTTCTCAAGGACAACTAAAGATGGGCAATAATTGGTGGCCCTGCTAGTGATGTCCATATCCTGAGAATGAATTAAAAAATGCAGTGGCGAATTGCACTCAGCAAAGTTCCACAAACAGCAATGAAATGAATGACCAGTTAATTTTTTTTTGGTCATATTGGTTGAAGGAAGAATGTTGGCCAAGGCCACAGAAGAATATCCTCAAAATGTGTCATGGCATCCTCAACGTCTATCTAAACAAGCAGATGAGACCTCAGTTTAACAGCTCATCCTTAGGCTAGCACTCCCTCAGTACTGCACTGGAGTGTCAGCCCAAGTTATGAGCTGAAGTCATGGAGTGGGGCTTGAGCCTACAACTTTCTGAGTAGAGGCAAGAGTGCTACCAACGGAGCCAACCTGACAAGGGTAAAGATGATTTAGCCCAACAACCTCTCCTCCCTTGTTAATTGGCAACAAAATTGGAGGATAGATATAGATCAAAACAGTCAAATTCTCCAGGAATACTTGACATTTCTCTGCAGCTGGGACTAGTACAAAGGAGTAGTGGGGAGAGGAATGTTGTTTGTGGAGCACAGCAGGCCAGGAATGAAAAGTGGAAATATGAAGATGGATGAATATTCTAGAAATTCATTATGGAGGACTTTCCTTCAGGAGATCAGATATGTGAGGTAGTGTCCAAGATAAAGTAGATTGTACTTGGTCTGTGGAAGGAGTGAATTAAATGAGCCAAAAGTCTTCTCTTGTTGCATGTTTTCTTCTGAGCTCAACCTCACCTTTTGACACATCTCTCAATCCTTTCTCTCCAGAAACACATCTTGCCAACTCTTGAATCCATTTATACTGTCCGCTTAAATGCTCTTCCCTGGTAACTTATTCTATGGTAACTGTTGCGTCCGTGTGTTAATAGAGACACTGAAGGCAGGAGTTGGTTTCACAGGTGTTTACTGAACAAAGTCTGGAGGTGAACTAACTGATACAACACAATATACAGGCTTATATAGCCCGAGTGGCCATTACCGGCATTACAGTACACGGGGGGCTCTTAAAGGCACATACACTACAGTAACCTTTGTTCTTATTTATCATTTTATTTTCTTTGATCTAAACTGTTATTTGGATACTTACTCTTCAAGGCCTCCTCCATTTGGCTCTTGCTGTTTGCACCATGGTACCATGTAACCAGCAGGCCATCCTTCCTCTCAATGATTCCATGTTGAAGCAAGTAGTCCAGTAGGTCCCCACCTGGGCTGATAGATCCATCTACATCAGAGCACCTGTCTGAAGTTGCAAATAAGAATGTTATTTTTGTTTTACTTGCCATTCACTTAGATTGCTCCTCTCTTGTTAAGTCTCCCCTCCCACTCTTGTGGCTCATATTACTGTGACTGGTATTTTATTGCTTTGTGACATAAAAAGTGCTTACGTAAATTATTGGATTCATTTCTACTGTATAAGTAACAGTGAAATCTGCAGTACTAGAATGTTCAGGCACAGACATGATTCCCAATACAGGATTGGGAATCACATCTTTGCCTGAAAATTCTAATACTGCAGTGGTCCCTGTTTAAAATATTTCTTTGTGTCCTTTCTGATGGTTTACCCATGTTATCCTCTGACTCTAACCCCATATGTCCCATTGCATATGTTGAAGATTGACCAGCCAGCCTGGCTTATTAATGGGAGATTTAGGACTAGACCAGTCATTGGAAGTTGGCATTCTTACCCCTTGACTCCATCTAACCCTGCAAGCCAAAGCCCTATTGGGTAAGGTGGTCCTGGCTGGATGAGCAGCAGGAAGTTTACCAATGTTCTGTACAGACTTTGGGGGGGGGGGGGGTGCGGGGGTTCCTAATCCTTTCCTCTTGATAACCTATTTTAAACTCTTCAGACTTAGGCATGTGTGTGTGTCCCTACAGAGAAGAGTTTGCATTCCATATCAGACAAATGAAAACTTTAACCATATGGATTTCTCAGTAGCTTGGTTTGGAGACTTAAACATGGGGATGGGTTTCTGCACATCTTAAACACCTGCAGCCAAAAATAAAATGTCCCTCTAGGCATTTGCCATTCTCTCTCTCTGGTCATCCTCATTTCAGGTGAACGTAAAAGATCCCATGGCACTATTTAGAACAGAGCTGGGGAGTCCTCCCCGGTGTCCCGCCCAATATTTATCCCTCAACCAACATCACTAAAAAACAGATTATCTGGTCATTACCTCACTGCAGTTTGTGGGAGCTTGCTGTGTGCAAATTGGCTGCCGCGTTTCCTACATTACAACAGTGATTACACTTCAAAAGTACTTCATTGGCTGTAAAGTGCTTTGGAGCATCCTGATGTTGTGAAAGGCGCTATATAAATGCAAGTCTTTCTTTCTTTTTTCATTTCCCTTTCGGGAAACTCAGATCCTTTAAATCAGTGGTGTCCCAACTGCACACTGAGAGCCACACACAATCCCTGAGCCCTGAAAACCCAGCCCTTGAAACCTAGACAAACAACTCGCATTTTTGCCTTTAATTTTGCTGGTTTGTCCTGCTTGAATTCTGTGGGCCTGGAGATTTTGAAAAGGCTGTTCTTAGTGCTGTCCCCTCATTGGTGGATAAATTCGATATCAAGAAAGAAAGACTTACATTTACATAGCGCCTTTCACGACCACCAAATGTCCCAAAGAGCTTTACAGCCAATGAAGTACTTTTTGAAGTATAGTCAGAGTATTAATGTCTTGAGATATATGCAAATTAATAGGAACATGGAACTAAAGTTTACGTGTGCACCCCCCCCCCCACCCCTCTCCATTGCTTCAAGGCACACATCAATGAAGACAAAAAACTTGGAAAGTTCTGTTTTAATCTCCTCTGCTGCCTGATCTGATCTGGAAGCAGCTCAATGTAGGCATAGTGAATCAGGGACACTGTAACCAGTGAGTTAAAAAGGGACTGAGGACTCCTCCCCACTGGTTCCTCAGCTATGCAATTAGTCAGCGAAAATAAGCACAGGAGTAACCACAGGATTCAATGTCAACAGAAATTATAACTGCAAACTTAAAACCAATAGCCTGGGGCTCAGCGGATAAATGTGGTACTGGGCTACATAGACTAGTAAAATCTCAGGTGTGATTCCATAGTCTGTGCCGGGTTATCTGATGTCAGTTGGGATCGTTACAATTTAACTCAGCACCTGGGGCTAGAGGGAGGAAAATAAAACCAGCCAGAGTTCATGCTGGCAATCAGAACCTGCAACCTTTGCTGAAAAGCGCACGTGTTTACACACTGGGTGAGCAAATGATCAGGCTCAGCTGTGATGCCCTCCATTGTTGAACAGCCTACCTATACTCGCTGTTGGGGTCCACGCACGAAGAATGATCACTGATGGAGGACAACTGGTGACCGTGGGATCACCTCACCACTGCCTTTTCCCCCCCCCCAACCCCCCCCCCACTCCTTGCTGCCCCAGGATCAGTCAGCACATTCAGGAGAGGAGGGGAGAATATTTTGGGGTGGGGTAAATTAGGCAGGGGTGCAGGAAGGGCCAGATTGAAGATTTTGATGAATTCAGATTGTCTGCAACGAGTGATTGAGGTTAAATTCAAACAGTGAGTGTCTCAACCAGCAACACTTTGCCCAAATCTGTAAATCATTAAACAGTATCATTAACATTTCTAGTGCTTTAGAGAATTCATCAGTAAAAGGCACTGTGAGCTCTCTGGGCTATGTGGTATCTGTAATGATGATAATTACAGGGCAATTATGGAGCTGCGACATGCTGTCTGAGTGTAACAAAAAAATAGGATGATGCAGGGAGAGGTTGTGAGTCGCAGATTTTGATCATTGCTATCTGATTAAAGGGCAGACTGCTTCAAATTCTGCAGGATCAATTTTCATTGCTGTTCCCATAAATTATTTCTACGTGCTGACTGCACTTTAGTTTGACTTCTAGATAAGGTTCATTTTGAAATCTTCATCTCACCAATCTCTGATGTAACATAGGATTGCATTAGATTACACAGGATATATGGCACAGAAACAGGCTATTCGGCCCAACCAGTCCATGCCGGCGTTTATGCTCCACACAAGCCTCCTCCCACCTTTGCTCATCTAAATCTATCAGTGATGTAAAAAGACTACTGAGCACTTGGTTTGAGTATAAAACAAGGCTTTAATCAACTGTTTCACAACCATGAGATTCTAGTTACATCACTAGTTCCTGGTTACAAAAACGTCCTGAACAAGCTGGGCCCACGCCCGGGTATTTATACTCCTTGGACAGCGCCACCAGCTGGCCGCACAGTGTTATTTCATGAGTCATTTCTCCATGAATGATAAGATTCATGACATTCTTCCCGCCTGAAAGATTTGGAAGTCCGACGACTTCCTTCTAGCGGATTAGGCGGACCACGAATAGCCGCAGTCTTTTAGATCTTTGTTTGTGGCTGGAAGCCACGTCTCCTCAGACCGTGTCTTGGTCCCTGAGTTGCTTGGTCCATACTGGTAGATCGACAGGGCCCGTGTCGCCTTGATCGACCTGAGAGAGATTGTAGCTCCGGGTGCGGGTCCCCACAGGCGCAGAGCTGGCTTCATCTTGCTTGGTAGCCGGGGATTGACCGGCGTCCTGGCTTCGGGTGGCCATCCTGTGGGGAGCGCTCGGCTCCTCGATTTGATCCGGTGGAGTAGCCGGCAGATCCCCTGATGTCCCAGGTAGGGCGTCATCCTCAAAGGAGCACAGAGTGTCGGCATCATTACTATGGGTCCCTCTATCAGTTGGGTCCGTGGGACCGGTTGGACAGGGAGCCAGATCTCGGAGTGAAACGGTGGTCTCCCGGCCATCAGGGTACTGCACGTGCGCATATGTGGGATTAACGTCTGTTAGTTCCACCTCGTCGACGTGGGGGTCGTTTTTGGAAGATCGGACGAATCTTCGGAGCAGCATGGGGCCGGGAGCTGCCAACCATGATGGTAGGGACGACCCATGAGCGGAGCGACGCTGGAACCTGAAGAATCGCTCGTGAGGAGTGACATTGGTGGACGTAAAAGAAGAGACCTGATGGAATGCAACGCGTCAGGGAGCATAGTTTCCCACTGATGGTCTGGTAGGTTGCATGACCTCAGTGCAAGACGAACAGCGTTCCAAATGATAGTGTTGTATCTCTCAACCTGTCCGTTACCGATGGGATAATACGGTGTTGTTTTACTTGTGGCGATTCCCCGTTGGGAAAGATAACTTTTGAGTTTGCTTGACATGAAGGAGGGACCCCGATCAGAGTGGAGAAACTACTCAGACCCGCCCGTCTCGACCTGGACCTGAATTCACTTACAGCTGCTAAGGTATGGAAACACTGGTATCGTACCTTCAGCAACTTCCTTGAGGAGTGTTGTGAGAATGTTCCTAATAAGTTACGAATGCTTGCCAATTATGTATCCCTCATGTGTTTGACTATATTGAAGACTGCGGCTATTCGTGGTCCGCCTAATCCGCTAGAAGGAAGCCGTCGGACTTCCAAATCTTTCAGGCAGGAAGAATGTCATGAATCTTATCATTCATGGAGAAATGACTCATGAAATAACACTGTGCGGCCAGCTGGTGGCGCCGTCCAAGGAGTATAAATACCCGGGCGTGGGCCCAGCTTGTTCAGGACGTTTTTGTAACCAGGAACTAGTGATGTAACTAGAATCTCATGGTTGTGAAACAGTTGATTAAATTGATGTACTGTAAAAAGACTACTGAGCACTTGGTTTGAGTATAAAACAAGGCTTTAATCAACTGTTTCACAACCATGAGATTCTAGTTACATCACTAGTTGCCTCACAGCGCCGGGGACCCGGGTTCGAATCCGGCCTCGGGCGACTGTCTGTGTGGAGTTTGCACATTCTCCCCGTGTTTGCGTGGGTTTCCTCCGGGTGCTCCGGTTTCCTCCCACAGTCCAAAGATGTGCGGGTTAGGTTGATTGGCTATGATAAATTGACCCTTAGTGTTAGGGGGATTAAATACGTGGGGTTACGGGGATAGGGTGGGATATGTGTTGGTGTAGGGGTTACGGGGATCGGGTGGGATATGTGTCGGTGCAGGCTCGATGAGCCAAAATGGCCTCTATCTGCACTGTGGGGTTTCTGTGATTCTGTGATTCCCTATTGGATTTCTTGGTGACTATCTTATATTGATGGCCTCCAGTTATGCTCTTGCCCACAAGTGGAAACATTCTCTCTGTATCCACTCGATCAAAACCTTTCATAATTTTAAAGACCTCAATTCGGTCACCCCTCAGCCTTCCTTTTTCAAGAGAAAAGAGACCCAGCCTGTTCATCCTTTCCTGATAGGTATAACCTCGCATTTCTGGTATCATCCTTGTAAATCTTCTCTGCACCCTCTCCAGTGCCTCTATATCCTTTTTATAATATGGCGACCAGAACTGCACACAGTACTCCAAGTGTGGTCTAACCAAGGTTCGATACAGGTTTAGCATAACTTCCCTACTTTTCAATTCTATCCCTGTAGAAATAAACCCTAGTGCTTGGTTTGCTTTTTTTATGGCTTTGTTAACCTGTCGCAACTTTTAGTGATTTGTGTACTTGTATTTTGAGATCCCCTTGTTCCCCTACCCCACCCAGACTTGCACCCTCCAAGTGATAAGTGACCTCCCTATTCTTCCTACCAAAATGTTATACCTCACATTTATCTGTGTTGAGCTTCATTTGCCAATTATATGCCCATTCTGCAAGTTTATTAATGTCCTCCTGTAATTTGTTGCAGTCCTCCTTAGTATTGTCTATCCCCCTCAATTTGATGTCATCTGCAAATTTAGAAATTATGCTTTTGATTCCAAAGTCTAAATCGTTAATGTAAAGTGTGAACAGCAGTGGTCCCAGCACTGATCCTTGTGGAACACCACTACCCACCTTCTGCCACTGTGAATAGCTACCCTTTACTCCTACTCTCTGCTTTCTGTCCTGAAGTCAGCCAGCCATCCATTCTGTTACTTGTTCCCTGACACCGCATTCTCTGACCTTGTTCATCAGTTTATTATGGGGTACCTTATCGAAGGCCTTTTGAAAATCCAGATAAATTACATCTATTGCATTACCATTGTCTACTCTCTCTGTTACCTCTTCAAAAAATTCCATAAGGTTGGTCAAGCAAGACTTTCCCTTTTGAAATCCATGCTGACTATTCTTTATTATATTTTTGGTTTCTAGACGTTCTTTTATTTTTTCCTTTAGTAGGGATTCCATTGTTTTTCTTACCACCGATATTAAGCTGACTGGTCTATAATTCCCTGGACATGTTCTATCCCCCTTTGCAAATATAGGTATTATGTTAGCTATCCGTCAGTCCTCTGGCACTAAACCTTTTTCTAACAAATTATTAAATATGGCAGTAATGCCTCTGCTATCTTTTCCCTAGATTCTTTTGAAATGCATGGATGCAATCCATCCGGACCAGGGGTTTTATCCTCTTTGAGTTTGATTAATTTATTTAATATATCCCCTTTTTTATTTTAAATGCACTTATCTCATCATCCAATGTCATGTCCACCTGTTCTATCTCCCTGGTAAATACTGAAGCAAAATAATTATTTAATATTTCTGCCATCTCTCTATCGTTACCTGTGGTATTATCCTGTCTATCCCTTAATGCCCCTATTCCCATCCCAACCTTCCTTTTTTTTATTGATGTGCCTATACAATATTTTACTATTTTGTTTTATGTTCCTTGATACTTTAATTGCATCGTTCCTCTTTGCTTCCCTAATTGTTTTTTGACTTCTCTCCTTATTTTTTCGTGTTCTCTCTTATCATGCACTCCCCTGCTGTCTATCTACTTAATGTAGGCCTCTTTCCTTACCCTCAGTTTTTCCCTTATGGCTTTATTTATCCATGGAGTCTCATTATTGTTTAGTTTGTTCTTTCCTTTTAGCGGAATATATTTTTCCTGCACTCTGTTGAACACCGTTTTAAATGTTTCCCATTGCTGTTCTACATCATTGTTTGCCAATATTGTTGCCCATTCTTTCCCCCCCCCCCCCCCCCCCCCCCAAGTTCTATTCTCAGCCCCTCAAAATCAGCTTTTCTATTAACCTGGTTTTCGTCATACTTATGTCCTTCTCAATTATCATTTTAAAGCGTATTATATAATGGTCACTATTGCGTTTATGTTTCCCTACTTTTACTTCTCTTATCTGCTCTGGTTCCTTCCCCATTACTAGATCTGATAGCAAATCCTCCCTTGTTGGGCTTTTTACATATTGGGTTAGAAAGGAGTCCTGTACACATTGGAGGAACTCCATTCCCTTATCCCCTTTACCTACCTCTTCTGTCCAATTAATATCGGGGTAGTTGAAATCCCCCATGATTATTATTCTATGTTTTTTACTCATTTCCCTAATTTGTCTGCATATTTCTTCCTCTACCTCCCTTCCACTATTATGTGGTCTGTAGACTACACCTATTAGTGTGATTGATCCTTTATTATTTTTTATCTCTATCCATATGGATTCTATTTTTGTCTTGCTGATATCTGCGTCACTTTTTTCTACTGCCGTTAAGTTATACCATTAAGTTATACCATTAAGTTATACCTAATAAGTACAGCTACCCCACCGCCCCTTTTTCCTTCCCTATCTTTTCTAAATATGTTATACCATGCAATGTTTAATTCCCAGTCCTGATTTTTCTGTAGCCATGTCTCAGTAATCCCTATGTCTGGTTCCTCGCAATGTATGTTTAATAACGGACAGTTTAACTCATTTTTAATAGGATTTCCTCTCACTTTATGTTAAACCATCTTTTTAGACTCCTGTTCTATAACTTAATAACTTAATCTATTGCCATCTATGTCTTCCCTTACTTTATTCTTTCATATGCTCTCTTTTCCTGTTTTGTTTATATTTAGGCTGGCTACATTTCTTGTAGATCGCTCCCCCATCTTACTAGTTTAAAGCCTTTTTGATAGACACATTTTTGCAAGATAAGGGAGTGAAGGGAGTGGGCGGGGAAGTGGCTTTGAGCCCAAGATCAGCCATGATCTTATTGAATGGCAGAGCAGGCTTGAGGGGCCAAGTGACCTATTCCTGCTCCTATTTCTTATGTTCTTATGTTCTTTGCCACCTCCTTATTTACCCATCCCGGTTCAGGTGGAGCCTGTCCCATCGGTACAGCTTCTTTCTGTCCCAGAACTGGTGCCAGTGTCCCATGAAAAGGAACCCCTCTTTCCCACACCAGCCCTTTAGCCACATGTTAATTCTCCGGATCTGTCTGCTTCTATGCCAATTTGCACGTGGCTCAGACAATAATCCAGAGATTATTACCCTCGAGGTCCTGCTTTTTAATTTAGATCCTAACTCCTGATACTCTTTCAGCAGGACCTCCTCTCTGTTCCTACCTATGTTGTTTGTTCCAACATGAACCATGAAAACTGGATTTACCCCCTCCCTTTCCAAGGTCCTCTCCAGCCGCCGTGAAATATCCTTTACCCTGGTAACACACTCTTCAGGATTCTTGTTCTTGGCTGCAGACGGCGCTATCTATCCCCCTAATTATAGAATCTCCTATCACTACCACTTTTCTATTCTGCTCTTCCCCCCCTTAGTCAGCCTTCTGAGCCACAGTGCCTTGGTCTGCATTGTGGCTGTCCTCCCTGCAGTCTTTCTCCTTGTCCTCACAGGTAGCGAGTACTTCATACCTGTTGGACAGGACCAGTGTCTGCGGGACCTCCTTCTCAACCTCTCCTAAATCACCTCTACCTAACAGTCACACCCTCCCTTTCCTGAACCTGTGCTTTCCTCTGGGGTGTGACTGTATTGTGGATAAAACTGTCCAGAAATTCCTCCCCCTCCCTTATGTGTCGGAGTGTCCCCAACTCACACTCCAGCTCAATGAGTCTGAGCCGGAGAGATTGGAGATGGAGACATCTCCTGCAGTCTTGCCATCCACAAACTCCACATACTGCAGTCCAGACACACAACCTGCCCTATCATATCTTAATCTAGCCTTATTTTATTTATTTCATTAGTTAGTCTTTATTCAATGATTATTTATAGTTATATTAATTAGTTTAACTAGTTAAGCTATAAATTTAATACGGTATGTTATAGTTTCCCACTCCTAGTTTAAACCGCTGTTTTAGTTTAGAGAGAAAAGAAACCTTAATACTCACCAATGTTCAGACAAGTACGAGGCCAGCAATTTAAGAACATAAGAAATAGGAGCAGGAGTAGGCCATTCTGCCCCTTGAGCCTGCTCCGGCATTCAATAAAATCCAAGGAGAGGACATATAAATTGGCCAGAAAAAGCAGCAAACCTGAGGATTGGGAGCAGTTTAGGATTCAGCAAAGGAGGACAAAGGGATTAATTAAGAGGGGGAAAATAGAGTATGAGAGTAAGCTTTCAGGGAACATAAAAACAGACTGTAAAAACTTCTATAGATATGTGAAGAGAAAAAGATTGGTGAAGTCAAGCGTACGTCCCCTGCAGTCAGAATCAGGGGAATTTATAATGGGGAACAAAGAAATGGTAGACCAATTAAATACATACTTTGGTTCTGTCTTCACAAAGGAGGACACAAATAACCTCCCAGAGATGTTGGGGAACATAGGGTCTAATGAGAGGGAGGAACTGAATGAAATCAGTATTTGTAGAGAAATGGTGTTAGGGAAATTGACGGGATTGAAGGCTGATAAATCCCCAGGGCCTGATAATCTACATCCTAGGGTACTTAAGGAAGTGGCCCTAGAAATAGTAGATGCATTGCTGGTCATCTTCCAAAATTCTATAGACTCTGGCACAGTTCCCATGGATTGGAGGGTAGCTAATGTAACCCCATTATTTAAAAAAGGTGGTAGAAAACAGGGAATTATAGACCTGTAAGCCTGACATCGGTAGTGGGGAAAATGCTAGAGTCCATTATAAAAGATGTAATAGCAGAGCACTTGGAAAACAGTGACAGGATCGGACAAAGTCAACATGGATTTACATAAGGTAAATCGTGCTTGACTAATCTACTGGAATATTTTGAGGATGTAACTGGTAAAATAGATAAGGGAGAACCAGTGGATGTGGTGTATTTGGACTTTCAGAAGGCTTTCGATAAGGTCCCGCATAAGAGATTAGCGTGCAAAGTTAAAGCACATGGAATTGGGGGTAAGGTACTGACTTGGATAGAGAACTGGTTGGCAGACAGGAAGCAAAAAGTTGGAATAAACGGGTCTTTTTCCGAGTGGCAGGCAGTGACTAGTGGGGTACCGCAGGGATCGGTCCTAGGACCCCAGCTATTCACAATATATATAAATGATCTAGACGAGGGAACGAGATGTAATATCTTGAAATTTGCAGACGACACAAAGCTGGGTGGGCGTGTGTGCTGTGAGGAGGATGCCGAGAAACTCCAGTATGATTTGGACAGGTTGGGTGATTGGGCGGATGCATGGCAGATGCAGTATAATGTGGATAAATGTGAGGTTGTCCACTTTGGTGACAAAAACAGGAAATAGATTGGGAGAAGGGGAAGTGCAACAAGACCTGGGTGTCCTTGTGCACCAGTCACTGAAGGTAAGCATGCAGGTGCAGCAGGCGGTTAAGAAGGCAAATGGTATGTTGGCCTTCATAGTGAGAGGATTCGAGTACAGGAGCAAGGATGTCTTGCTGCAGTTGTACAGGGCCTTGGTGAGACCACACCTTGAGTATTGTGTGCAGTTTTGGTCGCCTTATCTGAGGAAGGATGTTCTTGCCATGGAGGGAGTGCAGCGAAGATTCACCAGACTGATACCTGGGATGGCAGGAATGACGTATGAGGAGAGATTGGGTCGATTGGGCTCATATTCGCTGGAGTTTAGAAGAATGAGAGGGGATCTCATTGAAACTTATAAAATTCTAACAGGACTAGACAGTTGGAATGTTCCCGATGGCGGGGGAGTCCAGAACCAGAGGTCATAGTCTAAGGATAAGGGGTAAGCCATTTAGGACAGAGATGAGGAGGAATTTCTTCACCCAGAGAGTGGTGAACCTGTGGAATTCTCTACCACAGAAGGCAGTTGAGGCCAATTCATTAAATATATTCAAGAAGGAGTTAGATATATTGCTTAAGGCTAAATAATCAAGGGATATGGGGAGAAAGCAGGGACAGAGCACTGAATTTGGATGATCAGGCATGGTCTCATTAAATGGCGGAGCAGGCTCGAGGGGCCGAATGGCCTACTCCTGCTCCTATCTTCTATGTTTCTAAGATCATGGCTGATCTTCTACCTCAACTCCACTATCTCCATATCCCTTGATTCCCTTAATATCTAAAAATCTATCGATCTCTGTCCTGAATATACTCAACGACTGAGCCTCCACAGCCCTCTGGGATAGAGAACTCCAAAGATTCACCACCCTCTTAGTGAAGAAATTTCTCCTCATCTCAGTCCTAAATGGCCGACCCCTTATTCTGAGACTGTGATCCCTGGTTCTAGACTCCCCAACCAGGGGAAACATCCTCCCTGCATCTACCCTGTCAAGCCCTGTAAGAATTTTGTATGTTTCATTGAGATCACCTCTCATTCTTCTAAACTCTAGAGAAAATAGGCCTAGTCTACTCAATCTCTCCTCATAGGACAATCCCGCAATCCCAGGAATCAGTCTGGTGGACCTTTGTTGCACTCCCTCTATGGCAAGTATATCCTTCCTTAGGAAAGGAGACCAAAACTGCACACAATACTCCAGGTGTGGTCTCACCAGGGCCCTATATAATTGCAGTAAGATATCTTTGCTCTTATACTCAAATCCTCTTGTAATAAAGGCCAACATACCATTTGCTTTCCTAATTGCTTGCTGTACCTGCATGTTAACTTTCAGTGATTTGTGTACAAGGACAGGTCCCTCTGAACACCAACATTTCGCAATCTCTCACCATTTAAAAAATACTCTGCTTTTCTATTTTTCCTACCAAAGTGGATAAATTCACATTTCTCCACATTATATTCCATTTGCCATGTTCTTGCCCACTCACTTAGTTTGTCTATATCCCCTTGAAGCCTCTTTGCATCCTCCTCACAGCTTACATTCTCACCCACTAAGCACTGATCCTTGCAGTACCCCACTAGTTACAGCCTGCCAACCTGAAAATGACCCGTTTATTCCTACTCTCTGTTTTCTGTCCATTAACCAATC
Organism: Somniosus microcephalus; assembly: GCF_052327205.1. Taxonomy (NCBI): domain Eukaryota; kingdom Metazoa; phylum Chordata; class Chondrichthyes; order Squaliformes; family Somniosidae; genus Somniosus; species Somniosus microcephalus. The sequence continues at coordinate 270,288,125 of NC_140989.1, read as the reverse complement.
CTCAATCTATGCTAGTATATTACCCCCAATCCCATGAGCTCTAATTTTGTTTAATAACCTCTTGTGTGGCACCTTAACAAATGCCTTCTGAAAATCCAAATACACCACATCCACTGGTTCCCCCTTATCTATTCTGCTAGTTACAACTTCAAAAAACTCTAACAGATTTGTCAAACACGATTTCTCTTTCATAAATCTGTGTTGACTCTGCCCAATCCTATTATTATTTTCTAAGTGCCCTGTTACCACATCCTTAATAATAGATTCTAGCATTTTCCCTACTACTGATGTCAGGCTAACTGGTCTGTAGTTCCCCGTTTTCTCTCTCCCTCCTTTCTTAAATAGTAGGGTTACATTTGCTACCTTCCAATCCGTGGGAACCATTCTAGAATCTATGGAATTTTGGAAAATGACAACCAATGCATCCACTATATAGCTACCTCTTTCAAAACCCTAGGATGTAGGCCATCAGGTCCAGGGGATTTATTGGCTTTCAGTCCCATTAATTTTTCCAGTACTATTTCTTTCAGTTCCTCATTCTCGCTAGACCCTTGGTTCTCCACTATTTCCGGGAAGTTTTTTGCGTCTTCTTCCATAAAGACAGACACAGAAGGCACGATCTTACCTTTCGGTACGAGTTGGGTGCGGGCCAGCAGGCTTGCGGATTCCGATCCTGCTCCCAACGATGCCCGACGAACAGACATAATTTTACGTCAATTGGCCTTGCTAAGCCAGCCCAGTGGGCTTGCCGGCCAATTAAGAGAAAGCCGGTGTCAGATGAAATCAGTTGACGGGTCATCTGCTGGTTTTCTTAAAGGGGACATGCTCATTTTTTTTTTACAGATGATTTTTCAGTGTTTGACAGTATTGAGGTGCTGCAAACACTGCCAATCACTGTACAAAGGTGAGCCCTTGCACCCAGGCTCTCCAGAGACACTAGATAAAACAGATGGCAGCTGCAGGTGAGGTTACAGAAGCGATCTGCCACTGGTGAAAGAGCTTCTCCAAATGAGGTGGGACTACACAAACACTTCAAACCTTATTACCTACAGAAAAGTCTAAATACATTAAAAATGATTTTCCCAACATTTTCTTACCTCTGAAATTCACCAGTGTACCATTGGATCCTTCACACCACTTCTGCAGTGGTCATCAATGAAGAAACATTACAGTAGACCCATAGCACGCCACACTTACCCTGGCGTGGTGTCCGGACATCGGGAAGCCCGCAGTCGACCTGGCAAAATTGAAAAAAGCCTCTCAACTGCCTATTAACTACCCGTTAACAGGCAGTTAAGTGCCTATAATCCTCTACCTGCCGCAGGGTCCCTGCGCAAATCAGGGATCTGACACTTGGGACGATTGTATGGAGGTGGGTTGACAGCGTGTTTGGGACCCGCTGTCAATCTTTGCAATTTTGCCAACAGTCCCGCCTCCAAACCTGCCCCGAGCACCGGCAAAATTCCCCCCAAAGTATTTGTTTAATTTCTCTACCATTTCCTTAGCCCATTATAATTTCTCCTGTCTCAGCCTGTAAGGGACCCACATTTATTTTCGCTAATCTTTTCCTTTTTACATACCTATAGAAGCTTTTACAGTCTGTTTTTATGTCTTTCGCTAATTTACTCTCATATTCTATTTTCCCTTTCTTTATCAATTTCTTGGTCCTCCTTTGCTGAATTCTAAAATCCTCCCAATCCTCAGGCTTACTATTCTTTTTGGCAACATTATAAGCCTCTTCCTTTGATCTAATACTATCTTTAACTTCTCTTGTTAGCCAAAGTTGGACCACTTTACCTGTGGGGTTTTTGTGCCTTAAAGGAACGTATATTTGTTGTAAATTATGTATTAATTCTTTAAATGCTAGCCATTGCTTCTCCACCACCAGACCTTTTAATGTAGTTTCCCAGTCAACTCGCCCCTCATACCTATGTAGTTTGCTTTGTTTAGATTTAAGATCCTAGCTTCGGATTTAACTAAATCACTTTTAAACTCAATATAAAATTCTATCATATTATGGTCACTTTTCCCTAAAGGCCCCTTTACTACAAGGTTATTAATTAACCCTTTCTCGTTGCACAATACTAGATCTAAAATAGTCTGTTCCCTAGTTGGTTCCTCAACATACTGATCTAGAAAACTATCTTGCATACATTCCATGAATTCGTCCTCCACACTATTACTGCAAATTTGGTTTGCCCAGTCTATATGTAGACTAAAGTCCCCCATGATTACTGTATTATCCTTGTTACATGCGCCTCTAATTTCCTGATTTATACTCTGTCCTACATTACAACGACTGTTTGGGGGCCTATAAACAAGTCTCACCAATGTTTTCTGCCCCTTGCTGTTTCTTAGCTCCACCCAAACGGATTCTACTTCTTGATTTTTGGAGCCAAGATCCTTTCTCTCTACTGTCTTTATCCCATCCTTTATTATCAGGGCTACCCCTCCTCCTTTTCCATTTTGCCTATCTCTTCTAAAAGTTAAGTATCCTGGAATTTGTGAAAATCCTAACAACTGAAGGAAGTTACTTTAGGAAAGAGTCGTGAAAGCAGGAAATGTGCAAACATATAATAAACATGATTTCTGTATTTCTTTCCCACGCATATACCAAGCATCGTGTAGTCTTAGCCCTTCAAGCAAAACTACTTATAGATTTATTTTGTTGCCAAATTTTGGGGTGCATCAAGTTGAGGGGTATCAGCCGTGGGGAATGGTACACTCACCAGTGGCAGGTTGAAATGGGAACTCACTGGGCAGGGAATCACAAGCATGAACTTAGTTCCTGGTAATTCACCACCAGTCAGAAGTGAAAATTAAACAATGAATAACTTATTCACCAGACTACCTGTGGCAAATTGCATTTTGTCTGTGTTGCCCGAGTTGATTCTTTTAAACTTATAGGCCTAGAAATTCAGTGGGCTGCGCCACCCGTTAGCGCCTTAAGAGGGCGCTAAGTGGGTCGGAAGCCACTGGCCATGCCTCCCGCTAAATTCAGCGGGACGCTAATGGCGGCGCTAGCCGTTAGCGCTGCGCCACTGCCGATGACATCATCGGTGTGCGCAGCGCCCCGCTAACGCCCCGATCGCGATATTTAGATGCGCCCCCTGCTTTAACGCCAGGCGCTATTTGCGACCAGTTCAGGTGGGCCTACCTGCGGCGGTAGAGGCGCTAATTAAAGGAGAGGTGCGGGGCGGCCATTTATTTTGCTGGCCGCCTGCCAGCACCTCTCCGCGCTGCCGTCCCTGGCCTCCTGAGCACCCCCCCCGTGGAGTGCCGACTGCGTTCCAAGAGCCCGGCACTTCTCCTCGGTGCCGGGCTCTTTTGCCGGCACTTGCGATCCTCGATCGTGCTGCACAAGGCCCCTCCCCTTTAAGAAGGGGAGGAAGGCCTGCAGTACCACAGCGCGCTGTGTTGCACAGCGATATTCAGCTGCAGCGCCCCAAGAGGGATGCGGGGCGCCTCCAGTAGCGCCGCGCTTCCCTCTGGGGCGCGCCAACTGAATTTCCGGCAGGCGGCTGCGACTGCTTCCGGGGCGCTAAACGGAGCTATAGTGAATTTCTAGGCCATAATATTTCTGCAATGTTAGATTCAGCATGTTTCTCAATTCTAAGCAATTGAAACCAGGATCGTTACATTGGTGATTTGAAGTGTTAGTTAACCAAAGGGAGAATGTTTTCGGCTACTGAGAGAAGATGGCTCCTTGTGATACTTGACGGTTTAATTGCACAGTAGGAGTCTTAGCTCGGCAGACACATGGGAACTACATGCTCACACATCAAAGGGGTAAACTTCCACCTCTTAAAGATATTAATATTGATTAACAGCTTATCCAAACATTTACTACTGCTTCTCTAGATAATTGAGGTTTCACATGCCAATGTACTGGAACGACACATTAAAAAGGGTATATGTAACCAAATTGGCCTTCAATTAAGTGACTGAAGTGGGATTTTTTTATGGTAGTTTAACAACAACTTACATTTATATTGCTATTGTACATTTATATTGTTCCATTAATGTTTCAAAACTTCCCAAGGCCCTTAATAAGAGCGATATCAATAACAACATTTTCATGCCAAACCACAGAAGGAGATATCAGGACAGATGACCAAAAGCTTGGTCAAAGTGGTAGAATCTCAAAGGAGGAGAGAGAGATGGAGAGGCAGAGAGGTTCAAGGGGGAATTGCAGAGCTTAGGGCCAAGACAGCTAAAAGCACGGCCGCCAATGGTGGAGCGACTAAAATCTGGGATGCGCAAAAGGCCAGAATTGGAGGAGCGCAGAGATCTTGAAGGCTTGAAGGGCTGGAGGAGGTTACAGGGATAGGGAGGGGTGAGGTCATGGATGGATTTGAAAACAAGGGTGGGTATTTTAGCACAAATTTTTGTAGCGTGGAAGATGGGCGGCTGACCAAGATACCATTGGAATAGTCAAGTCTAGAGGTAACAAAGGCATGGATGAGGGTTCAGCAGCAGATGAGCTGATGCAGGGTCGGAGTCAGGTGGTATTATGGAGGTGGAAGTAGGCGGTCTTGGTGATGGAGCGGATATGTGGTCAGAAGCTCAGCTCAGGGTCAAACACAACACCAAGGTTGCAAACGGTCTAGTTCAGCCTCAGACATTTGGAAGGATGGAAACGGTGGTCAGTGAACGGAGTTTGTGGTGGGGACCAAAGACAATGGCTTCAGTCGTCCCAATATTTAGTTGGTGGAAATTTCTGCTCATCCAAAATTGGATGTCGGACAAGCAGTGTGACAACATAGAAACATAGAAGATAGGAGCAGGAGTAGGCCATTCAGCCCTTCGAGCCTGCTCCGCCATTCAACGAGATCATGGCTGATCATCCAAACCCTAGCACCCGGTCCCTACACCGACAGCCATCCCACCCAAGCCCTATCCCCGTAACCCCGTAACCCCACGTATTTAATCCCCCCTAACACTAAGGGCCAATTTTGTTTTATTTTTTATCATGGCCAATCAACCTAACCCGCACATTTTTGGACTGTGGGAGGAAACCGGAGCACCCGGAGGAAACCCACGCAAACACGGGGAGAATGTGCAAACTCCACACAGACAGTCACCCGAGGCCAGATTTGAACCCGGGTCCCTGGCGCTGTGAGGCAACAGTGCTAACCACTATGCCACCGTGCAGTGGAGGGGTCCAGAGAGGTGGTGGTGAGATAGGGTGAGCGGGGTAGGAGGGAAAACATATGATGTAATTAAATCAATGTATACAAACAACAAATGTGCAGTTAAAATTGGAGACAAACAAACAAAATACTTCCCACAGGGGCGGGGGGTGATGCAGGGCTCGCCAATCTCACCGACACTCTTTAATATTTACATAAATGGATTGGCAAAACTACTTGAACAATCTACAGCACCCGGCCTCACCCTATATGAATCCAAGGTTAAATTCCTCCTCTATGCAGACGACCTGGTTCTGCTGTCACCTACTAAAGAGGGGCTACAGCAAAACCTGGACCTGCTGGAGTCGTACTGCCAGACTTGGGCCCTGACAATAAATCCCCAAAAAACCAAAGTCCTTGTGTTCCAGCAAAGATCCAAACATCAGGGACCCAAAATAAATTTCACAGTAGGAACAACCAAAATTGAACAAACCACTAACTACACATACTTGGGCTTAAAAATCAGTTCTACGGGAAACTTCAAACTGGCTGTGAATGAACTGAAGGAGAAAGCAAGAAGGGCTTTCTATGCCATCAAAAAATCAATCCAAATAGAAATCCCAATTAGCATTTGGCTCAAAATTTTCAAATCAGTAATTGAACCAATTGCACTCTATGGCAGTGAGGTATGGGGACCGCTAACTCAACAAGAATTTGCAAAATGGGACAAACACCCAATTGAGATCCTACATGCAGAATTCTGTAAAAGTATCCTCCGGACTCAAAGGAAAACAGTAAACAATGCATGCAGGGCGGAACTAGGCCAATATCCATTAATAATCACTATCCAAAAAAGAGCCACCAAATTTTGGAATCACCTACAAATGAGCAATCCCCAATGCTATCACTACGACGCCCTGAAATGCCAAGAGCTGACCATAAAGAAGAATACCCTCAGTCAACTAGTCCTGGGACTCAGTGAAGTAACTACTAACAATACTAACAATAACCAGCCCCAGGACAGTGACAGGGTAACACAAAGAATTCGACCCAACACAATCGTCGCTAAGCAAAAGGAAAAATATCTGACATATTGGGCAGAAACAACAAAAACCCAAAGCAAACTCAGTTGCTACTTGGCCCTAAACAGACAATACAACATAGCTGATTACCTGACCATGGTAAAGGATAACAAACTGAGAAGAACCTTGACAAGGTACAGACTTAGCGAACATAGCCTAGCGATCGAAAAAGGCAGACACAGGCAGACCAGGCTGCCAAGAGAGGACAGGATATGCTCTCACTGCAGTCAGGGAGTGGTGGAGACAGAGATGCACTTCCTCACAGCTTGTGGAAAATATCAGGGCATCAGGGAGAATTTCTACCAAAAATTCTCACAAATATGCCCTGATTTCAGAAATCTGAATGACAACCAAAAACTCCCATTCCTACTGGGAGAGGAGAGAAGCTGTATAACACTGGCGGCACACTATGTTACAGCTTGCCATGAACAGAGGGACAACCAGTAAACTAAGAAAAGAATATATATAAACAATGCGAATGTATATTTATACACTCAGGGATATACCTGTTTATACACTGTATGAATAGAACTGCGTTTATGTGCTAAACCATAAATGTATTCTGATGCTTTGGCAACATAAGATGTAACTTATCATGCCAATAAAGCGATTTGAATTGTGAATTGTGAATTGAGATAGAACTGGGTGTTGTCAGATTACATGTGAAATCTGATATTGTGTTTTTGGATGATGTTGCCGAGGGGCAGCATAGAGATGAGAAATAGAAGGGTGCCAAGGATAGATTCCTGAGGGACTCCAGAGGTAACAGTGCAGCAGTGTGAATAGAAGCCATTGCAGGTGATTCTCTGGCTATGATTCGAAAGGTAAGAATGGAACCAGGCAAGGGCAGTTCCACCCAGCTGGATGACAGAGGAGAGGCATTGGAGGAGGATGGTGTGGTCAACTGTGTCAAAGGCTGCAGACAGGATGAGAAGGATGAGGAGGGATAGTTTATCACGGTCACAGTCACAAAGAATGTAATTTGTGATTTTGATAAGGGCCATTTCAATACTGTGGCTGGGCCGGACACCTGATTGGAGGGATTCAAACATGGAATTAAGGTTTTTAAAGTTAGATTCTGTTCACCTGAGTGTGCATTGCACAGCACTTGCCAAATACATAGAACACTGAGAGCGCTAAGTGCTAGTAGTATAAGTTTTAAGCACTGAAGAAAGCACTGTATAACAGTCATTTGAAAGATTTACAGCATGTGTCAGTTTAGCTAAATTAAGAAGAATGAAGACTGAAGAAAGATGATGATGACGGCAGTTTGTCACTGAGTTGTCCCGAAGTGACCCCCAGAGCATCATTGAGAAGAACAGCACAGTTCAACACGACAATCAGTTTGCTGCTTCAGGAGAGGCTGTAATTTTTTTATGCTTACAAGCCAAGAGATAGCCTTGATACTGGAGGCTTACCAATGATACACTGTATATGAACTTTGAACGTAAACTCACATAATCCCTTCAGTAATATGGACATTATATGCTGAGATATCGTGAAGCTTATATTTATGATGGTCTAAAGTCTATAAATTGTTAAGATTCAATTTACCTCTACTGTAATCACCAATACTTAAGCTTGTGATGGCATTGGCCATATCCTGCAATTGTAGTTAAATTAAATAATGTTAGTAATACACCTTTGTGTTTGCTTGCTCTTTGAAATTCTCATCCTTATTTTCAAATCCCTCCATGAGCTCATCCCACCCTATCGCTGTAACCTCCTCCAGCCCTACAACCCTCCGAGATATCTGCGCTCCTCTAATCCTGGCCTCTTGCGCATCCCCTATTTTAATTGCTCCATCATTGGTGGCCGTGCCTTCAGCTGCCAAAGCCCTAAGCTCTACAATTCCCTCCCTAATCCTCTCCGCCTCTCTACCTCTCCCTCCTCCTTTAAGATGCTCGTTAAAACCTACCTCTTTGACCAAGCATTTGGTCACCAGTCCTAATATCTCCTTATGTGGCTTGGTGTCAAATTTTGTTTGATAAAGCTCCTGTAAAGTAGATTGTGATGTTTTACTATGTTAACGCGCTATATAAATGCAAATTGTTGTTGTCTGTGGCAGGAAGTTGCACTTCATTCAATATTTATTTATAATCCTGCTCTTGACTGTTTTGGTTGGATTTATAATCAATACCTTTGGACTGAGTTACATAGCAATGTGAAGAGAGCTGATTTAGGTATATATACAGATATGTACAAAATCTTAAACATAAAACAGTAGATCCCAATTTAAACTTTGGATGTGAGCATAATGGTGAAGGGAAGAGTCATTGGCTAATACCCTTCTATTAATAGGCTACCTATTGGAATTTATCAATATGAGTTTGGGCTAGGGGAAAGAGCTGAGGAAGTGGGACTATTTGGATAGCTCTTTCAAAGAGCCAGCATAGATACAAAGGGCCAAATGGCCTCCTTCTATGCTGTATGATTCTATGGTGATACAATGCATTGGATACACTGGAGTATTGTCAGTGATTTAACATCAGGCTATTTTATAGAATACTTCTACAAACAATTACAGACTGGCGCTTCCACTAGAGTATCCCCATCATATCACTATAACAACTTAGAACTCAGCTACCTCACTGTCCTTAGCAAAGTGGTACATGGAATATTGCTGAGTCAATGTGAGGAATGACATTGCCTACTCAATGTGCATGGTGTGTAATTTCGTCCCTCCCCGCAGCAAATTGTCTCCCATCCTCTCACTGAATGTGCTGCCTCTTGTAGCAGTATGATTCTATAGGAACCTGCAGCCCTCTGGTACCCCAATAAACACGTGTGCATTCTTCATATGTGAATTTGGAAAGTTAGTGTCAGTGCACTATCAAAACACGGGCAGTATCACAACCAAGCCCAATCCTGTCCTTACTGGAAGTCCACACATGCAAAAGGTTCGAGCAGTTGGATTTGATCTGTGTGCATTTACTAGAATTTAACTGTGTATTCAGTGCATGGGTCAAAAAGATTACCATTGTTTACAGCAAGCATATGGGATAGTTTCTCTCTGAGACTTCCATTGGAGAACACAGAGATGGCAGCACACTGCTGTTGGAATCTGCTTCATAAAATGCAGAGAGAACATAGGAACAGGAGTAGGCCATTCAGACCCTCGAGCCTGTTCCACCATTCTGTTAGATTATGGCTGATCTGTGCCTCAACTCCAGATCTCTTGATACCCTTACCCAATAAAAATCTGTCCATCTCAGTTTTGAATGCTCTAATTATCCTCACATCCACAGCCTTTTGGGTCAAGAGAGTTTCAGACTTCCACTGCCCTATGTGTGAAAAAGTGGCTGCTGATTTCATTCCTGAATGGCCTAGCTCTAATTTAAAAATTGGTCCCCTTGTTCTTGATTCCCCTGAAGGGGTAATTACAGTCCTAGCCCTTTTTGGGCTACTCCAGATCAGGCATATTCCCCAGACGCTCACCTTCAACTAAAGTTAGAGATAGCCGAATTCTATAAGTCACTTAATTGGGTTAAAGGTCCAGGCTATCTCTCTCTAAAGGAAAGGAACGACTTGAAGATGTTACCGTCCTCCAGATAGCACTTTAATAAGTTTAACTAGACTGTAACCTTCCGGATATTATGAGGGTCCGGAATACTCCCCCAGAATTCTGTAACTCCTCACCAAAGAGTGTACAGAGATTGAGTTCGTGAGTTTGATACAGAAGTACTCTGTGAGACAATTCTAAAAATATAAAGATTTATTAAAGAACCGACATCTATTTAACAGCTGGTGAATTCAGTCGCAACATTAATAGTTCTAAAAACAAATAGCTTACACCTCTTATTCTCAGAGATCCTTATTCTCAAATCTTAACTCCGTTACATTTTTACATTTCTACTTCTTTCTTAATCTAGGATATCCACCAAAATCAAATAAGAGTACCTTTTGATCCCCGAGACTCAAAGAGTTAAAAACTTACAGAGCCTGCCTCTGAAGAGTGAGAGAATCGCTTGCCCCTTTCAGCGACTTCTGACATCCTATCTAAAAGTTCTATATTTTATACACTTTCTCAGTGGTATATCCTTTGAAGTTTTCTGCTGATGTAAGCTAATTATCTCTAGCCATTCTTTCTGTTGACTTCTTTCTAATCTTACTGTCAGTTCAGCTGTTAACTTGCAGAATCCTGTCTCTACCTTTAGGTGTTCAAATTTTATCATAAAAAATGGTTGTGACAGATGTATCTATTTGATGCCATTCTTATGAAGTTCTTTCATTCAATTTCTAAATCACCTTCGCTGATTATAAGCCAGACTTAGTGTCTCATAACTGTTCCAAGTTCAATACAAACACAATGGGCAGGATTTTCATTCAGAAGTCGGGTTGGAGGCGGGACTACCACTTTCGGGGTTGTAGTCCCGCTGTAGTGTATGTACCTTTAAGGGGAGAACTACTTTTTACAGCTCCTGTATACTGTAGTACCGGCAGTGACCACACCTGTATATAAACCCTGAGTAGGGATCTGTACGTTTAGTTTTAGAGTAACCCTCATCCAGTAAATACCTGTTGATTGTTCCTGCAGTCTAGTGTCTAGTTATTGAAGGACACACAACATCAAAAATACACGGATCTAACAGTGGCGACGAGGCAGATTCGAACCTACCTGCAACTCTGCATTACCTCCCAGGGATTCGCTCCTGGAGAACAGTGGAAGAAAGTTGAGGCCAGAAGCACGGGCGTCGACCACGAGCAACCGCCCAGTCATCGAGCAGAGATTTGAGCATCGCAGGGGAGGCTGTTGAGAGCTGGGCTTGGTTCTCCAGTCACGGTGGTCCAGCGAAACGGGCTGGCAACAGGTACGGTGCAGACCCTTCCCGGACAGCGGCGGCTAGAGCCGACCAACGGCACAGAAAAGGCCGAGCAGCGTCGACGGGAGAAGAGCGAGGGTAGAGCGCACAGTGCGCAGCCGGTGTTCAGGACCAAGCGGTGTCGACGGGAGAAGAGAGAGGGTAGAGCGCACAGGGCGCAGCCGGTGTTCAGGACCGAACGGCGTCGATGGGAGAAGAGAGAGAGGCGTGAAGGAAAATGCGCAGAGCGCAGCCGGTGTTCAAGGGACGAGCAGCGTCAGCGGGGAAGAAAGGGAAATGCGCAGAGCGCAGCCGGTGTTCAAGGGCCGAGCAGCCGCAGCGAAGAAGGGAGAGCATGGGAAACACCATTTGAGCCGCAGCGGAGAAGAAGGGAGAGCGCGGGAAAACGCCATTTTGAGCCGCAGCGGAGAAAAAGGGAGAGCGTGGGAAAACGCCATTTTGAGCCGCAGCGGAGAAGAAGGGAGAGCGCGGGAAAACGCCATTTTGAGCCGCAAGAAGAAGGGAAAGCACGGGAAAATGCCATTTTGACCCAGTCTAACCACACCCAGGGATGCAGAAGAGTGGCAGTATCACAGCATTCGACAATGAAGTCGAAGATTGGACGACATATGTCGAACGCACAGAAGTGTACTGCAAGGCGAATGAAGTGCCAGATGAGAGGAAAGCGCTGGTATTGTTGAATTCCATGGGTGCAAAAACGTATGGCTTACTGCAAAACCTAGTAACCCCAGAGAAGCCAGTGGATAAGGATTTTGGAAACATAGTGTCAATCCTACAGAATCACTTAAACCCCACACCGCTGCTGATAGCAGAAAGATTTAAGTTCCACAAAAGGAACCAGTATAAAGATGAAAGTAATGCTGAGTATTTAATGGAACTGCGCAAGCTATCGAAACACTGCCAGTTTGGAACGGGACTAGCAGATACTTTAAGGGACAAGTTTGTGTGTGGGCTTCAAAGTGAAGGAACCCAGAAACGGCTTCTAGCAGAAAAGGATCTTACGCTGGACAAGGCTTTCAGCATGGCAGTATCACACGAAGCAGCCGCACGGGGCGCTGCAGAGATACAACGGAGACTGCAAGAATATGGCACAAATGAAATGTCATATGGAACAGTGAAGTGCTATCGCTGCGGCAGAACAACACACGACCATAATGATTGCTGGTTTAAGGACAAAGTGTGCAGACAGTGTGGAAAAGTAGGACACATAGCAAGAGTCTGCAGGTCGGGAAAGAAAACCAGCAGCAAGAAATCTCCACAGGAGAAGTACAAGAAGGTACATAAGGTGATCCAAACGGAGGATCATCAAACTATCTGGGTCACGCTCAAGATAGCTGGAGTCCAAGTGAAAATGGAATTGGACACAGGGTCAGCCCTAACAGTCATAAACCGAAGGGACTACAAGCGGCTATTCTCACATATACCCTTGAGAGATACAGAGATTGTCTTGAAGACGTACATGGGGCAAAAAGTCTACCCCAAAGGAAAAATAAGGGTGAACGTTGTATATAATGGTAAGGAAACATCAAAAATGGACCTATATGTATTGCCAGATGGAGGACCACCACTACTAGGACGTGAATGGATCCGGAAGATACAGCTAGATTGGCATTCCATACAAGCACTGACTGTAGATGCCAAAAAGGATGACGACGTCACACCTGGACGACTGTCAAAAATGCTAACTGACGCACAAGAAGTGTTCCAGGAGGGACTTGGAACACTAAAAGGCATAACAGCGACGATCAAAATAGAGGAAAATGCAAGCCCAAAGTTTTTTAAGGCCTTATGCGATCCGCCCAGCCGTCGAAGCAGAGCTGGAAGGTTTGGAACGTTCAGGAGGACTGTCCAAAGTGGACTGGAGCGAGTGGGCCACACCCATCGTTCCTGTAATGAAGAGGTCGTTGAGTAATACGCCTGGGGAACCAAAGAAAGTTCGCATCTGTGGGGACTTTAAGGTGACAGTGAACCCAGTCCTTCACATAGTACAATATCCGCTTCCGCGGATTGAAGATATTTTCGCCTCGCTATCTGGAGGGAAACGCTTCACTAAGATTGATCTGGCCCAGGCGTACCTGCAAATGGAGGTAGAAGAAGCCTCGAAACAGTACCTCACGATCAACACTCATAAAGGTCTCTACCAATACAACCGGCTGGTGTTCGGGGTAGCATCAGCTCTGGCTATTTGGCAAAGGGCAATGGATCAAGTCCTGCGAGGGATTCCAGGGACCCAGTGTTATTTGGACGACATCCTGGTCACGGGCGAAAATGACAGTGCTCACCTTGCCAGCCTGGAGCAGGTGCTCACTAGATTGAAGGAATATGGGCTCCGAATGTGAGTTTTTCCAGAAGCAGATCTCATATTGTGGCCACGTTATTGATGAAGAGGGGTTACATAAGTCCCCTGACAAGATTGAGGCAGTAGTCAAGGCTCCAGCACCGGAAAATGTGTCACAACTGAGGTCGTTCCTCGGGCTGGTGAACTACTACCATAAGTTCTTGCCGAATTTGTCTACGTTACTACACCCACTGAACACCTTACTGCAAACGGGGATACCTTCGAAGTGGAATGACGAATGTAAACGAGCTTTCCAGAAGTGCAAAGAATTGATCACATCAAAAGAAGTGTTGGCTCATTTCAACCCAGCACTACCAATTCGGTTGGCGTGTGATGCATCACCCTATGGCATTGGAGCGGTGCTGTCACACAAGTTCCCGGACGGCTCGGAGAGGCCGGTAGCCTTTGCGTCTCGGTCACTAACCTCAGCCGAGCGTAACTACGCCCAGATTGACAGGGAGGCCCTCAGCCTAGTGTGGGGACTGAAAAAGTTCAACCACTATCTGCACGGGCAGAAGTTCACCTTGCTGACTGACCACCAACCACTTGTCTCCATCTTTAATCCAAAGAAGGGCGTGCCGGTGATGACTGCGCAACGGCTACAAAGTTGGTCGCTTTTTCTAGGGGCGAACCAATATGAAATCGAGTATAAGGGCACGAAACAGCATGGAAACGCTGATGGGCTATCATGCCTGCCACTGCCTACTGCGGAAGAAGCACCAGCAGTGGACCCTGTCGAAATATTTCATTCGACTATAATTGAACGCTTGCCAGTAACTAACGCTGATATAGAGAAGGAGACCCGAAATGACCCGACACTGTCTCGGGTATATGACTTGACGGTGAAGGGATGGCCAACACATGGCGACTCACTGTTGCCAGCATTCTCATCCAGAAGAGAACAGCTGTCAGTATGCCAGGGGACCTTGATGTGTGGATCCCGAGTGGTAATTCCACCCAAGTTAAGGGAGAGAGTGCTCAATGAGCTTCACGAAGGCCATCTGGGAGGGGTGAAAATGAAAAGCCTTGCTAGGGCTTGTGTGTGGTGGCCGGGGATCGATCAGCAAATCGGGGACCTGACAAAGAGCTGCTCAGGATGCCAGAAGGTCCAAAATGCACCACCACATGCCCCTCTACACCCATGGGAGTGGCCCTCATCTCCATGGCAATGGGTGCATATTGATTTTGCTGGTCCATTCATGGACTCAATGTTTCTAATAGCCGTGGATGCGCACTCGAAGTGGCCTGAGGTGATCAAAATGTCGTCCACCACCACGGGGAAAACTATTGCAGTCCTATGGACCATATTTGCCAGGAACAGCTTGCCAGAGCAGATTTGCTCTGATAACGGACCACAGTTTGTGTCCAAAGAGTTTCGAAGATTCATGAAAAGGAATGGGGTAAGGCATTACACATCCGCCCCATATCATCCAGCCACAAATGGATTGGCTGAGAGGTTCATACAAACCTTTAAGAAAGCAGTAAGGGTCATGTGCGATGACGACATTCCACTGCAGCATAAGGTGGACAATTTCCTGTTAGCCTACAGAAATGCGACACATGCAGTCACCAACCAGACCCTGGCCATGATGTTCTTTAACCAAAGGTTGAGATCTCGTCTGGATTTGCTCAGACCAAATGTACGAAGAGATGTTGAGAATAAGCAATTCCAGCACATCAATGAGAAGCCGACAAGGAGCTTCAATGTAGGGCAACCAGTCTTGGCCCGCGACTACCGAACAGAGAAATGGCAACCAGGAACGATATGCACACGGCAGGGGCCACTAATGTACACAGTGGATGTTGGGGAGAACATTGTGAGACGCCATGTCGACCAGATCCTAGAGTCACAGGAACGAGTCAACCCCATGTCTCGCGCACCTGGTGATGAACCCGACATACAGGTAGCATCTACCCCAGAAACAGTAGCATCGGAAGCTGATGAACCAACTGACGACAGGGGGCCTCCGCACCAAGAACAAAACACTCAGGAAAGGCGCTATCCAGAAAGGATCAGGAAGCCGCCCCAAAGACTGAATTTATAAATGGACTATTTTCAGTTAATGTGCATGTTAAAAGTGTTAATTGTTAAATGAATGTTATGGTACTGTCAATCTAAAAGGGGAGGAATTGTAGTGTATGTACCTTTAAGGGGAGAACTACTTTTTACAGCTCCTGTATACTGTAGTACCGGCAGTGACCACACCTGTATATAAACCCTGAGTAGGGATCTGTACGTTTAGTTTTAGAGTAACCCTCATCCAGTAAATACCTGTTGATTGTTCCTGCAGTCTAGTGTCTAGTTATTGAAGGACACACAACATCAAAAATACACGTATCTAACACCCGCCTCCATCGAGATGCAGCCAATCCATGCGATTTTAACTTGATTGACCTTGTCAACCAGCGGGTTCAGCAAGCCAATTAAGGGCCACCCGGCAACAGTTGACGTCACAGACTGAAATTTCATCTGTCAAGAGATTTTGACAGATGAAATATCAGCGTTTCACAGCTGTTTAAGCTGTCAAACACTGACAGTCTTACTTCTAACCTGAGTCCTTCTCCACAGACTCAGTTAGAAATCTCTCCTGCACAGAAAACTGCAGGCTGTCACTTTTTGACAGTTCGCAGCCATTCTGCTTTCTGTGCTGGTGAGATGAGGAACTCTCGGAACCTAAAGGAAGGAAGGCTGAAAAGAATAGAAAAGGTAATTTACACTTCTTTAATCACTTTAGATACACCAAACACACTTACCTTTGCACTCATGCACACATCACTCACCTGAACACCGACATCTCGACCCCTCCAAGCCCTTCAACCCGACTCCTCTAACTTGGCGTGGTTTGGTCCCACAGTTCAACCTTAAAAATAGGGATTAGGCTAAAAACTGCCTGTTAACTACCTGTTAACAAGCAGTTAATTGGCACTAATCCCTTCCCGCTCGGGTAGGCGGGTCCCAGTGCGGGGCGTCTCCTTTGAAACTGGCATGGAGGTGGGTTGGGGACGGGATGGGGTCGGGACCCCTGATTTCAGGATTTTAATCCCCCACATGCCTCCAATCCTGACTCCACAGCACAATGAAAATCGAGCCCAATGTGATTGCTTGGTGAATCTATTGAAGTCATATTTACAAAGTCTTCTGTTTGTACCTTTCACACTATATAGATCAAAAACACTTCAACTAGGGTGCTCCATGCATTTCTTAGCTACTTCAATTGGTTGTATTAAGAATTATGTCTCCTGTCTTTCATTTGATGTGATATTTATGAAGGCATATGGTTCTTTAGTATTCTGAGTTTCTGTTCGAAGAGTTGTTTTATAACACTTTAAACTGGGTAATGGTATTGTGTTTCTCCCAAACTGCAGACTTCTTGGAAACTCCAACCCTTTGCTTCAATAGGGCCATTGTCTCAGTTTAAACAACCAATTCCCATTTCAAAAGCTTGTATGGTGTTTACAGCTTTGTGTCAACAACCATCTTATCTCAGAAGCCTGTATTTCTGTTTACAGCTTGTGTCGTTGAGGCTTTTAGATTTTTAAACCTAGTTTTCATGTTTTAATAAAGTCAAAATTCCGTTCATAGGATGGTGTATCTCTTGGAATATGGCTATTCATTTACACCCCCACCAGGGGATGTCGTTCCTCTGTATCTATCTCATCAAATCACTTTATCATCTAAAACACCTCGATTAGATTACCTTCAAATCAACCTTCTAAACACCAGGGAATACAGGCCTTGTTTAGGCAACCTGTCCTCACAATTTAACCCTTTAAATCCTAGTATTATTTTGGTGAATCTGCGCTGTATCCCCTCCAAGACCAATATGTCCTTCCTGAGGTGCGGTGCCCAAACTGCAAGATGTACTCCACATGGGGTCTGACCAAGGCTCTGTACAATTGAAGAATCATTTCCAACCCTTTGTATTCCTAGACTTAGCATTAGTGGCAGTTTATTTTGAATACACGTTGCTCTTCATTCTGTTCCAGATTATTCTAGGACAGCTGGTCAGTCCCATTGTTCTGGTTTGAACTGCTTTTCTAGAATATGGTGACTGTTATCATAGGGATAAACAAGTTAATAAAAAGCAGAGGAAGCGGTCAGAGGGATCACAATGCTGGAAAAACTCAGCAGGTCAGGCACAAAATCTGTGGAGAGAAGTGGTGGTAGGTTAATGTTTCAGACATAATCCTTTATCAGTTCTTCTAATGAAGGGTTATGCCTGAAACGTTAACTTGCCACTTCTCGCCACAGATGTTGTGCCTGATTCGCTGAGTGTTTCCAGCTTTTTCTATGGAAGGCATCACATTCTGTTTGATCCTGTCCTCACCTGATATATACACTTTCTAGCAGAGGTCCACTGGATTGTGATCAGGAGTGGGAGCCCTGCTGGTTTTTTTTGTCCCTCTCTAGCCAACTAAAAGCAAATATAGCACCATAGCACTGTGATTGACATCAGCTAACCCTAAAACCTTCTGGCCTATATAGTTCAGTGATGTTCTCTTCTGATATCTTTGGCTTCAGCTTAATGTCTCCATTACACGAGTGAACACAACACGATCGCAAGGGACACATGGTTACATCTGGGCTTCTGTTGTAACCAGAGCACCAGCTCGCCCAGTCACACGGGCTCCCAGTCTTACTGGCACAATTCTACTGGCCGGAGGGCAGTTGGGCTTAGGCTACATTGGCCAGCTTCAATACCTGTCGCAATACCTTGGTGTGCACTGTATTCAGAGACTCCAGGTCAGTTCCTGCTGTGTTACTGCAGCTGGCACAGACTTGTTGAGAATGCTGGAGCAGGCTACAAGTGCACTGATTTGGTACCAAAGCGACACAGTGAGTGTTCAGTGGACAGTGGACAAGTTGGAAGTTCATTAGAAATCCTTCCAAAGGCAATGTAATACTGAACTATATAGACCAGAAGGTCTCAGGGTTAGCTGATGTCAACCACAGTGCGATGGTGCTATATTTGCTTTTAGTTGGCTAGCGAGGGCCAAAAAAAACCAGCAGGGCTCCCACTCCCGGTCACAATCCAGTGGACCTCTGCTAGAAAGTGTATATATCAGGTGAGGACAGGATCAAACTGAATGTGATGCCTTCCATAGTTAAATAACCTGCCAACACTTACAATCAAGGCTAACATGCAAAGTATGGGTGAATACCAGATGGTGCCTTGTACATGTAGAATTTTGCCCCAGCATGAGTCAATGCCTCAGGAGAGGGAGGAGAGGGCTGACAACTTCAGTCTGTTAATTATTTAGTAATTAATAGTCGTTCCAGACCCATCTCTGGAATGAATATTGATGTCTGCAAATTGTAATTTGCTGCAAACCCACAGAACCATCTCACCAGTCTCCTTCCAGCATCCAGTTATTCATGTGTCACATTTTTCAAAAATGAACAAGTCAAACTCACCACCCTGTAACATCTACAAGTTATAGATTAGCTTTGTGAAAACAAAGCCTGTTGTAAATGTTTAATTTGTAAAATATATTTAACAATGATTGCAACTTGATCACTTTAGCATATTATGTACTTACCAGTGCATGTACCTGTGGGTGTATGTCTATGCACCTATGTGTGTGAGTCTAAGTGTGTGTGAACCAGCCTGTCTGTGTGAGTCAGACTGTGTTTGTGAGCTGGTCTGTTTGTGCCTGTATGTGTGAGAGAGAGAGTCAGTCTGTGAGTATGAGCCAGTCTCTCGATCTGTCAGTGCAGATGTGAGACAGTGAAGGATTGAGACGCTGGCTTCTGTTAAAGGGACACTCGCGGTCTTTATCATGACGGTTCATTAGTAACATCACAGGTGAAGTCCCAGTACTTTCACACCTCGGACGCACTGGGCTACATCGTCACCCAGCAACATTTGACAAACAGGAACAAGTCGCTGACGAGCATTTGTTCCTGCCGACTGTATCTCCCGATCCCCTCCGGCGGCTCTGCTGGGAGCGGGAGATGCCCGGGACAACAGGCTCTCTCTTACCTGGGAAGAAGTTCCTGTAAACAGCGAAGTATCCCACCAGCCCGATGTAAGCAGCGACCAGTAGGGCGAAGCAGAGCCCGGCCAACAGCTTCCAGCGCCGGCGGATGGAGAGGCCGCGTCTCCCCTCTTTGCACAGAATCTCTCGGTCCGGTGTCAGCTCCAACATAGCGGCGTCCACGGCTGGGCTCGGCTCTGCTGTCGGGAGGCTGCCTGCCAGCAGGAGGAGACCTTTAGAAAGTGGGAAGGAGGCGGCCCGTTCCGTCCTGGCAGCTCGGACCCGCCCGGATCCTGCTTCCGAGTCAAGGGCCGGCACCGGGGGCAAGCGGCAAACCCACTTTTTAATTAGAAATAAATCCTTTAGAAACGCAGACAGATCTGAATAAACATACTCTAAAATTATAGAAAAGAATAACTGTATAGAGTTTCTTTTAAAAAAAAGTACAGACTCAAAGTAAAATAAATAAAGCAACTATTTGTAATTAAATACTAAATGAAAGGCATCCCCACACTGACACTTCAACAGAAAGTTACTGTCACTGGCAGTACCTTCCACACAGTGTCTAAAGGGCAGCTTGGAGCTGAGAGCAGCAAGTGTCAGCAGCATGAATTATCATAGAATGAACAACACAGAAGGAGGCCATTCGGCCCATCGTGCCTGTGCCGGCTCTTCAAAAGAAATATCCCATTAATCCCAGTCCCCTGCTCTTAGAAACATAGAAAAATAGGAGCAGGAGTAGGCCATTCGGCCCTTCGAGCCTGCTCCACCATTCAATATGATCATGGCTGATCCTCTATCTCAATACTATATTCCCACTCTCCATACCCCTTGATGCCTTTTGTGCCTAGAAACCTATCTATCTCCTTCTTAAATATATTCAGTGACTTGGTCTCCACAGCCTTCTGTGGTAGAGAATTCCACAGGTTCACCACCCTCTGCGTGAAGAAATTTCTCATCTCAGTCCTAAATGTTCTATCCCTTATCCTGAGACTGTGATCCCTTGTTCTAGACCCTCAGCCAGGGGAAACATCCTCCCTGCATCCAGTCTGTCTAGCCCTGTCAGAATTTTATATGTTTCAATGAGATCACCTCTCATTCTTCTAAACTCTAGTAAAACGCTAGAGTTTAGAAGAATGAGAGGGGATCGCATTGAAACTTATAAAATTCTAACAGGACTAGACAGACTAGATGCAGGAAGGATGTTCCAGATGGCAGGGTGTCCACAACCAGGGGTCACAGTCTAAGGATAAGGGGTAAGCCATTTAGGACTGAGATGAGGAGGAATTTCTTCACCCAGAGAGTGGTGAACCTGTGGAATTTTCTACCACAGAAGACAGTTGAGACCAATTCATTAAATATATTCAAGAAGGAGTTAGATATATTTCTTAAGGCTAAAGGGATCAAGGGATATGGGGAGAAAGCAGGGACAGGGTACTGAATTTGGATGATCAGCCATGATCGCATTGAATGGTGGAGCAGGCTCGAGGGGCCGAATGGCCTACTCCTGCTCCTATCTTCTATGTTTCTATGTTAATACAGGCCTAGTCGACCCAATCTCTCCTCATACGACAGTCCTGCCATTCCAGGAATCAGTCTGGTGAACCTTCGCTGCACTCCCTCTATGGCAAGTATATCCTTTCTTAGGTACATATAGATACATAGAAGATAGGAGCAGGAGTAGGCCATTCGGCCCTTCGTGCCTGCTCCGCCATTTAATGAGATCATGGCTGATCCTTTAATTCAGTATCCCGTCCCCGCCTTCTCTCCGTAACCCTTAACCCCTTTTGCCCGTAGAAATATATCTAATTCCCTCTTAAATATATTTAATGAGCTGGCGTACACTGCCCTCTGTGGCAATGAGTTCCACAGGTTCACCACTCTCTGAGTGAAGAAATTCCCCCTCATCTCTGTCCTAAATGGTTTAGCCCTTATCCTTAAATTATGTCCTCTAGTTCTGTTCTCACCCGCCAAGGGAAACATTCCTTCTGCATCCAGTCTGTCTAGACCTGTCAGAATTTTATACACTTCTATGAGGTCCCCTCTCAATCTTCTAAACTCCAGTGTGTACATCCCTAAACTACATAGTCTCTCCTCATAGGTCATTCCCGCCATTCCTGGTATCAGCCTGGTGAATCGCCGCTGCACCCCCTCCATGGCAAGAACATCCTTCCTCAGATGAGGCGACCAAAACTGTACACAGTACTCGAGGTGTGGTCTCACCAGTGCCCTGTACAGCTGCAGCAAGGTATCCCTGTTCCTGTATTCTAACCCTTTTGCTATGAAGGCCAGCATACCGTTTGCCTTCTTGACCGCCTGTTGCACCTGCATGCTCGCCTTCAGTGACTGGTGTACAAGAACACCCAGGTCTCTCTGTACTTCCCCCTCTCCCAATCTATTGCCATTTAAATAATAATTTGCCCTCCCGTTCCTGCACCCAAGGTGGATAACTTCGCACTTGTCCACATTATAGTGCATCTGCCATTTATCCGCCCAATCGCCCAGTCTGTCCAAATCGCTCTGGAGCTTCCTGGTCTCTTCCTCTGAGCCCACCCCACCTCCTAGTTTAGTGTCGTCTGCAAATTTGGAAATGCTGCATCCGACTCCCTGATCCAGGTCATTAATGTAAATTGTGAACAGCTGGGGGCCCAGGACAGATCCCTGTGGTACCCCACTTGTTACTGCCTGCCATTCAGAAAATGAGCCGTTTATTCCAACTCTCTGTTTTCTATCTGACAGCCAGTTCCCTATCCACGCCAAAACTTTCCCCTTTATCCCATGAGCCTCAATTTTCCATGCTAATCTTTTATGTGGGACCTTATCGAAGGCCTTTTGGAAGTCCAGGTACACCACATCTACTGGCTCTCCCCCATCTATTCTACCAGTTACTCCCTCAAAAAATTCCAATAGATTAGTCAAGCACGATTTACCCTTTGTAAATCCATGTTGACTCTGTCCTATCCTGTCCCCATTTGCTAAGTGCTCCGCTATTTCATCCTTAATGATGGACTCCAGCATTTTGCCCACAACTGATGTAAGGCTTACAGGTCTGTAATTACCTGCTTTTTCCCTACCCCCCTTTTTGAATAGTGGGGTAACGTTAGCTACCCTCCAATCCATCGGCACTGTTCCCGAGTCTAATGAATTCTGAAAAATCATCCTTAGTGCATCCGCTATCTCTAGGGCCACCTCCTTCAGTACCCTAGGATGCATGTTATCAGGCCCTGGGGATTTGTCCACCTTCAATCCCTTTAGCTTCCTTAACACCATATCCTTAGAGATATTGATTTGCGTCAGTTCCTCCTTTGCCAATGTCCCTATTTTTCCCGATATCCCAGGGAGGTTTTTTGTGTCTTCCTTCGTAAAGACTGACCCAAAGTATGCATTTAGTTGATCTGCCATTTCCTTATTTCCCATTATATATTCCCCCGTATCTGACTGCAATGGACCAACTTTGGTTTTCACCAGTCTTTTCCTTTTGATATATTTATAAAAGCTTTTGGAGTTAGTTTTTATATTTTCCGCCAGCTTGTTTTCGTAAGCTATTTTGCCCCTCTTGATCATGCCCTTTGCCCTCCTTTGCTCTATCTTAAACTGTTCCCAATCTTCCGCTCTGGCGCTTTTTTTGGCTATTTTATACGCCCTATCTTTGGATTTTATGCTGTCTCTAATTTCCCCTGTTATCCACGGTTGAGTCACCTTTTTAGATTTCCTTTTATGCCAGATTGGTATAAACAATTTTTGCAATTTTGTCATTCTATCTTTAAATGTTTGCCATTGTTTATCTACCTCCAGTCCTCTCAGGAACGTTGTCCAATCAGACCTACTCAGTTCCCGTCTCATGGCATCATAATTCCCCTTGTTTAAATTCAGGACCTTAGTCTCTGAGTCAATTTCTTCGCTCTCCATTTCGAGTGAGAAATCGATCATGTTATGATCGCTCTGACCCAAGGGTCCCCGTACAACAAGATTACTGATTAGTCCCTTCTCATTGCACAGTACCCAGTCCAATATAGCCTGTTCCCGAGTTGGTTCCTCGACATATTGATCCAGATAACCATCCCTTAAACACTCAAGGAATTCCTCCTCCTCATTATTTTTACTGATTAGGCTAGTCCAATCTATATGTAAGTTAAAGTCACCTATGATGACAGCTGTGCTCTTATTGCACGCTTCTCTAATTTCCCTCGTGATGCCCTCCCTAACCTCTATTTTACTATTTGGAGGCCTATATACCACTCCTATTAATGTTTTTCGCCCCTCGCTATTTCTTAGCTCCACCCATATAGATTCTGTATTAACTGAGTTAATATCCTTCCTTTCAATTGCATTTATCCCCTCTTTTACTAGCAATGCTACCCCTCCTCCCTTTCTTTTTTGTCGATCCTTCCTAAATACTGAATACCCCTGTATGTTAAGCTCCCAGCCCTGCTCACCCTGCAACCATGTTTCCGTAATCCCAATTAGATCATAATTATTAACCTCTATTTCCACAGCTAATTCATCTACCTTGTTCCTGATGCTTCTCGCATTAAGGTATAAAACCCTCAGGCTTTTTTTATGCTCACATTTTTTATGAATTAGTTTGGCCCTTTGTTTTTTGTTCCTCACCCTTTTACCATTTATTTCTGTCTGCCTTTCACTTTCCTCTATTTCACTACATAGGTTTCTAGCCCCCTGCCATACTAGTTTAAATGCTCCCGAACTGCTTTATCAAAAATTACCCCGAGAACATCAGTTCCATCTCTGCACAGGTGTAGACCGTCCCTTTTGTATAGGTCACACCTACCACAAAACTGGTTCCAATGCCTCAAAAATTTAAAACCCTCCCTCTTACACCACTGCTCAAGCCACGTATTTAGCCTAACTATCCTGTTCTCTGTACTCTTACTAGCACGTGGCACTGGTAGTAATCCAGAGATTACTACCTTCGAGGTCCTACTTTTTAGCTTGGCTCCTAACTCCCTAAATTCTACTTGTAGGACCTCTTCCCTTTTTTTAGCTACGTCGTTGGTACCAACATGTATCACGACAACTGGCTGTTCCCCCTCCCCCTCCAGAATGTTCTGCACCCGCGCCGAGACATCCTTGACCCTTGCACCAGGGAGGCAACATACCATCCTGGAGTCTCGGTCGCGACCACAGAAACCCCTATCTATTCCCCTTACAATCGAATCCCCTATTACTATAGCCCTGCCACTCTTTTTCCCTCCCTTCTTTGCAACAGAGCCAGTCATGGTGCCATGAGCCTGGCTGCTGGTGCCTTCCCCCGATGCGTCACCCCCCCCGACAACAGTACCTAAGACGGTGAACCTGTTGCTAAGGGAGACAACCCCAGGGGATTTCTGCACTACCTTCCTGCCCTTGCTCTGCCTTTTGGTCACCCATGTACTGTCTACGCTGGCCTTAACCTGCGGTGTGACCAACTCACTAAATGTGCTATCCACACCCCTCTCAGAATCGTGGATGCTCCAAAGTGAGTCCATCTGCAGCTCAAGGGCCGTCATGCGGTCCCACATGAGCTGCAGCTGGACACACTTCCCGCACACATAGTCGTCAGGGACACAGGAAGCGTCCCTGATTTCCCACATGTTACAGGAGGAGCATGACACAGGTCCGAGCTCTACTGCCATGACTTAACCCTTATATTACTTTTTAATTTTCTAGTTTTAGTTTATTTATCGACTTTTGTTTTCCCGAAGCTTACTTAGACCAATGTATACTGTACTCCTCTTATTCCTTTTTAAACTAACCAAATCCCACTAGTTTTGGTTTTACTTTCTAGGAAGGTTTGAGGAAAGTACTTACCAGTTAGTCTTACCTCCCTGGTCTTTCGCTGACTTCCCGGTCTTGTGTCCCCTTGGTCCTACGCCGACTTCCCGCTCCTCCCGGTTCCTGCCCGGTAAGGAGACCAAAACTGCACACAGTACTCCAGGTGTGGTCTCACCAAGGCCCTGTATAACTGTAGTAAGAAATCCTTGCTCCTGTACTCAAATCCTCTTGCAATGAAGGCCAACATACCATTTGCCTTCCTAACTGCTTGCTGCGCCTGCATGTTTGCTTTCAGTGACTGGTGTACAAGGACACCCAAGTCCCGTGGCCCTGCAATTTTTTTTCTTTTCGAGTATATGTCCAGTTCCCTTTTGAAAGTTGCCATTGAATCTGCTTCCACCACCCATTCGGGCAGTGCATTTCAGATCATAACAACTCGCTGCGTAAAAAATATCTCATCTCCTCCCTGGTTGTTTTGCCAGGGAGCAGGAACAGGAGTAGGTCATACGACCCCTCGAGCCTGCTCCATCATTCAATAAGGGCATGGCTGATCTTCTACCTCAACTCCACTTTCTAGCCCTATCCCCATATCCCTTGATTCCCTTAGTGTTCAAAAATCTATCGATCTCAGTCTTGAACATATTCAATGACTGAACATCCACAGAGCCTTGTTTCTGTGTCCTCTGGTTACAGGCCAACCTGCCAGTGGAAACAATTTCTCCTTATAAAAACCCTTTATAATTTTGAACATCTCTATTAAATCTCCCCTTAACCTTCTCTGCTCTAAGAACAATCCAAGCTTTTCTAGTCTCTATGCATAACTGAAGTCCCTCATCCCTGGTACCATTCCAGTAAATCTCCTCTGCACCCGCTCTAAGACCGTGACATCCTTCCTAAAGCGTGGTGCCCAGAATTGGACACAATACTCCAGCTGAGGCTTAACCAGTGATTAATAAACATTTAGTATAATTTCCTTGCTTTTGTACTCTATGCCTCTATTTATAAAGCCCAGGATCCTGTTTGCTTTTTTAACAGCCTTCTCAACTTGTCCTGTCACCGTCAAAGATTTGTGTATGTGAACGCCCAGATCTCGCTGTTCCTGCACCTCATTTAAAATTGTACCATTTAGTTTATATTGCCTCTCCTCATTCTTCCTTTCAAACTGCATCACTTCACATGTCTCTGCATGGATTATATAGGGCATTTCAAGACATCAGGATGTCCCAAAGCATTTCACATCCAGTGAAGTAATTTTAAAGTGTAGTCACTGTTGTAATGTAGGGCAGCCAATTTGCACAAAGCAAAGTCCCCAAAACAGCAATGAGATAAATGACCAGATAATCTGTTTTTGGTGGTGTTGGCTGAGGGGTAAATGTTGCTGCAGCGTACAGTATGCTAACAGGATCATGGGATGTATAGCCAGAGGGTTAAAGCACAAATCCCAGGAAGTGAGAATGAGTCCGTACAAGGCACTGGTATGGCCACACATGGAGTACGGTGTACAATTCGGGTCACCATACTACCGTAACGTCACCCAGTGTGGAAGAGGATAAGCAAACTGATACCCAGATTAAAGCATCTGAGATATGAGGAGAGCTTGAAGAGCCTACGATTGTTTACACTGAAGAAGGCTGAGAAGAGATCTTATTCAAGTGTTCAAAGTTCTTAAGGGAATAGATAAACTGAATTCTGATCATAGATTTTGAGCTTGCCACCAGCTCCAGAACCAGGCTCAAGCTTAGAAGAGGGAAGGTGCAACACCAGTATTGATTTAATTACACTATACCAAGGTGACAGAATTAATTGTGAGAATGGTGAGAGAAAAGTGTCAGTGTGCACTGGGAATGAGGAGGGAAGTGTGAGTGTCTGCACTGGGACTGAGGATAGAAGAGTGACAGTGTGAACTGGGAGTGAGAAGAGAAGAGTGACAGTGTGCACTGGGAGTGAGCAGAGAAGAGTGACAGTGTGCACTGGGAGTGAGGAGAGAAGAGTGACAGTGTGCACTGGGAGTGAGGAGAGAAGAGTGATAGTGTGAGCTGGGAGTGAGAATAGAAGAGTGACAGTGTGCACTGGGAGTGGGGAGAGAACTGTGACAGTGTGCACTGGGAGTGAGGATAGAAGAGTGACAGTGTGCACTGGGAGTGAGGAGAGAAGAGTGACAGTGTGCACTGGGAGTGAGAATAGAAGAGCGACAGTGTGCACTGGGAGTGGGGAGAGAACTGTGACAGTGTGCACTGGGAGTGAGCAGAGAAGAGTGACAGTGTGCACTGGGAGTGAGGAGAGAAGAGTGAGAATGTGCACTGGGATTGAGGAGAGAAGAGTGACAGTGTGCAGTGGGAGTGAGGAGAGATGAGTGACAGTGTGAACTGGGAGTGAGGAGAGAAGAGTGACAGTGTGAACTGGGAGTGAGGAGAGATGAGTGAGAGTGTGCACTGGGAGTGAGGAGAGATGAGTGACAGTGTACACTGGGAGGGATGGGAGAAGAGTGACAGTGTGCACTGGGAGTGAGGAGGGAACAGTGAAAGTGTGCACTGGGAGTGAGGAGAGAACAGTGAAAGTGTGCACTGGGAGTGAGGAGATAAGAGTGACAGTGTGCACTGGGAGTGAGGAGAGAAGGGCGACAGTGTGAACTGAGAGTAGTGAGAGAAGACTGACAGTGTGCACTGTGAATGAGGAGAGAAGATTGACAGTGTGCACTAGGAATGAGGTGAGAAGAGTGACAGTGTGCACTGGGAGTGCGGATACATGAGTGATCGTTTGAACGGGAAGTGGGGAGAGAATAGTGACAATATGCACTGGGAGGTGGGAGAGAAGAGTGTCAGTGTTCACTGGGAGTCGGTAGAGAAGAGTGACAGTGTGCACTGGGAGTGAGGAGAGAAGAGTGACCATGTGGACTGGGAGTGAGAAGAGAAGAGTGACAGTGTGCACTGGGAGTGAGGAGAGAAGAGTGACAGTGTGCACTGGGAGTGAGAAGAGAAGAGTGACAGTGTGAGTCATAGAGTCATAGAGTCATAGAGTTTTACAGCACAGAAAGAGGCCCTTCGGCCCATCATGTCTGCGCCACCCATCCATCCCTGTCCAGTCTAATCCCATTTTCCAGCATTTGGTCCATAGCCTCGTATGCAATGGCATTTCAAGTGCTCATCCAAATGCTTCTTGAATGTTGTGAGGGTTCCTGCCTCTACCACCCTTTTAGGCATTGAGTTCCACATTCCAACCACCCTCTGGGTGAAAAAGTTCCTCCTCAAATCCCTTCTAAATCTCCTGCCCCTTACCCTGAATCTATGCCCCCTTGTTATTGACCCCCCTACTAAGGGGAAAAGTTCCTCTTTGTCTACCCTATCTATGCCCCTCATCAATTTGTACACCTCAATCAGGTCCCCCCTCAGCCTTCTTTGCTCCAACGAAAACAACACCAGCCTGTTTAGTCTTTCTTCATAGCTGAGGCGCTCCATCCCAGGTAACATCCTGGTGAATCTTCTCTGCACCCTCTCCAAAGCAATCACATCCTTCCTATAGTGAGGCGACCAGAACTGCACACAGTACTCCAGCTGTGGCCTCACCAGCGTTTTGTACAGCTCCATCATAACCTCCCTGCTCTTATATTCTATGCCTCGGCTAATGAAGGCAAGTATCCCATATGCCTTTTTAACCACCTTATCTACCTGTTCCGCTGCCTTCAGGGATCTATGTACATGTACACCAAGGTCCCTCTGACCCTCTGTACTTCCTAGGGTCCTACCACTCATTGTGTATTCCCTTGCCTTATTTGTCCGTCCAAAATGCATCACCTCGCACTTTTCAGGGTTAAATTCCATTTGCCACTTTTCCGCCCATCTGACCAACCCGTTTATATCGTCCTGTAGCCTGAGGCTTTCCTCCTCGCAATTTACCACCCCACCAATTTTCGTGTCATCTGCGAACTTACTGATCATACCTTTCACATTCTCATCCAAATCATTTATGTAGATCACAAACAACAAGGGACCCAGCACCGATCCCTGAGGTACCCCACTGGACACAGGCTTCCAGTCACAAAAGCAACCTTCGACCATCACCCTCTGCCTCCTGCCACTCAGCCAGTTTAGGATCCAACGCGCCAAGGCACCCTGGACCCCATGGGCTCTTACCTTCTTGACCAGTCTCCTATGCGGGACTTTGTCAAAAGCTTTACTGAAGTCCATGTAAACCACATCCACAGCATTTCCCTCATCCACCCCACTAGTCACCCCCTCGAAAAATTCAATCAGATTTGTCAGACATGATTTACCCTTGACAAAGCCATGCTGACTATCCCCGATTAATTCTTGCCTCTCCAAGTGGAGACTAATTTTGTCCCTCAGAATTTTTTCCAATAATTTCCCTACCACAGATGTTAGGCTCACTGGCCTGTAATTCCCTGGCTTATCCCTGCTACCCTTCTTGTATAATGGTACTACATTAGCTGTTCTCCAGTCCTCTGGTACATCCCCTGTGGCCAGAGAGGTTCTGAAAATTTGTGTCAGAGCCCCTGCAATCTCCTCCTTTGCCTCCCACAGCAGCCTGGGATACATCTCGTCCGGGCCTGGGGATTTATCAACTTTTTGGCCTGCTAAAACCGCTAGCACCTCCTCCCTCTCGATGCTAATATGTTCAAGTATGTCACAGTCCCCTTGCCCGATTTCTATGTCTGCATCGTCTTTCTCCACAGTGAACACAGATGCAAAAAATTCATTTAAAACCCCGCCTACATCATCTGGCTCTACACACAGATTGCCACTTTGGTCCCTAATGGGCCCTACCCTTTCCCTGGTTATCCTCTTGCCCTTAATATACTTATAAAACATCTTAGGATTTTCCTTTATTTTGCTCGCCAGTGTTATTTCATGGCCCCTCCTCGCCCTCCTAATTTCTTTTTTAAGTATGCCCCTGCACTTTTTATACTCCTCTAGGGTTTCTTCCGTCTTTAGTCTTTTGTAACTGCCAAAAGCCCCCCTTTTATTTCTAATGCATTTTTGTATATCCCTTGTCATCCAAGGTTCCCTTTGCTTGTTGGTCCCACCCTTGACCTTTACAGGAACATGTTGGCGTTGTACTCTCTCTATTTCCCTTCTGAAAGTCTCCCACTGTTTTGATGTGGATTTTCCTATAAGTAGCTGCTCCCAGTCCACTTTGGCCAGATCCTGCCTTATCATATTAAAATCGGCCTTCCCCCAATTTAGAACCCTTATTTCCGGGCCGTCTTTGTCTTTTTCCATGACCACCTTAAATCTCACCGAATTATGGTCACTGTCGCCAAAATGCTCTCCTACTGATACTTCCACCACTTGCCCGGCTACATTCCCCAGAATTAGGTCCAGTACTGCCCCCTCTCTTGTAGGACTTTCTACATGTTGGCTCAAAAAGCTCTCCTGGATGCACTTTAAGAATTCTGCACCCTCTAAGCCTTTCACACTCTGACTATCCCAATTTATATTGGGGAAGTTGAAATCCCCCACTATTATTACCCTATTATTTTCGCACTTCTCTGAGATTTGCCTACATATCTGTTCCTCTATCTCCCCCTGACTGTTTGGGGGCCTATAGTACACTCCCAGCAAAGTGCTTGCCCCCTTTTTGTTTTTAAGTTCTACCCATATGGCCTCATTAGAGGAACCCGCTAATATATCGTCCCTCCTTACAGCAGTAATTGACTCCTTAATTAATATTGCAACACCCCCTCCCCTTTTACACCCCCCTCTGTCTCGCCTGAAGATTCTATACCCCGGAATATTGAGCTGCCAGTCCTGACCCTCCCTCAACCATGTCTCCGTGATAGCAACAATATCGTACTCCCATGTGTTCAACAACAACTTCAGTTCATCCACCTTATTTGCAAGACTCCTTGCATTAAAATATATGCCTTCCAGCCCTGCCATACTCCCTTTTGCCTTCACATATTTGCTCTGCCTTCCCAGCTGACTTGTTTTTTCCTCTGTATTTGGCTGTAAATCACCCCCTACTATAGCTCCACTCTGTACCCCATCCCCCTGCCAAGTTAGTTTAAACCCTCCCCAGCAGTGCTAGCAAACCTCCCCACAAGGATATTGGTTCCCCTCTGGTTCAGGTGTAAACCGTCCGACTTGTACAAGTCCCACCTTTCCCAGAAGCAGACCCAGTGATCCAGGAAACTAAAGCCCTCCCCCCTGCACCATCCCTTTAGCCACGCATTCATCTGTTCTATCTTCCTATTCCTATACCCACTAACACGTGGCACCGGGAGTAATCCAGAGATTACAACCTTTGAGGTCCTGCTCTTTAATCCTTCACCTAGCTCCCTAAATTCTTGCTGCAGGACCTCATCCCTCTTTTTACCTATGTCGTTGGTACCAATGTGGACCACGACCTCTGGCTGTTCACCCTCCCCCTCCAGAATGCCCTGCAGCCGCTCAGTGATATCCTTGACCCTGGCACCAGGGAGGCAACAAACCATCCTGGATTCACGTCTACGGCCACAGAAACGCCTATCTGTTCCCCTTACTATAGAATCCCCTACCACTATTGCTCTCCCACTCTTTTTCCCCCCTTCCTGGGCAGCAGGAGCACCCCCAGTGCCAGGAAGTTGGCTGCTGCTGCCTTCCCCTGGTGAGTCATCCCCCTCAACAGTATCCAAAGCGGTATACTTGTTTGAGAGGGGAATGGTCACAGGGGTCTCCTGCACTACCTGCCTGCTTCTATTGCTCCGCCTGGTGGTCACCCATTTCCTATCTTCCTGTGCAGCCCTTCCCTGCGGTGTGACCAACTCACTAAACGTGCTATCCACGACCCTCTCAGCATCGTGAATGCTCAACAACCCATCCACCTGCAGCTCCAGCGCCTCAATGCGGTCTGCTAGTAGCTGCAGATGGATGCACTTCCTGCACACGTGGTCATCAGAGGCAGTGTCCCTGAATTCCCACATAGAGCAAGAGGAGCACATCACGGGGCTGGGCTCTCCTGGCATGACCTTCCCTTTAATTAATTTAAATTAAATTCACTAACACCAATTAAAGATATCTCTAAGGCGCTTGTATAGTCTACCTACAGTCCCTGCTACACCAGAAAAGACCCTAGTAACTATAAACTACAGAGTTAAAGTTTAAAAAAGAAAAATACTCACCAACCAATCACTTACCTGCTCCCTGGTGACGTCACACACTGATTACTTTTTACCTCACTCCCCGCTGCTGAGTTGGTGTGCCTCGCTGCCGCCCCCGAACTGGTCGGGCCTCGCTGCTTGCGCCGGCTTTTCTCTCGAGCTCCTCCTCGTCTCGCTACCGCCCCCGAACTGGTCGGGCCTCGCTGCTTGCGCCGGCTTTTCTCTCGAGCTCCTCCTCGCCTCGCTGCCGCCCCCGAACTGGTCGGGCCTCACTGCTTGCGCCGGCTTTTCTCCCGAGCTCCTCCTCACCTCGCTGCCGCCCCCGAACTGGTCGGGCCTTGCTGCTTGCGCCGGCTTTTCTCCCGAGCTCCTCCTCGCCTCGCTGCCGCCCCCGAACTGGTCGGGCCTCGCTGCTTGCGCCGGCTTTTCTCCCGAGCTCCTCCTCGCCTCGCTGCCACCCCCGAACTGGTCGGGCCTCGCTGCTTGCGCCGGCTTTTCTCCCGAGTGCCTCCTCGCCTCGCTGCTGCCCCCGAACTGGTCGGGCCTCGCTGCTTGCGCCGGCTTTTCTCCCGAGCTCCTCCTCGCCTCGCTGCCGCCCCCGAACTGGTCGGGCCTCGCTGCTTGCGCCGGCTTTTCTCCCGAGCTCCTCCTCGCCTCGCTGCCGCCCCCGAACTGCACTGGGAGTGCACTGGGAGTGAGAAGAGAAGAGTGACAGTGTGCACTGGGAATGTGGAGAGAAGTGTGACATTGTGCACTGGGACTGAGAAGAGAACAGTGAAAGAGTGCACTGGGAGTGAGCATAGATGAGTGACAGTGTACACTGGGAGTGCGGATAGATGAGTGATAGTTTGAACTGGAAGTGGAGAGAGAAGAGTGACAGTGTGCACTGGGAGATGGGAGAGAAGAGTGACAGTGTGCACTGGAAGTGAGGAGGAAGAGTGACAGTGTGCACTGGGAGTGATGAAATAAGAGCGATGGTGTGAACTGGGAGTGAGGAGAGAAGAGTGAGAGTGTGCACTGGGAGTGAGGAGAGAAGAGTGAGGGTGTGCTCTGGGAGTGAGGAAAGAAGAGTGACAGTGTGGAGTGGGAGTGGGGAAAGAAGAGTGACAGTGTGCACTGGGAGTGAGGAGAGAAGAGTGAGAGTGTGCACTGGGAGTGAGGATAGAAGAGTGACAGTGTGGAGTGGGAGTGGGGAAAGAAGAGTGAAAGTGTGCACTGGGAGTGAGGAGAGATAAGAGACATTGTGAACTGAGAGTAGGGAGAGAAGACTGACTGTGGGCACTGGGAGAGAGGAGAGAGTTGTGACAGTGTGCACTGGGAGGGAGGAGAGAGGAGTGACAGTGTGCACTGGGAGTGAGAAGAGAAGAGTGACAGTGTGCACCGGGAGTGAGCAGAGAAGAGTGACAGTGTGCACTGGGAGTGAGGAGAGAAGAGTGACAGTGTTCACTGGGAGTGAGGAGAGAAGAGTGACAGTGTGCACCGGGAGTGAGCAGAGAAGACTGACTGTGCACTGGGAGTGAGTAGAGAAGAGTGACAGTGTGAACTGGGAGTGAGAAGAGAAGAGTGACAGTGTGCAGTGGCAATGAGGAGAGAATTTTGACATTGTGCACTGGGAATGAGGAGGGAAGTGTGACAGTGTGCACCGGGAGTGAGGATAGAAGAGTGACAGTGTGAACTGGGACTGAGAAGAGAAGAGAGACAGTGTGCACTGGGAGTGAGTGAAGTGTGACATTGTGCACTGGGAATGAGGAGGGAAGTGTGATGGTGTGCACTGGGAGTGAGGATAGAAGAGTGACAGTGTGCACTGGTAGTGAGGAGAGAAAAGTGACAGTGTGTACTGGGAATGAGGGGGAAGTGTGAGAGTGTGAACTGGGAGTGGGGAGAGAAGAGTGACAGTGTGCACTGGGGGTGAGGAGAGAAGAGTGGCAGTGTGCACTGGGAGTGAGAAGAGTGTCAGTGCGCGCTGGGAATGAGGGGTGAAGAGTGACGGTGTGCACTGGGAGTGAGGATAGATGAGTGACAGCGTGAACTGGAAGTGGGGAGAGAATAGTGTCAGTGTGCACTGGGAGTGAGAAGAGAAGAGTAACAGTGTGCACAGGGAGTGAGCAGAGAAGAGTGACAGTGTGCACTGGGAGTGAGGAGAGAAGAGTGACAGTGTTCACTGGGAGTGAGGAGAGAAGAGTGACAGTGTGCACCGGGAGTGAGCAGAGAAGACTGACTGTGTGCACTGGGAGTGAGGAGAGAAGAGTGACAGTGTGCAGTGGCAATGAGGAGAGAATTGTGACATTGTGCACTGGGAATGAGGAGGGAAGTGTGACAGTGTGCACCGGGAGTGAGGATAGAAGAGTGACAGTGTGAACTGGGACTGAGAAGAGAAGAGTGACAGTGTGCACTCGGAGTGAGTGAAGTGTGACATTGTGCACTGGGAATAAGGAGGGAAGTGTGACGGTGTGCACTGGGAGTTAGAAGAGAAGAGTGACAGTCTGCACTGGGAGAGAGGAGAGAAGAGTGACAGTGTGCACTGGGAGTGAGGAGAGAAGAGTGACAGTGTGCACTGGGAGTGAGAAGAGAAGAGTGACAGTGTGAGTCATAGAGTCATAGAGTCATAGAGTTTTACAGCACAGAAAGAGGCCCTTCGGCCCATCATGTCTGCGCCACCCATCCATCCCTGTCCAGTCTAATCCCATTTTCCAGCATTTGGTCCATAGCCTTGTATGCAATGGCATTTCAAGTGCTCATCCAAATGCTTCTTGAATGTTGTGAGGGTTCCTGCCTCTACCACCCTTTTAGGCATTGAGTTCCACATTCCAACCACCCTCTGGGTGAAAAAGTTCCTCCTCAAATCCCTTCTAAATCTCCTGCCCCTTACCCTGAATCTATGCCCCCTTGTTATTGACCCCCCTACTAAGGGGAAAAGTTCCTCTTTGTCTACCCTATCTATGCCCCTCATCAATTTGTACACCTCAATCAGGTCCCCCCTCAGCCTTCTTTGCTCCAACGAAAACAACCCCAGCCTGTTTAGTCTTTCTTCATAGCTGAGGCGCTCCATCCCAGGTAACATCCTGGTGAATCTTCTCTGCACCCTCTCCAAAGCAATCACATCCTTCCTATAGTGAGGCGACCAGAACTGCACACAGTACTCCAGCTGTGGCCTCACCAGCGTTTTGTACAGCTCCATCATAACCTCCCTGCTCTTATATTCTATGCCTCGGCTAATGAAGGCAAGTATCCCATATGCCTTTTTAACCACCTTATCTGCCTGTTCCGCTGCCTTCAGGGATCTATGTACATGTACACCAAGGTCCCTCTGACCCTCTGTACTTCCTAGGGTCCTACCACTCATTGTGTATTCCCTTGCCTTATTTGTCCGTCCAAAATGCATCACCTCGCACTTTTCAGGGTTAAATTCCATTTGCCACTTTTCCGCCCATCTGACCAACCCGTTTATATCGTCCTGTAGCCTGAGGCTTTCCTCCTCGCAATTTACCACCCCACCAATTTTCGTGTCATCTGCGAACTTACTGATCATACCTTTCACATTCTCATCCAAATCATTTATGTAGATCACAAACAACAAGGGACCCAGCACCGATCCCTGAGGTACCCCACTGGACACAGGCTTCCAGTCACAAAAGCAACCTTCGACCATCACCCTCTGCCTCCTGCCACTCAGCCAGTTTAGGATCCAACGCGCCAAGGCACCCTGGACCCCATGGGCTCTTACCTTCTTGACCAGTCTCCTATGCGGGACTTTGTCAAAAGCTTTACTGAAGTCCATGTAAACCACATCCACAGCATTTCCCTCATCCACCCCACTAGTCACCCCCTCGAAAAATTCAATCAGATTTGTCAGACATGATTTACCCTTGACAAAGCCATGCTGACTATCCCCGATTAATTCTTGCCTCTCCAAGTGGAGACTAATTTTGTCCCTCAGAATTTTTTCCAATAATTTCCCTACCACAGATGTTAGGCTCACTGGCCTGTAATTCCCTGGCTTATCCCTGCTACCCTTCTTGTATAATGGTACTACATTAGCTGTTCTCCAGTCCTCTGGTACATCCCCTGTGGCCAGAGAGGTTCTGAAAATTTGTGTCAGAGCCCCTGCAATCTCCTCCTTTGCCTCCCACAGCAGCCTGGGATACATCTCGTCCGGGCCTGGGGATTTATCAACTTTTTGGCCTGCTAAAACCGCTAGCACCTCCTCCCTCTCGATGCTAATATGTTCAAGTATGTCACAGTCCCCTTGCCCGATTTCTATGTCTGCATCGTCTTTCTCCACAGTGAACACAGATGCAAAAAATTCATTTAAAACCCCGCCTACATCATCTGGCTCTACACACAGATTGCCACTTTGGTCCCTAATGGGCCCTACCCTTTCCCTGGTTATCCTCTTGCCCTTAATATACTTATAAAACATCTTAGGATTTTCCTTTATTTTGCTCGCCAGTGTTATTTCATGGCCCCTCCTCGCCCTCCTAATTTCTTTTTTAAGTATGCCCCTGCACTTTTTATACTCCTCTAGGGTTTCTTCCGTCTTTAGTCTTTTGTAACTGCCAAAAGCCCCCCTTTTATTTCTAATGCATTTTTGTATATCCCTTGTCATCCAAGGTTCCCTTTGCTTGTTGGTCCCACCCTTGACCTTTACAGGAACATGTTGGCGTTGTACTCTCTCTATTTCCCTTCTGAAAGTCTCCCACTGTTTTGATGTGGATTTTCCTATAAGTAGCTGCTCCCAGTCCACTTTGGCCAGATCCTGCCTTATCATATTAAAATCGGCCTTCCCCCAATTTAGAACCCTTATTTCCGGGCCGTCTTTGTCTTTTTCCATGACCACCTTAAATCTCACCGAATTATGGTCACTGTCGCCAAAATGCTCTCCTACTGATACTTCCACCACTTGCCCGGCTACATTCCCCAGAATTAGGTCCAGTACTGCCCCCTCTCTTGTAGGACTTTCTACATGTTGGCTCAAAAAGCTCTCCTGGATGCAC
Organism: Somniosus microcephalus; assembly: GCF_052327205.1. Lineage (NCBI taxonomy): Eukaryota > Metazoa > Chordata > Chondrichthyes > Squaliformes > Somniosidae > Somniosus > Somniosus microcephalus. Next base: position 270,250,909 of record NC_140989.1, on the reverse strand, counting down.
TTTAAGAATTCTGCACCCTCTAAGCCTTTCACACTCTGACTATCCCAATTTATATTGGGGAAGTTGAAATCCCCCACTATTATTACCCTATTATTTTCGCACTTCTCTGAGATTTGCCTACATATCTGTTCCTCTATCTCCCCCTGACTGTTTGGGGGCCTATAGTACACTCCCAGCAAAGTGCTTGCCCCCTTTTTGTTTTTAAGTTCTACCCATATGGCCTCATTAGAGGAACCCGCTAATATATCGTCCCTCCTTACAGCAGTAATTGACTCCTTAATTAATATTGCAACACCCCCTCCCCTTTTACACCCCCCTCTGTCTCGCCTGAAGATTCTATACCCCGGAATATTGAGCTGCCAGTCCTGACCCTCCCTCAACCATGTCTCCGTGATAGCAACAATATCGTACTCCCATGTGTTCAACAACAACTTCAGTTCATCCACCTTATTTGCAAGACTCCTTGCATTAAAATATATGCCTTCCAGCCCTGCCATACTCCCTTTTGCCTTCACATATTTGCTCTGCCTTCCCAGCTGACTTGTTTTTTCCTCTGTATTTGGCTGTAAATCACCCCCTACTATAGCTCCACTCTGTACCCCATCCCCCTGCCAAGTTAGTTTAAACCCTCCCCAGCAGTGCTAGCAAACCTCCCCACAAGGATATTGGTTCCCCTCTGGTTCAGGTGTAAACCGTCCGACTTGTACAAGTCCCACCTTTCCCAGAAGCAGACCCAGTGATCCAGGAAACTAAAGCCCTCCCCCCTGCACCATCCCTTTAGCCACGCATTCATCTGTTCTATCTTCCTATTCCTATACCCACTAACACGTGGCACCGGGAGTAATCCAGAGATTACAACCTTTGAGGTCCTGCTCTTTAATCCTTCACCTAGCTCCCTAAATTCTTGCTGCAGGACCTCATCCCTCTTTTTACCTATGTCGTTGGTACCAATGTGGACCACGACCTCTGGCTGTTCACCCTCCCCCTCCAGAATGCCCTGCAGCCGCTCAGTGATATCCTTGACCCTGGCACCAGGGAGGCAACAAACCATCCTGGATTCACGTCTACGGCCACAGAAACGCCTATCTGTTCCCCTTACTATAGAATCCCCTACCACTATTGCTCTCCCACTCTTTTTCCCCCCTTCCTGGGCAGCAGGAGCACCCCCAGTGCCAGGAAGTTGGCTGCTGCTGCCTTCCCCTGGTGAGTCATCCCCCTCAACAGTATCCAAAGCGGTATACTTGTTTGAGAGGGGAATGGTCACAGGGGTCTCCTGCACTACCTGCCTGCTTCTATTGCTCCGCCTGGTGGTCACCCATTTCCTATCTTCCTGTGCAGCCCTTCCCTGCGGTGTGACCAACTCACTAAACGTGCTATCCACGACCCTCTCAGCATCGTGAATGCTCAACAACCCATCCACCTGCAGCTCCAGCGCCTCAATGCGGTCTGCTAGTAGCTGCAGATGGATGCACTTCCTGCACACGTGGTCATCAGAGGCAGTGTCCCTGAATTCCCACATAGAGCAAGAGGAGCACATCACGGGGCTGGGCTCTCCTGGCATGACCTTCCCTTTAATTAATTTAAATTAAATTCACTAACACCAATTAAAGATATCTCTAAGGCGCTTGTATAGTCTACCTACAGTCCCTGCTACACCAGAAAAGACCCTAGTAACTATAAACTACAGAGTTAAAGTTTAAAAAAGAAAAATACTCACCAACCAATCACTTACCTGCTCCCTGGTGACGTCACACACTGATTACTTTTTACCTCACTCCCCGCTGCTGAGTTGGTGTGCCTCGCTGCCGCCCCCGAACTGGTCGGGCCTCGCTGCTTGCGCCGGCTTTTCTCTCGAGCTCCTCCTCGTCTCGCTGCCGCCCCCAAACTGGTCGGGCCTCGCTGCTTGCGCCGGCTTTTCTCTCGAGCTCCTCCTCGCCTCGCTGCCGCCCCCGAACTGGTCGGGCCTCACTGCTTGCGCCGGCTTTTCTCCCGAGCTCCTCCTCACCTCGCTGCCGCCCCCGAACTGGTCGGGCCTTGCTGCTTGCGCCGGCTTTTCTCCCGAGCTCCTCCTCGCCTCGCTGCCGCCCCCGAACTGGTCGGGCCTCGCTGCTTGCGCCGGCTTTTCTCCCGAGCTCCTCCTCGCCTCGCTGCCACCCCCGAACTGGTCGGGCCTCGCTGCTTGCGCCGGCTTTTCTCCCGAGCGCCTCCTCGCCTCGCTGCTGCCCCCGAACTGGTCGGGCCTCGCTGCTTGCGCCGGCTTTTCTCCCGAGCTCCTCCTCGCCTCGCTGCCACCCCCGAACTGGTCGGGCCTCGCTGCTTGCGCCGGCTTTTCTCCCGAGCTCCTCCTCGCCTCGCTGCCGCCCCCGAACTGCACTGGGAGTGCACTGGGAGTGAGAAGAGAAGAGTGACAGTGTGCACTGGGAATGTGGAGAGAAGTGTGACATTGTGCACTGGGACTGAGAAGAGAACAGTGAAAGAGTGCACTGGGAGTGAGCATAGATGAGTGACAGTGTACACTGGGAGTGCGGATAGATGAGTGATAGTTTGAACTGGAAGTGGAGAGAGAAGAGTGACAGTGTGCACTGGGAGATGGGAGAGAAGAGTGACAGTGTGCACTGGAAGTGAGGAGGAAGAGTGACAGTGTGCACTGGGAGTGATGAAATAAGAGCGATGGTGTGAACTGGGAGTGAGGAGAGAAGAGTGAGAGTGTGCACTGGGAGTGAGGAGAGAAGAGTGAGGGTGTGCTCTGGGAGTGAGGAAAGAAGAGTGACAGTGTGGAGTGGGAGTGGGGAAAGAAGAGTGACAGTGTGCACTGGGAGTGAGGAGAGAAGAGTGAGAGTGTGCACTGGGAGTGAGGATAGAAGAGTGACAGTGTGGAGTGGGAGCGGGGAAAGAAGAGTGAAAGTGTGCACTGGGAGTGAGGAGAGATAAGAGACATTGTGAACTGAGAGTAGGGAGAGAAGACTGACTGTGGGCACTGGGAGAGAGGAGAGAGTTGTGACAGTGTGCACTGGGAGGGAGGAGAGAGGAGTGACAGTGTGCACTGGGAGTGAGAAGAGAAGAGTGACAGTGTGCACCGGGAGTGAGCAGAGAAGAGTGACAGTGTGCACTGGGAGTGAGGAGAGAAGAGTGACAGTGTTCACTGGGAGTGAGGAGAGAAGAGTGACAGTGTGCACCGGGAGTGAGCAGAGAAGACTGACTGTGCACTGGGAGTGAGTAGAGAAGAGTGACAGTGTGAACTGGGAGTGAGAAGAGAAGAGTGACAGTGTGCAGTGGCAATGAGGAGAGAATTTTGACATTGTGCACTGGGAATGAGGAGGGAAGTGTGACAGTGTGCACCGGGAGTGAGGATAGAAGAGTGACAGTGTGAACTGGGACTGAGAAGAGAAGAGAGACAGTGTGCACTGGGAGTGAGTGAAGTGTGACATTGTGCACTGGGAATGAGGAGGGAAGTGTGATGGTGTGCACTGGGAGTGAGGATAGAAGAGTGACAGTGTGCACTGGTAGTGAGGAGAGAAAAGTGACAGTGTGTACTGGGAATGAGGGGGAAGTGTGAGAGTGTGAACTGGGAGTGGGGAGAGAAGAGTGACAGTGTGCACTGGGGGTGAGGAGAGAAGAGTGGCAGTGTGCACTGGGAGTGAGAAGAGTGTCAGTGCGCGCTGGGAATGAGGGGTGAAGAGTGACGGTGTGCACTGGGAGTGAGGATAGATGAGTGACAGCGTGAACTGGAAGTGGGGAGAGAATAGTGTCAGTGTGCACTGGGAGTGAGAAGAGAAGAGTAACAGTGTGCACAGGGAGTGAGCAGAGAAGAGTGACAGTGTGCACTGGGAGTGAGGAGAGAAGAGTGACAGTGTTCACTGGGAGTGAGGAGAGAAGAGTGACAGTGTGCACCGGGAGTGAGCAGAGAAGACTGACTGTGTGCACTGGGAGTGAGGAGAGAAGAGTGACAGTGTGCAGTGGCAATGAGGAGAGAATTGTGACATTGTGCACTGGGAATGAGGAGGGAAGTGTGACAGTGTGCACCGGGAGTGAGGATAGAAGAGTGACAGTGTGAACTGGGACTGAGAAGAGAAGAGTGACAGTGTGCACTCGGAGTGAGTGAAGTGTGACATTGTGCACTGGGAATAAGGAGGGAAGTGTGACGGTGTGCACTGGGAGTTAGAAGAGAAGAGTGACAGTCTGCACTGGGAGAGAGGAGAGAAGAGTGACAGTGTGCACTGGTAGTGAGGATAGAAGAGTGACAGTGTGGAGTGGGAGTGGGAGTGGGGAAAGAAGAGTGACAGTGTGAACTGGGAGCGAGAAGAGAAGAGTGACAGTATGCATTGGGAGTGAGAAGAGAAGAGTGACAGTGTGTACTGGGAGTGGGGAGAGAACTGTGACAGAGTGGACTGGGAGTGGGGAGAGAAATGTCACCGTGTGCACTGGGAGTGAGAAGAGAAGAGTGACAGTGTGCAGTGGGAATGAGGAGGGAAGTGTGACTGTGCACCGGGAGTGAGGATAGAAGAGTGACAGTGTGAACTGGGACTAAGAAGAGAAGAGTGACAGTGTGCACTCGGAGTGAGTGAAGTGTGACATTGTGCACTGGGAGTGAGGATAGAAGAGTGACAGTGTGCACTGGTAGTGAGGAGAGAAAAGTGACAGTGTGTACTGGGAATGAGGGGGGAAGTGTGAGAGTGTGAACTGGGAGTGGGGAGAGAAGAGTGAGAGTGTGCACTGCAAGTGGGGAGAAAGAGTGACAGTGTGCACTGGGGGTGAGGAGAGAAAAGTGGCAGTGTGCACTGGGAGTGAGAAGAGTGTCAGTGTGCACTGGGAATGAGGGGTGAAGAGTGACGGTGTGCACTGGGAGGGAGGATAGATGAGTGACAGCGTGAACTGGAAGTGGGGAGAGAATAGTGACAGTGTGCACTGGGAGATGGGAGAGAAGAGTGATAGTGTACACTGGGAGACGGGAGAGAAGAGTAACAGTATGCACTTGGAGTGAGGAGGGAAGAGTGATAGTGTGCACTGGGAGTGAGGAAATAAGAATGACTGTGTGCACTGGGAGAGAGGACAGAGGAGTGACAGTGTGCACTGGGAGTGAGAAGAGAAGAGTGACAGTGTACACTGGGAGACGGGAGAGAAGAGTGACAGTATGCACTTGCAGTGAGGAGGGAAGAGTGAGAGTGTGCACTGGGAGTGAGGAAATAAGAATGATAGTGTGAACTGAGGGTAGCGAGAGAAGACTGACTGTGTGCACTGGGAGTGAGGAGAGAGGAGTGACAGTATGCACTGGGAGTGAGAAGAGAAGAGTGACAGTGTGCACTGCGAGTGAGGAGAGGATTGACAGTGTGAACTGGGAGTGAGAAGAGAAGAGTGACAGTGTGCACTGGGAATGAGGAGGGAAGTGTGAGTGTCTGCACTGGGACTGAGGAGAGAAGAGCGACAGTTTGAACAGGGAGTGAGAAGAGAAGAGTGACAGTGTGCACTGGGAGTGAGAGTGAAGAGTGGCAGTGTGCACTGGGAATGGTGCAAAAGAGTTACAGTGTGCACTGGGAGTGAGAAGAGGAGAGCGACAGTTTGCACTGGGAATGAGGAGGGAAGTGTGAGTGTCTGCACTGGGACTGAGGAGAGAAGAGCGACAGTTTGAACAGGGAGTGAGAAGAGAAGAGTGACAGTGTGCACTGGGAGTGAGAGTGAAGAGTGGCAGTGTGCACTGGGAATGGTGCAAAAGAGTTACAGTGTGCACTGGGAGTGAGAAGAGGAGAGCGACAGTTTGCACTGGGAATGAGGAGGGAAGTGTGAGTGTCTGCACTGGGACTGAGGATAGAAGAGTGAAAGTGTGAACTGGGAGTGGGGGGAGAAGAGTGTCAGTGTGCACTGGGAGTGTGGAGAGAAGAGTGAAAGTGTGAACTGGCAGTGAGAAGAGACGAGTGACAGTGTGCACTGGCAGTGAGAAGTGAAGATTGACAGTGTGGACTGGGAGTGAGAGGAGGAGAGTAACAGTGTGCACTGGGAGTGGGGAGAAAGTGTGAAAGTGTGAACTTGGAGTGGGGGGAGAAGAGAGACAATGTACACTGGAAGGGACTGGAGAAGAGTGACGGTGTGCGCTGGGAGTGAGGAGGGAAGAGTGACCGTGTGCACTGTGGGAGTGATGAGAGAGGATTGACAGTGTACACTGTGAGAGGGGAGAGAAGAGTGCCAGTGTGCACTGGGTTTGAGGAGAGACGAGTGACAGTGTGAACTGGGAGTGGGGAGAGAAGAGTGACAGAGTGCACTGGGAGTGAGGAAATAAGAATGACACTGTGAACTGGGAGTGGGTAGAAAAGAGTGACAGTGTGCACTGGAAGTGAGGAGAGAAAAGTGACTGCGAGTACTGGGAGTGGGGAGAGAAGAGTGACAGTGAGAACTGGGAATGAGGAGCGAAGAGTGACAGTGTGACCTGTGGGAGTGATGAGAGAAGTGTGACAGTGTGAACTGGGAGTGGGGAGAGAAGAGTGAGAGTGTGCACTGGGAGTGAGAAGAGAAGAGTAACAGTGTGCACTGCGAGTGGGGTGAAAGAGTGAAAGTGTGAACTGGGAGTGGGGGGAGAAGAGTGTCAGTGTGCACTGGGAGTGTGGAGAGAAGAGTGAAAGTGTGAACTGGCAGTGAGAAGAGACGAGTGACAGTGTGCACTGGCAGTGAGAAGTGAAGATTGACAGTGTGGACTGGGAGTGAGGAGAGAAGAGTGACAGTGTGCACTGGGAGTGGGGAGAGAACTGTGACAGAGTGCACTGGGAGTGGGGAGAGAAAAGTGACCGTGTGCACTGGGAGTGAGTAGAGAAGTGTGACAGTGTGCAGTGGCAATAAGGAGAAAAGTGTGACATTGTGCACTGGGAATGAGGAGAGAAGCGGGATATTGTGCATTGGGAGTGAGGAGAGAAGAGTGACAGTGTGAACTGGGAGTGAGAAGAGAAGAGTGAAAGTGTGCACTGGGAGTGAGAAGAGAAGAGTGAAAGTGTGCAGTGGCAATGAGGAGAGATGTGTTACAGTGTGCACTGGGACTGAGAAGAGAACAGTGATGGAGTGCACTGGGAGTGAGCATAGATGAGTGACAGTGTGCACTGGGAGTGGGGAAGAAGAGTGACCATGTGCACTGGGATTGAGGTGAGAAGAGTGACAGTGTGAACTGGGAGTGAGAAGAGAAGAGTGACAGTGTGCGCTGGGACTGAGAATAGAACAGTGATGGAGTGCACTGGGAGTGAGCATAGATGAGTGACAGTGTGCACTGGGAGTGGGGAGAGAAGGCTGACCATGGGCACTGGGAGAGAGGAGAGAAGAGTGACAGTATGCATTGGGAGTGAGAAGAGAAGATTGACAGTGTGCACTGGGATTGAGGAGAGAAGAGTGACAGTTTACATTGGGAGTGAGGAGAGAAGAGTGACAGTGTGCACTGGGATTGAGGAGAGAAGAATGACAGTGTGAACTGGGAGATGGCAGAGAAGAGTGAGAGTGTTCACTGGGAATGGGGAGAGAACAGTGACAGTGTGCACTGGGAGTGATGAAATAAGAGCGATGGTGTGAACTGGGAGTGTGGAGAGAAAAGTGACAATGTGAACTGGGAGTGGGGAGAGAAGAGTGAGAGTATGCACTGGGAGTTAGAAGAGAAGTGTGAGAGTGTGCACTGGGAGTGAGGAGAGAAGAGCGACAGTGTGCACTGGGAGCGAGGATACAAGAGTGACAGTGTGGACTGGGAGATGGCAGAGAAGAGTGACAGTGTTCACTGGGAGTGGGGAGAGAAGAGTGACAGTGTGCACTGGGAGTGAGGATATAAGAGTGAAAGTGTGGACTGGGAGATGGCAGAGAAGAGTGACAGTGTTCACTGGGAGTGGGGTGAGAAGAGTGACAGTGTGCACTGGGAGTGATGAAATAAGAGCGATGGTGTGAACTGGGAGTGAGGAGAGAAAAGAGACATTGTGAACTGAGAGTAGGGAGAGAAGACTCACTGTGGGCACTGGAAGAGAGGAGTGAGTTGTGACAGTGTGCACTGGGAGTGAGGAGAGAAGAGTGACAGTGTGAACTGGGAGTGAGAAGAGAAGTGTGACAGTATGCACTGGGAGTGAGAAGAGAACAGTGACAGTGTTCACTGGGAGTGAGGAGAGAGTTGTGACAGTGTGCACTGGGAGTGAGGAGAGAGGAGTGATAGTGTGCACTGGGAGTGAGGAGAGAAGAGTGACAGTGTGCACTGGGAGTGAGGAGAGAACATTGACAGTCTGAACTGGGAGTGAGAAGAGAGGAGTGACAGCGTGCACTGGGAGGGAGGAGAGAGGAGTGACAGTGTGCACTGGGAGTGAGGAGAGATAAGAGACATTGTGAACAGAGAGTAGGGAGAGAAGACTGACTGTGGGCACTGGGAGAGAGGAGAGAGTTGTGACAGCGTGCACTGGGAGGGAGGAGAGAGGAGTGACAGTGTGCACTGGGAGTGAGAAGAGAAGAGTGACAGTGTGCACTGGGAGACGGGAGAGAAGAGTGACAGTATGCACTTGCAGTGAGGAGGGAAGAGTGAGAGTGTGCACTGGGAGTGAGGAAATAAGAATGATAGTGTGAACTGAGAGTAGCGAGAGAAGACTGACTGTGTGCACTGGGAGTGAGGAGAGAGGAGTGACAGTATGCACTGGGAGTGAGAAGAGAAGAGTGACAGTGTGCACTGCGAGTGAGGAGAGGATTGACAGTGTGAACTGGGAGTGAGAAGAGAAGAGTGACAGTGTGCACTGGGAATGAGGAGAGAAGTGTGAGTGTCTGCGCTGGGACTGAGGAGAGAAGAGCGACAGTTTGAACAGGGAGTGAGAAGAGAAGAGTGACAGTGTGCACTGGGAGTGAGAGTGAAGAGTGGCAGTGTGCACTGGGAATGGTGCAAAAGAGTTACAGTGTGCACTGGGAGTGAGAAGAGGAGAGCGACAGTTTGCACTGGGAATGAGGAGGGAAGTGTGAGTGTCTGCACTGGGACTGAGGATAGAAGAGTGACAGTGTGAACTGGGAGTGAGAGGAGGAGAGTAACAGTGTGCACTGGGAGTGGGGAGAAAGTGTGAAAGTGTGAACTTGGAGTGGGGGGAGAAGAGAGATAATGTACACTGGAAGGGACTGGAGAAGAGTGACGGTGTGCGCTGGGAGTGAGGAGGGAAGAGTGACCGTGTGCACTGTGGGAGTGATGAGAGAGGATTGACAGTGTACACTGTGAGAGGGGAGAGAAGAGTGCCAGTGTGCACTGGGTTTGAGGAGAGACGAGTGACAGTGTGAACTGGGAGTGGGGAGAGAAGAGTGACAGAGTGCACCGGGAGTGAGGAAATAAGAATGACACTGTGAACTGGGAGTGGGTAGAAAAGAGTGACAGTGTGCACTGGAAGTGAGGAGAGAAAAGTGACTGCGAGTACTGGGAGTGGGGAGAGAAGAGTGACAGTGAGAACTGGGAATGAGGAGCGAAGAGTGACAGTGTGACCTGTGGGAGTGATGAGAGAAGTGTGACAGTGTGAACTGGGAGTGAGAAGAGAAGAGTAACAGTGTGCACTGCGAGTGGGGTGAAAGAGTGAAAGTGTGAACTGGGAGTGGGGGGAGAAGAGTGTCAGTGTGCACTGGGAGTGAGGAGAGAAGAGTGACAGTGTGCACTGGGAGTGAGGAGAGAACATTGACAGTCTGAACTGGGAGTGAGAAGAGAGGAGTGACAGCGTGCACTGGGAGGGAGGAGAGAGGAGTGACAGTGTGCACTGGGAGTGAGGAGAGATAAGAGACATTGTGAACAGAGAGTAGGGAGAGAAGACTGACTGTGGGCACTGGGAGAGAGGAGAGAGTTGTGACAGCGTGCACTGGGAGGGAGGAGAGAGGAGTGACAGTGTGCACTGGGAGTGAGAAGAGAAGAGTGACAGTGTGCACTGGGAGACGGGAGAGAAGAGTGACAGTATGCACTTGCAGTGAGGAGGGAAGAGTGAGAGTGTGCACTGGGAGTGAGGAAATAAGAATGATAGTGTGAACTGAGAGTAGCGAGAGAAGACTGACTGTGTGCACTGGGAGTGAGGAGAGAGGAGTGACAGTATGCACTGGGAGTGAGAAGAGAAGAGTGACAGTGTGCACTGCGAGTGAGGAGAGGATTGACAGTGTGAACTGGGAGTGAGAAGAGAAGAGTGACAGTGTGCACTGGGAATGAGGAGAGAAGTGTGAGTGTCTGCACTGGGACTGAGGAGAGAAGAGCGACAGTTTGAACAGGGAGTGAGAAGAGAAGAGTGACAGTGTGCACTGGGAGTGAGAGTGAAGAGTGGCAGTGTGCACTGGGAATGGTGCAAAAGAGTTACAGTGTGCACTGGGAGTGAGAAGAGGAGAGCGACAGTTTGCACTGGGAATGAGGAGGGAAGTGTGAGTGTCTGCACTGGGACTGAGGATAGAAGAGTGACAGTGTGAACTGGGAGTGAGAGGAGGAGAGTAACAGTGTGCACTGGGAGTGGGGAGAAAGTGTGAAAGTGTGAACTTGGAGTGGGGGGAGAAGAGAGATAATGTACACTGGAAGGGACTGGAGAAGAGTGACGGTGTGCGCTGGGAGTGAGGAGGGAAGAGTGACCGTGTGCACTGTGGGAGTGATGAGAGAGGATTGACAGTGTACACTGTGAGAGGGGAGAGAAGAGTGCCAGTGTGCACTGGGTTTGAGGAGAGACGAGTGACAGTGTGAACTGGGAGTGGGGAGAGAAGAGTGACAGAGTGCACCGGGAGTGAGGAAATAAGAATGACACTGTGAACTGGGAGTGGGTAGAAAAGAGTGACAGTGTGCACTGGAAGTGAGGAGAGAAAAGTGACTGCGAGTACTGGGAGTGGGGAGAGAAGAGTGACAGTGAGAACTGGGAATGAGGAGCGAAGAGTGACAGTGTGACCTGTGGGAGTGATGAGAGAAGTGTGACAGTGTGAACTGGGAGTGAGAAGAGAAGAGTAACAGTGTGCACTGCGAGTGGGGTGAAAGAGTGAAAGTGTGAACTGGGAGTGGGGGGAGAAGAGTGTCAGTGTGCACTGGGAGTGTGGAGAGAAGAGTGAAAGTGTGAACTGGCAGTGAGAAGAGACGAGTGACAGTGTGCACTGGCAGTGAGAAGTGAAGATTGACAGTGTGGACTGGGAGTGAGGAGAGAAGAGTGACAGTGTGCACTGGGAGTGGGGAGAGAACTGTGACAGAGTGCACTGGGAGTGGGGAGAGAAAAGTGACCGTGTGCACTGGGAGTGAGTAGAGAAATGTGACAGTGTGCAGTGGCAATAAGGAGAAAAGTGTGACATTGTGCATTGGGAGTGAGGAGAGAAGAGTGGCAGTGTGAACTGGGAGTGAGAAGAGAAGAGTGAAAGTGTGCACTGGGAGTGAGAAGAGAAGAGTGAAAGTGTGCAGTGGCAATGAGGAGAGATGTGTTACAGTGTGCACTGGGACTGAGAAGAGAACAGTGATGGAGTGCACTGGGAGTGAGCATAGATGAGTGACAGTGTGCACTGGGAGTGGGGAAGAAGAGTGACCATGTGCACTGGGACTGAGAATAGAACAGTGATGGAGTGCACTGGGAGTGAGAAGAGAGGAGTGACAGCGTGCACTGGGAGGGAGGAGAGAGGAGTGACAGTGTGCACTGGGAGTGAGGAGAGATAAGAGACATTGTAAACAGAGAGTAGGGAGAGAAGACTGACTGTGGGCACTGGGAGAGAGGAGAGAGTTGTGACAGCGTGCACTGGGAGGGAGGAGAGAGGAGTGCCAGTGTGCACTGGGAGTGAGAAGAGAAGAATGACAGTGTGCACTGGGAGTGAGCAGAGAATGACAGTGTGCACTGGGAGTGAGCAGAGAAGAGTTACAGTGTGCACTGGGAGTGAGGAGAGAACATTGACAGTCTGAACTGGGAGTGAGAAGAGAGGAGTGACAGCGTGCACTGGGAGGGAGGAGAGAGGAGTGACAGTGTGCACTCGGAGTGAGAAGAGAATTGTGACTGTGCACTGGGAATGAGGAGGGAAGTGTGACAGTGTGCATCGGGAGTGAGGATAGAAGAGTGACAGTGTGAACTGGGACTGAGAAGAGAAGAGTAACAGTGTGCACTGGGAGTGGGGAGAAAGAGTGAAAGTGTGAACTGGGAGTGGGGAGAGAAGAGCGACAGTGTTCACTGGGAGTGAGGAGAAAGAGTAACAGTGTGCACTGGGAGTGAGGAGTGAAGTGTGGCCGTGTGAACTGGGAGTGGGGAGAGAAGAGTGACAGTGTGCACTGGGAGAGAGGAGAGAAGAGTGACAGTGTACACTGGGAGTGAGGAGAGAGGAGTGATAGTGTGCACTGGGAGTGAGGAGAGAAGAGTGACAGTGTGCACTGGGAGTGAGCAGAGAAGAGTGACAGTGTGCACTGGGAGTGAGGAGCGAAGAGTGACAGTGTGAACTGGGAGTGAGAAGAGAAGAGTGGCAGTGTGCACTGGGAGTGAGGAGAGAAGAGTGACAGTGTGCACTGGGAGAGAGGAGAGAGTTGTGACAGTGTGCACTAGGAGGGAGGAGAGAGGATTGAAAGTGTGCACTGGGAGTGAGAAGAGAAGAGTGAGAGTGTGCACTGGGAGTGAGCAGAGAAGAGTGACAGTGTGCACTGGGAGTGTGGAGAGAAGAGTGACAGTGTGAACTGGGAGTGAGATGAGAAGAGTGACAGTATGCACTGGGAGTGAGAAGAGAACAGTGACAGTGTTCACTGGGAGTGAGGAGAGAAGAGTGACAGTGTGCACTGGGAGTGGGGAGAGAACTGTGACAGAGTGGACTGGGAGTGGGGAGAGAAATGTCACCGTGTGCACTGGGAGTGAGAATAGAAGAGTGACAGTGTGCAGTGGCAATGTAGAGAGAATTGTGACATTGTGCACTGGGAATGAGGAGGGAAGTGTGACAGTGTGCACCGGGAGTGAGGATAGAAGAGTGACAGTGTGAACTGGGACTGAGAAGCGAAGAGTGACAGTGTGCACTGGGAGTGAGTGAAGTGTGACATTGTGCACTGGAAATGAGGAGGGAAGTGTGACGATGTGCACTGGGAGTGAGGATAGAAGAGCGACAGTGTGCACTGGGAGTGAGGAGAGAAGAGTGACAGTGTGAACTGGGAGCGAGAAGAGAAGAGTGACAGTGTGCAGTGGGAGTGAGTGAAGTGTGACGATGTGCACTGGGAGTGAGAAGAGTGACTGTGTGCACTGGGAGTGAGCAGAGAAGAGTGACAGTGTGCACTGGGAGTGAGGAGAGAAGAGTGACAGTGTGAACTGGGAGCGAGAAGAGAAGAGTGACAGTGTGCAGTGGCAATGAGGAGAGAATTGTGACATTGTGCACTGGGAATGAGAAGGAAAGTGTGACAGTGTGCACCGGGAGTGAGGATAGAAGAGTGACAGTGTGAACTGGGAGTGAGAAGAGTGACAGTGTGAACTGGGAGTGAAAAGAGAAGAGTAACAGTGTGCACTGGGAGTGGGGAGAAAGAGTGAAAGTGTGAATTGGGAGTGTGGGGAGAAGAGCGACAGTGTGCACTGGGAGTGAGGAGAGAAGAGTGACAGTGTGAACTGGGAGCGAGAAGAGAAGAGTGACAGTGTGCAGTGGCAATGAGGAGAGAATTGTGACATTGTGCACTGGGAATGAGAAGGAAAGTGTGACAGTGTGCACCGGGAGTGAGGATAGAAGAGTGACAGTGTGAACTGGGAGTGAGAAGAGTGACAGTGTGAACTGGGAGTGAAAAGAGAAGAGTAACAGTGTGCACTGGGAGTGGGGAGAAAGAGTGAAAGTGTGAATTGGGAGTGTGGGGAGAAGAGCGACAGTGTGCACTGGGAGTGAGGAGAAAGAGTAACAGTGTGCACTGGGATTGAGGAGAGACGAGTGACAGTGTGGAGTGTGGAGAGAAGAGTGACAGTGTGCACCAGGAGTGAGGAAATAAGAGTGACTCTGTGAACTGGGAGTGGGGAGAGGAAAGTGACTGTGAGTATTGGGAGTGGGGAGAGAAGATTGACAGTGTGAACTGGGAATGAGGAGCGATGAGTGACAGTGTGACCTGTGGGAGTGATGTGAGAAGTGTGACAGTGTGAACTGGGAGTGGGGAGAGAAGAGTGAGAGTGTGCACAGGGATTGAGGAGAGAAGGGTGTCAGTGTGCACTCGGAATATGGAGAGAAGAGTGAAAGTGTGATCTGGGAATGAGGAGAGAAGAGTGACAGTGTGCACTGGGAGTGAGGAGAGAAGTGTGACAGTGTTCACTGGGAGTGAGGAGAGGAAAGTGACAGTGTGCAATGGGAATGAGGATAGAAGAGTGACAGGGTGCACTGAGATTGAGGATAGATGAGTGATAGTGTGAAGTGGGAGTGGGGAGAAAACAGTGATAGTGTGCACTGGGAAAAGGGAGAGAAGAGTGAAACTATGCACTGGGAGTGAGGAGAGATGAGTGAGAGTGTACACTGGGCTGGAATGGGAGAAGAGTGACTGTGTGAACTGGGAGTGAGGAGGGAAGAGTGACAGTGTGCACTGTGGGAGTGATGAGAGAAGATTGACAGTGTGCACTGGGACTGAGAAGAGAACAGTGATAGAGTGCACTGGGAGTGAGCATAGATGAGTGACAGTGTGCACTGGGAGTGGGGAAAGAAGAGTGACCATGTGCAGTGGGAGTGAGGAGAGAAGAGTGAAAGTGTGAACTGAGAGTGAGAAGTGAAGAGTGACAGTGTGCACTGGGTTTGAGGAGAGAAGAGTGATAGTGTGAACTGGGAGTGAGAAGTGAAGAGTGACAATGTGAACTGGGAGTGGAGAGAGAAGAGTGTGAGTGTGCACTGGGAGTGAGAAGAGAAGAGTGAGAGTGTGCACTGGGAGTGAGGAGAGAAGAGTGACAGAGTGCACTGGGAGTGAGGAGAGAAGAGTGACAGTGTGCACTGGGAGAGGGGAAGGAAGAGTGACAGTGTGCACTGGGAGTGAGCAGAGAAGAGTGACAGTGTGCACTGGGAGTGAGGAGTGAAGATTGACAGTGTTTACAGGGCGTGAGAAGAGAACAGTGACAGTGTTCACTGGGAGTGAGGAGAGAAGAGTGACAGTGTGCAGTGGCAATGAGGAGAGAATTGTGACATTGTGCACTGGGAATGAGGAGGGAAGTGTGACAGTGTGCACCGGGAGTGAGGATAGAAGAGTGACAGTGTGAACTGGGACTGAGAAGAGAAGAGTGACCGTGCGCACTGGGAATGAGGATAGAAGAGTGACAGTGTGGAGTGGGAGTGGGGAACGAAGAGTGACAGTGTGCACTGGGAGTGAGGATAGAAGAGTGACAGTGTGGAGTGGGAGTGAGGAGAGAAGAGTGACAGTGTGGAGTGGGAGTGGGGAAAGAAGAGTGACAGTGTGCACTGAGAGTGAGGATAGAAGAGTGACAGTGTGCACTGGGAATGAGGAGAGAAGAGTGACAGTGTGGAGTGGGAGTGAGGAGAGAAGAGTGACAGTGTGCACTGGGAGTGAGCAGAGAAGAGTGACAGTGTGCACTGGTAGTGAGCAGAGAAGAGTAACAGTGTGCACTGGGAGTGAGGAGAGATCATTGACAGTGTGAACTGGGAGTGCGAAGAGAGGAGTGACAGCATGCACTGGGAGGGAGGAGAGAGGAGTGACAGTGTGCACTGGGAGTGAGAAGAGAATTGTGACATTGTGCACTGGGAATCAGGAGGGAAGTGTGACAGTGTGCATCGGGAGTGAGGATAGAAGAGTGACAGTGTGAACTGGGACTGAGAAGAGAAGAGTAACAGTGTGCACTGGGAGTGGGGAGAAAGAGTGAAAGTGTGAACTGGGAGTGGGGAGAGAAGAGCGACAGTGTGCACTGGGAGTGAGGAGAAAGAGTAACAGTGTGCACTGGGAGTGAGGAGTGAAGTGTGACAGTGTGCACTGGGATTGAGGAGAGACGAGTGACAGTGTGAACTGGGAGTGGGGAGAGAAGAGTGACAGTGTGCACCAGGAGTGAGGAAATAAGAGTGACACTGTGAACTGGGAGCGGGGAGAGAAAAGTGACTGTGAGTACTGGGAGTGGGGACAGAAGAGTAACAGTGTGAACTGGGAGTGAGGAGAGAAGAGTGACAGTGTGCACTGCGAATGAGGATAGAAGAGTGACAGGGTGCACTGAGATTGAGGATAGATGAGTGATAGTGTGAAGTGGGAGTGGGGAGAAAACAGTGATAGTGCACACTGGGAAAGGGGAGAGAAGAGTGACAGTGTGCACTGGGTATGAGGATAGAAGAGGGACAGGGTGCACTGAGATTGAGGATAGATGAGTGATAGTGTGAAGTGGGAGTGGGGAGAAAACTGTGACATTGTGCACTGGGAAAGGGGAGAGAAGAGTGACACTATGCACTGGGAGTGAGGAGAGATGAGTGAGAGTGTACACTGGGCTGGAATGGGAGAAGAGTGACAGTGTGAACTGGGAGTGAGGAGGGAAGAGTGACAGTGCACACTGTGGGAGTGATGAGAGAAGATTGACAGTGTACACTGGGAGTGGGGAGAGAAAAGTGACCATGTGGACTTGGAGTGAGAAGAGAAGAGTGACAGTATGCACTTGGAGTGAGAGTGAAGAGTGGCAATGTGCACTGGGAATGGTGCAAAAGAGTTACAGAGTGCACTGGGTATGAGGAGCGGAAAGTGACAATGTGCACTGGGAATGAGGAGGGAAGTGTTAGTCTCTGCACTGGGACTGAGGATAGAAGAGTGACAGTGTGAACTGGGAGTGAGAAGAGAAGAGTAACAGTGTGCACTGGGAGTGAGGAGAAAGAGTGTAAGTGTGAACTGGGAGTGGGGGGAGAAGAGCGACAGTGTGCACTGGGAGTGAGGAGAGAAGAGTGACAGTGTGCACTGGGAGTGAGGATAGAAGAGTGACAGTGTGGAGTGGGAGTGGGGAAAGAAGAGTGACAGTGTGCACTGGGAGTGAGGAGAGAAAAGAGACAATGTGAACAGAGAGTAGGGAGAGAAGACTGACTGTGGGCACTGGGAGAGAGGAGAGAGTTGTGACAGCGTGCACTGGGAGGGAGGAGAGAGGAGTGACAGTGTGCACTGGGAGTGAGAAGAGAAGAATGACAGTGTGCACTGGGAGTGAGCAGAGAAGAATGACAGTGTGCACTGGGAGTGAGCAGAGAAGAGTTACAGTGTGCACTGGGAGTGAGGAGAGAACATTGACAGTCTGAACTGGGAGTGAGAAGAGAGGAGTGACAGCGTGCACTGGGAGGGAGGAGAGAGGAGTGACAGTGTGCACTGGGAGTGAGGAGAGATAAGAGACATTGTGAACAGAGAGTAGGGAGAGAAGACTGACTGTGGGCACTGGGAGAGAGGAGAGAGTTGTGACAGCGTGCACTGGGAGGGAGGAGAGAGGAGTGACAGTGTGCACTGGGAGTGAGAAGAGAAGAATGACAGTGTGCACTGGGAGTGAGCAGAGAAGAATGACTGTGTGCACTGGGAGTGAGCAGAGAAGAGTTACAGTGTGCACTGGGAGTGAGGAGAGAACATTGACAGTCTGAACTGGGAGTGAGAAGAGAGGAGTGACAGCGTGCACTGGGAGGGAGGAGAGAGAAGTGACAGTGTGCACTGGGAGTGAGAAGAGAATTGTGACATTGTGCACTGGGAATGAGGAGGGAAGTGTGACAGTGTGCATCGGGAGTGAGGATAGAAGAGTGACAGTGTGAACTGGGACTGAGAAGAGAAGAGTAACAGTGTGCACTGGGAGTGGGGAGAAAGAGTGAAAGTGTGAACTGGGAGTGGGGAGAGAAGAGCGACAGTGTTCACTGGGAGTGAGGAGAAAGAGTAACAGTGTGCACTGGGAGTGAGGAGTGAAGTGTGACCGTGTGAACTGGGAGTGGGGAGAGAAGAGTGACTGTGTGCACTGGGAGAGAGGAGAGAAGAGTGACAGTGTACACTGGGAGTGAGGAGAGAAGAGTGATAGTGTGCACTGGGAGTGAGGAGAGAAGAGTGACAGTACACTGGGAGGGATCGGAGAAGAGTGACAGTGTGCGCTGGGCGTGAGGAGGGAAGAGTGACAGTGTGAACTGGGAGTGAGAAGAGAAGAGTAACAGTGTGCACTGGGAGTGGGGAGAAAGATTCAAAGTGTGAACTGGGAGTGGGGGAAGAAGAGCGACAGTGTGCACTGCGAGTGAGGAGAAAGAGTAACAGTGTGCACGGGAGTGAGGAGTGAAGTGTGACAGTGTGCACTGGGATTGAGGAGAGACTAGTGACAGTGTGAACTGGGAGTGGGGAGAGAAGAGTGACAGTGTGCACCAGGAGTGAGGAAATAAGTGTGACACTGTGAACTGGGAGTGGGGAGAGAAAAGTGACTGTGGGTACTGGGAGTGGGAAGAGAAGAGTGACAGTGTGAACTGGGAATGAGGAGCGATGAGTGACAGTGTGACCTGTGGGAGTGATGTGAGAAATGTGACAGTGTGAACTGGGAGCGGGGAGAGAAGAGTGACAGTGTGCACTGGGAGTGAGGAGAGAAGTGTGACAGGTTGCACTGAGATTGAGCATAGATGAGTGATAGTGTGAAGTGGGAGTGGGGAGAAAACAGTGACAGTGTGCACTGGGAAAGGGGAGAGAAGAGTGACACTATGGACTGGGAGTGAGGAGAGATGAGTGAGAGTGTACATTGGGCTGGAATGGGAGAAGAGTGACAGTGTGAACTGGGAGTGAGGAGGGAAGAGTGACAGTGCGCACTGTGGGAGTGATGAGAGAAGATTGACAGTGTACACTGGGAGTGGGGAGAGAAAAGTGACCATGTGGACTTGGAGAGAGAAGAGAAGTGTGACAGTGTGCACTGGGAGTGGGGAGAAAGAGTGTAAGTGTGAACTGGGAGTGGGGGGAGAAGAGCGACAGTGTGCACTGGGAGTGAGGGAAAAGAGTAACAGTGTGCACTGGGAGTGAGGAGTGAAATGTGACAGTGTGAACTGGGAGTGGGGAGAGAAGAGTGACAGTGTACACTGGGAGAGAGGAGAGAAGAGTGACAGTGTGCACTGGGAGTGAGGAGAGAAGAGTGATAGTGTGCACTGGGAGTGAGGAGAGAAAAGTGACAGTGTGCACTGGGAGTGAGGAGAGAAGAGAGAAAATGTACACTGGAAGGGATCAGAGAAGAGTGACGGTGTGCGCTGGGAGTGAGGAGGGAAGAGTGACAGTGTGCACTGTTTGAGTGATGAGAGAAGATTGACAGCGTACACTGTGAGAGGGGAGAGAAGAGTGCCAGTGTGCACTGGGATTGAGGAGAGACGAGTGACAGTGTGCACTGGGAGTGAGGTGAGAAACTGGGAGTGGTGAGAGAAGAGTGACAGTGTGAACTGGGAATGAGGAGCGAAGAGCGACAGTGTGACCTGTGGGAGTGATGAGAGAAGTGTGACAGTGTGCAAAGGGAGTGAGGAGAGAAGAGTGACAGTGTGCACTGGGAGTGAGGAGAGAAGAGTGACAGTGTGAAGTGGGAGTGAGGAGAGCAGAGTGACAGTGTGCACTGGGAGTGGGGAGAGAAGAGTGACAGTGGGAAGTGGGAGTGAGGAGAGCAGAGTGACAGTGTGCACTGGGAGTGGGGAGAGAAGAGTGAAAGTGTGCACTGGGAGTGAGGAGTGAAGAGTGAAAGTGTGAACTGGGAGTGTGGAAAGAAGAGTGACAGTGTGCACTGAGAGTGAGGAGGGAAGGCTGACAGTGTGCACTGGGAGTGAGGAGAGAACAGTGACAATGTGAAATGGGACTGTGGAGAGAATAGTGAGAGTGTGAACTGGGATCGGGGAGAGAAGAATGCAAGTGTGATCTGGGTGCGGGGAGAGAATAGTGACAGTGTGCACTGTGAGTGAGCAGAGAAGAGTGACAGTGTGCATTGGGAGAGGGGAAAGAAGAGTGATTGTGTGAACTGGGAGTGCGAAGAGAAGAGTGACAATGTGCACTGGGAGTGAGAAAAGAAGAGCGTCAGTGTGCACTGGGTGTGAGAAGAGAAGAGTGACAGTGTGCACTGGGATTGAGGAAAGAAGGGTGACAGTGTGAACTGGAAGTGAGAAGAGCAGAGTGACAGTGTGCACTGGGACTGAGGAGAGAAGATTGACAGTGTGCACTGGGAGAGGGAAGAGAAGAGTGAGTGTGTGCACTGGGAGTGAGGAAGGAAGAATGACAGTGTGCACTGGGAGTGAGGAAGTAATAGTGACATTGTGAACTGGGAGTGAGAAGAGAAGAGTGACTGTGTGCACTGGGAATGAGGAGAGAAGAATGACAGTGTGCACTGGGAGTGAGGAGAGAAGAGTGACAGTGTGCACTGGGAGTGAGGAGAGAAGAGTGACAGTGTGCACTGGGAGTGAGGAGAGAAATGTGACAGTGTGAACTGGGAGTGAGGAGAGAAGAGTGACAGTGTGCACTAGGAATGAGGATAGATGAGTGACAGTGTGAACTGAAAGTTGGGAGAGAATAGTGACAGTGTGCACTGGGAGATGGGGAGAAGCGTGACCGTGTTCACTGGCAGTGGGGAGAAAACAGTGACAGTGTGCACTGGGAGAGGGGAGAGAAGAGTGACAGTATGCACTGGGAGTGAGGACAGCAGAGTGACAGTATGCACTGGGAGTGAGAAGAGAAAAGTGACAGTGTGCACTGGGTTTGTGGAGAGCAGATTGACAGAGTGCACTGTGAGTGGGGAGAGAACTGTGAGAGAGTGCACTGGAAGTGGGGAGAGAAAAGTGACAGTGTGCACTGGGAGTGAGAAGAGAAGAGTGACAGTGTTCACTGGGAGTGAGGATAGAAGAGTGACAGTGTGCAGTGGGAGTAGGGAGAAAGGAGTGACAGTGTGCACTGGGAGTGAGGAGTGAAGAGTGACAGTGTGAATAGAGAGTAGGGAGAGAAGACTGATTGTGGGCACTGGGAGAGAGGTGAGAGGAGTGACAGTGTGCACTGGGAGTGAGAAGAGAAGTGTGACAGTGTACACTGGGAGTGAGCAGAGAAGAGTGACAGTGTGCACTGGGAGTGAGGAGAGAAGAGTGATAGTGTGGACTGGGAGATGGCAGAGAAGAGTGACAGTGTTCACTGGGAGTGGGGTGAGAAGAGTGACAGTGTGCACTGGGAGTGATGAAATAAGAACGATGGTGTGAACTGGGAGTGAGGAGAGAAAAGAGACATTGTGAACTGAGAGTAGGGAGAGAAGACTCACTGTGGGCACTGGAAGAGAGGAGTGAGTTGTGACAGTGTGCACTGGGAGTGAGGAGAGAAGAGTGACAGTGTGAACTGGGAGTGAGAAGAGAAGTGTGACAGTATGCACTGGGAGTGAGAAGAGAACAGTGACAGTGTTCACTGGGAGTGAGGAGAGAGTTGTGACAGTGTGCACTGGGAGTGAGGAGAGAGGAGTGATAGTGTGCACTGGGAGTGAGGAGAGAAGAGTGACAGTGTGCACTGGGAGTGAGGAGAGAACATTGACAGTCTGAACTGGGAGTGAGAAGAGAGGAGTGACAGCGTGCACTGGGAGGGAGGAGAGAGGAGTGACAGTGTGCACTGGGAGTGAGGAGAGATAAGAGACATTGTGAACAGAGAGTAGGGAGAGAAGACTGACTGTTGGGCACTGGGAGAGAGGAGAGAGTTGTGACAGCGTGCACTGGGAGGGAGGAGAGAGGAGTGACAGTGTGCACTGGGAGTGAGAAGAGAAGAATGACAGTGTGCACTGGGAGTGAGCAGAGAAGAATGACAGTGTGCACTGGGAGTGAGCAGAGAAGAGTTACAGTGTGCACTGGGAGTGAGGAGAGAACATTGACAGTCTGAACTGGGAGTGAGAAGAGAGGAGTGACAGCGTGCACTGGGAGGGAGGAGAGAGGAGTGACAGTGTGCACTGGGAGTGAGAAGAGAATTGTGACATTGTGCACTGGGAATGAGGAGGGAAGTGTGACAGTGTGCATCGGGAGTGAGGATAGAAGAGTGACAGTGTGAACTGGGACTGAGAAGAGAAGAGTAACAGTGTGCACTGGGAGTGGGGAGAAAGAGTGAAAGTGTGAACTGGGAGTGGGGAGAGAAGAGCGACAGTGTTCACTGGGAGAGAGGAGAGAAGAGTGACAGTGTACACTGGGAGTGAGGAGAGAAGAGTGACAGTGTGCACTGGGAGTGAGGAGAGAAGAGTGACAGTACACTGGGAGGGATCGGAGAAGAGTGACAGTGTGCGCTGTGAGTGAGGAGGGAAGAGTGACAGTGTGAACTGGGAGTGAGAAGAGAAGAGTAACAGTGTGCACTGGGAGTGGGGAGAAAGATTCAAAGTGTGAACTGGGAGTGGGGGAAGAAGAGCGACAGTGTGCACTGCGAGTGAGGAGAAAGAGTAACAGTGTGCACTGGGAGTGAGGAGTGAAGTGTGACAGTGTGCACTGGGATTGAGGAGAGACTAGTGACAGTGTGAACTGGGAGTGGGGAGAGAAGAGTGACAGTGTGCACCAGGAGTGAGGAAATAAGTGTGATACTGTGAACTGGGAGTGGGGAGAGAAAAGTAACTGTGGGTACTGGGAGTGGGGAGAGAAGAGTGACAGTGTGAACTGGGAATGAGGAGCGATGAGTGACAGTGTGACCTGTGGGAGTGATGTGAGAAATGTGACAGTGTGAACTGGGAGTGGGGAGAGAAGAGTGACAGTGTGCACTGGGAGTGAGGAGAGAAGTGTGACAGGTTGCACTGTGATTGAGGATAAATGAGTGATAGTGTGAAGTGGGAGTGGGGAGAAAACAGTGACAGTGTGCACTGGGAAAGGGGAGAGAAGAGTGGCACTATGGACTGGGAGTGAGGAGAGATGAGTGAGAGTGTACACTGGGCTGGAATGGGAGAAGAGTGACAGTGTGAACTGGGAGTGAGGAGGGAAGAGTGACAGTGCGCACTGTGGGAGTGATGAGAGAAGATTGACAGTGTACACTGGGAGTGGGGAGAGAAAAGTGACCATGTGGACTTGGAGAGAGAAGAGAAGTGTGACAGTGTGCACTGGGAGTGGGGAGAAAGAGTGTAAGTGTGAACTGGGAGTGGGGGGAGAAGAGCGACAGTGTGCACTGGGAGTGAGGGAAAAGAGTAACAGTGTGCACTGGGAGTGAGGAGTGAAATGTGACAGTGTGAACTGGGAGTGGGGAGAGAAGAGTGACAGTGTACACTGGGAGAGAGGAGAGAAGAGTGACAGTATGCACTGGGAGTGAGGAGAGACGAGTGGCAGTGTACACTGGGAGTGATGAGAGAAGAGTGATAGTGTGCACTGGGAGTGAGGAGAGAAAAGTGACAGTGTGCACTGGGAGTGAGGAGAGAAGAGAGAAAATGTACACTGGAAGGGATCAGAGAAGAGTGAGGTGTGCGCTGGGAGTGAGGAGGGAAGAGTGACAGTGTGCACTGTTTGAGTGATGAGAGAAGACTGACAGCGTACACTGTGAGAGGGGAGAGAAGAGTGCCAGTGAGCACTGGGATTGAGGAGAGACGAGTGACAGTGTGCACTGGGAGTGAGGTGAGAAACTGGGAGTGGTGAGAGAAGAGTGACAGTGTGAACTGGGAATGAGGAGCGAAGAGTGACAGTGTGACCTGTGGGAGTGATGAGAGAAGTGTGACAGTGTGCACAGGGAGTGAGGAGAGAAGAGTGACAGTGTGCACTGGGAGTGAGGAGAGAAGAGTGACAATGTGAAGTGGGACTGAGGAGAGAAGATTGACAGTGTGCACTGGGAGAGGGAAGAGAAAAGTGAGTGTGTGCACTGGGAGTGAGGAAGGAAGAATGACAGTGTGCACTGGGAGTGAGGAAGTAATAGTGACATTGTGAACTGGGAGTGAGAAGAGAAGAGTGACTGTGTGCACTGGGAATGAGGAGAGAAGAATGACAGTGTGCACTGGGAGTGAGGAGAGAAGAGTGACAGTGTGCACTGGGAGTGAGGAGAGAAGAGTGACAGTGTGCACTGGGAGTGAGGAGAGAAATGTGACAGTGTGAACTGGGAGTGAGGAGAGAAGAGTGACAGTGTGCACTGGGAATGAGGATAGATGAGTGACAGTGTGAACTGAAAGTTGGGAGAGAATAGTGACAGTGTGCACTGGGAGATGGGGAGAAGCGTGACCGTGTTCACTGGCAGTGGGGAGAAAACAGTGGCAGTGTGCACTGGGAGAGGGGAGAGAAGAGTGACAGTATGCACTGGGAGTGAGGACAGCAGAGTGACTGTATGCACTGGGAGTGAGAAGAGAAAAGTGACAGTGTGCACTGGGTTTGTGGAGAGCAGATTGACAGAGTGCACTGTGAGTGGGGAGAGAACTGTGAGAGAGTGCACTGGAAGTGGGGAGAGAAAAGTGACAGTGTGCACTGGGAGTGAGAAGAGAAGAGTGACAGTGTGCAGTGCCAATGATGACAGAAATGTGACATTGTGCACTGGGAGTGGGAAGAGAAGAGTGACAGTGTTCACTGGGAGTGAGGATAGAAGAGTGACAGTGTGCAGTGGGAGTAGGGAGAAAGGAGTGACAGTGTGCACTGGGAGTGAGAAGAGAAGTGTGACAGTGTACACTGGGAGTGAGCAGAGAAGAGTGACAGTGTGCACTGGGAGTGAGGAGAGAAGAGTGATAGTGTGGACTGGGAGATGGCAGAGAAGAGTGACAGTGTTCACTGGGAGTGGGGTGAGAAGAGTGACAGTGTGCACTGGGAGTGATGAAATAAGAGCGATGGTGTGAACTGGGAGTGAGGAGAGAAAAGAGACATTGTGAACTGAGAGTAGGGAGAGAAGACTCACTGTGGGCACTGGAAGAGAGGAGTGAGTTGTGACAGTGTGCACTGGGAGTGAGGAGAGAAGAGTGACAGTGTGAACTGGGAGTGAGAAGAGAAGTGTGACAGTATGCACTGGGAGTGAGAAGAGAACAGTGACAGTGTTCACTGGGAGTGAGGAGAGAGTTGTGACAGTGTGCACTGGGAGTGAGGAGAGAGGAGTGATAGTGTGCACTGGGAGTGAGGAGAGAAGAGTGACAGTGTGCACTGGGAGTGAGGAGAGAACATTGACAGTCTGAACTGGGAGTGAGAAGAGAGGAGTGACAGCGTGCACTGGGAGGGAGGAGAGAGGAGTGACAGTGTGCACTGGGAGTGAGGAGAGATAAGAGACATTGTGAACAGAGAGTAGGGAGAGAAGACTGACTGTGGGCACTGGGAGAGAGGAGAGAGTTGTGACAGCATGCACTGGGAGGGAGGAGAGAGGAGTGACAGTGTGCACTGGGAGTGAGAAGAGAAGAATGACAGTGTGCACTGGGAGTGAGCAGAGAAGAATGACAGTGTGCACTGGGAGTGAGCAGAGAAGTGTTACAGTGTGCACTGGGAGTGAGGAGAGAACATTGACAGTCTGAACTGGGAGTGAGAAGAGAGGAGTGACAGCGTGCACTGGGAGGGAGGAGAGAGGAGTGACAGTGTGCACTGGGAGTGAGAAGAGAATTGTGACATTGTGCACTGGGAATGAGGAGGGAAGTGTGACAGTGTGCAACGGGAGTGAGGATAGAAAAGTGACAGTGTGAACTGGGACTGAGAAGAGAAGAGTAACAGTGTGCACTGGGAGTGGGGAGAAAGAGTGAAAGTGTGAACTGGGAGTGGGGAGAGAAGAGCGACAGTGTTCACTGGGAGTGAGGAGAAAGAGTAACAGTGTGCACTGGGAGTGAGGAGTGAAGTGTGACCGTGTGAACTGGGAGTGGGGAGAGAAGAGTGACAGTGTGCACTGGGAGAGAGGAGAGAAGAGTGACAGTGTACACTGGGAGTGAGGAGAGAAGAGTGACAGTGTGCACTGGGAGTGAGGAGAGAAGAGTGACAGTACACTGGGAGGGATCGGAGAAGAGTGACAGTGTGCGCTGGGAGTGAGGAGGGAAGAGTGACAGTGTGAACTGGGAGTGAGAAGAGAAGAGTAACAGTGTGCACTGGGAGTGGGGAGAAAGATTCAAAGTGTGAACTGGGAGTGGGGGAAGAAGAGCGACAGTGTGCACTGCGAGTGAGGAGAAAGAGTAACAGTGTGCACTGGGAGTGAGGAGTGAAGTGTGACAGTGTGCACTGGGATTGAGGAGAGACTAGTGACAGTGTGAACTGGGAGTGGGGAGAGAAGAGTGACAGAGTGCACCAGGAGTGAGGAAATACGTGTGACACTGTGAACTGGGAGTGGGGAGAGAAAAGTGACTGTGGGTACTGGGAGTGGGGAGAGAAGAGTGACAGTGTGAACTGGGAATGAGGAGCGATGAGTGACAGTGTGACCTGTGGGAGTGATGTGAGAAATGTGACAGTATGAACTGGGAGTGGGGAGAGAAGAGTGACAGTGTGCACTGGGAGTGAGGAGAGAAGTGTGACAGGTTGCACTGAGATTGAGGATAAATGAGTGATAGTGTGAAGTGGGAGTGGGGAGAAAACAGTGACAGTGTGCACTGGGAAAGGGGAGAGAAGAGTGACACTATGGACTGGGAGTGAGGAGAGATGAGTGAGAGTGTACACTGGGCTGGAATGGGAGAAGAGTGACAGTGTGAACTGGGAGTGAGGAGGGAAGAGTGACAGTGCGCACTGTGGGAGTGATGAGAGAAGATTGACAGTGTACACTGGGAGTGGGGAGAGAAAAGTGACCATGTGGACTTGGAGAGAGAAGAGAAGTGTGACAGTGTGCACTGGGAGTGGGGAGAAAGAGTGTAAGTGTGAACTGGGAGTGGGGGGAGAAGAGCGACAGTGTGCACTGGGAGTGAGGGAAAAGAGTAACAGTGTGCACTGGGAGTGAGGAGTGAAATGTGACAGTGTGAACTGGGAGTGGGGAGAGAAGAGTGACAATGTACACTGGGAGAGAGGAGAGAAGAGTGACAGTGTGCACTGGGAGTGAGGAGAGAAGAGTGATAGTGTGCACTGGGAGTGATGAGAGAAGAGTGATAGTGTGCACTGGGAGTGAGGAGAGAAAAGTGACAGTGTGCACTGGGAGTGAGGAGAGAAGAGAGAAAATGTACACTGGAAGGGATCAGAGAAGAGTGACGGTGTGCGCTGGGAGTGAGGAGGGAAGAGTGACAGTGTGCACTGTTTGAGTGATGAGAGAAGATTGACAGCGTACACTGTGAGAGGGGAGAGAAGAGTGCCAGTGTGCACTGGGATTGAGGAGAGACGAGTGACAGTGTGCACTGGGAGTGAGGTGAGAAACTGGGAGTGGTGAGAGAAGAGTGACAGTGTGAACTGGGAATGAGGAGCGAAGAGTGACAGTGTGACCTGTGGGAGTGATGAGAGAAGTGTGACAGTGTGCACAGGGAGTGAGGAGAGAAGAGTGACAGTGTGCACTGGGAGTGAGGAGAGAAGAGTGACAGTGTGAAGTGGGAGTGAGGAGAGCAGAGTGACAGTGTGCACTGGGAGTGGGGAGAGAAGAGTGACAGTGTGAAGTGGGAGTGAGGAGAGCAGAGTGACAGTGTGCACTGGGAGTGGGGAGAGAAGAGTGAAAGTGTGCACTGGGAGTGAGGAGTGAAGAGTGAAAGTGTGAACTGGGAGTGTGGAAAGAAGAGTGACAGTGTGCACTGAGAGTGAGGAGGGAAGGCTGACAGTGTGCACTGGGAGTGAGGAGAGAAGAGTGACAGTGTGAAATGGCAGTGGGGAGAGAAGAGTGACAGTGTGCACTGGGAGTGAGGAGAGAACAGTGACGGTGTGAACTGGGACTGTGGAGAGAATAGTGAGAGTGTGAACTGGGATCGGGGAGAGAAGAATGCAAGTGTGATCTGGGTGCGGGGAGGGAATAGTGACAGTGTGCACTGTGAGTGAGCAGAGAAGAGTGACAGTGTGCATTGGGAGAGGGGAAAGAAGAGTGATGGTGTGAACTGGGAGTGCGAAGAGAAGAGTGACAATGTGCACTGGGAGTGAGAAAAGAAGAGCGTCAGTGTGCACTGGGTGTGAGAAGAGAAGAGTGACAGTGTGCACTGGGATTGAGGAAAGAAGAGTGACAGTGTGAACTGGGAGTGAGAAGAGCAGAGTGAAAGTGTGCACTGGGACTGAGGAGAGAAGATTGACAGTGTGCACTGGGAGAGGGAAGAGAAGAGTGAGTGTGTGCACTGGGAGTGAGGAAGGAAGAATGACAGTGTGCACTGGGAGTGAGGAAGTAATAGTGACATTGTGAACTGGGAGTGAGAAGAGAAGAGTGACTGTGTGCACTGGGAATGAGGAGAGAAGAATGACAGTGTGCACTGGGAGTGAGGAGAGAAGAGTGACAGTGTGCACTGGGAGTGAGGAGAGAAGAGTGACAGTGTGCACTGGGAGTGAGGAGAGAAATGTGACAGTGTGAACTGGGAGTGAGGAGAGAAGAGTGAAAGTGTGCACTGGGAATGAGGATAGATGAGTGACAGTGTGAACTGAAAGTTGGGAGAGAATAGTGACAGTGTGCACTGGGAGATGGGGAGAAGCGTGACCGTGTTCACTGGCAGTGGGGAGAAAACAGTGACAGTGTGCACTGGGAGAGGGGAGAGAAGAGTGACAGTATGCACTGGGAGTGAGGACAGCAGAGTGACAGTATGCACTGGGAGAGAGAAGAGAAAAGTGACAGTGTGCACTGGGTTTGTGGAGAGCAGATTGACAGAGTGCACTGTGAGTGGGGAGAGAACTGTGAGAGAGTGCACTGGAAGTGGGGAGAGAAAAGTGACAGTGTGCACTGGGAGTGAGAAGAGAAGAGTGACAGTGTGCAGTGGCAATGAGGACAGAAATGTGACATTGTGCACTGGGAGTGGGAAGAGAAGAGTGACAGTGTGCAGTCTCAATGATGACAGAAATGTGACATTGTGCACTGGGAGTGGGAAGAGAAGAGTGACAGTGTTCACTGGGAGTGAGGATAGAAGAGTGACAGTGTGCAGTGGGAGTAGGGAGAAAGGAGTGACAGTGTGCACTGGGAGTGAGGAGTGAAGAGTGACAGTGTGAATAGAGAGTAGGGAGAGAAGACTGATTGTGGGCACTGGGAGAGAGGTGAGAGGAGTGACAGTGTGCACTGGGAGTGAGAAGAGAAGTGTGAGTGTACACTGGGAGTGAGCAGAGAAGAGTGACAGTGTGCACTGGGAGTGAGGAGAGAAGAGTGATAGTGTGGACTGGGAGATGGCAGAGAAGAGTGACAGTGTTCACTGGGAGTGGGGTGAGAAGAGTGACAGTGTGCACTGGGAGTGATGAAATAAGAGCGATGGTGTGAACTGGGAGTGAGGAGAGAAAAGAGACATTGTGAACTGAGATTAGGGAGAGAAGACTCACTGTGGGCACTGGAAGAGAGGAGTGAGTTGTGACAGTGTGCACTGGGAGTGAGGAGAGAAGAGTGACAGTGTGAACTGGGAGTGAGAAGAGAAGTGTGACAGTATGCACTGGGAGTGAGAAGAGAACAGTGACAGTGTTCACTGGGAGTGAGGAGAGAGTTGTGACAGTGTGCACTGGGAGTGAGGAGAGAGGAGTGATAGTGTGCACTGGGAGTGAGGAGAGAAGAGTGACAGTGTGCACTGGGAGTGAGGAGAGAACATTGACAGTCTGAACTGGGAGTGAGAAGAGAGGAGTGACAGCGTGCACTGGGAGGGAGGAGAGAGGAGTGACAGTGTGCACTGGGAGTGAGGAGTGATAAGAGACATTGTGAACAGAGAGTAGGGAGAGAAGACTGACTGTGGGCACTGGGAGAGAGGAGAGAGTTGTGACAGCATGCACTGGGAGGGAGGAGAGAGGAGTGACAGTGTGCACTGGGAGTGAGAAGAGAAGAATGACTGTGTGCACTGGGAGTGAGCAGAGAAGAATGACAGTGTGCACTGGGAGTGAGCAGAGAAGAGTTACAGTGTGCACTGGGAGTGAGGAGAGAACATTGACAGTCTGAACTGGGAGTGAGAAGAGAGGAGTGACAGCGTGCACTGGGAGGGAGGAGAGAGGAGTGACAGTGTGCACTGGGAGTGAGAAGAGAATTGTGACATTGTGCACTGGGAATGAGGAGGGAAGTGTGACAGTGTGCATCGGGAGTGAGGATAGAAGAGTGACAGTGTGAACTGGGACTGAGAAGAGAAGAGTAACAGTGTGCACTGGGAGTGGGGAGAAAGAGTGAAAGTGTGAACTGGGAGTGGGGAGAGAAGAGCGACAGTGTTCACTGGGAGTGAGGAGAAAGAGTAACAGTGTGCACTGGGAGTGAGGAGTGAAGTGTGACCGTGTGAACTGGGAGTGGGGAGAGAAGAGTGACAGTGTGCACTGGGAGTGAGGAGAGAAGAGTGACAGTACACTGGGAGGGATCGGAGAAGAGTGACAGTGTGCGCTGGGAGTGAGGAGGGAAGAGTGACAGTGTGAACTGGGAGTGAGAAGAGAAGAGTAACAGTGTGCACTGGGAGTGGGGAGAAAGATTCAAAGTGTGAACTGGGAGTGGGGGAAGAAGAGCGACAGTGTGCACTGCGAGTGAGGAGAAAGAGTAACAGTGTGCACTGGGAGTGAGGAGTGAAGTGTGACAGTGTGCACTGGGATTGAGGAGAGACTAGTGACAGTGTGAACTGGGAGTGGGGAGAGAAGAGTGACAGAGTGCACCAGGAGTGAGGAAATAAGTGTGACACTGTGAACTGGGAGTGGGGAGAGAAAAGTGACTGTGGGTACTGGGAGTGAGGAGAGAAGAGTGACAGTGTGAACTGGGAATGAGGAGCGATGAGTGACAGTGTGACCTGTGGGAGTGATGTGAGAAATGTGACAGTGTGAACTGGGAGTGGGGAGAGAAGAGTGACAGTGTGCACTGGGAGTGAGGAGAGAAGTGTGACAGGTTGCACTGAGATTGAGGATAGATGAGTGATAGTGTGAAGTGGGAGTGGGGAGAAAACAGTGACAGTGTGCACTGGGAAAGGGGAGAGAAGAGTGACACTATGGACTGGGAGTGAGGAGAGATGAGTGAGAGTGTACACTGGGCTGGAATGGGAGAAGAGTGACAGTGTGAACTGGGAGTGAGGAGGGAAGAGTGACAGTGCGCACTGTGGGAGTGATGAGAGAAGATTGACAGTGTACACTGGGAGTGGGGAGAGAAAAGTGACCATGTGGACTTGGAGAGAGAAGAGAAGTGTGACAGTGTGCACTGGGAGTGGGGAGAAAGAGTGTAAGTGTGAACTGGGAGTGGGGGGAGAAGAGCGACAGTGTGCACTGGGAGTGAGGGAAAAGAGTAACAGTGTGCACTGGGAGTGAGGAGTGAAATGTGACAGTGTGAACTGGGAGTGGGGAGAGAAGAGTGACAGTGTACACTGGGAGAGAGGAGAGAAGAGTGACAGTGTGCACTGGGAGTGAGGAGAGAAGTGTGGCAGTGTACACTGGGAGTGATGAGAGAAGAGTGATAGTGTGCACTGGGAGTGAGGAGAGAAAAGTGACAGTGTGCACTGGGAGTGAGGAGAGAAGAGAGAAAATGTACACTGGAAGGGATCAGAGAAGAGTGACGGTGTGCGCTGGGAGTGAGGAGGGAAGAGTGACAGTGTGCACTGTTTGAGTGATGAGAGAAGATTGACAGCGTACACTGTGAGAGGGGAGAGAAGAGTGCCAGTGTGCATTGGGATTGAGGAGAGACGAGTGACAGTGTGCACTGGGAGTGAGGTGAGAAACTGGGAGTGGTGAGAGAAGAGTGACAGTGTGAACTGGGAATGAGGAGCGAAGAGTGACAGTGTGACCTGTGGGAGTGATGAGAGAAGTGTGACAGTGTGCACAGGGAGTGAGGAGAGAAGAGTGACAGTGTGCACTGGGAGTGAGGAGAGAAGA
Organism: Somniosus microcephalus; assembly: GCF_052327205.1. Classification (NCBI taxonomy): domain Eukaryota; kingdom Metazoa; phylum Chordata; class Chondrichthyes; order Squaliformes; family Somniosidae; genus Somniosus; species Somniosus microcephalus. Next base: position 270,219,289 of record NC_140989.1, on the reverse strand, counting down.
GTGACAGTGTGAAGTGGGAGTGAGGAGAGCAGAGTGACAGTGTGCACTGGGAGTGGGGAGAGAAGAGTGACAGTGTGAAGTGGGAGTGAGGAGAGCAGAGTGACAGTGTGCACTGGGAGTGGGGAGAGAAGAGTGAAAGTGTGCACTGGGAGTGAGGAGTGAAGAGTGAAAGTGTGAACTGGGAGTGAGGAAAGAAGAGTGACAGTGTGCACTGAGAGTGAGGAGGGAAGGCTGACAGTGTGCACTGGGAGTGAGGAGAGAAGAGTGACAGTGTGCACTGAGAGTGAGGATGGAAGGCTGACAGTGTGCACTGGGAGTGAGGAGAGAAGAGTGACAATGTGAAATGGCAGTGGGGAGAGAAGAGTGACAGTGTGCACTGGGAGTGAGGAGAGAAGAGTGACGGTGTGAACTGGGACTGTGGAGAGAATAGTGAGAGTGTGAACTGGGATCGGGGAGAGAAGAATGCAAGTGTGATCTGGGTGCGGGGAGAGAATAGTGACAGTGTGCACTGTGAGTGAGCAGAGAAGAGTGACAGTGTGCATTGGGAGAGGGGAAAGAAGAGTGATGGTGTGAACTGGGAGTGCGAAGAGAAGAGTGACAATGTGCACTGGGAGTGAGAAAAGAAGAGCGTCAGTGTGCACTGGGTGTGAGAAGAGAAGAGTGACAGTGTGCACTGGGATTGAGGAAAGAAGAGTGACAGTGTGAACTGGGAGTGAGAAGAGCAGAGTGACAGTGTGCACTGCGACTGAGGAGAGAAGATTGACAGTGTGCACTGGGAGAGGGAAGAGAAGAGTGAGTGTGTGCACTGGGAGTGAGGAAGGGAGAATGACAGTGTGCACTGGGAGTGAGGAAGTAATAGTGACATTGTGAACTGGGAGTGAGAAGAGAAGAGTGACTGTGTGCACTGGGAATGAGGAGAGAAGAATGACAGTGTGCACTGGGAGTGAGGAGAGAAGAGTGACAGTGTGCACTGGGAGTGAGGAGAGAAGAGTGACAGTGTGCACTGGGAGTGAGGAGAGAAATGTGACAGTGTGAACTGGGAGTGAGGAGAGAAGAGTGACAGTGTGCACTGGGAATGAGGATAGATGAGTGACAGTGTGAACTGAAAGTTGGGAGAGAATAGTGACAGTGTGCACTGGGAGATGGGGAGAAGCGTGACCGTGTTCACTGGCAGTGGGGAGAAAACAGTGACAGTGTGCACTGGGAGAGGGGAGAGAAGAGTGACAGTATGCACTGGGAGTGAGGACAGCAGAGTGACAGTATGCACTGGGAGTGAGAAGAGAAAAGTGACAGTGTGCACTGGGTTTGTGGAGAGCAGATTGACAGAGTGCACTGTGAGTGGGGAGAGAACTGTGAGAGAGTGCACTGGAAGTGGGGAGAGAAAAGTGACAGTGTGCACTGGGAGTGAGAAGAGAAGAGTGACAGTGTGCAGTCTCAATGATGACAGAAATGTGACATTGTGCACTGGGAGTGGGAAGAGAAGAGTGACAGTGTTCACTGGGAGTGAGGATAGAAGAGTGACAGTGTGCAGTGGGAGTAGGGAGAAAGGAGTGACAGTGTGCACTGGGAGTGAGGAGTGAAGAGTGACAGTGTGAATAGAGAGTAGGGAGAGAAGACTGATTGTGGGCACTGGGAGAGAGGTGAGAGGAGTGACAGTGTGCACTGGGAGTGAGAAGAGAAGTGTGACAGTGTACACTGGGAGTGAGCAGAGAAGAGTGACAGTGTGCACTGGGAGTGAGGAGAGAAGAGTGATAGTGTGGACTGGGAGATGGCAGAGAAGAGTGACAGTGTTCACTGGGAGTGGGGTGAGAAGAGTGACAGTGTGCACTGGGAGTGATGAAATAAGAGCGATGGTGTGAACTGGGAGTGAGGAGAGAAAAGAGACATTGTGAACTGAGAGTAGGGAGAGAAGACTCACTGTGGGCACTGGAAGAGAGGAGTGAGTTGTGACAGTGTGCACTGGGAGTGAGGAGAGAAGAGTGACAGTGTGAACTGGGAGTGAGAAGAGAAGTGTGACAGTATGCACTGGGAGTGAGAAGAGAACAGTGACAGTGTTCACTGGGAGTGAGGAGAGAGTTGTGACAGTGTGCACTGGGAGTGAGGAGAGAGGAGTGATAGTGTGCACTGGGAGTGAGGAGAGAAGAGTGACAGTGTGCACTGGGAGTGAGCAGAGAAGAGTGACAGTGTGCACTGGGAGTGAGGAGAGAAGAATGACAGTGTGAACTGGGAGTGAGAAGAGAAGAGTGGCAGTGTGCACTGGGAGTGAGGAGAGTAGAGTGACAGTGTGCACTGGGAGAGAGGAGATAGTTGTGACAGTGTGCACTAGGAGGGAGGAGAGAGGATTGAAAGTGTGCACTGGGAGTGAGAAGAGAAGAGTGAGAGTGTGCACTGGGAGTGAGCAGAGAAGAGTGACAGTGTGCACTGGGAGTGTGGAGAGAAGAGTGACAGTGTGAACTGGGAGTGAGATGAGAAGAGTGACAGTATGCACTGGGAGTGAGAAGAGAACAGTGACAGTGTTCACTGGGAGTGAGGAGAGAAGAGTGACAGTGTGCACTGGGAGTGGGGAGAGAACTGTGACAGAGTGGACTGGGAGTGGGCAGAGAAATGTCACCGTGTGCACTCGGAGTGAGAATAGAAGAGTGACAGTGTGCAGTGGCAATGTAGAGAGAATTGTGACATTGTGCACTGGGAATGAGGAGGGAAGTGTGACAGTGTGCACCGGGAGTGAGGATAGAAGAGTGACAGTGTGAACTGGGACTGAGAAGCGAAGAGTGACAGTGTGCACTGGGAGTGAGTGAAGTGTGACATTGTGCACTGGAAATGAGGAGGGAAGTGTGACGATGTGCACTGGGAGTGAGGATAGAAGAGTGACAGTGTGCACTGGTAGTGAGGATAGAAGAGCGACAGTGTGCACTGGGAGTGAGGAGAGAAGAGTGACAGTGTGAACTGGGAGCGAGAAGAGAAGAGTGACAGTGTGCAGTGGGACTGAGTGAAGTGTGACGATGTGCACTGGGAGTGAGAAGAGAAGAGTGACTGTGTGCACTGGGAGTGAGCAGAGAAGAGTGACAGTGTGCACTGGGAGTGAGGAGAGAAGAGTGACAGTGTGAACTGGGAGCGAGAAGAGAAGAGTGACAGTGTGCAGTGGCAATGAGGAGAGAATTGTGACATTGTGCACTGGGAATGAGGAGGGAAGTGTGACAGTGTGCACCGGGAGTGAGGATAGAAGAGTGACAGTGTGAACTGTGAGTGAGAAGAGTGACAGTGTGAACTGGGAGTGAAAAGAGAAGAGTAACAGTGTGCACTGGGAGTGGGGAGAAAGAGTGAAAGTGTGAATTGGGAGTGTGGGGAGAAGAGCGACAGTGTGCACTGGGAGTGAGGAGAAAGAGTAACAGTGTGCACTGGGATTGAGGAGAGACGAGTGACAGTGTGGAGTGTGGAGAGAAGAGTGACAGTGTGCACCAGGAGTGAGGAAATAAGAGTGACTCTGTGAACTGGGAGTGGGGAGAGGAAAGTGACTGTGAGTACTGGGAGTGGGGAGAGAAGAGTGACAGTGTGAACTGGGAATGAGGAGCGATGAGTGACAGTGTGACCTGTGGGAGTGATGTGAGAAGTGTGACAGTGTGAACTGGGAGTGGGGAGAGAAGAGTGAGAGTGTGCACAGGGATTGAGGAGAGAAGGGTGTCAGTGTGCACTCGGAATATGGAGAGAAGAGTGAAAGTGTGATCTGGGAATGAGGAGAGAAGAGTGACAGTGTGCACTGGGAGTGAGGAGAGAAGTGTGACAGTGTTCACTGGGAGTGAGGAGAGGAAAGTGACAGTGTGCAATGGGAATGAGGATAGAAGAGTGACAGGGTGCACTGAGATTGAGGATAGATGAGTGATAGTGTGAAGTGGGAGTGGGGAGAAAACAGTGATAGTGTGCACTGGGAAAGGGGAGAGAAGAGTGAAACTATGCACTGGGAGTGAGGAGAGATGAGTGAGAGTGTACACTGGGCTGGAATGGGAGAAGAGTGACTGTGTGAACTGGGAGTGAGGAGGGAAGAGTGACAGTGTGCACTGTGGGAGTGATGAGAGAAGATTGACAGTGTGCACTGGGACTGAGAAGAGAACAGTGATAGAGTGCACTGGGAGTGAGCATAGATGAGTGACAGTGTGCACTGGGAGTGGGGAAAGAAGAGTGACCATGTGCAGTGGGAGTGAGGAGAGAAGAGTGAATGTGTGAACTGAGAGTGAGAAGTGAAGAGTGACAGTGTGCACTGGGTTTGAGGAGAGAAGAGTGGCAGTGTGAACTGGGAGTGAGAAGTGAAGAGTGACAATGTGAACTGGGAGTGGAGAGAGAAGAGTGTGAGTGTGCACTTGGAGTGAGAAGAGAAGAGTGAGAGTGTGCACTGGGAGTGAGGAGAGAAGAGTGACAGAGTGCACTGGGAGTGAGGAGAGAAGAGTGACAGTGTGCACTGGGAGAGGGGAAGGAAGAGTGACAGTGTGCACTGGGAGTGAGCAGAGAAGAGTGACAGTGTGCACTGGGAGTGAGGAGTGAAGATTGACAGTGTTTACAGGGCGTGAGAAGAGAACAGTGACAGTGTTCACTGGGAGTGAGGAGAGAAGAGTGACAGTGTGCAGTGGTATTGAGGAGAGAATTGTGACATTGTGCACTGGGAATGAGGAGGGAAGTGTGACAGTGTGCACCGGGAGTGAGGATAGAAGAGTGACAGTGTGAACTGGGACTGAGAAGAGAAGAGTGACAGTGCGCACTGGGAATGAGGATAGAAGAGTGACAGTGTGGAGTGGGAGTGAGGAGAGAAGAGTGACAGTGTGGAGTGGGAGTGGGGAACGAAGAGTGACAGTGTGCACTGGGAGTGAGGATAGAAGAGTGACAGTGTGGAGTGGGAGTGAGGAGAGAAGAGTGACAGTGTGGAGTGGGAGTGGGGAAAGAAAAGTGACAGTGTGCACTGAGAGTGAGGATAGAAGAGTGACAGTGTGCACTGGGAATGAGGAGAGAAGAGTGACAGTGTGGAGTGGGAGTGAGGAGAGAAGAGTGACAGTGTGCACTGGGAGTGAGCAGAGAAGAGTGACAGTGTGCACTGGGAGTGAGCAGAGAAGAGTGACAGTGTGCACTGGGAGTGAGGAGAGATCATTGACAGTGTGAACTGGGAGTGCGAAGAGAGGAGTGACAGCATGCACTGGGAGGGAGGAGAGAGGAGTGACAGTGTGCACTGGGAGTGAGAAGAGAATTGTGACATTGTGCACTGGGAATGAGGAGGGAAGTGTGACAGTGTGCATCGGGAGTGAGGAGAGAAGAGTGACATTGTGAACTGGGACTGAGAAGAGAAGAGTAACAGTGTGCACTGGGAGTGGGGAGAAAGAGTGAAAGTGTGAACTGGTAGTGGGGGGAGAAGAGCGACAGTGTGCACTGGGAGTGAGGAGAAAGAGTAACAGTGTGCACTGGGAGTGGGGAGAAAGATTCAAAGTGTGAACTGGGAGTGGGGGAAGAAGAGCGACAGTGTGCACTGCGAGTGAGGAGAAAGAGTAGCAGTGTGCACTGGGAGTGAGGAGTGAAGTGTGACAGTGTGCACTGGGATTGAGGAGAGACGAGTGACAGTGTGAACTGGGAGTGGGGAGAGAAGAGTGACAGTGTGCACCAGGAGTGAGGAAATAAGAGTGAAACTGTGAACTGGGAGTGGGGAGAGAAAAGTGACTGTGAGTACTGGGAGTGGGGACAGAAGAGTAACTGTGTGAACTGGGAGTGAGGAGAGAAGAGTGACAGTGTGCACTGGGAATGAGGATAGAAGAGTGACAGGGTGCACTGAGATTGAGGATAGATGAGTGATAGTGTGAAGTGCGAGTGGGGAGAAAACAGTGACAGTGTGCACTGGGAAAGGGGAGAGAAGAGTGACAGTGTGCACTGGGAATGAGGATAGAAGAGTGACAGGGTGCACTGAGATTGAGGATAGATGAGTGATAGTGTGAAGTGGGAGTGGGGAGAAAACTGTGACATTGTGCACTGGGAAAGGGGAGAGAAGAGTGACACTATGCACTGGGAGTGAGGATAGATGAGTGAGAGTGTACACTGGGCTGGAATGGGAGAAGAGTGACAGTGTTAACTGGGAGTGAGGAGGGAAGAGTGACAGTGCGCACTGTGGGAGTGATGAGAGAAGATTGACAGTGTATACTGTGAGTGGGGAGAGAAAAGTGACCATGTGGACTTGGAGTGAGAAGAGAAGAGTGACAGTGTGCACTTGGAGTGAGAGTGAAGAGAGGCAGTGTGCACTGGGAATGGTGCAAAAGAGTTACAGAGTGCACTGGGTATGAGGAGCGGAAAGTGACAATGTGCACTGGGAATGAGGAGGGAAGTGTTAGTCTCTGCACTGGGACTGAGGATAGAAGAGTGACAGTGTGAACTGGGAGTGAGAAGAGAAGAGTAGCAGTGTGCACTGGGAGTGAGGAGAAAGAGTGTAAGTGTGAACTGGGAGTGGGGGGAGAAGAGCGACAGTGTGCACTGGGAGTGAGGAGAGAAGAGTGACAGTGTGCACTGGGAGTGAGGAGAGAAAAGAGACAATGTGAACAGAGAGTAGGGAGAGAAGACTGACTGTGGGCACTGGGAGAGAGGAGAGAGTTGTGACAGCGTGCACTGGGAGGGAGGAGAGAGGAGTGACAGTGTGCACTGGGAGTGAGAAGAGAAGAATGACAGTGTGCACTGGGAGTGAGCAGAGAAGAATGACAGTGTGCACTGGGAGTGAGCAGAGAAGAGTTACAGTGTGCACTGGGAGTGAGGAGAGAACATTGACAGTCTGAACTGGGAGTGAGAAGAGAGGAGTGACAGCGTGCACTGGGAGGGAGGAGAGAGGAGTGACAGTGTGCACTGGGAGTGAGAAGAGAATTGTGACATTGTGCACTGGGAATGAGGAGGGAAGTGTGACAGTGTGCATCGGGAGTGAGGATAGAAGAGTGACAGTGTGAACTGGGACTGAGAAGAGAAGAGTAACAGTGTGCACTGGGAGTGGGGAGAAAGAGTGAAAGTGTGAACTGGGAGTGGGGAGAGAAGAGCGACAGTGTTCACTGGGAGTGAGGAGAAAGAGTAACAGTGTGCACTGGGAGTGAGGAGTGAAGTGTGACCGTGTGAACTGGGAGTGGGGAGAGAAGAGTGACAGTGTGCACTGGGAGAGAGGAGAGAAGTGTGACAGTGTACACTGGGAGTGAGGAGAGAAGAGTGACAGTGTGCACTGGGAGTGAGGAGAGAAGAGTGACAGAACACTGGGAGGGATCGGAGAAGAGTGACAGTGTGCGCTGGGAGTGAGGAGGGAAGAGTGACAGTGTGAACTGGGAGTGAGAAGAGAAGAGTAACAGTGTGCACTGGGAGTGGGGAGAAAGATTCAAAGTGTGAACTGGGAGTGGGGGAAGAAGAGCGACAGTGTGCACTGCGAGTGAGGAGAAAGAGTAACAGTGTGCACTGGGAGTGAGGAGTGAAGTGTGACAGTGTGCACTGGGATTGAGGAGAGACTAGTGACAGTGTGAACTGGGAGTGGGGAGAGAAGAGTGACAGTGTGCACCAGGAGTGAGGAAATAAGTGTGACACTGTGAACTGGGAGTGGGGAGAGAAAAGTGACTGTGGGTACTGGGAGTGGGGAGAGAAGAGTGACAGTGTGAACTGGGAATGAGGAGCGATGAGTGACAGTGTGACCTGTGGGAGTGATGTGAGAAATGTGACAGTGTGAACTGGGAGTGGGGAGAGAAGAGTGACAGTGTGCACTGGGAGTGAGGAGAGAAGTGTGACAGGTTGCACTGAGATTGAGGATAGATGAGTGATGGTGTGAAGTGGGAGTGGGGAGAAAACAGTGACAGTGTGCACTGGGAAAGGGGAGAGAAGAGTGACACTATGGACTGGGAGTGAGGAGAGATGAGTGAGAGTGTACACTGGGCTGGAATGGGAGAAGAGTGACAGTGTGAACTGGGAGTGAGGAGGGAAGAGTGACAGTGTGCACTGTGGGAGTGATGAGAGAAGATTGACAGTGTACACTGGGAGTGGGGAGAGAAAAGTGACCATGTGGACTTGGAGAGAGAAGAGAAGTGTGACAGTGTGCACTGGGAGTGGGGAGAAAGAGTGTAAGTGTGAACTGGGAGTGGGGGGAGAAGAGCGACAGTGTGCACTGGGAGTGAGGGAAATGAGTAACAGTGTGCACTGGGAGTGAGGAGTGAAATGTGACAGTGTGAACTGGGAGTGGGGAGAGAAGAGTGACAGTGTACACTGGGAGAGAGGAGAGAAGAGTGACAGTGTGCACTGGGAGTGAGGAGAGAAGAGTGGCAGTGTACACTGGGAGTGATGAGAGAAGAGTGATAGTGTGCACTGGGAGTGAGGAGAGAAAAGTGACAGTGTGCACTGGGAGTGAGGAGAGAAGAGAGAAAATGTACACTGGAAGGGATCAGAGAAGAGTGACGGTGTGCGCTGGGAGTGAGGAGGGAAGAGTGACAGTGTGCACTGTTTGAGTGATGAGAGAAGATTGACAGCGTACACTGTGAGAGGGGAGAGAAGAGTGCCAGTGTGCACTGGGATTGAGGAGAGACGAGTGACAGTGTGCACTGGGAGTGAGGTGAGAAACTGGGAGTGGTGAGAGAAGAGTGACAGTGTGAACTGGGAATGAGGAGCGAAGAGTGACAGTGTGAAGTGGGAGTGAGGAGAGCAGAGTGACAGTGTGCACTGGGAGTGAGGAGAGAAGAGTGACAGTGTGAAGTGGGAGTGAGGAGAGCAGAGTGACAGTGTGAAGTGGGAGTGAGGAGAGCAGAGTGACAGTGTGCACTGGGAGTGGTGAGAGAAGAGTGACAGTGTGAACTGGGAATGAGGAGCGAAGAGTGACAGTGTGACCTGTGGGAGTGGTGAGAGAAGTGTGACAGTGTGCACAGGGAGTGAGGAGAGAAGAGTGACAGTGTGCACTGGGAGTGAGGAGAGAAGAGTGACAGTGTGAAGTGGGAGTGAGGAGAGCAGAGTGACAGTGTGCACTGGGAGTGGGGAGAGAAGAGTGAAAGTGTGCACTGGGAGTGAGGAGTGAAGAGTGAAAGTGTGAACTGGGAGTGTGGAAAGAAGAGTGACAGTGTGCACTGAGAGTGAGGATGGAAGGCTGACAGTGTGCACTAGGAGTGAGGAGAGAAGAGTGAGAATGTGAAATGGCAGTGGGGAGAGAAGAGTGACAGTGTGCACTGGGAGTGAGGAGAGAAGAGTGACGGTGTGAACTGGGACTGTGGAGAGAATAGTGAGAGTGTGAACTGGGATCGGGGAGAGAAGAATGCAAGTGTGATCTGGGTGCGGGGAGAGAATAGTGACAGTGTGCACTGTGAGTGAGCAGAGAAGAGTGACAGTGTGCATTGGGAGAGGGGAAAGAAGAGTGATGGTGTGAACTGGGAGTGCGAAGAGAAGAGTGACAATGTGCACTGGGAGTGAGAAAAGAAGAGCGTCAGTGTGCACTGGGTGTGAGAAGAGAAGAGTGACAGTGTGCACTGGGATTGAGGAAAGAAGAGTGACAGTGTGAACTGGGAGTGAGAAGAGCAGAGTGACAGTGTGCACTGGGACTGAGGAGAGAAGATTGACAGTGTGCACTGGGAGAGGGAAGAGAAGAGTGAGTGTGTGCACTGGGAGTGAGGAAGGGAGAATGACAGTGTGCACTGGGAGTGAGGAAGTAATAGTGACATTGTGAACTGGGAGAGAGAAGAGAAGAGTGACTGTGTGCACTGGGAATGAGGAGAGAAGAATGACAGTGTGCACTGGGAGTGAGGAGAGAAGAGTGACAGTGTGCACTGGGAGTGAGGAGAGAAGAGTGACAGTGTGCACTGGGAGTGAGGAGAGAAATGTGACAGTGTGAACTGGGAGTGAGGAGAGAAGAGTGACAGTGTGCACTGGGAATGAGGATAGATGAGTGACAGTGTGAACTGAAAGTTGGGAGAGAATAGTGACAGTGTGCACTGGGAGATGGGGAGAAGCGTGACCGTGTTCACTGGCAGTGGGGAGAAAACAGTGGCAGTGTGCACTGGGAGAGGGGAGAGAAGAGTGACAGTATGCACTGGGAGTGAGGACAGCAGAGTGACAGTATGCACTGGGAGTGAGAAGAGAAAAGTGACAGTGTGCACTGGGTTTGTGGAGAGCAGATTGACAGAGTGCACTGTGAGTGGGGAGAGAACTGTGAGAGAGTGCACTGGAAGTGGGGAGAGAAAAGTGACAGTGTGCACTGGGAGTGAGAAGAGAAGAGTGACAGTGTTCACTGGGAGTGAGAAGAGAAGAGTGACAGTGTGCAGTGGCAATGAGGACAGAAATGTGACATTGTGCACTGGGAGTGGGAAGAGAAGAGTGACAGTGTGCACTGGGAGTGAGGAGTGAAGAGTGACAGTGTGAATAGAGAGTAGGGAGAGAAGACTGGTTGTGGGCACTGGGAGAGAGGAGAGAGTTGTGACAGCGTGCACTGGGAGGGAGGAGAGAGGAGTGACAGTGTGCACTGGGAGTGAGAAGAGAAGAATGACAGTGTGCACTGGGAGTGAGCAGAGAAGAATGACAGTGTGCACTGGGAGTGAGCAGAGAAGAGTTACAGTGTGCCCTGGGAGTGAGGAGAGAACATTGACAGTCTGAACTGGGAGTGAGAAGAGAGGAGTGACAGCGTGCACTGGGAGGGAGGAGAGCGGAGTGACAGTGTGCACTGGGAGTGAGAAGAGAATTGTGACATTGTGCACTGGGAATGAGGAGGGAAGTGTGACAGTGTGCATCGGGAGTGGGGATAGAAGAGTGACAGTGTGAACTGGGACTGAGAAGAGAAGAGTAACAGTGTGCACTGGGAGTGGGGAGAAAGAGTGAAAGTGTGAACTGGGAGTGGGGAGAGAAGAGCGACAGTGTTCACTGGGAGTGAGGAGAAAGAGTAACAGTGTGCACTGGGAGTGAGGAGTGAAGTGTGACCGTGTGAACTGGGAGTGGGGAGAGAAGAGTGACAGTGTGCACTGGGAGAGAGGAGAGAAGTGTGACAGTGTACACTGGGAGTGAGGAGAGAAGAGTGACAGTGTGCACTGGGAGTGAGGAGAGAAGAGTGACAGTACACTGGGAGGGATCGGAGAAGAGTGACAGTGTGCGCTGGGAGTGAGGAGGGAAGAGTGACAGTGTGAACTGGGAGTGAGAAGAGAAGAGTAACAGTGTGCACTGGGAGTGGGGAGAAAGATTCAAAGTGTGAACTGGGAGTGGGGGAAGAAGAGCGACAGTGTGCACTGCGAGTGAGGAGAAAGAGTAACAGTGTGCACTGGGAGTGAGGAGTGAAGTGTGACAGTGTGCACTGGGATTGAGGAGAGACTAGTGACAGTGTGAACTGGGAGTGGGGAGAGAAGAGTGACAGTGTGCACCAGGAGTGAGGAAATAAGTGTGACACTGTGAACTGGGAGTGGGGAGAGAAAAGTGACTGTGGGTACTGGGAGTGGGGAGAGAAGAGTGACAGTGTGAACTGGGAATGAGGAGCGATGAGTGACAGTGTGACCTGTGGGAGTGATGTGAGAAATGTGACAGTGTGAACTGGGAGTGGGGAGAGAAGAGTGACAGTGTGCACTGGGAGTGAGGAGAGAAGTGTGACAGGTTGCACTGAGATTGAGGATAGATGAGTGATAGTGTGAAGTGGGAGTGGGGAGAAAACAGTGACAGTGTGCACTGGGAAAGGGGAGAGAAGAGTGACACTATGGACTGGGAGTGAGGAGAGATGAGTGAGAGTGTACACTGGGCTGGAATGGGAGAAGAGTGACAGTGTGAACTGGGAGTGAGGAGGGAAGAGTGACAGTGCGCACTGTGGGAGTGATGAGAGAAGATTGACAGTGTACACTGGGAGTGGGGAGAGAAAAGTGACCATGTGGACTTGGAGAGAGAAGAGAAGTGTGACAGTGTGCACTGGGAGTGGGGAGAAAGAGTGTAAGTGTGAACTGGGAGTGGGGGGAGAAGAGCGACAGTGTGCACTGGGAGTGAGGGAAAAGAGTAACAGTGTGCACTGGGAGTGAGGAGTGAAATGTGACAGTGTGAACTGGGAGTGGGGAGAGAAGAGTGACAGTGTACACTGGGAGAGAGGAGAGAAGAGTGACAGTGTGCACTGGGAGTGAGGAGAGAAGAGTGGCAGTGTACACTGGGAGTGATGAGAGAAGAGTGATAGTGTGCACTGGGAGTGAGGAGAGAAAAGTGACAGTGTGCACTGGGAGTGAGGAGAGAAGAGAGAAAATGTACACTGGAAGGGATCAGAGAAGAGTGACGGTGTGCGCTGGGAGTGAGGAGGGAAGAGTGACAGTGTGCACTGTTTGAGTGATGAGAGAAGATTGACAGCGTACACTGTGAGAGGGGAGAGAAGAGTGCCAGTGTGCACTGGGATTGAGGAGAGACGAGTGACAGTGTGCACTGGGAGTGAGGTGAGAAACTGGGAGTGGTGAGAGAAGAGTGACAGTGTGAACTGGGAATGAGGAGCGAAGAGTGACAGTGTGAAGTGGGAGTGAGGAGAGCAGAGTGACAGTGTGCACTGGGAGTGAGGAGAGAAGAGTGACAGTGTGAAGTGGGAGTGAGGAGAGCAGAGTGACAGTGTGAAGTGGGAGTGAGGAGAGCAGAGTGACAGTGTGCACTGGGAGTGGTGAGAGAAGAGTGACAGTGTGAACTGGGAATGAGGAGCGAAGAGTGACAGTGTGACCTGTGGGAGTGATGAGAGAAGTGTGACAGTGTGCACAGGGAGTGAGGAGAGAAGAGTGACAGTGTGCACTGGGAGTGAGGAGAGAAGAGTGACAGTGTGAAGTGGGAGTGAGGAGAGCAGAGTGACAGTGTGCACTGGGAGTGGGGAGAGAAGAGTGACAGTGTGAAGTGGGAGTGAGGAGAGCAGAGTGACAGTGTGCACTGGGAGTGGGGAGAGAAGAGTGAAAGTGTGCACTGGGAGTGAGGAGTGAAGAGTGAAAGTGTGAACTGGGAGTGTGGAAAGAAGAGTGACAGTGTGCACTGAGAGTGAGGATGGAAGGCTGACAGTGTGCACTGGGAGTGAGGAGAGAAGAGTGACAATGTGAAATGGCAGTGGGGAGAGAAGAGTGACAGTGTGCACTGGGAGTGAGGAGAGAAGAGTGACGGTGTGAACTGGGACTGTGGAGAGAATAGTGAGAGTGTGAACTGGGATCGGGGAGAGAAGAATGCAAGTGTGATCTGGGTGCGGGGAGAGAATAGTGACAGTGTGCACTGTGAGTGAGCAGAGAAGAGTGACAGTGTGCATTGGGAGAGGGGAAAGAAGAGTGATGGTGTGAACTGGGAGTGCGAAGAGAAGAGTGACAATGTGCACTGGGAGTGAGAAAAGAAGAGCGTCAGTGTGCACTGGGTGTGAGAAGAGAAGAGTGACAGTGTGCACTGGGATTGAGGAAAGAAGAGTGACAGTGTGAACTGGGAGTGAGAAGAGCAGAGTGACAGTGTGCACTGGGACTGAGGAGAGAAGATTGACAGTGTGCACTGGGAGAGGGAAGAGAAGAGTGAGTGTGTGCACTGGGAGTGAGGAAGGGAGAATGACAGTGTGCACTGGGAGTGAGGAGAGAAGAGTGACAGTGTGCACTGGGAGTGAGGAGAGAAGAGTGACAGTGTGCACTGGGAGTGAGGAGAGAAATGTGACAGTGTGAACTGGGAGTGAGGAGAGAAGAGTGACAGTGTGCACTGGGAATGAGGATAGATGAGTGACAGTGTGAACTGAAAGTTGGGAGAGAATAGTGACAGTGTGCACTGGGAGATGGGGAGAAGCGTGACCGTGTTCACTGGCAGTGGGGAGAAAACAGTGGCAGTGTGCACTGGGAGAGGGGAGAGAAGAGTGACAGTATGCACTGGGAGTGAGGACAGCAGAGTGACAGTATGCACTGGGAGTGAGAAGAGAAAAGTGACAGTGTGCACTGGGTTTGTGGAGAGCAGATTGACAGAGTGCACTGTGAGTGGGGAGAGAACTGTGAGAGAGTGCACTGGAAGTGGGGAGAGAAAAGTGACAGTGTGCACTGGGAGTGAGAAGAGAAGAGTGACAGTGTGCAGTGGCAATGAGGACAGAAATGTGACATTGTGCACTGGGAGTGGGAAGAGAAGAGTGACAGTGTGCACTGGGAGTGAGGAGTGAAGAGTGACAGTGTGAATAGAGAGTAGGGAGAGAAGACTGGTTGTGGGCACTGGGAGAGAGGAGAGAGTTGTGACAGCATGCACTGGGAGGGAGGAGAGAGGAGTGACAGTGTGCACTGGGAGTGAGAAGAGAAGAATGACAGTGTGCACTGGGAGTGAGCAGAGAAGAATGACAGTGTGCACTGGGAGTGAGCAGAGAAGAGTTACAGTGTGCCCTGGGAGTGAGGAGAGAACATTGACAGTCTGAACTGGGAGTGAGAAGAGAGGAGTGACAGCGTGCACTGGGAGGGAGGAGAGCGGAGTGACAGTGTGCACTGGGAGTGAGAAGAGAATTGTGACATTGTGCACTGGGAATGAGGAGGGAAGTGTGACAGTGTGCATCGGGAGTGGGGATAGAAGAGTGACAGTGTGAACTGGGACTGAGAAGAGAAGAGTAACAGTGTGCACTGGGAGTGGGGAGAAAGAGTGAAAGTGTGAACTGGGAGTGGGGAGAGAAGAGCGACAGTGTTCACTGGGAGTGAGGAGAAAGAGTAACAGTGTGCACTGGGAGTGAGGAGTGAAGTGTGACCGTGTGAACTGGGAGTGGGGAGAGAAGAGTGACAGTGTGCACTGGGAGAGAGGAGAGAAGTGTGACAGTGTACACTGGGAGTGAGGAGAGAAGAGTGACAGTGTGCACTGGGAGTGAGGAGAGAAGAGTGACAGTACACTGGGAGGGATCGGAGAAGAGTGACAGTGTGCGCTGGGAGTGAGGAGGGAAGAGTGACAGTGTGAACTGGGAGTGAGAAGAGAAGAGTAACAGTGTGCACTGGGAGTGGGGAGAAAGATTCAAAGTGTGAACTGGGAGTGGGGGAAGAAGAGCGACAGTGTGCACTGCGAGTGAGGAGAAAGAGTAACAGTGTGCACTGGGAGTGAGGAGTGAAGTGTGACAGTGTGCACTGGGATTGAGGAGAGACTAGTGACAGTGTGAACTGGGAGTGGGGAGAGAAGAGTGACAGTGTGCACCAGGAGTGAGGAAATAAGTGTGACACTGTGAACTGGGAGTGGGGAGAGAAAAGTGACTGTGGGTACTGGGAGTGGGGAGAGAAGAGTGACAGTGTGAACTGGGAATGAGGAGCGATGAGTGACAGTGTGACCTGTGGGAGTGATGTGAGAAATGTGACAGTGTGAACTGGGAGTGGGGAGAGAAGAGTGACAGTGTGCACTGGGAGTGAGGAGAGAAGTGTGACAGGTTGCACTGAGATTGAGGATAGATGAGTGATAGTGTGAAGTGGGAGTGGGGAGAAAACAGTGACAGTGTGCACTGGGAAAGGGGAGAGAAGAGTGACACTATGGACTGGGAGTGAGGAGAGATGAGTGAGAGTGTACACTGGGCTGGAATGGGAGAAGAGTGACAGTGTGAACTGGGAGTGAGGAGGGAAGAGTGACAGTGCGCACTGTGGGAGTGATGAGAGAAGATTGACAGTGTACACTGGGAGTGGGGAGAGAAAAGTGACCATGTGGACTTGGAGAGAGAAGAGAAGTGTGACAGTGTGCACTGGGAGTGGGGAGAAAGAGTGTAAGTGTGAACTGGGAGTGGGGGGAGAAGAGCGACAGTGTGCACTGGGAGTGAGGGAAAAGAGTAACAGTGTGCACTGGGAGTGAGGAGTGAAATGTGACAGTGTGAACTGGGAGTGGGGAGAGAAGAGTGACAGTGTACACTGGGAGAGAGGAGAGAAGAGTGACAGTGTGCACTGGGAGTGAGGAGAGAAGAGTGGCAGTGTACACTGGGAGTGATGAGAGAAGAGTGATAGTGTGCACTGGGAGTGAGGAGAGAAAAGTGACAGTGTGCACTGGGAGTGAGGAGAGAAGAGAGAAAATGTACACTGGAAGGGATCAGAGAAGAGTGACGGTGTGCGCTGGGAGTGAGGAGGGAAGAGTGACAGTGTGCACTGTTTGAGTGATGAGAGAAGATTGACAGCGTACACTGTGAGAGGGGAGAGAAGAGTGCCAGTGTGCACTGGGATTGAGGAGAGACGAGTGACAGTGTGCACTGGGAGTGAGGTGAGAAACTGGGAGTGGTGAGAGAAGAGTGACAGTGTGAACTGGGAATGAGGAGCGAAGAGTGACAGTGTGAAGTGGGAGTGAGGAGAGCAGAGTGACAGTGTGCACTGGGAGTGAGGAGAGAAGAGTGACAGTGTGAAGTGGGAGTGAGGAGAGCAGAGTGACAGTGTGAAGTGGGAGTGAGGAGAGCAGAGTGACAGTGTGCACTGGGAGTGGTGAGAGAAGAGTGACAGTGTGAACTGGGAATGAGGAGCGAAGAGTGACAGTGTGACCTGTGGGAGTGATGAGAGAAGTGTGACAGTGTGCACAGGGAGTGAGGAGAGAAGAGTGACAGTGTGCACTGGGAGTGAGGAGAGAAGAGTGACAGTGTGAAGTGGGAGTGAGGAGAGCAGAGTGACAGTGTGCACTGGGAGTGGGGAGAGAAGAGTGACAGTGTGAAGTGGGAGTGAGGAGAGCAGAGTGACAGTGTGCACTGGGAGTGGGGAGAGAAGAGTGAAAGTGTGCACTGGGAGTGAGGAGTGAAGAGTGAAAGTGTGAACTGGGAGTGTGGAAAGAAGAGTGACAGTGTGCACTGAGAGTGAGGATGGAAGGCTGACAGTGTGCACTGGGAGTGAGGAGAGAAGAGTGACAATGTGAAATGGCAGTGGGGAGAGAAGAGTGACAGTGTGCACTGGGAGTGAGGAGAGAAGAGTGACGGTGTGAACTGGGACTGTGGAGAGAATAGTGAGAGTGTGAACTGGGATCGGGGAGAGAAGAATGCAAGTGTGATCTGGGTGCGGGGAGAGAATAGTGACAGTGTGCACTGTGAGTGAGCAGAGAAGAGTGACAGTGTGCATTGGGAGAGGGGAAAGAAGAGTGATGGTGTGAACTGGGAGTGCGAAGAGAAGAGTGACAATGTGCACTGGGAGTGAGAAAAGAAGAGCGTCAGTGTGCACTGGGTGTGAGAAGAGAAGAGTGACAGTGTGCACTGGGATTGAGGAAAGAAGAGTGACAGTGTGAACTGGGAGTGAGAAGAGCAGAGTGACAGTGTGCACTGGGACTGAGGAGAGAAGATTGACAGTGTGCACTGGGAGAGGGAAGAGAAGAGTGAGTGTGTGCACTGGGAGTGAGGAAGGGAGAATGACAGTGTGCACTGGGAGTGAGGAAGTAATAGTGACATTGTGAACTGGGAGTGAGAAGAGAAGAGTGACTGTGTGCACTGGGAATGAGGAGAGAAGAATGACAGTGTGCACTGGGAGTGAGGAGAGAAGAGTGACAGTGTGCACTGGGAGTGAGGAGAGAAGAGTGACAGTGTGCACTGGGAGTGAGGAGAGAAATGTGACAGTGTGAACTGGGAGTGAGGAGAGAAGAGTGACAGTGTGCACTGGGAATGAGGATAGATGAGTGACAGTGTGAACTGAAAGTTGGGAGAGAATAGTGACAGTGTGCACTGGGAGATGGGGAGAAGCGTGACCGTGTTCACTGGCAGTGGGGAGAAAACAGTGACAGTGTGCACTGGGAGAGGGGAGAGAAGAGTGACAGTATGCACTGGGAGTGAGGACAGCAGAGTGACAGTATGCACTGGGAGTGAGAAGAGAAAAGTGACAGTGTGCACTGGGTTTGTGGAGAGCAGATTGACAGAGTGCACTGTGAGTGGGGAGAGAACTGTGAGAGAGTGCACTGGAAGTGGGGAGAGAAAAGTGACAGTGTGCACTGGGAGTGAGAAGATAAGAGTGACAGTGTGCAGTGGCAATGAGGACAGAAATGTGACATTGTGCACTGGGAGTGGGAAGAGAAGAGTGACAGTGTTCACTGGGAGTGAGGATAGAAGAGTGACAGTGTGCAGTGGGAGTAGGGAGAAAGGAGTGACAGTGTGCACTGGGAGTGAGGAGTGAAGAGTGACAGTGTGAATAGAGAGTAGGGAGAGAAGACTGATTGTGGGCACTGGGAGAGAGGTGAGAGGAGTGACAGTGTGCACTGGGAGTGAGAAGAGAAGTGTGACAGTGTACACTGGGAGTGAGCAGAGAAGAGTGACAGTGTGCACTGGGAGTGAGGAGAGAAGAGTGATAGTGAGAGCTGGAAGTGAGAATAGAAGAGTGACAGTGTGCAGTGGCAATGAGGAGAGAAGTGTGATATTGTGCACTGGGAATGAGGAGAGAAGGATGTCAGTGTTCACTGGGAGTGAGGAGAGAAGAGTGATAGTGAGAGCTGGGAGTGAGAATAGAAAAGTGACAGTGTGCAGTGGCAATGAGGAGAGAAGTGTGACACTGTGCACTGTGAATGAGGAGGGAAGTGTGACGGTGTACACTGGGAGTGATGATAGAAGAGTGACAGTGTGAACTGGGAGTGAGAAGAGAAGAGTGATAGTGTGCACTGGGAGTGGGGAGAAGGAGTGAGAGTGTGAACTGGGAGAGGGGAGAGAAGAGTGACAGTATGCACTGGGAGTGAGGACAGCACAGTGACAGTATGCACTGGGAGTGAGAAGAGAAAAGTGACAGTGTGCACTGGGTGTGTGGAGAGCAGATTGACAGTGTGCACTGTGAGTGGGAAGAGAACTGTGACAGAGTGCACTGGAAGTGGGGAGAGAAAAGTGACAGTGTGCACTGGGAGTGAGAAGAGAAGAGTGACAGTGTGCAGTGGCAATGAGGACAGAAATATGACATTGTGCACTGGGAGTGGGAAGAGAAGAGTGACAGTGTGCAGTGGCAATGAGGAGAGAAGTGTGATATTGTGCACTGGGAGCGATGATAGAAGAGTGACAGTGTGAACTGGGAGTGAGAAGAGAAGAGTGATAGTGTGCACTGGGAGTGGGGAGAAGGAGTGAGACTGTGAACTGGGAGTGAGAAGAGAAGAGTGACAGTGTGAACTGGGAGTGAGAAGAGAAGAGTGACAGTGTGCACTGGGAGTGAGGAGAGAAGAGTGACAGTGTGCACTGGGAGTGAGGAGAGAAGAGTGACAGTGTGCATTGGGAGTGAGGAGAGAAGAGTGACAGTGTGAACTGGGAGTGAGAAGAGAAGAGTGACAGTGTGAACTGGGAGTGAGAAGAGAAGAGTGACAGTGTGAACTGGGAGTGAGAAGAGAAGAGTGACAGTGTGCACTGGGAGTGAGGAGAGAAGAGTGACAGTGTGCACTGGGAGTGGGGAGAGAAGAGTGAAAGTGTGCACTGGGAGTGAGGAGTGAAGAGTGAAAGTGTGAACTGGGAGTGTGGAAAGAAGAGTGACAGTGTGCACTGAGAGTGAGGATGGAAGGCTGACAGTGTGCACTGGGAGTGAGGAGAGAAGAGTGACAATGTGAAATGGCAGTGGGGAGAGAAGAGTGACAGTGTGCACTGGGAGTGAGGAGAGAAGAGTGACGGTGTGAACTGGGACTGTGGAGAGAATAGTGAGAGTGTGAACTGGGATCGGGGAGAGAAGAATGCAAGTGTGATCTGGGTGCGGGGAGAGAATAGTGACAGTGTGCACTGTGAGTGAGCAGAGAAGAGTGACAGTGTGCATTGGGAGAGGGGAAAGAAGAGTGATGGTGTGAACTGGGAGTGCGAAGAGAAGAGTGACAATGTGCACTGGGAGTGAGAAAAGAAGAGCGTCAGTGTGCACTGGGTGTGAGAAGAGAAGAGTGACAGTGTGCACTGGGATTGAGGAAAGAAGAGTGACAGTGTGAACTGGGAGTGAGAAGAGCAGAGTGACAGTGTGCACTGGGACTGAGGAGAGAAGATTGACAGTGTGCACTGGGAGAGGGAAGAGAAGAGTGAGTGTGTGCACTGGGAGTGAGGAAGGGAGAATGACAGTGTGCACTGGGAGTGAGGAAGTAATAGTGACATTGTGAACTGGGAGTGAGAAGAGAAGAGTGACTGTGTGCACTGGGAATGAGGAGAGAAGAATGACAGTGTGCACTGGGAGTGAGGAGAGAAGAGTGACAGTGTGCACTGGGAGTGAGGAGAGAAGAGTGACAGTGTGCACTGGGAGTGAGGAGAGAAATGTGACAGTGTGAACTGGGAGTGAGGAGAGAAGAGTGACAGTGTGCACTGGGAATGAGGATAGATGAGTGACAGTGTGAACTGAAAGTTGGGAGAGAATAGTGACAGTGTGCACTGGGAGATGGGGAGAAGCGTGACCGTGTTCACTGGCAGTGGGGAGAAAACAGTGACAGTGTGCACTGGGAGAGGGGAGAGAAGAGTGACAGTATGCACTGGGAGTGAGGACAGCAGAGTGACAGTATGCACTGGGAGTGAGAAGAGAAAAGTGACAGTGTGCACTGGGTTTGTGGAGAGCAGATTGACAGAGTGCACTGTGAGTGGGGAGAGAACTGTGAGAGAGTGCACTGGAAGTGGGGAGAGAAAAGTGACAGTGTGCACTGGGAGTGAGAAGAGAAGAGTGACAGTGTGCAGTGGCAATGAGGACAGAAATGTGACATTGTGCACTGGGAGTGGGAAGAGAAGAGTGACAGTGTTCACTGGGAGTGAGGATAGAAGAGTGACAGTGTGCAGTGGGAGTAGGGAGAAAGGAGTGACAGTGTGCACTGGGAGTGAGGAGTGAAGAGTGACAGTGTGAATAGAGAGTAGGGAGAGAAGACTGATTGTGGGCACTGGGAGAGAGGTGAGAGGAGTGACAGTGTGCACTGGGAGTGAGAAGAGAAGTGTGACAGTGTACACTGGGAGTGAGCAGAGAAGAGTGACAGTGTGCACTGGGAGTGAGGAGAGAAGAGTGATAGTGAGAGCTGGAAGTGAGAATAGAAGAGTGACAGTGTGCAGTGGCAATGAGGAGAGAAGTGTGATATTGTGCACTGGGAATGAGGAGAGAAGGATGTCAGTGTTCACTGGGAGTGAGGAGAGAAGAGTGATAGTGAGAGCTGGGAGTGAGAATAGAAAAGTGACAGTGTGCAGTGGCAATGAGGAGAGAAGTGTGACACTGTGCACTGTGAATGAGGAGGGAAGTGTGACGGTGTACACTGGGAGTGATGATAGAAGAGTGACAGTGTGAACTGGGAGTGAGAAGAGAAGAGTGATAGTGTGCACTGGGAGTGGGGAGAAGGAGTGAGAGTGTGAACTGGGAGAGGGGAGAGAAGAGTGACAGTATGCACTGGGAGTGAGGACAGCAGAGTGACAGTATGCACTGGGAGTGAGAAGAGAAAAGTGACAGTGTGCACTGGGTGTGTGGAGAGCAGATTGACAGTGTGCACTGTGAGTGGGAAGAGAACTGTGACAGAGTGCACTGGAAGTGGGGAGAGAAAAGTGACAGTGTGCACTGGGAGTGAGAAGAGAAGAGTGACAGTGTGCAGTGGCAATGAGGACAGAAATGTGACATTGTGCACTGGGAGTGGGAAGAGAAGAGTGACAGTGTGCAGTGGCAATGAGGAGAGAAGTGTGATATTGTGCACTGGGAGCGATGATAGAAGAGTGACAGTGTGAACTGGGAGTGAGAAGAGAAGAGTGATAGTGTGCACTGGGAGTGGGGAGAAGGAGTGAGACTGTGAACTGGGAGTGGGGAGAGAAGAGTGAAAGTGTGCACTGGGAGAGGGGAAGGATGAGTGAGGGTGTGCACTAGGAGTGAGGAACTAAGAGTGGGAGTGTGAACTGGGAGTGAGGATAGAAGAGTGACAGTGTGCAGTGGGAGTAGGGAGAAAGGAGTGACAGTGTGCACTGGGAGTGAGGAGTGAAGAGTGACAGTGTGAATAGAGAGTAGGGAGAGAAGACTGATTGTGGGCACTGGGAGAGAGGTGAGAGGAGTGACAGTGTGCACTGGGAGTGAGAAGAGAAGTGTGACAGTGTACACTGGGAGTGAGCAGAGAAGAGTGACAGTGTGCACTGGGAGTGAGGAGAGAAGAGTGATAGTGAGAGCTGGAAGTGAGAATAGAAGAGTGACAGTGTGCAGTGGCAAAGAGGAGAGAAGTGTGATATTGTGCACTGGGAATGAGGAGAGAAGGATGTCAGTGTTCACTGGGAGTGAGGAGAGAAGAGTGATAGTGAGAGCTGGGAGTGAGAATAGAAAAGTGACAGTGTGCAGTGGCAATGAGGAGAGAAGTGTGACACTGTGCACTGTGAATGAGGAGGGAAGTGTGACGGTGTGCACTGGGAGTGATGATAGAAGAGTGACAGTGTGAACTGGGAGTGAGAAGAGAAGAGTGATAGTGTGCACTGGGAGTGGGGAGAAGGAGTGAGAGTGTGAACTGGGAGAGGGGAGAGAAGAGTGACAGTATGCACTGGGAGTGAGGACAGCAGAGTGACAGTATGCACTGGGAGTGAGAAGAGAAAAGTGACAGTGTGCACTGGGTGTGTGGAGAGCAGATTGACAGTGTGCACTGTGAGTGGGAAGAGAACTGTGACAGAGTGCACTGGAAGTGGGGAGAGAAAAGTGACAGTGTGCACTGGGAGTGAGAAGAGAAGAGTGACAGTGTGCAGTGGCAATGAGGACAGAAATGTGACATTGTGCACTGGGAGTGGGAAGAGAAGAGTGACAGTGTGCAGTGGCAATGAGGAGAGAAGTGTGATATTGTGCACTGGGAGCGATGATAGAAGAGTGACAGTGTGAACTGGGAGTGAGAAGAGAAGAGTGATAGTGTGCACTGGGAGTGGGGAGAAGGAGTGAGACTGTGAACTGGGAGTGGGGAGAGAAGAGTGAAAGTGTGCACTGGGAGAGGGGAAGGATGAGTGAGTGTGTGCACTAGGAGTGAGGAACTAAGAGTGGTAGTGTGAACTGGGAGTGAGAAGAGAAGAGTGACAGTGTGCATTGGGAGTGGGGAGCGAAGAGTGACAGTGTGAACTGGGAGTGAGAAGAGAAGAGTGACAGTGTGAACTGGGAGTGAGAAGAGAAGAGTGACAGTGTGCACTGGGAGTGAGGAGAGAAGAGTGACAGTGTGCACTGGGAGTGAGGAGAGAAGAGTGACAGTGTGCATTGGGAGTAAGGAGAGAAGAGTGACAGTGTGAACTGGGAGTGAGAAGAGAAGAGTGACAGTGTGAACTGGGAGTGAGAAGAGAAGAGTGACAGTGTGAACTGGGAGTGAGAAGAGAAGAGTGACAGTGTGCACTGGGAGTGAGGAGAGAAGAGTGACAGTGTGCACTGGGAGTGAGGAGAGAAGAGTGACAGTGTGCACTGGGAGTGAGGAGAGAAGAGTGACAGTGTGAACTGGGAGTGAGAAGAGAAGAGTGACAGTGTGAACTGGGAGTGAGAAGAGAAGAGTGACAGTGTGAACTGGGAGTGAGAAGAGAAGAGTGACAGTGTGCACTGGGAGTGAGGAGAGAAGAGTGACAGTGTGCACTGGGAGTGAGGAGAGAAGAGTGACAGTGTGCACTGGGAGTGAGGAGAGAAGAGTGACAGTGTGCACTGGGAGTGAGGAGAGAAGAGTGACAGTGTGCACTGGGAGTGGGGAGAGAACTGTGACAGAGTGCACTGGGAGTGGGGAGAGAAAAGTGACCGTGTGCACTGGGAGTGAGTAGAGAAGTGTGACAGTGTGCAGTGGCACAGGGAAGAGAAGTGTGACAGTGTGCACTGGGAATGAGGAGAGAAGTGTGACAGTGTGCACTGGGACTGAGGATAGAAGTGTGACAGTGTGCACTGACAGTGAGAAGAGAAGAGTGACAGTGTGCACTGGGAGTTAGAAAAGAAGAGTGACAGTGTGCACTGGGAGTGTGGAGAGAAGAGTGACACTGTGAACCGGGAATGAGGAGAGAAGTGTGACAGTGTGCACTGGGAGTGAGAAGAGAAGAGTGACAATGTGTACTGGGAGTGAGAGTGAAGAGTGGCAGTGTGCACTGGGATTGGGGCAAAAGAGTTACAGTGTGCACTGGGTGTGAGCAGAGAAAAGTGACAGTGTGTACTGGGAATGAGGAGGGAAGTGTGAGTGTCTGCACTGGGACAGAGGATAGAAGAGTGAGAGTGTGAACTGGGAGTGAGAAGAGAAGTGTAACAGTTTGCACTGGGAGTGGGGAGAAAGAGTGAAAGTGTGAACTGAGAGTGGGGAGAGAAGTGTGCCAGTGTGCACCGGGAGTGAGGAAATAAGAGTGACACTGTGAACTGGGAGTGGGGAGAGAAAAGTGACTGTGAGTATTGGGAGGGGGGAGAGGAGAGTGACAGTGTGAACTGGGAATGAGGAGTGATGAGTGACAGTGTGAGCTGTGGGAGTGATGAGAGAAGAGTGACATTGTGAACTGGGAGTGGGGAGAGCAGAGTGAGAGTGTGCACAGGGAGTGAGGAGAGAAGAGTGACAGTGTGCACTGGGAGTGAGGAGAGAAGAGTGACAGTGTGAACTGGGAGTGAGGAGAGCAGAGTGACAGTGTGCACTGGGAGTGGGGAGAGAAGAGTGAAAGTGTGCACTGGGAGTGAGGAGTGAAGAGTGAAAGTGTGAACTGGGAGTGTGGAAAGAAGAGTGACAGTGTGCGCTGGGTGTGAGGAGCGATGAGTGACAGTGTGAGCTGTGGGAGTGATGAGAGAAGTGTGACATTGTGAACTGGGAGTGGGGAGAGCAGAGTGAGAGTGTGCACAGGGAGTGGGGAGAGAAGAGTGACAGTGTGCACTGGGAGTGAGGAGAGAAGAGTGACAGTGTGAACTGGGAGTGAGGAGAGCAGAGTGACAGTGTGCACTGGGAGTGGGGAGAGAAGAGTGAAAGTGTGCACTGGGAGTGAGGAGTGAAGAGTGAAAGTGTGAACTGGGAGTGAGAAGGAAAGACTGACAGTGTGCACTGGGAGTGAGGAGAGAAGAGTGACAGTGTGCGATGGGAGTGAGGATAGAAGAGTGATGGTGTGAACTGGGAGTGAGGAGGGAAGAGTGACAGTGTGAACTGGGAGTGAGGAGGAAAGACTGACAGTGTGCACTGGGAGTGAGAAGAGAAGAGTGACAGTGTGCACTGGGAGTGAGGAGAGAAGAGTGACAGTGTGCACTGGGAGTGAGGAGAGAAGAGTGACAGTGTGCACTGGGAGTGAGGAGAGAAGAGTGACAGTGTGCACTGGGAGTGGGGAGAGAACTGTGACAGAGTGCACTGGGAGTGGGGAGAGAAAAGTGACCGTGTGCACTGGGAGTGAGTAGAGAAGTGTGACAGTGTGCAGTGGCAAAGGGAAGAGAAGTGTGACAGTGTGCACTGGGAATGAGGAGAGAAGTGTGACAGTGTGCACTGGGACTGAGGATAGAAGTGTGACAGTGTGCACTGACAGTGAGAAGAGAAGAGTGACAGTGTGCACTGGGAGTTAGAAAAGAAGAGTGACAGTGTGCACTGGGAGTGTGGAGAGAAGAGTGACACTGTGAACCGGGAATGAGGAGAGAAGTGTGACAGTGTGCACTGGGAGTGAGAAGAGAAGAGTGACAATGTGTACTGGGAGTGAGAGTGAAGAGTGGCAGTGTGCACTGGGATTGGGGCAAAAGAGTTACAGTGTGCACTGGGTGTGAGCAGAGAAAAGTGACAGTGTGTACTGGGAATGAGGAGGGAAGTGTGAGTGTCTGCACTGGGACAGAGGATAGAAGAGTGAGAGTGTGAACTGGGAGTGAGAAGAGAAGTGTAACAGTTTGCACTGGGAGTGGGGAGAAAGAGTGAAAGTGTGAACTGAGAGTGGGGAGAGAAGTGTGCCAGTGTGCACCGGGAGTGAGGAAATAAGAGTGACACTGTGAACTGGGAGTGGGGAGAGAAAAGTGACTGTGAGTATTGGGAGTGGGGAGAGGAGAGTGACAGTGTGAACTGGGAATGAGGAGCGATGAGTGACAGTGTGAGATGTGGGAGTGATGAGAGAAGTGTGACATTGTGAACTGGGAGTGGGGAGAGCAGAGTGAGAGTGTGCACAGGGAGTGAGGAGAGAAGAGTGACAGTGTGCACTGGGAGTGAGGAGAGAAGAGTGACAGTGTGAACTGGGAGTGAGGAGAGCAGAGTGACAGTGTGCACTGGGAGTGGGGAGAGAAGAGTGAAAGTGTGCACTGGGAGTGAGGAGTTAAGAGTGAAAGTGTGAACTGGGAGTGTGGAAAGAAGAGTGACAGTGTGCGCTGGGTGTGAGGAGGGAAGAGTGACAGTGTGCGATGGGAGTGAGGATAGAAGAGTGATGGTGTGAACTGGGAGTGAGGAGGGAAGAGTGACAGTGTGAACTGGGACTGAGGAGGAAAGACTGACAGTGTGCACTGGGAGTGAGGAGAGAAGAGTGACAATGTGAACTGGGAGTGGGGAGAGAAGAGCAACAGTGTGAACTGAGAGTAGGGAGAGAAGATTGACAGTGGGCACTGGGGGAGAGGAGAGAAGAGTGACAATGTGAACGGGGAATGAGGAGAGAAGAGTGACAGTGTGCGCTGGGAGTGAGAGTGAAGAGTGGCAATGTGCACTGGGAGTGAGGAGAAATAGTAACAGTGTGCACTGGGAGTGAGGAGTGAAGTGTGACACTGGGAACTGGGAGTCGGGAGAGAAGAGTGACAGTGTGCACTGGGAGAGAGGAGAGAAGAGTGACAGTGTGCACTGGGAGTGCGGAGAGAAGAGTGACAGTGTGCACTGGGAGTGAGGAGAGAAGAGTGACAGTGTACACTGGGAGGGATCGGAGAAGAGTGACAGTGTGCGCTGGGAGTGAGGAGGGAAGAGTGCCAGTGTGAATTGGGAGTGAGAAGAGAAGAGTAACAGTGTGCACTGGGAGTGGGGAGAAAGAGTGAAAGTGCGAACTGGGAATGGGGGGAGAAGAGCAAAAGTGTGCACTGGGAGTGATGAGAAAGTGTAACAGTGAGCACTGGAAGTGAGGAGTGAAGTATGACAGTGTGCACTGGGTTTGACGACAGACGAGTGACAGTGTGAACTGGGAGTGGGGAGAGAAGAGTGACAGTGTGCACCGGGAGTGAGGAAATAAGAGTGACACTGTGAACTGGGAGTCGGGAGAGAAAAGTGACTGTGGGTACTGGGAGTGAGGAGAGAAGAGTGACAGTGTGAACTGGGAATGAGGAGCGATGAGTGACAGTGTGACCTATGGGAGTGATGAGAGAAGTGTAACAGTGTGAACTGGGAGTGGGGAGAGAAGAGTGAGAGTGTGCACAGGGAGTGAGGTGAGCAGAGTGACAGTGTGCACTTGGAATGAGGAGAGAATTGTGACAGCGTGCACTGGGAGTGAGGATAGAAGAGTGACAGTGTGAACTGGGAGTGAGAAGGGAAGAGTGACAGTGTGCACTGGGAGTGAGAGTGAAGAGTGCCAGTGTGCACTGGGAATGAGGAGCGATGAGTGACAGTGTGACCTGTGGGAGTGATGAGAGAAGTGTGACAGTGTGAACTGGGAGTGGGGAGGGAAGAGTGAGAGTGTGCACAGGGAGTGAGGAGAGGAGAGTGTCAGTGTGCACTAGGAATATGGAGAGAAGAGTGAAAGTGTGATCTGGGAAT
Organism: Somniosus microcephalus; assembly: GCF_052327205.1. Lineage (NCBI taxonomy): Eukaryota > Metazoa > Chordata > Chondrichthyes > Squaliformes > Somniosidae > Somniosus > Somniosus microcephalus. The sequence continues at coordinate 270,191,848 of NC_140989.1, read as the reverse complement.
GAGGAGAGAAGAGTGACAGGGTGCACTGAGATTGAGGATAGATGTGTGATAGTGTGAACTGGAAGTGGGGAGAGAATAGTGAGATTGTGCACTAGGAGATGGGGAGAAGTGTGACAGTGTTCACTGGGAGTGGGGAGGAAACAGTGACAGTGTGCACTGGGAAAGGGGAGAGAAGAGTGACAGTATGTGCTGGGAGTGAGGAGAGATGAGTGAGAGTGTACACTGGGACGGATGGGGAAGTGTGACAGTGTGTACTGGGAGCGAGGAGGGAAGAGTGACAGTGTGCACTGTGGGAGTGATGAGAGAAGAGTGACAGTGTGCACTGGGACTGAGGATAGAAGAGTGACAGTGTGAACTGGGACTGAGAAGAGAAGAGTGACAGTGTGCAAAGGGAGTGGGGAGAAAGAGTGAAAGTGTGAACTGGGAGTGGGGGGAGAAGAGCGACAATGCGCACTGGGAGTGAGAACAGAAGAGTGCCAGTGTGCACTGGCAGTGAGACGTGAAGAGTGACTGTGTGCACTGGGAGTTAGAAAAGAAGAGTGACAGTGTGCACTGGGAGTGTGGAGAGAAGAGTGACAGTGTGAACTAGGAGTGAGAAGAGAAGAGTGACAGTGTGCACTGGGAGTGAGGAAAGAAGCATGGCAGTGTGCACTGGGAGTGGGGACAGAACTGTGACAGTGTGCAGTGGCAATGAGGAGAGAAGTGTGACAGTGTGAACTGGGAGTGAGGATATAAGAGTAACGGTGTGAACTGGGATTGAGAAGAGAAGAGTGACAGTGTGCACTGGGAGTGAGGATAGAAGAGTAATGGTGTGAACTGGGACTGAGAAGAGAAGAGTGACAGTGTGCACTGGGAGAGAGAAGAGAAGAGTGACAGTGTGCACTGGGAGTGAGGGGAGAACAGTGACAGTGTGCACTGGGAGTGAGAGAAAAGTGATAGTGTACATTGGGAGTGATGAGAGAAGAGTGATAGTGTGCACTGGGAGTGAGGAGAGAAGAGTGACAGTGTACACTGTGAGAGGGGAGAGAAGAATGCCAGTGTGCACTGGGATTGAGGAGAGACGAGTGACAGTGTGAACTGGGAGTGGGGAGAGAACAGTGACAGTGTGAACTGGGAATAAGGAGTGATGAGTGACTGTGTGCACTGGGAGTGAGGAGAGCAGAGTGAAAGTGTTCACTGGGAGTGAGGAGAGCTGAGTGACAGTGTGCACTGGGAGTGAGGAAGGAAGAGTGGCAGTGTGCGATGGGAGTGAGGAGAGAAGAGTGATGGTGTGAACTGGGAGTAAGGAGGGAAGAGTGACAGTGTGAACTGGGAGAGAGGAGAGAGGAGTGACAGTGTACACTGGGAGGGATGGGAGAAGAGTGACAGTGTGCACAGGGAGTAAGGAGGGAACAGTGAAAGTGTGCACTGTGGGAATGTGGTGATTATTCTTGTTTTATAAGAAGCATTGTAATTGGTTGCCTGTTTTCCTGCCTTGAGATATATGCTGTAAACTTATTGGTTAGTTGATTCCATGTGACCTGTGGTGGCCATCTTAAATTCAGTTTTCTACAGTCTGGTTGAGACTGGGTGCTCAACATGTACTTGCTGGTTTTTTAAGGTTAATAAAGCCTAGCTGTTGAAAGGCTATCTACTCTTTATTTCAATTTATTAAACTTTTGCTATAATGGAACGATATCTTCGACCGGAACGATTTAATGCTGACCCTAATTCTGCAGGAGTGGATGATCAATGGAAACATTGGTATCGTACATTTAAAAACTTTTTGGGTGTGTTGGATCAGCAATCTCTAAATAAGTTGGACATACTAATCAACTACATTGCTCCGGATGTGTATAAGCATATTTTGGACTGTGAAACTTATGAATTGGCTATTGCTACGTTGGAGTTTTTTTTTGTTAAACCCAAAAATGAGGTATTTGCACGTCACCTTTTATCTGCCCCTAGGCAGCAGGCGGGAGAATCCTTGGATGCTTATTTACAAGCACTCCGGCGCCTTGGTGCTAACTGTAATTATAAGGCCGTGTCTGCAGAAGAACATAGGGAAGAGTCGGTACGGGATGCATTTATTAATGGATTACTGTCTCGATCAATTCATCAGCGGTTATTAGAAAATAAGATCTTGGATCTTAAGAGTGCTTTTGAGCAAGCCTCTACATTGGATTTGGCTCAGAGAAGTTTGGATTCTTATGCTCTTTTTGATCGGCCTGCGACCGTGGTTTCGGCAGTTCCGGATGAAAGGGAGTTACGTGGATTTAATAGGAGTGGTTTACCAGATTCCGAAACAGTTTCTACTTCGGCAGCTGTTGCCTCTAGGATTCAGAAGTGTTATTTTTGCGGGAACGCCCGGCACCCCCGTCTGAAGTGCCCTGCCCGGGAGGCTGTGTGTAGTAAATGCGGCAAGGGAGGTCATTACGCACGTGTTTGCAAATCGGTTGCCTCCTCTGCGACCATTCAGCCTTTAGATAGGGCGTTTATTGCATCAGTTTCTGCCGCCTTTTCCCATGGCCTAAACAAAGCTTTAGTTATGGCCAAAGTTAATGGGTTAGAAGTGAAGGCCCTTATAGATACGGGCAGTACTGAGAGCTTTATAAGTCTTCAGTTTGTGAGGGAGAAGCGTTTGAAAATGTCACCTGTTTCCTATCAGGTGTGTATGGCTCAGACGACTCTCACCTCACAAGTAGCTGGTTGTTGCCTTGTGAAATTAATTCTCCTAGGTAATACGTATACTGATATACGCCTATCCGTTCTGCCTAATCTCTGTGCGGACATTTTGATTGGTCATGATGTGCTTCAATTACATGAGTCCCTCAGTCTTTCTTTCGGAGGAACCAAGCCACCTTTGTCTATTTGTGGATTAACTTCTTTATTCATTTCTCCATTATCACTTTTTTCCAATTTGATGCCGGACTGTAAGCCAATTGCTACCAAGTCAAGAAGGTATAGCAGTCAGGATAAAGAATTTATTAATTCTGAAGTTCAACGTCTTTTATCGGAAGGAATCATTGAACCTAGTTTTTCGCCCTGGTGGGCACAGGTAGTTGTCACCACTAATGAGAGACATAAGAAGCGAATGGTGATAAACTACTCTCAAACTATTAACAGGTATACTCAATTAGATGCGTACCCCCTGCCTAAGATTGATGAGCTTATCAATAAAGTATCTCAATATAAGGTTTTTAGCACTATTGACCTAAAGAGTGCTTATCATCAGATTCCTATCGCTAAGAGGGACAAACCATATACGGCCTTTGAAGCTGGCGGAAAGCTGTACCAGTTTTGCCGAGTACCATTCGGTGTTACTAACGGTGTCGCCTGTTTTCAACGGGCAATGGATGCTTTTATAAGTGATAACTCTCTCTCTCTGACACCTTCTCATATTTAGATGACATCACGGTGTGTGGCAAATCAAGGGTGGAGCACGATTTTAATCTAGAAAGATTCCTTCAAGTTGCGGAAAAAGTTGGCTTAACTTTCAATAAAGAGAAGTGTATCTTTTCGACCACCGAGGTAAATTTACTGGGGTATATTATCTCGGGAAACAAGATTAAACCAGATCCAGAACGGCTGCGACCACTGATTGATTTACCTTGCCCTACTAATTCTAAGGCCTTGCAACGAGTTGTTGGACTGTTTTCTTATTATTCTAATTGGATTGCAAACTTCTCGCAGAAGATCCGGCCCCTTATTCGGGTTACGACATATCCTCTATCATGGGAGGCCAGGATGTGCTTTGATAATCTTAAAAAGGATATCCTTGGAGCAGTTGTGCATTCTATTGATGAGCAGGTTCCCTTTGTGATTGAGACGGACGCTTCCGATTTTGCAATTGGGGCTACCCTGAACCAAAATGGAAGACCTGTGGCCTTTTTCTCACGTACTCTGAGCAATAGTGAGCAGCGAGGCCCGAGACCAGTCGGGAGCAGCGTGGTGAGACCGGTATAAAAACCGGAGAGAGGCGAGGCCCGAGACCAGTCGGGACCAGCGGGAGCAGCGAGGAGGAGCTCGGGAGAAAACCCGGCGACCAGCGAGGCCCGAGACCAGTCGGGAGCAGCGTGGTGAGACCGGTATAAAAACCGGAGAGAGGCGAGGCATACCAACTCAGCAGCGGGGAGAGAGGTAAAAAGTAATCAGTGTGTGACGTCACCAGGGTGCAGGTCGGTGATTGGTTGGTGAGTATTTCTCTTTTTTCAATACAAGCTTGAGTTCTGTGGTGTTAAATTTCTGTGGTGTAGTGGGGATAGTTGGTAAATAAAGCGCCCCAGAGCATACCTGTAACTGGGGTATTGAATACATTTTTTAAAGTAATTAAAGGAGTAAGTCATGGCAGGAGAGTTCAGACCCGTGTTCTGCTCCTCCTGCTCTATGTGGGAAGTCAGGGATGCTGCCAGTGTCCCTGGCGACCATGTGTGCGGGAAATGCATCCAGCTGCAGCTACTTGTAGACCGCATTGTGGCGCTCGAGCTGTGGGTGGATGAATTTTGGAGCGTGCGCGATGCTGAAAGGCTCGTGGATAACACGTTTAGCGAGTTGTGCACGCCTCAGGGTAGGGCAGCACAGGGGGTGACCATCAGGCGGAGCAACAAAGGCAGGCAGGTAGTGCAGGGAACCCCTGCGGACATCCCCCTTTCAAACAAGTATACCGCTTTGGATACTGTTGAGGGGGATGACTCACCAGGGGAAGGCAGCAGCAGCCAACTTCCTGGCACTGGGGGTGCTCCTGCTGCCCAGGAAGGGGGGAAAAAGAGTGGGAGAGCAATAGTGGTAGGGGATTCTATAGTAAGGGGAACAGATAGGCGTTTCTGTGGCCGTAGACGTGAATCCAGGATGGTTTGTTGCCTCCCTGGTGCCAGGGTCAAGGATGTCACTGAGCGGCTGCAGGGCATTCTGGAGGGGGAGGGTGAACAGCCAGTGGTCGTGGTCCACATTGGTACCAACGACATAGGTAAAAAGAGGGATGAGGTCCTGCAGCAAGAATTTAGGGAGCTAGGTGAAGGATTAAGGAGCAGGACCTCAAAGGTTGTAATCTCTGGATTACTCCCGGTGCCACGTGCTAGTAAGTATAGGAATAGGAAGATAGAACAGATGAATGCGTGGCTAAAGGGATGGTGCAGGGGGGAGGGCTTTAGTTTCCTGGATCACTGGGTCTGCTTCTGGGAAAGGTGGGACTTGTACAAGCCGGACGGTTTACACCTGAACCAGAGGGGAACCAATATCCTTGCGGGGAGGTTTGCTAGCACTGCTGGGGAGGGTTTAAACTAACTTGGCAGGGGGTTGGGGTACAGAGTGGAGCTATAGTAGGGGGTGATTTATGGCCAAATACAGAGGGAAAAACAAGTCAGCTGGGAAGGCAGAGCAAATATGTGAAGGCAAAAGAGAATATGGCAGGGCTGGAAGGCATTTATTTTAATGCAAGGAGTCTTGCAAATAAGGTGGATGAACTGAAGTTGTTGTTGAACACATGGGAGTACGATATTGTTGCTATCACGGAGACATGGTTGAGGGAGGGTCAGGACTGGCAGCTCAATATTCCGGGGTATAGAATCTTCAGGCGAGACAGAGGGGGGTGTAAAAGGGGAGGGGGTGTTGCAATATTAATTAAGGAGTCAATTACTGCTGTAAGGAGGGATGATATATTAGCGGGTTCCTCTAATGAGGCCATATGGGTAGAACTTAAAAACAAAAAGGGGGCAAGCACTTTGCTGGGAGTGTACTATAGGCCCCCAAACAGTCAGGGGGAGATAGAGGAACAGATATGTAGGAAAATCTCAGAAAAGTGCGAAAATAATAGGGTAATAATAGTGGGGGATTTCAACTTCCCCAATATAAATTGGGACAGTCAGAGTGTGAAAGGCTTAGAGGGTGCAGAATTCTTAAAGTGCATCCAGGAGAGCTTTTTGAGCCAACATGTAGAAAGTCCTACAAGAGAGGGGGCGGTACTGGACCTAATTCTGGGGAATGTAGCCGGGCAAGTGGTGGAAGTGTCAGTAGGGGAGCATTTTGGCGACAGTGACCATAATTCGGTGAGATTTAAGGTGGTCATGGAAAAAGACAAAGACGGCCCGGAAATAAGGGTTCTAAATTGGGGGAAGGCCGATTTTAATATGATAAGGCAGGATCTGGCCAAAGTGGACTGGGAGCAGCTGCTTATAGGGAAATCCACATCAAAACAATGGGAGACTTTCAGAAGGGAAATTGAGAGAGTACAACGCCAACATGTTCCTGTAAAGGTCAAGGGTGGGACCAACAAGCAAAGGGAACCTTGGATGACAAGAGATATACAAAAATGCATTAGAAATAAAAGGGGGGCTTTTGGCAGTTACAAAAGACTAAAGACGGAGGAAGCCCTAGAGGAGTATAAAAAGTGCAGGGGCATACTTAAAAAAGAAATTAGGAGGGCGAGGAGGGGCCATGAAATAACACTGGCGAGCAAAATAAAGGAAAATCCTAAGATGTTTTATAAGTATATTAAGGGCAAGAGGATAACCAGGGAAAGGGTAGGGCCCATTAGGGACCAAAGTGGCAATCTGTGTGTAGAGCCAGAGGATGTAGGCGGGGTTTTAAATGAATTTTTTGCATCTGTGTTCACTATGGAGAAAGACGATGCAGACATAGAAATCGGGCAAGGGGAATGTGACATACTTGAACATATTAGCATCGAGAGGGAGGAGGTGTTAGCGGTTTTAGCAGGCCAAAAAGTGGATAAATCCCCAGGCCCAGACGAGATGTATCCCAGGCTGCTGTGGGAGGCAAAGGAGGAGATTGCAGGGGCTCTGACACTAATTTTCAGAACCTCTCTGGCCACAGGGGATGTACCAGAGGACTGGAGAACAGCTAACGTAGTACCATTATTCAAGAAGGGTAGCAGGGATAAACCAGGGAATTACAGGCCAGTGAGTCTAACATCTGTGGTGGGGAAATTATTGGAAAAAATTCTGAGGGGCAAAATTAATCTCCACTTGGAGAGGCAAGGATTAATCGGGGATAGTCAGCATGGCTTTGTCAAGGGTAAATCATGTCTGACAAATCTGATCGAATTTTTCGAGGGGGTGACTAGTGGGGTGGATGAGGGAAATGCTGTGGATGTGGTTTACATGGACTTCAGTAAAGCTTTTGACAAAGTCCCGCATAGGAGACTGGTTAAGAAGGTAAGAGCCCATGGGATCCAGGGTGCCTTGGCGCGTTGGATCCTAAACTGGCTGAGTGGCAGGAGGCAGAGGGTGATGGTTGAAGGTTGCTTTTGTGACTGGAAGCCTGTGTCCAGTGGGGTACCTCAGGGATCGGTGCTGGGTCCCTTGTTGTTCGTGATCTACATAAATGATTTGGATGAGAATGTAAAAGGTATGATCAGTAAGTTCGCAGATGACACGAAAATTGGTGGGGTGGTAAATTGCGAGGAGGAAAGCCTCCGGCTACAGGACGATATAAACGGGTTGGTCAGATGGGCGGAAAAGTGGCAAATGGAATTTAACCCTGAAAAGTGCGAGGTGATGCATTTTGGACGGACAAATAAGGCAAGGGAATACACAATGAGTGGTAGGACCCTAGGAAGTACAGAGGGTCAGAGGGACCTTGGTGTACATGTACATAGATCCCTGAAGGCAGCGGAGCAGGTAGATAAGGTGGTTAAAAAGGCATATGGGATACTTGCCTTCATTAGCCGAGGCATAGAATATAAGAGCAGGGAGGTTATGATGGAGCTGTACAAAACGCTGGTGAGGCCACAGCTGGAGTACTGTGTGCAGTTCTGGTCGCCTCACTATAGGAAGGATGTGATTGCTTTGGAGAGGGTGCAGAGAAGATTCACCAGGATGTTACCTGGGATGGAGCGCCTCAGCTATGAAGAGAGGCTGGACAGGCTGGGGTTGTTTTCCTTGGAGCAGAGAAGGCTGAGGGGGGACCTGATTGAGGTGTACAAAATGATGAGGGGCATAGATAGGGTAGATAAAGAGGAACTTTTCCCCTTAGTTGGGGGGTCAATAACAAGGGGGCATAGATTCAGGGTAAGGGGTAGGAGATTTAGAGGGGATTTGAGGAGGAACTTTTTCACCCAGAGGGTGGTTGGAATGTGGAACTCAATGCCTGAAAGGGTGGTAGAGGCAGGAACCCTCACAACATTCAAGAAGCATTTGGATGAGCACTTGAAATGCCATTGCATACAAGGCTATGGACCAAATGCTGGAAAATGGGATTAGACTGGACAGGGATGGATGGGCGGCGCAGACACGATGGGCCGAAGGGCCTCTTTCTGTGCTGTAAAACTCTATGACTCTATCAATAGAGAAAGAGGCGTACGCAATAGTAGAAGCACTGCGTAAATGGAGACATTATTTATCTGGGCGACATTTTACGTTAGTAACTGACCAAAAATCTGTGTCCTTCATGTTTGATATCAAACATTTTGGAAAGATTAAGAATGATAAAATAATGAGGTGGAGGATCGAGTTGGCATGCTACCATTTCGATATAGTCTATTGTCCGGGGAAGGATAATGTTGCCGCTGATGCGCTGTCGAGGGCTTATTGTTCTGTGCTTCACGGAGATACGCTTATTAATCTTCATAATGCTTTGTGCCATCCTGGTGTTACGAGGATGATACACTTCGTACGCAGTAAGAATTTGCCCTTTTCAGTTGAAGACGTCAAGTGGATGACTTCGTCATGCTCTGTCTGCGCCCGGTGTAAACCAAATTTCTTTAAGCCTCAACGAGCTCATCTTATAAAGGCTACTTCTCCCTTTGAACGCCTGAGCGTTGATTTTAAGGGGCCTCTTCCTTCAATGACTCAGAATCGATATATATTTACTGTTGTGGATGAGTTTTCAAGGTTCCCTTTTGCTTTTCCTTGTGCAGATGTATCAGCTGCTACAGTTATTAAATGTCTGACTCAACCTTTTGTCATCTTTGGGATGCCTGCGTATATCCATTCGGATCAGGGAAGTTCTTTTATGTCTTCCCAGTTGAAGGAATACCTCCAGAGTCGGGGAATTTCTACTAGCAGAACTACCCCGTATAATCCCCAGGGTAATGGACAGTGCGAACGATACAATGGGGTGATCTGGAAGACAGTTATGTTGGCTTTGACATCCCGGAACCTTAAGAATACACAGTGGGAAATGGTACTGCCTGATGCCCTGCATTCCATTAGATCATTGCTTTCAACGGCTACTAATGTGACCCCCCATGAAAGGCTCTTCAACTATCCGCGGAGATCCACTACGGGATATTCGGTACCTTCATGGCTTACTATGCAGGGACCTGTGCTGCTCCGACGCCATGTTAGACTGTCAAAGTATGATCCTTTAGTGGAGGAGGTGGAGCTATTGGAGGCAAATTCCCAATATGCTCACATTCGATTCCAAGATGGGAAAGAAAGTACGGTTTCAGTTAAAGACTTAGCTCCATGTGGTGGCCAGCCCTCTCCTGAGGACATTAACAATAGCCATAATTCAGATAATGTTGATGTCGTCACAGATACTACGAACATTTCCAATCCTATTGCAGACACTTACAATTCTCTTAGTCTGCCCCCGATGGATGTTCATGACCCTCCCAGTCTACCTTCTAATGGGACTTCCAATCCGGAAACCGTTGATAATCGGGATATTGATAGCCTCCCTGCAGAAGATATTTCTGTGTCTCCTGGTGTGGGAGGGCAAGGAACTCCACCAAGGCTAAGAAGGTCGACACGAACAAGATATCCGGTCGACCGATTAAAAATGGACTTCTAAAATAATTAATAATTTAATAGTAAAATTTTAAAATTGTTGAAGGCATTATACATGTATTGCTCTAGTCATAAATAACTAATTGTAAACTGTAAAGGCTACCTAGGTTGAAGTATATCTTAAAAGGAGGGGTGAATGTGGCGATTATTCTTGTTTTATAAGAAGCATTGTAATTCGTTGCCTGTTTTCCTGCCTTGAGATATATGCTGTAAACTTATTGGTTAGTTGATTCCATATGACCTGTGGTGGCCATCTTAAATTCAGTTTTCTACAGTTTGGTTGAGACTGGGTGCTCAACATGTACTTGCTGGTTTTTTAAGGTTAATAAAGCCTAGCTTTTGAAAGGCAATCTACTCTTTATTTCAGGGAGTGATGAGAGAAGATTGACAGTGTACACTGGGAGAGGGGAGAGAAAAGTGCCAGTGGGCACTGGGAGTGGGGAGAGAAGAATGACAGTGTGAATTCTGTTTGGGAAGAGAAGAGTGACAGTGTGCACTGGGAGTGAGGAGAGAAGAGTGACAGTTTGCACTGGGAGTGGGGAAAGAAGAGTGACAGTGTGCACTGGGAGTGAGGAGAGAAGAGTGAAAGTGTGCACTGGGAGTGAGGAGAGAAAAGTGACAGTGTGCACTGGGAGTGAGGAGAGAAGAGCGACAGTGTGCACTGGGAGTGAGGAGAGAAGAGTGACAGTGTGCACTGGGAGTGAGGAGAGAAGAGCGACAGTGTGAACTGAGAGTAGGGAGAGAAGACTGACAGTGGGCACTGGGAGAGAGGAGAGAAGAGTGACAGTGTGCACTGGGTTTGAGAAGAGAAGAGTGAAAGTGTGCACTGGGATTCAGGAGAGAAGAGTGACAGTGTGAACTGGGGCTGAGGAGAGAAGAGTGACAGTGTGCACTGGGAGTGAGAAGAGAAGCGTGAGAGTGTGCACTGGGAGTGAGGAGAGCAGAGTGACAGTGTGCACTGGGAGTGAGGAGAGCAGATTGAGAGTGTGCAATGGGAGTGAGGAAGGAAGAGTGGCAGTGTGCGATGGGAGTGAGGAGAGAAGAGTGATGGTGTGAACTGGGAGTAAGGAGGGAAGAGTGATATTGTGAACTGGGAGTGAGGAGGAAAGACTGACAGTGTGCACTGGGATTGAGGAGAGAAGAGTAACAATGTGAACTGGGAGTGGGGAGAGAAGAGCAACAGTGTGAACTGGGAGTGAGGAGGAAAGACTGACAGTGTGCACTGGGATTGAGGAGAGAAGAGTGACAATATGAACTGAGAGTAGGGAGAGAAGACTGACAGTGGGCATTGGGGAGAGGAGAGAAGAGTGACAGTGTGCACTGGGTGTGAGAAGTGAAGAGTGACAGTGTGCACTGGGAATGTGGAGAGAAGAGTGACAGTGTGAACTGGGAATGAGGAGAGAAGAGTGACAGTGTGCACTGGGAGTGAGGAGAGAAGAGTGACAGCGTGAACTGGGAGTGAGGAGAGAAGAGTGACAGCGTGAACTGGGAGTGAGGAGAGAAGAGTGACAGTGTTCACTGGGAGTGAGGAGAGAAGAGTGACAGCGTGAACTGGGAGTGAGGAGAGAAGAGTGACAGCGTGAACTGGGAGTGAGGAGAGAAGAGTGACAGGGTGCACTGTGATTGAGGATAGATGAGTGATAGTGTGAACTGGAAGTGGGGAGAGAATAGTGAGATTGTGCACTGGGAGATGGGGAGAAGAGTGACAGTGTGCACTGGGAGTGAGGAGAGATGAGTGACTGTATACACTGGGAGGGATGGGAGAAGAATGACAGTGTGCACTGGGAGTGAGGAGAGAAGAGTGCCAGTGTGCACTGGGAGTGGGAAGAGAAGAATGACAGTGTGAACTGGGAGTGAGAAGAGAAGAGTGACAGTTTGCACTGGGAGTGGGGAAAGAAGAGTGAAGGTGTGCACTGGGAGTGAGGAGAGAAGAGCGACAGTGTGGAGTGGGAGTGGGGAAAGAAGAGTGACAGTGTGCACTGGGAGTGAGGAGCGAGGAGTGACAGTGTGCACTGGGAGTGAGAAGAGAAGAGTGACAGTATGCACTGGGAGTGAGCAGAGAAGAGTGACAGTGTGCACTGGGAGTGAGGAGAGAAGAGTGACAGTGTGAACTGGGAGTGAGAAGAGAAGAGTGACAGTATCCACTGGGAGTGAGAAGAGAACAGTGACAGTGTTCACTGGGAGTGAGGAGAGAAGAGTGACAGTATGCACTGGGAGTGGGGAGAGAACTGTGACAGAGTGGACTGGGAGTGGGGAGAGAAATGTCACCGTGTGCATTGGGAGTGAGAAGAGAAGATTGACAGTGTGCAGCGGCAATGAGGAGAGAATTGTGACATTGTGCACTGGGAATGAGGAGGGAAGTGTGACAGTGTGCACCGGGAGTGAGGATAGAAGAGTAATAGCATGAACTGGGAGTGAGAAGGGAAGAGTGACAGTTTGCACTGGGAGTGAGAGTGAAGTGTGACATTGTGCACTGGGAATGAGGAGGGAAGTGTGACGGTGTGCACTGGGAGTGAGGATAGAAGAGTGACAGTGTGCACTGGTAGTGAGGAGAGAAAAGTGACAGTGTGCACTGGGAATGAGGAGTGAAGTGTGAGAGTGTGCACTGGGAGTGGGGAGAGAAGAGTGAGAGTGTGCACTGCAAGTGGGGAGAAAGAGTGACAGTGTGCACTGGGGGTGAGGAGAGACGTGTGACTCTATGCTCTGGGAGTGAGGTGAAAGAGGTACAGTGTGAACTGGAATTGGGGAGAGAAGAGTGACTTGGTGAACTGGGAGTGCGGAGCGAAGAGTGACAGTGTGTACTGGAAGTGGCGATAGAGGAGTGACAGTGTGCACTGGGAGTGATGAGAGAAGAGTGACAGCATGCACTGGGACTGGGGAGAGAAGAGTGACAGTGTGAACTGGGAGTGAGAAGAGAAGAGTGTCAGTGTGCACTGGGAATGAGGGGAGAAGAGTGACTGTGTGCACTGGGAGTGAGGATGGATGAGTGCCAGTGTGAACTGGAAGTGGGGAGAGAATAGTGACAGTGTGCACTGGGAGATGGGAGAGAAGAGTGACAGTGTTCACTGGGAGACAGGAGAGAAGAGTGATAGTATGCACTTGGAGTGAGGAGGGAAGAGTGATAGTGTGCACTGGGAGTGAGGAAATATGAATGATAGTGTGAACTGAGAGTAGGGAGGGAAGACTGACAGTGTGCACTGGGAGAGAGGAGAGAGGAGTGACAGTGTACACTGGGAGGGATGGGAGAAGAGTGGCAGTGTGCACTGGGAGTAAGGAGGGAAGAGTGACAGTGCGCACTGTGGGAGTGATGATAGAAGAGTGCCAGTGTGCACTGGGAGTGGGGAGAGAAGAATGACAGTGTGACTGTGTGTGGGAAGAGCAGAGTGACAGAGTGCACTGGGAGTGCGGAGAGGAGATTGACAGTTTGCACTGGGAGTGGGGAAAGAAGAGTGACACTGCACTGGGAGTGAGGAGAGAAGAGTGAAAGTGTGCACTGGGAGTGAGGAGAGAAGAGTGACAGTGTGCATGGGGAGTGAGGAGAGAAGAGTGGCAGTGTGAACTGGGAGTGAGAAGAGAAGAGTGACAGTGTGCACTGGAAGTGAGAAGGGAAGAGTGACAGCATGCACTGGGAGTGAGAAGAAAAGAGTGACAGTGTGCACTGGGTGTGTGGAGAGCAGAGTGACCGTGTGCACTGGGAGTGAGGAGAGAAGAGCGACAGTGTGAACTGAGAGTAGGGAGAGAAGACTGACAGTGGGCACTGGGAGACAGGAGAGAAGAGTGACAGTGTGCACTGGGTTTGAGAAGAGAAGAGTGAAAGTGTGCACTGGGATTCAGGAGAGAAGATTGACAGTGTGAACTGAGAGTGAGAAGAGAAGAATGGCAGTGTGCACTGGGAATGAGGAGAGAAGAATGACAGTGTGAACTGGGGCTGAGGAGAGAAGAGTGACAGTGTTCACTGGGAGAGGGGAGAGAAGAGTAACACTGTGCACTGGGAGTGAGAAGAGAAGAGTGATAGTGTGCACTGGGAGTGAGTAGAGAAGAGTGACAGTGTGAACTGGGGCTGAGGAGAGAAGAGTAACACTGTGCACTGGGAGTGAGAGTGAAGAGTGGCAGTGTGCACTGGGAGTGGGGCAAAAGAGTTACAGTGTGCACTGGGTGTGAGGAGAGGAAAGTGACAGTGTGCACTGGGAATGAGGAGGGAAGTGTGAGTCTCTGCACTGGGACTGAGGATAGAAGAGTGAGAGTGTGAACTGGGAGTGGGGAGAGAAGAGTGACAGTGTGCACTGGGAGAGAGGAGAGAAGAGTGACAGTGTGCACTGGGAGTGAGGAGGGAAGAGTGACAGTGTACACTGGGAGTGAAGGGAGAAGAGTGACAGTGTACACTGGTGTGTGGAGAGCAGAGTGACTGTGTGCACTGTGAGTGGGGAGAGAACTGTGACAGTGTGCACTGGGATTGGGGAGAGAAAAGTGACAGTGTGCACTGGGAGTGAGAAGAGAAGAGTGACAGTGTGAACTGGGAGTGAGAATAGAAGAGTGACAGTGTACAGTGGGAGTGGGGAAAGAAGAGTGACAGTGTGCACTGGGAGTGAGGAGAGAAGAGTGACAGTGTGAACTCAGAGTAGGGAGAGAAGACTGACAGTGGGCACTGGGATAGAGAAGAGAGGAGTGACAGTGTGCACTGGGAGAGAGGAGTGACAGTGTGAACTGGGAGTGAGGAGGGAAGTGTGAGAGAGTGCATTGGGAGTGAGGAGAGAAAAGTGACTGTGAGTACTGGGAGTGGGGAGAGAAGAGTGACAGTGTGAACTGGGAATGAGGAGTGAAGAGTGACAGTGTGACCTGTGGGAGTGATGAGAGAAGTGTGACAGTGTGAACTGGGAATGGTTAGAGAAGAGTGAGAGTGTGCACAGGGAGTGAGGAGAGAAGAGTGGCAGTGTACACTGGGAGTGAGCATAGATGAGTGACAGTGTGCTCTGGGAGTGGGGAAAGAAGAGTGACCATGTGCACTGGGAGTGAGGAGAGAAGAGTGACAGTGTGAACTGAGAGTAGGGAGGGAAGACTGACCGTGGGCACTGGGAGAGAGGAGAGAAGAGTGACAGTGTGCACTGGGAGTGAGGAGAGAAGAGTAACAGTGTGCACTGGGAGTGGGGAAAGAAGAATGACAGTGTGCACTGGGATTGAAGAGAGAAGAGTGAAAGTGTGGACTGGGAGTGAGAAGAGAAGAGTGACAATGTGCACTGAGTGTGTGGAGAGCAGAGTGACAGTGTGCACTGGGATTGAGGAGAGAAGAGTGAAAGTATGCACTGCGAATGAGGTGAGAAGAGTGACAGTTTGCACTGGGAGTGCGGATAGATAAGTGATACTTTGAACTGGAAGTGATGAAATAAGAGCGATCATGTGAACTGGGAACGAGAAGAGAAGAGTGACATTGTGCACTGGGAGTGGGGAGAGAATAGTGACAGTGTGCACTGGGAGTGCGAAGAGAAGAGTGACAGTGTGCAGAGGTAATGAGGAGAGAAGTGTGACATTGTGCACTGGGACTAAGAGAACAGTGAGAGAATGCACTGGGTGTGAGCATAGATGAGTGACAGTGTGCACTGGGAGTGGGGAAAGAAGAGTGACCGTGGGCACTGGGAGAGAGGAGAGAAGAGTGACAGTGTGCACTGGGAGTGAGAAGAGCAGAGTGACAGTGTGCACTGGGAGTGAGAAGAGAAGAGTGACTGTGTGCACTGGGATTGAGGAGAGAAGAGTGACAGTGTGAACTTGGAGTGAGAAGAGAAGAGTGACAGTGTGCACTGGGAATGTGGAGAGAAGAGTGACAGTGTGTACTGGGAGTGAGGAGAGACGAGTGACAGTGTGAACTGGGAGTGAGGAGAGATGAGTGACAGTGTGCACTGGGAGTGAGGAGAGAAGAGTGACAGGGTGCACTGAGATTGAGGGTAGATGAGTGACAGTGTGAACTGGAAATGGGGAGAGAATAGTGAGATTGTGCACTGGGATTTGGGGAGAAGAGTGTCAGGAATGACCCAGGTTCTGCCTCGCCTCGCCTCGCCACCAGAGGGCACCATGAACTCTTAATTGTTTTCCTTCTTTCTTCCTAATTGTACTCACCTGTGCATGGTTATATGCCTGCTATTTAAGTGGTGCTTAGTTTTATGTCCGGTGTTCAGTCTTGAGTTTCACACTGCCTTGTGATCCTCTTGCCGGCCTGCTAGCCTGTATCTGTGCTGTTGTTATTTTGTTTGTTTCTAGTAAAGTCTACCTTTGTTTATGCAACCTAACCTCTGCCTCAGTTTGCCTTCCTGCAGTTGGGTTCACCCAGTGCCACTCATCACAGCAAGACTGAGCCAAACATGGAGCCAGCAGAGAGGGACCAATGGCCACGACGAGTCTTTGAACATCTACAACTGATCTTGGATCAACGGCGGTGGTTCGCCATGTCGTTCTCCCGAAGCCAGAAACAGCTGGAGGCCCTCGTCATTGCTTTCCATCAGAGCCAGAGTCAGGCAACCAAGCTACTCCAGCACCGTTACCCGCTCCTTCGGTTTCACTTCCCCCTCTGAAAGAACCCCGATTACCTGCACCCGAGCGCTATCATGGTAACCCGGGAGGATGTCGAAGCTTTCTAACCCAGTGTTCCCTGGCTTTCGAGCTGCAAGGTTCATTGTTTCCCACTGACCGTTCCCGAGTAGCCTACATCGTTTCGCTACTCACCGGCAAAGCACTTACCTGGGCTATGGCCGTCTGGGAACAGCAAACTCCGGCATGTTCAAACTACCAACTTTTCACTGAGGAAATGAGAAGGGTCTTTGATCATCCTGTCAGTGGGAAAGAGGCATCTAACAAACTGCTTCGGCTTCGCCAGGGGGCTCGTAGCATTGCAGACTTCGCCATTGAGTTTCGCACTCTCGCGGCGGAGAGCCAATTGAATTCGGAGGCGCTCATCGACACTTTTCGCCACAGTCTCACGGATGAAATCAAAGACGAACTGACTTCCAGAGACTCGATGAGTGATTTGGAGCCTCTCTTTGATATGTCCATTCGAGTGGATAACCGTCTCCGTGAGAGGCAAAGAGAACGCCGCTCCTTTTTCAACCCACTTCCGGAGACAAGAGCCTTCCCTGCTTCGAAGCCATCCGAGAGCCTCCGAGCCATCCCGAGTCCATCTTTGACTGCTCCAGAGGAGCCCATGCAGTTGGGAGTAACTCGTCTCTCGCAGCCTGAACGTGATCGCCGAATGAGAGAGGGATCTTGCCTCTATTGTGGGGAACCAGGCCACTTTCGCTCTTCTTGTCCAGAGTTGGTGGGAAAAGCCAGGGCTCGTCCAGGACGGAGGGCCCTGAGATGAGCGTAACCGTCCCTCCCGGCCCCACTGTTTCTAGGGTCCTGCTGGCATCTTCCTTTTTCTGGGGCAATCAACAACATGATCTTAAGGTCCTAGTGGATTCTGGGGACGATGGTAACTTCATGGATCTGGGTTTAGCTAAACAGCTCAAGATTCCCCTGACCCATCCAGATCACCCCCTCACTGTTATCGCCCTGGATGGAAGACCCCTGGGCTCCGGAACTATTCACCATCTTACTGCCCCCCTGTGTTTGGGCGTGGAAGGACAACATTTCGAGATCATCCAATTCTCCCTTATCCACTCTCTCGAGTTTCCATTAGTTCTGGGTTACCCTTGGTTGGCCTGCCATAATCCACGCATGGATTGGGCCGCTGGCCGGCTTACGGAATGGGGCTCCGCCTGCCACACCACCTGTCTTCACTCCAAGCCTCCTTCCCAGCCCCAGGAGCCCCCATCTCACTCTGAATTGTCCCGAGTGCCTCCCGAGTATGAGGATTTAAGAGAGGTTTTTAGTAAGGTTCGAGCCACATCACTTCCCCCTCATAGGCCATATGACTGTGCCATTGACCTCCTGCCTGGGACATGCCCACCTAGGGGTAGGATCTTCTCTCTTTCTGCTCCAGAGACCGCCGCCATGGAGGATTACATCCGTGACACCCTCGCCGCTGGCTTCATCCGTCCGTCCACCTCTCCTGCTGGTGCCGGTTTTTTCTTCGTGAGTAAGAAAGATGGAGGTCTCCGCCCCTGCATCGACTACCGTGGCCTTAACAAGATTACTATAAAGAACCGTTATCCTCTTCCGCTCATGTCGACGGCCTTCGAGCTACTACAGGGAGCCACAGTCTTCACAAAATTGGATCTCCGCAATGCCTACAACCTCATCCGTGTCCACGAAGGGGACGAGTGGAAGACGGCATTCAACACACCTACTGGGCACTATGAGAACCTGGTCATGCCCTTTAGATTGAACAACGCCCCTGCTGTCTTCCAGGCGCTCATTAACAATGTCCTCCGAGACATGCTGAATCGCTTTGTCTTTGTCTACCTGGATGACATTCTCATTTTCTCCAAAACTCTTCACGATCATGTCCAGCATGTAAGGCAAGTCCTGCAACGTCTGCTTAACAACCTCTTGTTTGTCAAGGCTGAGAAGTGTGAGTTTCACGTTTCCACGGTTTCATTCCTGGGCTTCATCATCTCCAGCAGCAACATCCAAATGGACCCTGGCAAGACCCAAGCTGTCCAAGATTGGCCACCACCCACCTCTCTCAAACAGGTGCAACGTTTCTTGGGGTTTGCTAATTTCTATCGGAGATTCATCAGGAACTTCGGCACCATTGCTGCCCCTCTCAACGCCCTCACCAAAACCGCTTCCACCCGGTTCAGTTGGTCCGCTGAGGCTGCGCAGGCTTTCGAGGATCTCAAGCGGCGCTTCACGTCTGCTCCTGTCCTTGTGATTCCGGATCCCTCACTCCTCTTCATTGTCGAGGTGGATGCCTCTGATATAGGAGTGGGTGCCGTTTTGTCCCAGCGGTCTAACGACAACAAGCTGCACCCTTGCGCCTTCTTTTCTCGCCGACTCACTCCTGCAGAGCGAAACTATGATATTGGAAACAGGGAACTACTAGCAGTTAAGTTGGCACTGGAGGAGTGGAGACATTGGTTGGAGGGGTCTAAACACCCGTTCATTGTCTGGACAGACCATAAGAATCTGGCCTATATCCAGGAGGCCAAACGGCTTAACTCCCGTCAAGCTCACTGGGCACTGTTTTTCAATTGTTTCGACTTTGTCCTGTCATATCGTCCAGGATCCAAGAATCTCAAGTCTGATGCTCTCTCCAGGCAATTTGATCCACCCGAGCGGGAGAGACAACCAGAACCTATTCTTCCAACTTCTCGAATTGTAGCACCGGTTCACTGGGGGATCGAGACGCTGGTCAGAAAGGCGCAACAGAGGGAAGCAGACCCTTGCAACGGCCCACCAGGTCGCCTTTTTGTTCCCAACACGGCAGGCTCACAAGTTCTGCAGTGGGGGCATTCGTCTCGACTCACCGGTCATCCAGGACGCTGGAGTTTCTTCACAGAAGGTTCTGGTGGCCCACCATGGAGAGGGACATAAAGGCGTTCGTGGCAGCTTGTGCTATTTGTGCAGGAAACAAGAACCCTCGATCCCGCCCCCAGGGTTTGCTGCATCCTCTCCCCATTCCCACCCGCCCCTGGTCACACCTCTCTGTGGATTTCATCACAGGCCTTCCACCATCTCAAGGCAACACTGCCATTCTGGTCATCGTGGATCGCTTCTCCAAAGCCTGTCGCTTTCTGCCCTTGCCCAAGAGACAGCCGAGCTCATGGTCCAGCATGTTTTCAGGTTGTTCGGTTTGCCTCTTGACATCGTCTCTGACCGTGGTCCACAATTCGCCTCCCGGTTTTGGAGAGCTTTCTATAAGCTCATTGGAGCTACTGTCAGCCTTTCCTCGGATTTCCACCCTCAGTCTAACGGTCAAACAGAACGGATCAATCAAGACCTGGAGATGACCCTGAGGTGTCTCGTGTCCGCTAACGCTGCGACCTGGAGCCGTCACATCGTCTGGGCTGAGTACACGCACAACACCTTGCGCTGCTCCTCCACAGGAATATCGCCATTCGAGTGCCAGTTCGGGTTTCAGCCTCCACTGTTCCAGGAGCAGGAGCTCGAGGTGGGGGTTCCCTCCGCGGAGAAGTTTGTCCAGCGCTGTCGACGGACCTGGAGGAGAGCGCGGCTGGCTTTACAACGAACTTCTCGGTAACGATGGATCCAGGCCAACAAGCGGCGCAGACCGGCTCCTTCATTCCGTCCTGGTCAGAGGGTCTGGCTTTCTACTCAGGATCTCCCGCTGTGGGTGGAGTCCCGCAAGCTGGCGCCCCGTTTCATCGGTCCTTTCACGGTGTTGAGGAAGGTCCTACCCTCTCCAGCTGCCTCGCTCCATGCGGATTCATCCCACCTTCCACGTCTCCCGGCTCCAGCCAGTGGCCATCAGTTCCCTGGCGCCCGCCACGAGGCCTCCCCCTGCTCCCCGCATCATTGACGGCCAGCCTGCCTACACGGTCCGTCGCCTGATGGACTCTCACCGGGTTCGCGGGGGCCTCCAGTTCCTGGTGGACTGGGAGGGGTATGGTCCGGAGGAACGCTCCTGGGTCATAGAAACATAGAAACATAGAAGATAGGAGCAGGAGTAGGCCATTCGGCCCCTCGAGCCTGCTCCGCCATTCAATGAGATCATGGCTGATCATCCAAATTCAGTACCCTGTCCCTACCTTCTCTCGATATCCCTTGATCCCTTTATCCTTAAGAAATATATCTAACTCCTGCTTGAATATATTTAATGAATTGGCCTCCACTGCCTTCTGTGCTAGAGAATTCCACAGGTTCACCACTCTCTGGGTGAAGAAATTCCTCCTCATCTCTGTTGTAAATGGCTTACCCTTTATCCTTAACATAGAAACATAGAAGATAGGAGCAGGAGTAGGCCTTTCGGCCCTTCGAGCCTTATCCGCCATTCAATGAGATCATGGCTGATCATCCAATTTCAGTACCCTGTCCCTGCCTTCTCCCCATATCCCTTGATCCCTTTAGCCTCAAGAAATATAGCCAACTCTTTCTTGAATATATTTAATGAACTGGCCTCCACCGCCCTCTGTGGCAGAGAATTCCACAGGTTCACCACTCTCTGGGTGAAGAAATTCCTCCTCATTTCAGTCCTAAATGGCTTACCCCTTATCCTTAGACTATGACCCCTGGTTCTGGACTCCCCGGCCATCAGAAACATCCTTCCTGCATCTAGTCTGTCCAGACCTGACAGAATTTTATAGGTTTCGATGAGATCCCCTCTCAATCTTCTAAACTCCAGTGAGTATAAGCCCAATTGACACAATCTCTCCTCATACGTCATTCCTGCCATCCCAGGTATCAGCCTGGTGAATCTTCGCTACACTCCCTCCATGGCAAGAACGTCCTTCCTCAGGTAAGGTGACCAAAACTGCACACAATACTGAAGGTGCGGTCTCACCAAGGCCCTGTACAACTGTAGCAAGACATCCTTGTTCCTGTACTCGAACCCTCTTGCTACGAAGGCCAACATACCATTTGGTTTCTTAACCGCCTGCTGCACCTGCATGCTTACCTTCAGCGACTGGTGCACAATAACACCTAGGTCTCTTTGCACTTCCCCTTCTCTCAATCTATTGCCATTCAAATAATAATCTGCCTTCCTGATTTTGCCACCAAAGTGGATAACCTCACATTTATCCACATTATAGTGCATTTGCCATGTTTCTGCCCAATCACCCAACCTGTCCAAATCGTACTGGAGTTTCATGACATTCTCCTCACAGCTTACCCTCCCACCCAGCTTTGTGTCGTCTGCAAATTTGGAGATATTACATCCAATTCCCTCGTCCAGATCATTAATATATATTGTGAACAGCTGTGGTCCTAGGACCGATCCTTGCGGTACCCCACTAGTCACTGCCTGCCACTCGGAAAATGACCTGTTTATTCCAACTCTTTGCTTTCTGTCCGCCAACCAGTTCTCTATCCAAGTCAATACCTTGCCCCCAATCCCATGTGCCTTAATTTTGCATGCTAATCTCTTGTGTGGGACCTTATCGAAAGCCTTCTGAAAGCCCAAATACACCACATCCACTGGTTCTCCCTTATCTATTTTACCAGTTACATCCTCAAAAAATTCCAGTAGATTGGTCAAGCATGATTTACCTTTTGTAAATCCATGTTGACTTTGTCCGATTCTGTCACTGCTTTCCAAGTGCTCTGCTATTACATCTTTTATAATAGACTCTAGCATTTTCCCCACTACCGATGTCAGGCTTACCGGTCTATAATTCCCCACTTTTTCTCTACCACCTTTTTTGAATAGTGGGGTAACATTAGCTACCCTCCAATCCATGGGTACCGTTCCAGAGTCTATCGAGTTCTGGAAGATGACCAGCAATGCATCTACTATCTCTAGGGCCACTTCCTTAAGTACCCTGGGATGTAGACCATCAGGCCCTGGGGATTTATCGGCCTTCAGTCCCATCAATTTTCCTAACACCATTTCCCTACAAATACTGATTTCTTTCAGTTCCTCCCTTTCATCAGACCCTATGTTCCCCGGCATCTCTGGGAGGTTATTTGTGTCCTCCTTTGTGAAGACAGAACCAAAGTATGTATTTAGTTGGTCTGCCATTTACTTGTTTCCCATTATAAATTCCCCTGATTCTGACTGTAAGGGACCTACGCTTGACTTCACCCGGACCGGAACATCCTGGATCGCGACTTGGTGCAGGACTTTCTTCGTCATCGCCATGGACCTTCTGGGGGCACGTCGGGGGCTGTTCCTAAGGGGGGGGTCCTGTCAGGAATGACCCAGGTTCTGCCTCACCTCGCCACCAGAGGGCACCATGAACTCTTAATTGTTTTCCTCCTTTCTTCCTAATCGTACTCACCTGTGCATGGTTATATGCCTGCTATTTAAGTGGTGCTTAGTTTTATGTCCGGTGTTCAGTCTTGAGTTTCACACTGCCTTGTGATCCTCTTGCCGGCCTGCTAGCCTGTATCTGTGCTGTTGTTATTTTGTTTGTTTCTAGTAAAGTCTACCTTTGTTTATGCAACGTAACCTCTGCCTCAGTTTGCCTTCCTGCAGTTGGGTTCACCCAGTGCCACTCATCACAAAGAGTGACAGTGTTCACTGGGATTGGGGAGAAAACAGTGACAGTGTGCACTGGGAGAGGGGAGGGAAGAGTGACAGCATGCACTGGGAGTGAGGTGGGAAGAGTGACAGTGTGCACTGTGGGAGTGATGAGAGAAGATTGACAGAGTACACTGGGAGAGGGGAGAGAAGAGAGCCAGTGTGCACTGGGAGTGGGGAGAGAAGAATGACAGTGTGAACTGGGTGTGGGGAAAGAAGAGTGACAGTGGGCACTGGGAGTGAGGAGAGAAGAGTGAAAGTGTGCACTGGGAGTGAGGAGAGAAGAGTGACAGTGTGCACTGGGAGTGAGGAGAGAAGAGTGACAGTGTGCACTGCAAGTGAGAAGAGAAGAGTGACAGCGTGCACTGGGATTGAAGAGAGAAGAGTGACAGTGTGAACTGGGAGTGAGAAGAGAAGAGTGACAATGTGCACTGGGAGTGAGAAGAGAAGAGTGACAGTGTGCACTCAGTTTGTGGAGAGCGGAATGACAGTGTGCACTGGGAGTGAGGAGAGAAGAACGGCAGTGTGAACTGAGAGTAGGGAGAGAAGACTGAGAGTGGGCACTGGGAGAGAGGAGAGAAGAGTGACAGTGTGAACTGGGAGTGGGAAGAGAAGAAGGACAGTGTGCACTGGGAATGAGGAGAGAAGCATGACAGTGTGAACTGGGACTGAGGAGATAAGACTGAGAGTGTGCACTGGGAGTGAGGAGAGAAGAGTGAGAGTGTGCACTGGGAGTGAGGTGAGAAGAGTGACAGTGTTCACTGGGAGTGAGGAGAGAAGAGTGAGAGTGTGCACTGGGAGTGAGGTGAGAAGAGTGACAGTGTTCACTGGGAGTGAGGAGAGAAGAGTGAGAGTGTGCACTGGGAGTGAGGATAGATGAGTGGTAGTGTGAACTGGAAGTGGGGAGAGAATAGTGAGAGTGTGCACTGGGAGAGGGAAGAGAATATTGACAGTGTGCACTGGGAGTGAGGAAGGAAGAGTGACAGTGTGCAGTGGGAGAGGGAAGAGAAGAGTGATAGTGTGCACTGGAAGTGGGGAGAGAAGAGTGACAGTGTGCACTGGGAGTGAGGAAGGAAGAGTGACAGTGTGCACTGGGAGTGAGAAGAGAAGAGTGAGGTGTGCACTGGGAATGAGGAGAGAGGTGTGACAATGTGCACTGGGAGTGGGGAGAGAGCTGTGACAGAGTGCCCTGGGAGTGGGGAGAGAAAAGTGACCGTGTGCACTGGGAGTGAGCAGAGAAATGCGGCAGAGTGCAGTGGCAATGTGGAGAGAAGTGTGACATTGTGCACTGGGAATGAGGAGAGAAGTGTGACAGTGTGAACTGGGAGTGACAAGAGAAGAGTGACAGTGTGCACTGGGAGTGAGAGTGAAGTGTGAGTGTCTGCACTGGGACTGAGGATAGAAGAGTGACAGTGTGAACTGGGAGTGGGGGAGAAGAGCGACAGTGTGCACTGGGAGTGAGGAGAAAGAGTAACAGTGTGCACTGGGAGTGAGGAGTGAAGTGTGACAGTGTGAACTTGGAGTGATGAGAGAAGAGTGATAGTGTGCACTGTGAGTGAGAGAGAAGAGTGACAGTGTGCACTGGGAGTGAGGAGAGACGAGTGACAGTGTACACTGGAAGGGATCGGAGAAGAGTGACAGTGTGCGCTGGGAGTGAGGAGGGAAGAGTGAAAGTGTGCACTGTGGGAGTGATGAGAGAAGATTGAAAGTGTACACTGTGAGAGGGGATAGAAGAGTGCCAGTGTGCACGGGGATTGAGGAGAGACGAGTGACACTGTGAACTGGTAGTGGGGAGATAAGAGTGACAGTGTGCACTGGGAGTGAGGAGAGAAAAGTGATTGTGAGTACTGGGAGTGAGGAGAGAAGAGTGACAGTGTGAACTGGGAATGAGGAGCAAAGAGTGACAGTGTGACCTGTGGGAGTGATGAGAGAAGTGTGACAGTGTGAACTGGGAATGTGTAGAACAGAGTGACAGTGTGCACTGGGAATGAGGAGAGAAGAGTGACAGTGTGCACTGGGAGTGAGGAGAGAAAAGTGGCTGTGATTACTGGGAGTGGGGAGAGAAGAGTGACAGTGTGAACTGGGAATGAGGAGCGAAGAGTCACAGTGTGACCTGTGGGAGTGATGAGAGAAGTGTGCCAGTGTGAACTGGGAGTGGGGAGAGAAGTGTGAGAGTGTGCACTGGGAATGTGGAGAGCAGAGTGACAGTGTGCACTGGGAGTGAGGAGTGACGAGTGAAAGGATGAACTGGGAGTGTGGAAAAAAGAGTGACTGTGTGCACTGGGAGTGAGGAGGGAAGAGTGACAGTATGCGATGGGAGAGAGGAGAGAAGAGTGATGGTGTGAACTGGGAGTGAGGAGGGAAGAGTGTGAGTGTGAACTGGGAGTGAGGAGGGAATAATGACAGTGAGCACTGGGAGAGAGGAGAGAAGAGTGACAATGTGAACTGGGAGTGGGGAGAGATGAGTGACAGTGTGCAGGGGGAGTGAGGAGAGAAGAGTGATGGTGTGAACTGGGACTGTGGAGAGAAGAGTGAGAGTGTGAACTGGGAGTGAGGAGAGAAGAGTGACAGCATGCTTTGGGAGCGGGGAAAGAAGAGTGAAAGTGTGAACTGGGAGTGCGAAGAGAAAAGTGAAAATGTGCACTGGGAATGAGGAGAGAAGAGTGACAGTGTGCACTGGGAGTGAGGATAGGTGAGTGACAGTGTGAACTGGAAGTGGGGAGAGAATAGTGAGAGTGTGCACTGGGAGATGGGAGAGAAGAGTAACAGTGTTCACTGGGAGTGGGGAGAGAAGAGTGACAGTGTGAACTGGGTGAGAGAAGAAAAGAGTGACAGTGTGCACTGGGAGTGAGAAGAGAATAGTGAAAGTGTGCACTGGGAATGAGGAGAGAAGAGTGACAGGGTGCACTGGGAGTGAGGATAGGTGAGTGATAGTGTGAACTGGAAGTGGGGAGAGAATATTGAGAGTGTGCACTGGGAGTGAGGAAGGAAAAGTGACAGTGTGCACTGGGAGTGAGGAAATTAGAGTGACAGTGTGAACTGGGAGTGAGAAGAGAAGAGTGACTGTGTGCACTGTGAATGAGGAGAGAGGAGTGACAGTGTGAACTGGGAATGAGGAGAGAAGAGTGACAATGTGCACTGGGACTGGGGAGAGAACTGTGACAGAGTGCCCTGGGAGTGGGGAGAGAAAAGTGACAGTGTGCACTGGGAGTGGGGAGAAAAGAGTGACAGTGTGCACTGGGAGAGGGGAGAGAAGAGTGAGAGCATGCATTGGGAGTGAGAAGAGAAGAGTGACAGTGTGCACTGGGTGTGTGGAGAGCAGATTGACAGTGTGCACTGTGAATGGGGAGAGAACTGTCACAGAGTGCACTGGGAGTGGGGAGAGAAGAGTGACAGTTTGCAGTGGCAATGAGGAAAGAAATGTGACATTGTACACTGGGAGTGGGAAGAGAAGAGTGACAGTGTGCACTGGGAGTGAGGATAGAAGAGTGACAGTGTGCAGTGGGAGTAGGGAAAGAAGAGTGACAGTGTGCACTGGGACTGTGGAGAGAAGAGTGAGAGTGTGAACTGGGAGTGAGAAGAGAATAGTAACAGTTTGCAGTGGCAATGAGGAGAGAAATGTGATATTGTGCAATGGGAGTGGGAAGAGAAGAGTGACAGTGTGCAATGGGAGTGAGGATAGAAGAGTGACAGTGTGCACTGGGAGTGGGGAGGGATGAGTGAGAGTGTGCACTGGGAGTGAGGAACTAAGAGTGGTAGTGTGAACTGGGAATGAGAAGAGAAGAGTGACAGTGTGCACTGGCAGTGAGCAGAGAAGAGTGACAGTATGCACTGGGAGTGGGGAGAGAACAGTGACAGAGTGCACTGGGAGTGGGGAGAGAAAGGTGACCATGTGCACTGGGAGTGAGAACAGAAGAGTGACAATGTGCACTGGCAGTGAGAAGAGAAGAGTGACAGTGTGCACTGGGAGTGAGAAGAGAACAGTGACTGTGTGCACTGGGAGTGAGAAGAGAACAGTGACATTGTGCACTGGGGGTGAGGAGAGAAGAGTGACCATGTGCTCTGGGAGTGAGAAGAGTAGAGTGACAGTGTGCACTGGGAGTGAGAGTGAAGAGTGGCAGTGTGAACTGGGAATGAGGAGGGAAGTGTGAGTGTCTGCACTGGGACTAAGGATAGTGGAGTGACAGTGTGAACTGGGAGTGAGGAGAAAAGAGTAACAGTGTGCACTGGGAGTGGGGAGAAAGAGTGAAAGTGTGAACTGGGAGTGGGGGGAGAAGAGTGACAGTGTGCACTGGGAGTGAGGAGAAAGAGTGAAAGTGTGAACTGGGAGTGGGGGGAGAAGAGTGACAGTGTGCACTGGGAGTGGGGAGAAAGAGTGAAAGTGTGAACTGGGAGTGGGGGGAGAAGAGTGACAGTGTGCACTGGGAGTGAGGAGAAAGACTAAGTGTGCACTGGGAGTGAGGAGTGAAGTGTGACTGTGTGAACTGGGAGTGGGTAGAGAAGAGTGACAGTGTGCACTGGGAGTGAGGAAGGAAGAGTGACAGTGTGAACTGGGAGTGAGGAGAGAAGAGTGACAGTGTTGACTGGGAGTGAGAAGAGAAGAGTGACAGTGTGCACTGGGAATGAGGAGAGAGGAGTGATAGTGTGCACTAGGAAATGGGAGAGAAGAGTGACAGTGTTCACTGGGAGTGGGGAGAGAAGAGTGACAGTGTGCACTGGGACTGAGAAGAGAAGAGTGACGGTGTGCACTGGGAATGAGCAGAGAGGAGTGACAGTGTGAACTGGGAGTGGGGAGAGAACTGTGACAGAGTGCAGTGGCAATGAAGAGAGAAGTGTGACAGTGTGCACAGGGAGTGAGGATAGAAGAGTGACAGTGTGAACTGGGAGTGAGAAGAGAAGAGTGACAGTGTGCACTGGGAGTGAGAGTGAAGAGTGGCAGTGTGCACTGAGAGTGGGGCAAAAGAGTTACAGTGTGCACTGAGTGTGAGGAGAGAAAAGTGTCAGTGTGCACTGGGAATGGGAAGAGAAGAGCGACAGTGTGCACTGGGAGTGAGGAGAAAGAGTAACAGTGTGCACTGGGAGTGAGGAGTGAAGTGTGACAGTGTGTACTGGGAGTGTGGAGAGAAGAGTGACAGTGTGCACTGGGATTGAGGAGAGAAAAGTGACAGTGTGCACTGGGAGTGATGAGAGAAGAGAGATAATGTGAACTGGGAGTGAGGAGAGAAGAGTGACAGTGTGCACTGGGAGTGAGGAGAGATGAGTGACAGTGTACACTGGGAGTGAGAAGAGAAGAGTGACAACGTGCACTGGGAGTGAGAAGAGAAGAATGACAGTGTGCACTCTGTTTGTGGAGAGCAGAGTGACAGTGTGCGCTGGGAGTGAGGAGAGAAGCGCTAAAGTGTCAACTGAGAGTAGGGAGAGAAGACTGACAGTGGGCACTGGGAGAGAGGAGAAAAGAGTGACAGTGTGAACTGGGACTAAGGAGATAAGACTGACAGTGTGCACTGGGAATGATGTGAGAAGAGTGACAGTGTTCACTGGGAGTGAGGAGAGAAGAGTGAGAGTGTGCACTGGGAGTGAGGTGAGAAGAGTGACAGTGTTCACTGGGAGTGAGGAGAGAAGAGTGAGAGTGTGCACTGGGAGTGAGGATAGATGAGTGGTAGTGTGAACTGGAAGTGGGGAGAGAATAGTGAGAGTGTGCACTGGGAGAGGGAAGAGAATATTGACAGTGTGCACTGGGAGTGAGGAAGGAAGAGTGACAGTGTGCAGTGGGAGAGGGAAGAGAAGAGTGATAGTGTGCACTGGAAGTGGGGAGAGAAGAGTGACAGTGTGCACTGGGAGTGAGGAAGGAAGAGTGACAGTGTGCACTGGGAGTGAGAAGAGAAGAGTGAGGTGTGCACTGGGAATGAGGAGAGAGGTGTGACAATGTGCACTGGGAGTGGGGAGAGAGCTGTGACAGAGTGCCCTGGGAGTGGGGAGAGAAAAGTGACCGTGTGCACTGGGAGTGAGCAGAGAAATGCGGCAGAGTGCAGTGGCAATGTGGAGAGAAGTGTGACATTGTGCACTGGGAATGAGGAGAGAAGTGTGACAGTGTGAACTGGGAGTGACAAGAGAAGAGTGACAGTGTGCACTGGGAGTGAGAGTGAAGTGTGAGTGTCTGCACTGGGACTGAGGATAGAAGAGTGACAGTGTGAACTGGGAGTGGGGGAGAAGAGCGACAGTGTGCACTGGGAGTGAGGAGAAAGAGTAACAGTGTGCACTGGGAGTGAGGAGTGAAGTGTGACAGTGTGAACTTGGAGTGATGAGAGAAGAGTGATAGTGTGCACTGTGAGTGAGAGAGAAGAGTGACAGTGTGCACTGGGAGTGAGGAGAGACGAGTGACAGTGTACACTGGAAGGGATCGGAGAAGAGTGACAGTGTGCGCTGGGAGTGAGGAGGGAAGAGTGAAAGTGTGCACTGTGGGAGTGATGAGAGAAGATTGAAAGTGTACACTGTGAGAGGGGATAGAAGAGTGCCAGTGTGCACGGGGATTGAGGAGAGACGAGTGACACTGTGAACTGGTAGTGGGGAGATAAGAGTGACAGTGTGCACTGGGAGTGAGGAGAGAAAAGTGATTGTGAGTACTGGGAGTGAGGAGAGAAGAGTGACAGTGTGAACTGGGAATGAGGAGCAAAGAGTGACAGTGTGACCTGTGGGAGTGATGAGAGAAGTGTGACAGTGTGAACTGGGAATGTGTAGAACAGAGTGACAGTGTGCACTGGGAATGAGGAGAGAAGAGTGACAGTGTGCACTGGGAGTGGGGAGAGAAGAGTGACAGTGTGCACTGGGAATGTGGAGAGAAGAGTGACAGTGTGCACTGGGAGTGAGGAGAGAAATGTGACAGTGTGAACCGGGAGTGAGGAGAGAAGAGTGACATTGTTCACTGGGAATGAGGAGCGAAGAGTGACAGTGTGCACTGAGATTGAGGATAGATGAGTGATAGTGTGAACTGGAAGTTGGGAGAGAATAGTGATACTGTGCACTGGGAGATGGGGAGAAGATTGACAGTGTTCACTGGGAGTGGGGAGAAAAGAGTGACAGTGTGCACTGGGAGAGGGGAGAGAAGAGTGAGAGCATGCATTGGGAGTGAGAAGAGAAGAGTGACAGTGTGCACTGGGTGTGTGGAGAGCAGATTGACAGTGTGCACTGTGAATGGGGAGAGAACTGTCACAGAGTGCACTGGGAGTGGGGAGAGAAGAGTGACAGTGTACACTGGAAGGGATCGGAGAAGAGTGACAGTGTGCGCTGGGAGTGAGGAGGGAAGAGTGAAAGTGTGCACTGTGGGAGTGATGAGAGAAGATTGAAAGTGTACACTGTGAGAGGGGATAGAAGAGTGCCAGTGTGCACGGGGATTGAGGAGAGACGAGTGACACTGTGAACTGGTAGTGGGGAGATAAGAGTGACAGTGTGCACTGGGAGTGAGGAGAGAAAAGTGATTGTGAGTACTGGGAGTGAGGAGAGAAGAGTGACAGTGTGAACTGGGAATGAGGAGCAAAGAGTGACAGTGTGACCTGTGGGAGTGATGAGAGAAGTGTGACAGTGTGAACTGGGAATGTGTAGAACAGAGTGACAGTGTGCACTGGGAATGAGGAGAGAAGAGTGACAGTGTGCACTGGGAGTGGGGAGAGAAGAGTGACAGTGTGCACTGGGAATGTGGAGAGCAGAGTGACAGTGTGAGCTGGGAATGAGGAGAGAAGAGTGACAGTGTGAACCGGGAGTGAGGAGAGAAGAGTGACATTGTTCACTGGGAATGAGGAGCGAAGAGTGACAGTGTGCACTGAGATTGAGGATAGATGAGTGATAGTGTGAACTGGAAGTTGGGAGAGAATAGTGATACTGTGCACTGGGAGATGGGGAGAAGATTGACAGTGTTCACTGGGAGTGGGGAGAAAAGAGTGACAGTGTGCACTGGGAGAGGGGAGAGAAGAGTGAGAGCATGCATTGGGAGTGAGAAGAGAAGAGTGACAGTGTGCACTGGGTGTGTGGAGAGCAGATTGACAGTGTGCACTGTGAATGGGGAGAGAACTGTCACAGAGTGCACTGGGAGTGGGGAGAGAAGAGTGACAGTTTGCAGTGGCAATGAGGAAAGAAATGTGACATTGTACACTGGGAGTGGGAAGAGAATAGTGACAGTGTGCACTGGGAGTGAGGATAGAAGAGTGACAGTGTGCACTGGGAGTGAGGATAGAAGAGTGACAGTGTGCAGTGGGAGTAGGGAAAGAAGAGTGACAGTGTGCACTGGGACTGTGGAGAGAAGAGTGAGAGTGTGAACTGGGAGTGAGAAGAGAATAGTAACAGTTTGCAGTGGCAATGAGGAGAGAAATGTGATATTGTGTAATGGGAGTGGGAAGAGAAGAGTGACAGTGTGCAATGGGAGTGAGGATAGAAGAGTGACAGTGTGCACTGGGAGTGGGGAGGGATGAGTGAGAGTGTGCACTGGGAGTGAGGAACTAAGAGTGGTAGTGTGAACTGGGAATGAGAAGAGAAGAGTGACAGTGTGCACTGGCAGTGAGCAGAGAAGAGTGACAGTATGCACTGGGAGTGGGGAGAGAACAGTGACAGAGTGCACTGGGAGTGGGGAGAGAACTGTGACAGTGTGAACTGGGAGTGAGAAGAGAAGAGTGACAGTGTGCACTGGGAGTGAGAGTGAAGAGTGGCAGTGTGCACTGAGAGTGGGGCAAAAGAGTTACAGTGTGCACTGAGTGTGAGGAGAGAAAAGTGTCAGTGTGCACTGGGAATGAGAAGAGAAGAGCGACAGTGTGCACTGGGAGTGAGGAGAAAGAGTAACAGTGTGCACTGGGAGTGAGGAGTGAAGTGTGACAGTGTGTACTGGGAGTGTGGAGAGAAGAGTGACAGTGTGCACTGGGATTGAGGAGCAAAATGTGACAGTGTGCACTGGGAGTGATGAGAGAAGAGAGATAATGTGAACTGGGAGTGAGGAGAGAAGAGTGACAGTGTGCACTGGGAGTGAGGAGAGATGAGTGACAGTGTACACTGGAAGGGATTGGAGATGAGTGACAGTGTGCACTGTGGGAGTGATGAGAGAAGATTGACAGTGTGCACTGTGAGAGGTGATAGAAGAGTGCCAGTGTGCACTGGGATTGAGGAGAGACGAGTGACAGTGTGAACTGGGAGTGGGGAGAGAAGAGTGACAGTGTGCACTGGGAGTGAGGGAATAAGAGTGACAGTGTGCACTGGGAGTGAGGAGAGAAAAGTGGCTGTGATTACTGGGAGTGGGGAGAGAAGAGTGACAGTGTGAACTGGGAATGAGGAGCGAAGAGTCACAGTGTGACCTGTGGGAGTGATGAGAGAAGTGTGCCAGTGTGAACTGGGAGTGGGGAGAGAAGTGTGAGAGTGTGCACTGGGAATGTGGAGAGCAGAGTGACAGTGTGCACGAGGAGTGACGAGTGAAAGGATGAACTGGGAGTGTGGAAAAAAGAGTGACTGTGTGCACTGGGAGTGAGGAGGGAAGAGTGACAGTATGCGATGGGAGAGAGGAGAGAAGAGTGATGGTGTGAACTGGGAGTGAGGAGGGAAGAGTGTGAGTGTGAACTGGGAGTGAGGAGGGAATAATGACAGTGAGCACTGGGAGAGAGGAGAGAAGAGTGACAATGTGAACTGGGAGTGGGGAGAGATGAGTGACAGTGTGCAGGGGGAGTGAGGAGAGAAGAGTGATGGTGTGAACTGGGACTGTGGAGAGAAGAGTGAGAGTGTGAACTGGGAGTGAGGAGAGAAGAGTGACAGCATGCTTTGGGAGCGGGGAAAGAAGAGTGAAAGTGTGAACTGGGAGTGCGAAGAGAAGAGTGAAAATGTGCACTGGGAATGAGGAGAGAAGAGTGACAGTGTGCACTGGGAGTGAGGATAGGTGAGTGACAGTGTGAACTGGAAGTGGGGAGAGAATAGTGAGAGTGTGCACTGGGAGATGGGAGAGAAGAGTAACAGTGTTCACTGGGAGTGGGGAGAGAAGAGTGACAGTGTGAACTGGGTGAGAGAAGAAAAGAGTGACAGTGTGCACTGGGAGTGAGAAGAGAATAGTGAAAGTGTGCACTGGGAATGAGGAGAGAAGAGTGACAGGGTGCACTGGGAGTGAGGATAGGTGAGTGATAGTGTGAACTGGAAGTGGGGAGAGAATATTGAGAGTGTGCACTGGGAGTGAGGAAGGAAAAGTGACAGTGTGCACTGGGAGTGAGGAAATTAGAGTGACAGTGTGAACTGGGAGTGAGAAGAGAAGAGTGACTGTGTGCACTGTGAATGAGGAGAGAGGAGTGACAGTGTGAACTGGGAATGAGGAGAGAAGAGTGACAATGTGCACTGGGACTGGGGAGAGAACTGTGACAGAGTGCCCTGGGAGTGGGGAGAGAAAAGTGACAGTGTGCACTGGGAGTGGGGAGAAAAGAGTGACAGTGTGCACTGGGAGAGGGGAGAGAAGAGTGAGAGCATGCATTGGGAGTGAGAAGAGAAGAGTGACAGTGTGCACTGGGTGTGTGGAGAGCAGATTGACAGTGTGCACTGTGAATGGGGAGAGAACTGTCACAGAGTGCACTGGGAGTGGGGAGAGAAGAGTGACAGTTTGCAGTGGCAATGAGGAAAGAAATGTGACATTGTACACTGGGAGTGGGAAGAGAAGAGTGACAGTGTGCACTGGGAGTGAGGATAGAAGAGTGACTGTGCAGTGGGAGTAGGGAAAGAAGAGTGACAGTGTGCACTGGGACTGTGGAGAGAAGAGTGAGAGTGTGAACTGGGAGTGAGAAGAGAATAGTAACAGTTTGCAGTGGCAATGAGGAGAGAAATGTGATATTGTGCAATGGGAGTGGGAAGAGAAGAGTGACAGTGTGCAATGGGAGTGAGGATAGAAGAGTGACAGTGTGCACTGGGAGTGGGGAGGGATGAGTGAGAGTGTGCACTGGGAGTGAGGAACTAAGAGTGGTAGTGTGAACTGGGAATGAGAAGAGAAGAGTGACAGTGTGCACTGGCAGTGAGCAGAGAAGAGTGACAGTATGCACTGGGAGTGGGGAGAGAACAGTGACAGAGTGCACTGGGAGTGGGGAGAGAAAGGTGACCATGTGCACTGGGAGTGAGAACAGAAGAGTGACAATGTGCACTGGCAGTGAGAAGAGAAGAGTGACAGTGTGCACTGGGAGTGAGAAGAGAACAGTGACTGTGTGCACTGGGAGTGAGAAGAGAACAGTGACATTGTGCACTGGGGGTGAGGAGAGAAGAGTGACCATGTGCTCTGGGAGTGAGAAGAGTAGAGTGACAGTGTGCACTGGGAGTGAGAGTGAAGAGTGGCAGTGTGAACTGGGAATGAGGAGGGAAGTGTGAGTGTCTGCACTGGGACTAAGGATAGTGGAGTGACAGTGTGAACTGGGAGTGAGGAGAAAAGAGTAACAGTGTGCACTGGGAGTGGGGAGAAAGAGTGAAAGTGTGAACTGGGAGTGGGGGGAGAAGAGTGACAGTGTGCACTGGGAGTGAGGAGAAAGACTAAGTGTGCACTGGGAGTGAGGAGTGAAGTGTGACTGTGTGAACTGGGAGTGGGTAGAGAAGAGTGACAGTGTGCACTGGGAGTGAGGAAGGAAGAGTGACAGTGTGAACTGGGAGTGAGGAGAGAAGAGTGACAGTGTTGACTGGGAGTGAGAAGAGAAGAGTGACAGTGTGCACTGGGAATGAGGAGAGAGGAGTGATAGTGTGCACTAGGAAATGGGAGAGAAGAGTGACAGTGTTCACTGGGAGTGGGGAGAGAAGAGTGACAGTGTGCACTGGGACTGAGAAGAGAAGAGTGACGGTGTGCACTGGGAATGAGCAGAGAGGAGTGACAGTGTGAACTGGGAGTGGGGAGAGAACTGTGACAGAGTGCAGTGGCAATGAAGAGAGAAGTGTGACAGTGTGCACAGGGAGTGAGGATAGAAGAGTGACAGTGTGAACTGGGAGTGAGAAGAGAAGAGTGACAGTGTGCACTGGGAGTGAGAGTGAAGAGTGGCAGTGTGCACTGAGAGTGGGGCAAAAGAGTTACAGTGTGCACTGAGTGTGAGGAGAGAAAAGTGTCAGTGTGCACTGGGAATGAGAAGAGAAGAGCGACAGTGTGCACTGGGAATGAGGAGAAAGAGTAACAGTGTGCACTGGGAGTGAGGAGTGAAGTGTGACAGTGTGTACTGGGAGTGTGGAGAGAAGAGTGACAGTGTGCACTGGGATTGAGGAGAGAAAAGTGACAGTGTGCACTGGGAGTGATGAGAGAAGAGAGATAATGTGAACTGGGAGTGAGGAGAGAAGAGTGACAGTGTGCACTGGGAGTGAGGAGAGATGAGTGACAGTGTACACTGGAAGGGATTGGAGATGAGTGACAGTGTGCACTGTGGGAGTGATGAGAGAAGATTGACAGTGTGCACTGTGAGAGGTGATAGAAGAGTGCCAGTGTGCACTGGGATTGAGGAGAGGCGAGTGACAGTGTGAACTGGGAGTGAGGGAATAAGAGTGACAGTGTGCACTGGGAGTGAGGAGAGAAAAGTGGCTGTGATTACTGGGAGTGGGGAGAGAAGAGTGACAGTGTGAACTGGGAATGAGGAGCGAAGAGTCACAGTGTGACCTGTGGGAGTGATGAGAGAAGTGTGCCAGTGTGAACTGGGAGTGGGGCGAGAAGTGTGAGAGTGTGCACTGGGAATGTGGAGAGCAGAGTGACAGTGTGCACTGGGAGTGAGGAGTGACGAG
Organism: Somniosus microcephalus; assembly: GCF_052327205.1. NCBI lineage: Eukaryota > Metazoa > Chordata > Chondrichthyes > Squaliformes > Somniosidae > Somniosus > Somniosus microcephalus. The sequence continues at coordinate 270,156,313 of NC_140989.1, read as the reverse complement.
TGAAAGGATGAACTGGGAGTGTGGAAAAAAGAGTGACTGTGTGCACTGGGAGTGAGGAGGGAAGAGTGACAGTATGCGATGGGAGAGAGGAGAGAAGAGTGATGGTGTGAACTGGGAGTGAGGAGGGAAGAGTGTGAGTGTGAACTGGGAGTGAGGAGGGAATAATGACAGTGAGCACTGGGAGAGAGGAGAGAAGAGTGACAATGTGAACTGGGAGTGGGGAGAGATGAGTGACAGTGTGCAGGGGGAGTGAGGAGAGAAGAGTGATGGTGTGAACTGGGACTGTGGAGAGAAGAGTGAGAGTGTGAACTGGGACTGTGGAGAGAAGAGTGAGAGTGTGAACTGGGAGTGAGGAGAGAAGAGTGACAGCATGCTTTGGGAGCGGGGAAAGAAGAGTGAAAGTGTGAACTGGGAGTGCGAAGAGAAGAGTGAAAATGTGCACTGGGAATGAGGAGAGAAGAGTGACAGTGTGCACTGGGAGTGAGGATAGGTGAGTGACAGTGTGAACTGGAAGTGGGGAGAGAATAGTGAGAGTGTGCACTGGGAGATGGGAGAGAAGAGTAACAGTGTTCACTGGGAGTGGGGCGAGAAGAGTGACAGTGTGAACTGGGTGAGAGAAGAAAAGAGTGACAGTGTGCACTGGGAGTGAGAAGAGAATAGTGAAAGTGTGCACTGGGAATGAGGAGAGAAGAGTGACAGGGTGCACTGGGAGTGAGGATAGGTGAGTGATAGTGTGAACTGGAAGTGGGGAGAGAATATTGAGAGTGTGCACTGGGAGTGAGGAAGGAAAAGTGACAGTGTGCACTGGGAGTGAGGAAATTAGAGTGACAGTGTGAACTGGGAGTGAGAAGAGAAGAGTGACTGTGTGCACTGTGAATGAGGAGAGAGGAGTGACAGTGTGAACTGGGAATGAGGAGAGAAGAGTGACAATGTGCACTGGGACTGGGGAGAGAACTGTGACAGAGTGCCCTGGGAGTGGGGAGAGAAAAGTGACAGTGTGCACTGGGAGTGAGAAGAGAAGAGTGACAGTGTGCACTGGGAGTGAGGAGAGAAGAGTGACAGTGCGAACTGAGAGTAGGGAGAGAAGACTGACTGTGGGCACTGGGAGAGAGGAGTGACAGTGTGCACTGGGAGTGAGAAGAGATGTGTGACAGTGTGCACTTGGAGTGAGCAGAGAAGAGTGACAGTGTGCACTGGGAATGAGGAGAGAAGAGTGATAGTGAGAGGTGGGAGTGAGGATAGAAGGGTGACAGTGTGAACTGGGAGTGAGAAGGGAAGAGCGACAGTGTGCACTGAGAGTGGGGAGGAGGAGTGAGAGTGTGAACTGGGAGTGGGGAGAGAAGAATGACAACATGCACTGCGGGTGAGGAGAGAAGTGTGACTGTGTGCTCTGGGAGTGGGGTGAAAGAGTTACAGTGTGAACTTGAAGTGGGGAGCGAAGAGTGACTGTCTGAACTGGGAGTGGGAGAGAAGAATGAGAGTGTACTGGGAGTGGCGATAGAGGAGTGACAATGTGCACTGGGAGAGGGGAGTGAACTGTAACAGTGTGCAATGGGAGTGGGGAGGGAAGAGGGAGAGTGTGCACTGGGAGGGAGGAACTAAGAGTGGTAGTATGAACTGGGAGTGAGAAGAGAAGAGTGACAGTGTGCACTGGGAGTGAAGAGAGAAGAGTGACAGTGTGAAGTTTGAGTGAGAAGAGAAGAGTGACAGTGTGCACTGGGAGTGAGAGTGAAGAGTGGCAGTGTGCACTGGGAGTGGGGCAAAAGATTTACAGTGTGCACTGGGTGTGAGGAGAGAAAAGTGACAGTGTGCACTGGGAATGAGGAGAAAGACTAACTGTGCACTGGGAGTGAGGAGTGAAGTGTGACAGTGTGAACTGGGAGTGGGGAGAGAAGAGTGACAGTGTGCATTGGGAGTGAGAAGAGAAGAGTGACGAAGTGCACTGGGAATGAGGAGAGAGGAATGACAGTGTGAACTGCGAATGAGGAGAGAAGAGTGACAGTGTGAACTGGGAGAGAGGAGAGAAGAGTGACAGTGTTCACTGGGAGTGATGAGAGGACAGTGACAGTGTGCACTGGGAATGAGGATAGAAGAGTGACAGTGTGCACTGGGAGTGGGGAAAGAAAGAGTGACAGTGCGCACTGGGAGTGAGGAGAGTAGAGTGACAGTGTGAACTGAGAGTAGGGAGAGAAGACTAACAGTGGGCACTGGGAGAGAGGAGAGAGGAGTGACAGTGTGCACTGGGAGAGAGGAGAGAGTTGTGACAGTGTGCACTGGGAGACAGGAGAGTGGAGTAACAGTGTGCACAAGGTGATAGGAGTGACTGTATGAACTGGGACTGGGGAGAGAAGAGTGACAGTGTGAACTGGGAGTGTAGAGAGAACTGTGACAGAGTGCCCTGGGAGTGGGGAGAGAAATGTGATAGTGTGAACTGGGAGTGAGAAGAGAAGAGTGACAGTGTGCACTGGGAGTGAGGAGAGAAGTGTGACATTGTGCACTGGGAATGAGGAGAGAAGTGTGACAGTGGGAACTGGGAGTGAGAAGAGAAGAGTGACAGTACGCACTAGGAGTGAGAGTGAGGAGTGGCAGTGTGCACTGGGAGTGGGGTAAAAGAGTTACAGAGTGCACTGGTAATGAGGAGAAAAAAGTGACAGTGTGCACTGTGAATGAGGAGGGAAGTGTGAGTGTGTGCACTGGTGCTGAGGATAGAAGAGTGATAGTGTGAACTGGGAGATGGGAGAGAAGAGTAACAGTGTGCACTGGGAGTGGGGAGAAAGTGTGAACTGGGAGTGGGGGGAGAAGAGCGACAGTGTGCATTGGGAGTGAGAACAGAAGAGTGACAGTGTGCACTGGCAGTGAGAAGAGTGACAGTGTGCACTGGGAGTTAGCAGAGAAGAGTGACAGTGTGCACTGGGAGTGAGGAGAGAAAATTGACTGGGAATGAGGCGTGAAGTGTGAGGGTGTTCACTGGGACTGAGGATAGAAGAGTGACAGTGTGAACTGGGAGTGAGAAGAGAAGAGTGACAGTGTGCAATGGGAGTGAGGAAGGAAGAGTGACAGTGTGCACTGGGAGTGAGAAGAGAAGAGTGACTGTGTGCACTGGGAATGAGGGGAGAGGAGTGACAGTGTGAACTGGGAATGAGGAGAGAAGAGTGACAGTATGCATTGGGAATGTGGAGAGCAGAGTGACAGTGTGAACTGGGAATGAGGAGAGAAGAGTGACAGTGTGCACTGGGAGTGAGGAGAGAAATGTGACAGTGTTCACTGGGAGATGGGGAGGACATTAACAGTGTTCACTGGGAGTGGGGAGAAAATAGTGACAGTATGCACTGGGAGTGAGGAGAGAAGAGTGAGAGCATGCACTGGGAGTGAGAAGAGAAGAGTGACAGTGTGCACTGGGTGTGTGGAGAGCAGATTGACAGCGTGCACTGTGAGTGGGGAGAGAAGTGTGACAGAGTGCACTGGGAGTGAGAAGAGAAGAGTGACAGTTTGCAGTGGCAATGAGGAGAGAAATGTGATATTGTGCACTGGGAGTGGGAACAGAAGAGTGACAGTGTACAGTGGGAGTGGGGAAAGAAGAGTGACAGTGTGCACTGGAAGTGAGCAGAGAAGAGTGACAGTGTGCACTGGGAGTGAGGATAGAAGAGTGACAGTGTGAACTGGGAGTGAGAAAAGAAGAGTGACAGTGTGCACTGGGGGTGGGGCAAAAGAGTTACTGTGTGCACTGGGCGTGAGGAGAGAAAAGTGACAGTGTGCACTGGGAATGAGGAGAAAGACTAACAGTGTGCACTGGGAGTGAGGATTGAAGTGTGACAGTGTGCACTGGGAGTGAGAAGAGAAGAATGATGGTGTGCACTGGGAATGAGGAGAGAGGAGTGACAGTTGGAACTGGGAGAGAGGAGAGAAGAGTGACAGTGTTCACTGGGAGTGATGAGAGGACAGTGACAGTGTGCACTGAGAATGAGGATAGAAGAGTGACAGTGTGCACTGGAAGTGGGGAAAGAAAGAGTGACAGTGCACACTGGGAGTGAGGAGAGAAGAGTGACAGTGTGAACTGAGAGTATGGAGAGAAGACTGACAGTGGGCACTGGGAGAGAGGAGAGAGGAGTGACAGTGTGCACTGGGAGAGAGGAGAGAGTTGTGACAGTGTGCACTGGGAGACAGGAGAGTGGAGTAACAGTGTGCACAAGGTGATAGGAGTGACTTTGTGAACTGGGACTGGGGAGAGAAGAGTGACAGAGTGAACTGGGAGTGGGGAGAGAACTGTGACAGAGTGCCCTGGGAGTGGGGAGAGAAATTCGATCATGTGCACTGGGAGTGAGAAAATAAGAGTGATAGTGTGAACTGGGAGTGAGAAGAGAAGAGTGACAGTGTGCACTGGGAGTGAGGAGAGGAGTGTGCCAGTGTGCAGTGGCAATGAGGAGAGAAGTGTGATATTGTGCACTGGGAATGAGGAGAGAAGTGTGACAGTGTGAACTGGGAGTGAGAAGAGAAGAGTGGCAGTGCTCACTGGGAGTGAGAGTGAGGAGTGGCAGTGTGCACTGGGAGTGGGGTAAAAGAGTTACAGAGTGCACTGGTAACGAGGAGATAAAAGTGACAGTGTGCACTGTTAATGAGGAGGGAAGTGTGAGTGTGTGCACTGGGGCTGAGGATAGAAGAGTGATAGTGTGAACTGGGAGATGGGAGAGAAGAGCGACAGTGTGAACTGTGAGTGAGAAGAGAAGTGTGACAGTGTGCATTGGCAGTGAGAAGAGAAGAGGGACAGTGTGCACTGGGAGTGAGGAGAGAAGAGTGACAGTGTGCACTGGGAATGAGGAGAGAAGAGTGAGAGTGTGAACTGGGAGAGAGGAGAGAAGAGTGACAGTGTTCACTGGGAGTGATGAGAGGACAATGACAGTGTCCACTGGGAATGAGGAGAGAAGAGTGACAATGTGCACTGGGAGTGGGGAGAGAACTGTGACAGAGTGCCCTGGGAGTGGGGAGAGAAATGTGATCATGTGCACTGGGAGTGAGGGAATAAGAGTGATAGTGTGAACTGGGAGTGAGAAGAGAAGAGTGACAGTGTGCACTGGGAAGGAGGAGAGAAGATTGACAGTGTGCACTGGGAGATGGGAGAGAAGAGTGACAGTGTTCACTGGGAGTGGGGAGAGAAGAGTGGCAGTGTGCACTGGGAGTGGGGCAAAAGAGTTACAGCGTGCACTGGGTGTGAGGAGAGAAAAGTGACAGTGTGCACTGGGAATGAGGAGGGAAGTGTGAGAGTCTGCACTGGGACTGAGGACAGAAGAGTGACAGTGTGAACAGGGAGTGAGAAGAGAAGAGTGACAGTGTGCACTGAGAGTGGGGAGAAAGAGTGTAAGTGTGAACTGGGAGTGGGGGAGAAGAGCAAGAGTGTGCACTGGGAGTGAGCAGAAAGACTAACAGTGTGCACTGGGACTGAGGAGTGAAGTGTGACAGTGTGAACTGGGAGTGGGGAGAGAAGAGTGACAGTGTGCACTGGGAGAGAGGAGAGAAAAGTGGCAGCATACACTGGGAGTGATGAGTGACAGTGTGCACTGGGAGTGAGGAGAGAAGGGTGACAGCGTGCACTGGAAGTGAGGAGAGAAGAGTGACAGTGTGCACTATGAGTGAGTAGAGAAGAATGACAGTGTACACTGGGAGAGGGGAGAGAAGAGTGCCAGTGTGCACTGGTATTCAGGAGAGACGAGTGACAGTGTGAACTGGGAGTGGGGAGAGAAGAGTGACAGTGTCCACTGGGAGTGGGGAGAGAACTGTGACAGAGTGCCCTGGGAGTGGGGAGAGAAATGTGATCGTGTGCACTGGGAGTGAGGAAATAAGAGTGATAGTGTGAACTGGGAGTGAAAAGAGAAGAGTGACAGTGTGCAGTGGGAGTGAGAACAGAAGTGTGACAGTCTGCACTGGGAATGAGGAGAGAAGAGTGACAGTGTGCACTGGGAGATGGGAGAGAAGAGTGACAGTGTTCACTGGGAGTGGGGAGAGAAGATTGACAGTGTGAACTAGGAGTGAGAAGAGAAGAGTGACAGTGTGCACTGGGAGTGGGGCAAAAGAGTTACAGTGTGCACTGGGTGTGAGCAGAGAAAAGTGACAGTGTGCACTGGGAATGAGGAGGGAAGAGTAACAGTTGCACTGAGAGTGGGGAGAAAGGGTAAGTGTGAACTGGGAGTGGGGGAGAAGAGCAAGAGTGTGCACTGGAATGAGCAGAAAGACTAACAGTGTGCACTGAGACTGAGGAGTGAAGTGTGACAGTGTGAACTGGGAGTGGGGAGAGAAGAGTGACAGTGTGCACTGGGAAAGAGGAGAGAAGAGTGACAGTGTACATTGGGAGCAATGAGAGAAGAGTGACAGTGTGCACTGTGAGTGGGGAGAGAAGAGTGACAGTGTGCACTGTGAGTGAGTAGAGAAGAGTGACAGTGTCCACTGCGAGTGGGGAGAGAACTGTGACAGAGTGCACTGGGAGTGGGGAGAGAAATGTGACCGTGTGCACTGCGAGTGAGGAGAGAAGAGTGAAAGTGTGAACTGGGAGTGAGAATACAAGAGTGACAGTGTGAACTGGGATTGAGGAGAGAAGTGTGACATTGTGCACAGGGAGTGAGAAGAGAACAGTGACAGTGTGCACTGGGAGTGAGGATAGAAGAGTGACCATGTGTACTGCGAGTGAGGAGAGAAGGGTGACAGTGGGCACTGGGAGAGAGGAGAGAAGAGTGACTGTGTGAACTGGGAGTGAGAAGAGAAGAGTGACAGTGTGCACTGGGATTGAGGAGAGAAGAGTGACAGTGTGAACTGGGAGTGAGAAGAGAAGAGTGACAGTGTGCACTGGGAGTGAGTAGAGAAGAGCGACAGTGTGAACTGAGAGTAGGGAGAGAAGACTAACAGTGGGCACTGGGAGAGTGCAGAGAAGAGTGACAGTGTGCACTGGGATTGAGGAGAAAAGGGTGACAGTGTGAACTGGGAGTGAGAAGAGAAGAGTGACAGTGTGCACTGGGAATGAGGAGAGAAGAGTGACAGTGTGCATTGGGAATGAGGTGAGAAGAGTGACAGTGTGCACTGTGAGTGAAGATAGATGAGTGATAGTTTTGAACTGGAAGTCCGGAGAGAATAGTGACATTGTGCAGTGGCAATGAGGAGAGAAGTGTGACATTGTGCAGTGGGAGTGAGAAGAGAAGAGTGACAGTATGTACTGGGAGTGACGATAGAAAGAGTAACAGTGCGCACTGGGAGTGAGGAGAGAAGAGTGACAGTGTGTACTGGGAGTGAGGATAGAAAGAGTAACAGTGCGCACTGGGAGTGAGGAGAGAAGAGTGGCAGTGTGTACTGGGAGTGAGGATAGAAAGAGTAACAGTGCGCACTGGGAATGAGGTGAGAAGAGTGACAGTGTGTACTGGGAGTGAGGATAGAAAGAGTAACAGTGCGCACTGGGAGTGAGGAGAGAAGAGTGACAGTGTGAACTGGGAGTGAGAAGAGAAGAGTGACAGTGTGCACTGTGAGAGAGAGGGGAAGAGTGACAGTGTGCAGTGGCAATGAGGAGAGAAGTGTGACATTGTGCACTGGGAGTGAGAAGAGAACAGTGACATCATGCACTGGGAGTGAGGATAGAAGAGTGACAGTGTGCACTGGGAGTGGGGAAAGAAGAGTGACCATGTGCACTGGGAGTGAGGAGAGAAGGGTGACAGTGTGCACTGAGAGTACGGAGAGAAGACTGACCGTGGGCACTGGGAGAGAGGAGAGAAGAGTGACAGTGTGAACTGGGAGTGAGAAGAGAAGAGTGACAGTGTGCACTGGGAGTGAGGAGAGAAAAGCGACAGTGTGAACTGAGAGTAGGGAGATATAATAATCTGGGATGTTATGATTAAGGTTATCCACCAGGTGGTGTTGTAGCCAATGCTGCTGCTAATGTCAGGGGTTTGTTTCCTGTTAACGTCAGGGGTTAGCTTCCTGCTAAGGTCAGCAAAGGTGCAATGCCTGGAAGCAGGCCTGCCTGGTTGTCTCGCAGTCGTTCAATAAAGTACTCGTCTTAATCCTCATACCTCGCCTCTTCAAGTTCCTTGTCTCACTACATGGATTTATCACATTTGGCGATGAGGTAAAACAGGACCCTGAATAAGAGAAGTCTGCCAGGACATTTAAGCAACAAAATCACGAGCTGCAGTTAGCTACTAGTTGGAAGGAACATGGCTGCCATGGTAGGAACGGTCTCCGCTTTTGATATTCAAGCACAAACTTGGGAGGAATACTGTGAAGTTTTGGGTTATTTTTTCGAAGCAAATGAAATAAATGATGCCGGAAAAAGGAAAGCCATTCTGCTTAGTTCAGTGGGAAGCCAAACCTACAGTTTGATGAAGAACCTGCTCAGTCCTGAAAAGCCTGGAGACAAATCTTTTGTTGAATTAGTGGCTGTGCTAAAAGAACATTTCAACCCTATGCCTAGTGAGATTGTACAGCGGTTCAAGTTTAATTCAAGGAACAGGAAAGAGGAAGAGAGTGTAATGGACTATGTAGCGGTGTTGCGTAAATTGGCACAAGATTGCAATTATGGGAACAACCTGAAGGAAATGCTGAGAGATAGGCTAGTTTGCAGAATAATGGACGACCGAAGGCAGCGCAGATTTTTATCCGAGACTGGGCTTACTTATGAAAAAGCATTGGAACTTGCTCAAGCCATAGAGACAGTGAACCGAGATGTAAAAGAAATACAGGGTTCAGACAGGACTAATGCTACGCAAGTTGCAGGTCAGGTTGTTGTGCACAAGTTGAACATGCGTCAGAAACCACAACGTGAGCATGTGAAGGCATGTTATAGATGCAAGGGCGATCACCTGGTGAGTGAATGCCGGTTTCTGGAGGAAAAGTGCTACAAGTGTGGGAAACAAGGACACATAAAACGAGATTGCAGGGCAAAATCACCTGTGGAGGAATCCAAACCAAAAGGGAGAGGACAGCAAAACCAAGGGAGAGAAGTGAAAAAACATGGAGCACACCACATCAGCGGGGAAGCTGAGGAAGAAGAGGACATGTTCATAATGTATAGCATGTTAGAGAACATTCCAAAAGTGGCTCCTATCACATTGCAACTGACAGTAAATGACTCTAAGGTGAACTTTGAAGTGGATACAGGGTGCGGCGTGACCATAATGAACAAGGCAGAGTACTCAAAATTGTGGAACCGTGCAAAAGTTTCAGAGTTAAAGCCTTGCTCCCTGCATCTTAAAACATATACAGGTGAACGAGTAGTGACATTAGGTGCAGCTAAGGTAACTGTGCAACACAGGGACACAGTGGAACAGCTACCTGTAGTTATAGTATCGGGTACCGGACCAAACCTGTTAGGTCGGGGCTGGATAAAAGAACTTAAATTAGACTGGGGAGCAGTACATCAAATAGGTGCGGGCAAACAATTGACTTTGCAAGAAGTGTTGAGTGAACATGCGGATGTGTTCAAGGAGGAACTTGGCACATTTAATGGACCCCAGCTAAGATTTATGTAGACAAGGAGGCACTGCCAAGGTTTTTTAAACAACGACCTGTGCCTTATGCCATGAAGCCAAAGGTAGAGGCTGAGCTTGACCGTCTATTGAGAGAGAACATACTGGAGCCAGTGAAATGTTCGGAATGGGCAGCTCCCATAGTACCTGTTTTAAAACCGGACAATTCGGTAAGACTCTGTGGAGACTATAAATTGACAGTCAATCGGGTGTCCAAACTAGAGCAGTATCCTATTCCCAAACAGAGGATCTCTTTGCAAACCTGGCTGGAAGAAAGATATTCACAAAGTTGGATATGAGTCATGCCTACTTGCAGATTACACTGGATGACGAATCAAAGAAGTATGCCACCATAAATACACACAAGGGCTTGTTTACATATAATCGCTTACCGTTTGGTGTCTCATCTAGTCCAGCTATCTTCCAGAGGACAATCGAAGGTGTACTGCAAGGGATTCCACATGTTTCCATCTATCTGGATGACATTCTGGTGACGGGAAGAACCGACCAGGAGCATCTGAGCACTCTGAGAGAGGTACTACAGAGATTAGAGAGGGCAGGGTTCCGGCTCAAGAGGAGTAAGTGCACTTTCCTGGGGAATGAAGCAGTGTTCCTGGGACACAGAGTGGACACCACCGGGCTCCATCCACTCAAGGAGAAGGTACAAGCACTGCAGGATGCCCCTGCTCCTACAAACGTGGCTGAGTTAAAAGCTTACCTGGGACTGCTGAACTATTATAACAGGTTTCTACCAAACTTGTCAACTGTGTTAGCACCTCTTCACAAACTACTGGGCAAGGAAACACTGTAGGAGTGGGGAGAGGAGCAGGGGGTTTCATTTGAACAGTCCAAGAAACTGATGCTGTCGTCGGATGTGCTGGTTTACTACAATGCAGAGAAAGACATCATTCTCTCTTGTGATGCTTCACCTTACGGGGTGGGGGCAGTTCTTTCACACTGCATGGAAGATGGAACTGAAAGACCAATAGGGTTTATGTCCCAAACTCTAACACCAGCGGAAAAAAACTATTCCCAGTTAGACAAAGAGGGGTTAGCAGTAATGATTGGGTTACAGAGGTTCCACAAGTACATATATGGCAGGAAGTTCACCATATGCACCGATCATAAACCTCTTCTCTCTCTTTTCAATGAAATGAAAGCAGTTCCACAGATGGTGTCACCCCGGATTCAGAGGTGGGCCGTGACGTTGAGGGCATATGAGTATGTCATCGTCTACAAGGCAGGCAAGTACCATGGGAACGCAGATGCCTTGAGCTGTCTTCCACTGCGAGGCACACCTATCCGTGCAGCTCCAGAGGACAGAGTTTTGATGTTGGAGGACACTGACACGGCACTTGTGACTGCAGAGCAAGTAAGAACATGGACAGGTAAAGATCCAGTACTGTCTAGAGTTCGAGAATATGTGGTGAGGGGATGGCCACAGCATCCGGAAGGGGCTGACTTCACACCCTACAGTGTCAGGAAAACAGAGCTGAGTGTGCAGGATGGTTGCGTGTTGTGGGGAGCATGAGTGATTATTCCACAGCCAGCATGACAGTTTATCCTAGAGCAACTACATCAGTGTCATCCTGGGGTCTCGCGTATGAAAGCCTTGGCTAGGAGTTACTTGTGGTGGCCAAAGCTAGATGAGGAGATAGAAAATCTAGTCAAGACATGCAGCACTTGTCAGGAACACCGGAAGGCACCAGCAGCGGCTCCTCTCCACCCCTGGGAGTGGCCGGATAAACCATGGAGAAGATTGCACTTAGATTATGCGGGTCCATTCATGGGGAAGATGTTCCTCATAATCATTGATGCACATTCCAAATGGATGGATGTTTATCCTGTAAATTCTGCTTCCGCCACTACGACTATAGACTGCCTGCATCGGAGCTTCAGTAATCAAGGGCTACCGGAGATCGTGGTGAGTGACAATGCCACTTGTTTTGTGAGTACAGAGACAAAAGAGTTCTTGAGAAAAAATGGCATAGTGCAGGTGACCTCGGCTCCATATCATCCATCCTCAAATGGACTTGTGGAGAGAGCCGTACAAACATTTAAAGAGATGATGAAAAAAAATGCAGAAGGGAGTTTAGCAGCCAAAGTGTCACGGGTTCTGATCAGCTACAGAATAACACCTCAATCCACCACAGGACTCTCTCCTGCTGAGATGTTATTAGGTCGTAGACTACGCTCCACTCTTGACCTTGTCTACCCAGACCTAAAAAGGAAAATGGAAAACAGACAAAACAAACAAAAAGAGAACCATGACAAAAGAACAAAGAGCCGAAGTTTTGGAGAAGGAGATGCGGTCCTTACCAGTAATTTCAGTTATTGACCAAAGTGGAATCCTGGCTTCATAGACTCAATGACAGGTCCAGTATCATACAAGGTCATGTTGGGAGATGGTAGGGTAGTACGCAGACATGTAGATCAGATACTTACCAGACAAGGGGAAATTGAAATGAAGGTTCCAGATGCAATGGCTGAGGACAGGTTTGCCCCCAATTATCCAAGTGCATCTGTGGTGCCACCACCAGGGACAGAGACAATTCCACAGGAACCCATTCATCAAGAGGAAACCATCGTTGCAGAGTCAGATACTCCGAGCACTGCTCAGGAGCAGCTGGTGGCTTCACCACAAGCAGGCAGGGACTGTACTGTCAGACGTTCACAAAGTACTCGCAAGCCACCAGAGAGATTGATACTGACCTGTTACATTCGTCAAGTATGGAACATGGTGAATGGAGACTTCCTATGTGACCCTTAGGAATGGTTGTTTGTTAAGAATTTCATACTGAAATCTTAAGGGAGGAGGGATATAGTAATCTGGGATGTTATGATTAAGGTTATCCACCAGGTGGTGTTGTAGCCAATGCTGCTGCTAAGGTCAGGGGTTAGCTTCCTGCTAAGGTCAGCAAAGGTGCAATGCCTGGAAGCAGGCCTGCCTGGTTGTCTCGCAGTCGTTCAATAAAGTACTCGTCTTAATCCTCATACCTCACCTCTTCGAGTTCCTTGTCTCACTACATGGATTTATCACAGGAGAGAAGACTAACAGTGGGCACTGGGCGAGAGCAGAGAAGAGTGACAGTGTGCACTGGGTGTGAGAAGAGAAGAGTGACAGTGTGCACTGGGATTGAGGAGAAAAGAGTGACAGTGTGAACTGGGAGTGAGAAGAGAAGAGTGACAGTGTGCACTGGGTGTGAGAAGAGAAGAGTGACAGTGTGCACTGGGATTGAGGAGAAAAGAGTGACAGTGTGCACTGGGAGTGAGAAGAGAAGAGTGACAGTGTGCACTGGGTGTGAGAAGAGAAGAGTGACAGTGTGCACTGGGATTGAGGAGAAAAGAGTGACAGTGTGAACTGGGAGTGAGAAGAGTGACAGTGTGAACTGGAAGTGGAGAGAGAATAGTGACAATGTGCACTGGGAGTGAGAAGAGAAGAGTGACAGTGTGCACTGGGAGTGAGAAGAGAAGAGTGACAGTGTGCACTGGGAGTTAGACGAGAAGAGTGACTGTGCACTGGGTGTGTGGCGAGCAGAGTGACAGTGTGCACTGTGAGTGGGGAGAGAACTGTGACAGAGTGCACTCGAGTGGGGAGAGAAAAGTGACAATGTGCACTGGGAGTGAGAAGAGAAGAGTGACATTGTGCAGTGGCAATGAGGAGAGAAGAGTGACAGTGTGCAGTGGCAATGAGGAGAGAAGAGTGACAGTGTGTACTGGGAGTGGGGAAAGAAAGAGTGACAGTGGGCACTGGGAGTGAGGAGAGAAGAGTGACAGTGTGCACTGGGAGAGAGGAGAGAGTTGTGACAGTGTGCACTGGGAGACAGGAGAGTGGAGTAACAGTGTGCACAAGGTGATAGGAGTGACTGTGTGAACTGGGACTGGGGGCGAGAAGAGTGACAGTGTGAACTGGGAGTGAGGAGTGAGAGTGTGAACTGGGAGTTAGGAGTGAGGAGTGACAGTGTGAACTGGGAGTGAGGAGTGACAGTGTGAACTGGGAGTTAGGAGTGACAGTGTGAACTGTGGGAGTGAGGAGTGAGGAATGACAGTGTGAACTGGGAGTGAGGAGTGAGGAATGACAGTGTGAACTGAGGTGGAGGGGAGAGGAGTGACAGTGTGAACTGGGAGTGAGGAATGAGGAATGACAGTGTGAACTGAGATGGAGGAGAGAGGAGTGACAGTGTGAACTTGGAGTGAGGAGTGAGGAATGACAGTGTGAACTGAGATGGAGGAGAGAGGAGTGACAGTGAGCGCTGAGTGGTGAGAAAATCACTCTCATAACTCTATACATAATTTGAATGATTTAACAATCAGACTTAGTAACGGAGGTTTTCCGCAATAACGTGGATTTTTTCCACAAGAAATGTGGGACCATCTCCATAATGTCTGCCACAATCTTCTTCTGTACAAGTCTTGGAATGTTGGGTATACCTGCAGCGTCAGCTGTGATAAGCCATGTCCCATGGCAATTCAGTGTAACCACACTGTCATAATCCTATATTCAGGGGCATTTTTGAGTTGTCAGATTTTTCAGGCTTTAAATCTGCTGTTTAACTTTTGCTTGTTTCCTGGGTTGCTTTGCTGGTCCCGACTGCTACTCATACTGAATGTTGCTGCTTCATTCCAGGACCTCATTCCGCACTCCAAGTAGGAATTCCTGGTCTCATGATATATCAGGAATTGCGCCTGCAGCATAGAGTTCAATCCCACAATGAAACAGCAATGTCAGCTAAGATCTGCAGCCATGACTACCAGTATGGAATAGGTAAAGGTGATAGAATATCTCTGAGTTGGGGGAAGTTGGAGAGAGAGATTGACTGTGAACTGAGGAGATAAAAGGGGATGTGGAGTTCCTTTTTGAGCGGGAAGAGTGACTATTAAAGTCATTTTTGGGAAAGTGATGGTCTGGTTGGGCTGTTGAATGTGAATAATCCCAAATGTCACTTATTATTTTCAATAAAATTTAGAGATTAAAAAACTTAATTATGAAGTAAACTTGTTTAAAATGAACCAGGATGTCACCATTTTCCCTGGATCCCTTGAAATATGTGCACCAGTGGGTGCAGATAACAGCATTTGGAAGAAGTATGTACAATTTAAATGTCCTGCCTACACCCCTGTGCCGCACATTAATGTGTACAGGGGTTTCCTGGTGAAGTGACTGGTTTTGTTTATTATCAGTCAGCATAGAGCAATGAATTAAACAGCTGCAATTGAATGATTCAGCATGTTCTGCGATGCAATGAGACCTGAGGCTGATTAAAACATTTGTGTTTCACACGCTGTCTCTGTCCACCTGCAGGCCTGCAGTTTCATTTGCCTCAGTGTTTTCTCAATGACACTGAAATCTGCCCCTGCTCAATTGCTCTTCTAGTCCAAGAATGTTACTGCAGTCCTCAGGGATACCCATCAACAGAATACTGAGTTAAATGGTCACAAAGCCAACCATTAAAATCACTGAGATATTAAATTAAATATATATATAGAAAAGAAGGACATGTGAATCAATTCGTCAACATTCAACAGTGCTTCAGCGAATGCTGTATTCACAGCGCCCCCTGCTGATCATTCAAAGAACATTCAACAAACCCCACAACTGTCGACACACAAAGACAGGGATGGTGAAGTGTGCTGTCAGTGCAAGTGAAGTCATACACCACAGCAACAAAGTGCCATACAATGCAGCTTCATTAGTGGATTTTCTCAGTATAGAAACTACAGCATTTTGCAGCCCCCCTCCCCCAACCCCGCAACCCCCAATTTCAGTATCATAAACAATTTCTCAGGGCATGCAGGGAGCTGGGCAGTGCATTAAGTTAGATGCAGTCGTTTCATTCCTGGGACCGAGCTACAATGTAGCCTGCACAGACAGATGAAGGTTAATCTCTGCTGGCTGCCAGAGTCTGAAATGGAATGAGTTTGGGCTATGGGGAAAGAGCAGGGGAGTGGGACTAATTGGATAGCTCTTTCAAAGAGCCGGCACAGGCACGATGGGCCGAATGGCCTCCTTTTGTGCTGTAAGATTCTATGAACTCAACTCAGTTCTCAGAATGGAGCATAAACCAGCAATCTCACCTGGCTGACGTGGGAAATGGAAATCTCATACAGGTGCTATTCCGAACTTAGGCGTTACAGCACATTGTTGAGGAGGTGTAGGGTGAGTTTTACTCTAAATGCTATCCCTGACCTTGGAGTGTTTAATATTAACACAGGGTGCCAAGAATAAAATCACTCACACCCCTGTACTTCAATGAATGCAAACATTTACCATTTTTTTAAATCTTAAATCATAAGATAAATGAATGGGCCATGTCACCTCTGCAAATGTGTTTCACCATGATAAATATCTGCAGATCACTCAAGACTTGTGCCTCCTAAGTTATCCTGTCAACCCTGCATATACTGCACACTGTGGCATATATTGGCCCAGAAATTCGGCTCTCCCCGGTAAGTACGCACGGGGTACTCACCCGTAGGCCGAATGGAATTGCCGGTTTCCTGCATGCACTGCGCATGCGCGGGAAACCGGCACTTCCGTTCCTCTGAAAGCAGGGGTTCAGAGGTCGAACGCGCGCGCAGGGGAGGCTGCGCGTGCGCTTTGAACTTAGTTTTTTTTTACAGGTTTTCCCGGGAGGGTATGCCTGCAGGATTTACACATTTAAAAAGCAGGCGTAAGGCCTGCTTTTTGCAAGGTAAGTGGTCAATTAATTAAAATTAAAACATTTTTTCCACAGGTTTATTATTTTTAAATACTTTAAAGCAAGGTAAGTTTATTTTTAGCCCCGTTATAATATAATAATTTTTTTCAAAAATTTAAATTATTGTTTAAATTAGTTATTTAATGTAATTTATAGTTTATTTGAAAAGTGTGATTTAAAAAAAAAATTATTTGAAGGTTTACTGCTATTTTGGGCCCGTAGTATTTATAAGTTTTGACAGGTCTACCTGTCAATCTTATGAATGGGCTTTTCCCTCCTCCGATTGGCTGCCCATGGCTCACGTGATCCCAGGGGACGCATCGCACTAACTACGCCCCTGGGACACGCAAGCACTGCGCGCCAGCAGCTGGGCCAGGCCCCAGAGTGGAATTCCACGGGGCCCTACAGCTCAACTGCCGGCGCGCAAGGTAAGTGCAGGTCGGGGGCTTACACCCGCGAGAAGCCCCCGACCTGAATTTCTGGGCCATTGTTACACGTACTGTGACAGTCTGTTCCTAATGAACTGTACCTTTCATGGTATTCAGAAGTTAACAAATTGAAAAGTTAAAATGTGAAGCTAACAATTGCCTCCTTGATTATAGAGGCCCTGAGGATAGATGACAGTTTGGCAACCCAGTTGACAGGGGCTGTGACACAATAATCTGTTACTCTTTAATGGTAAGAGAGGTAAGAGTGAAAGCACAGTGAGGGTGACAGCTGTCCATCGTGGGTTTACATATGTTGCTTATCTTTAATCCATCATTAACCTACTTCCATGGGCTTGTTGGAAATCAGCTGAGAGACATGCTGAAAAGTACTAGTTCTGTCTCACTGCCAACATCACAGCCAAATACCACTTTATTTTTCCCCTGGTCAGTAAAATCTCATTGGCATGCCTTAACGTGAAACATTCATATGAGTATTTAATAATAGTAATGCTGACCTGAGAAATACAGGACCAGACCTGCCGCGGGTACACACACGGAACGATTCCAGTTACACAGGAGAGCATCAGCTCATTAAAATGGCTGAGCATGTCCCCGAGTCACTCTGATGAGAAATCTTTCTTTTCTCACATATGTTCTTCCTATTATTTGTTTAAGTCACTGTGGGACTGACTTGAACACTCATTCAGAGGATGGCAGTAATAAGGAGGAGGTTCAGATATAATATGCTGCGTTAATAAAAATAGATTAAGAATCCCAGTTCATCTATTGTGTTACCGTAGCAAATTGTTCCATTCTACACTGCAGACATTTTTCATCAACTGAACAGTACTAATAATATCCATGTAAACCATCCCTGCAAAAATTCTGCACCAGAAACTTGCTCCTTTTGCCCAGGGAAAAAAAATGAACTTGTATGTAGGGCACTGTCCCAGTTTTACTGCTTTTAAAAAGTGTGGCCCATATGTGACCTAATACAGTGTGGTATATTTTGTGTCACTTTATAAAATCAGGGATCAGTAGTGGTTGTTCATTTGGGCTGTAAACACTGGACTCTTCAACTCTGGTACTTGAGACTGCATTAGCAGCTATTGCAGTAAAGACATTGCCCACAAGTCTATGGCAATATAAAGAATCATGTTGTGACTGAGATATTTATGCATTGAAGGCACATTAGCTCAGGTTTCTGGAGGTTTTTCTTCATAGACCTCTGGAGGGTGATCCAAATAAGTCAATATCTATTCCAGTAAAATGTGTTTATAGTCTACCTGGGAAAATCTGAAATCATTCCAGGTGCTAAAAAAGTTTGTATTATCCAATAATTCGAATTAAGCAACATAAATAATGCAGCCCTGCCACAAGCTAAGAAAAAACAAACAGGAGGACACTCTACTATCCACAGTAAATGTGATTTATTCAGGGAAATACATTTCCACAATACTGCAAGTGGCTTTAGAGACAAGCCACAAAGAAAGATTCTTTAACATCACAATCCCCAAGCCTCAAAATAATTTTCTTCCAGTTTGATGTTATGCATGATTCCAGTTTCAAACCAAAAATATGTATTTGTGCTTTATCACTCTAATTACACTGACGTATTCTAAGTTTGCCAAATGAATTAGGAAAATTAGGGATAGCATAAGATCCAAGGAGAGGACATATAAATTGGCCAGAAAAAGCAGCAAACCTGAGGATTGGGAGCAGTTTAGGATTCAACAAAGGAGGACAAAGGGATTAATTAAGAGGGGGAAATAGAATATGAGAGTAAACTTGCAGGGAACATAAAAACTGACTGTAAAAGCTTCTATAGATATGTGAAGAGAAAAAGATTGGTGAAGTCAAGCGTAGGTCCCTTGCAGTCAGAATCAGGGGAAATTATAATGGGGAACAAAGAAATGGCTGACCAATTAAATACATACTTTGGTTCTGTCTTCACAAAGGAGGACGCAAATAACCTCCCAGAGATGTCGGGGAACATAGGGTCTAATGAGAGGGAGGAACTGAAAGAAATCAGTATTTGTAGGGAAATGGTGTTAGGGAAATTGATGGGATTGAAGGCCGATAAATCCCCAGGGTCTGATAATCTACATCCTAGGGTACTTAAGGAAGTGGCCCTAGAAATAGTACATGCATTGCTGGTCATCTTCCAAAATTCTATAGACTCTGGAACAGTTCCCATGGATTGGCGGGTAGCTAATGTAACCCCAATATTTAAAAAAGGTGGTAGAGAGAAATCGGAAGTGGGGAAAATGCTAGAGTCCATTATAAAAGATGTAATAGCAGAGCACTTGGAAAACAGTGACAGGATCGGACAAAGTCAACATGGATTTACAAAAGGTAAATCGTGCTTGACAAATCTACTGGAATTTTTGAGGATGTAACTGGTAAAATAGATAAGGGAGAACCAGTGGATGTTGTCTATTTGGACTTTCAGAAGCCCTTTCGATAAGGTCCCGCATGAGAGATTAGTGTGTAAAGTTAAGGCACATGGGACTGGGGGCAAGGTACTGACTTGGATAGAGAACCGGTTGGCAGACAGGAAGCAAAGAGTTGGAATAAACGGTCTTTTTCCGAGTGGCGGGCAGTGACTAGTGGGGTACCGCAGGGATCAGTGCTAGGACCCCAGCTATTCACAATATATATTAATGATCTAGACGAGGGAACTAGATGTAATATCTCCAAGTTTGCAGACGACACAAAGCTGGGTGGGCGTGTGTGTGTGCTGTGAGGAGGATGCAGAGAAACTCCAGTACGATTTGGACAGGTTGGGTGATTGGGCAGATGCATGGCAGATGCAGTATAATGTGGATAAATGTGAGGCTATTCACTTTGGTGGCAAAAACAGGAAGGCAGATTATTATCTGAACGGCAATAGATTGGGAGAAGGGGAAGTGCAATGAGACCTGGGTGTCCTTGTGCACCAGTCACTGAAGGTAAGCATGCAGGTGCAGCAGGCAGTTAAGAAGGCAAATGGTATGTTGGCCTTCGTAGCGAGAGGGTTCGAGTACAGGAACAAGGAAGTCTTGCTGCAGTTTTACAGGGCCTTGGCGAGACCACATCTTGTACAGTTTTGATCGCCTTATCTGAGGAATGATGTTCTTGCCATGGAGGGAGTGCAGCGAAGATTCACCAGCCTGATACCTGGGATGGCAGGAATGACGTATGAGGAGAGATTGGGTCGATTGGGCTTATACTCGCTGGAGTTTAGAAGAATGAGAGGGGATTTCATTGAAACTTATAAAATTCTAACAGGACTAGACAGACTTGATGCAGGAAGGATGTTCCCGATGGCCGGGCAGTCCAGAACCAGGGGTCACAGTTTAAGGGCAAGGGGTAAGCCATTTAGGACAGAGATGAGGAGGAATTTCTTCACCCAAAGAGTGGTGAATCTGTGGGATTCTCTAACACAGAAGGCAGTTGCGGCCAATTCATTAAATATATTCAAGAAGGAGTTAGATATATTTCTTAAGGCTAAAGGGATCAAGGGATATGGGGGAACGCAGGGACAGGGTACAGAATATGAATGATCAGCCATGATCTCATTGAATGGCGGAGCAGCCTCGAGGGACTGAATGGCCTACTCCTGCTTCTATCTTCTATGTTTCTATGTTTCTATGAATTAGCTGTCTAAAAAAATACTACTTTGGACTCGTCCTGCACTGTACATTCACACTCCCTGCATCAGGACAAGTCCTGCACTGTACATTACACACCCTGTATCAGGACCAGTCCTGCACTGTACATTTACACTCCCTGTATCAGGGCCAGTCCTGCACTGTACATTTACACTCCCTGTATCAGGACCAGTCCTGCACTGTACATTTACACTCCCTGTATCAGGACAAATCCTGCAATGTACATTTACACTCCCTGCTTCAGGACCAGTCCTACACTGTACATTTACACTCCCTGCATCAGGAGCAGTCCTACACTGTAAAATCACATTCCCTGTATCAGGACCAGTCCTGCACTGTACATTCACACACCCTGTATCAGGACCAGTCCTGCACTGTACATTCACACACTCTGTATCAGGACGAGTCCTACAATGTACATTTACACACCCTGTATCAGGACCAGTCCTGAAGTGTAAAATCACAGTCCCTGTATCAGGACCAGTCCTGCACTGTACATTCACACACCCTGTAACAGGACGAGTCCTACACTATACATTTACACACCCTGTATCAGGACCAGTCCTGCACTGTACATTAACATTCCCTGTATCAAGACCTGTCTTGCACTGTACATTCACACTCCCTGTATCCGGACCAGTCCTGCACTATACATTCACACACCCTATATCAGGACCAGTACTGCACTATACATTCACACTCCCTGCATCAGGACCAGTCCTGCACTGTACATTTACACTCCCTGCATCAGGACCAGTCCTGCACTGTACAATAACACTCCCTGTATCAGGACAAGTCCTGCACTGTACATTTACACTCCCTGCATCAGGACCAGTCCTGCACTGTACATTCACACACCGTGTATCAGGACCAGTCCTGCACTGTACATTTACACACCGTGTATTAGGACCAGTCCAACACTGTACATCTACACACCCTGCATCAGGACCAGTCCTGCACTGTATATTCACACACTCTGCATCAGGATCACTCCTGCACTGTACATTCACACACCCTGCATTAGGACAGTCCTGCACTGTATATTTACAAACCCTGTATCAGGACCAGTCCTGCATTGTACATTCACACATCCTGTACCAGGCCCTGTACTGCACTGTACATTTATACACCCTGTATCAGGACCAGTCCTGCACTGTATATTAACACACCCTGTAGCAGGACCAGTCCTGCATTGTACTTTCACACACCCAGCATCAGGACCAGTCCTGCACTGTATATTTACACCCCGTCTATCAGGACCAGTCCCGCACTGTAAATTCACGCTCCCTGTATCAGGACCAGTCCTGCACTGTACATTCACACACCCGGTATCAGGACCACTTCTGCACTATACATTCACACGTGCTGCATCAGGACCAGTCCTGCACTGTATATTCACACACCCTGCATTAGGACCAGTCCTGCACTTTATATTTACACACACTGCATCAGGACCAGTCCTGCACTGTACATTCACATTCCCTGTATCAGGACAAGTCCTGCACTGTACATTCACACTCCCTGTATCAGGACCAGTCCTGCACTGTACATTCACACACCCTGCATCAGGACCAGTCCTGCACTGTACATTCACACTCCCTGTATCAGGACCAGTCCTGCACTGTACATTCACACACCCTGCATTGGGACCAGTCCTGCATTGTACATTGACACACCCTGCATTAGGACCAGTCCTGCACTGTACAGTCACACTCCCTGTATCAGGACTAGTCCTGCACTGTACATTTACACGCCCTGTAGCAGGACCAGTCCTGCATTGTACATTCACACACCCTGTATCAGGACCAGTCCCAAACTGCAGATTTACATTCCCTGCATCAGGACCAGTCCTGCACAGTACATTTACACTCCCTGTATCAGGACCATTCCTGCACAGTACAGTTACACTCCCTACATCAGGACCAGTCTGGCACTGTATATTTACACACCCTCTATCAGGACCAGTCCTGCACTGTACATTCAGAAACCCTGTATCAGGACCACTCCTGCACTGTACATTCACACTCCCTGTATCAGGACAAGTCCTGCACTGTACATTTACACACCCTGCATCAGGACCAGTCCTGCACTGTACATTCACACTCCCTGTCTCAGGACCAGTCCTGCACTGTACATTCACACACCCTGCATCAGGACCAGTCCTGCACTGCACATTCACACTCCCTGTATCAGGACCAGTCCTGCACTGTACATTCACACACCCTGCATTGGGACCAGTCCTGCACTGTACATTCACACACCCTGCATTAGGACCAGTCCTGCACTGTACATTTACACTCCCTGTATCAGGACCAGTCCTGCACAGTACAATTACACTCCCTGTATCAGGACAAGTCCTGCACTGTAGATTTACATTCCCTGCATCAGGACCAGTCCTGCACAGTACATTTACACGCCCTGTATCAGGACCAGTCCTGCACTATATTTTCACACACCCTGTATCAGGACGTGTCTTGCACTGTACATTTACACACCCTGTATCTGGAGCAGTCCTTCACTCTAAAATCACACTCCCTGTATCAGGACCATTCCTGCACAGTACAGTTACACTCCCTACATCAGGACCAGTCGGGCACTGTACATTTACACACCCTGTATCAGGACCAGTCCGGCACTGTACATTTACACACCCTGTATCAGGACTAGTCCGGCACTGTACATTTACACACCCTGTATCAGGACCAGTCCTGCACTGTACATTCACAAACCCTGTATCACGACCAGTCCTGCACTATACATTTACACACCCTGTATCAGGACCAGTCCTGCACTGTACATTCACAAACCCTGTATCAGGACCAGACACGCACTGTACATTTACACACCCTGCATCAGGTCTAGTCCTACACTATACATTCACACACTCTGTCCAGGACCAGCCCTGCACTGTACATTTACACACCCTGTATCAGGACCAGTCCTGCAATGTACATTCACAGACCCTGTATCAGGACCAGTCCTGCACTATACATTCGCACAACCTATATCAGGACCAATCCTGCACTGTACATTCACACTCCCTGCATCAGGACCACTCCTGCACTGTACATTTACACTCCCTGCATCAGGACCAGTGCTGCACTGTACATTCACACACCCTTTATCAGGACCAGTACTACACTGCACATTTACACACTCTGTATCAGGACCAGTCCTGCACTGTACATTTACAGTCCCTGTATCAGGACCACTCCTGCACTGCAAATTCACACCTCGCGTATCTGGACCAGTCCTGCATTGTACATTCACACTCCCTGCATCAGGATCAGTCCCGCACTGTACATTCATGCTCCCTGCATCAGGACCAGTCCTGCACTGTATATTTACACACACTGTATCAGGACAAGTCCTGCACTGTACATTCACACACCCTGTATCAGGCCCTGTACTGCACTGTACATTAACACACCCTGTATCAGGACCAGTCCTGCACTGTACATTCACACTCCCTGCATCAGGACCAGTCCTGCACTGTACATTTACACACCCTGTATCAGGACCAGTCCTGCACTGTACATTTACACACCCTGTATCAGGACCAGTCATACAATGTACATTAACACACTCTGTATCAGGACCAATCCTGCACTGTACATTCACACTCCCTGCATCAGGACCAGTCCTGCACTGTACATTTACACTCCCTGTATCAGGACCAGTCCTGCAATCAACATTTACACTCCCTGCATCAGGACCAGTGCTGCACTGTACATTCACACACCCTTTATCAGGACCAGTACTACACTGTACATTTACACCCTCTGTATCAGGACCAGTCCTACACTGTACATTCACACTCCCTGCATCAGGACCAGTCCTGCACTGTACATTTACACTCCCTGCATCAGAACCAGTCCTGCATTGTACATTCACACACGCTGTATCAGGACCAGTCCTGCACAGTACATTTACACTCCCTGTATCAGGACCAGTCCAGCACTGTACATTTTTACATTCCCTGTATCAGGACCAGTCCTGCACAGTACATTTAAACAGCCTGTATCAGGACCAGTCCTGCACTGTAAAATCACACACGCTGTATCAGGACCAGTCCTGCACAGTACATTTACACTCCCTGTATCAGGACCAGTCCAGCACTGTACATTTTTACATTCCCTGTATCAGGACCAGTCCTGCACAGTACATTTAAAAAGCCTGTATCAGGACCAGTCCTGCACTGTAAAATCACACACCCTGTATCAGGACCGGTCCTGCAATGTCCATTCACACACCCTGTATCAGGACCAGTCCTGCACTATACATTCACACAAACTATATCAGGACCAATACTGCACTGTACATTCACACTCCCTGTATCAGGGCCTGTCCTGCACTGTACATTTACACACACTGTATCAGGACCAATCCTGCACTGTACATTCACACTCCCTGTATCAGGATAAGTCCTGCACTGTACATTCACATTCCCTGTATCAGGAACAGTCCTGCACTGTACATTTACACTCCCTCTATCAGGACCAGTCGTGCACTGTACATTTACACTCCCTGCATCAGGACCAGTCCCGCACTTTACATTCACACACCCTGTATCAGGATCAGTCTCTACTGTACATTTACACACCCTGCATCAGGACCAGTGCTGCACTGTATACTTACACTCCCTGTATCAGGACCAGTCCCGCACTGTAAATTCACACGCCCTTTATCAGGACCAGTCCTGCACTGTACATTTACATTCCCTGTATCAGGAACAGTCCTGCACTGTACATTTACACTCCCTGTATCAGGACTAGTCCTGCACTGTACATTTACACTCCCTGCATCATGACGAGTCCTGCACTGTACATTTACACACGCTGTATCAGGAGCAGTCCTGCACTGTACATTAACACACCTTGCATCAGGACCAGTCGTGCACAGTATATTTACACTCCCTCTATCAGGACGAGTCCAGCACTGTAAGTTCACGCACCCAACATCAGGACCAGTCCTGCACTGTACATTTACAGTCCCTGTATCAGGACCAGTCCTGCACTGTACATTTATGCTAGCTGCATCAGGACCAGTCCCGCACTGCAAATTCACACCTCCCGTAGCTGGACCAGTCCTGCATTGTACATTTACACACCCTGTATCAGGACCAGTCCCGCACTGTAAATTAACTCTCCCTTTTTCAGGACCAGTCCTGCACTGTACATTTACACTCCGTGTATCAGGACCACTCCTGCACTATACATTCACACTCCCTGCATCAGGATCAGTCCCGCACTGTACATTCACACCCTCTGCATTAGGACCAGTCATGCACTATACATTCACACACTCTGCATTAGGACCAGTCATGCACTGTATATTTACACACCCTATATCAGGACCAGTCCTGCATTGTACATTCACACACCCTGTGTCAGGCCCTGTACGGCACTGAACATTAACACACCCTGTATCAGGACCAGTCATACACTGTACATTTACACTCCCTGTATCAGGACCAGTCCTGCACTGTACATTCACACATCCTGTATCAGGACCAGTCCTGCACTGTAAATTCACACACCCTGTATCAGGACCAGTCCTGCACAGTACATTTACACTCCTTACATCAGGACCACTCCTACACTGTACATTCACACATCCTGTATCAGGACCAGTCCTGCACTGTAAATTCACACTCCCTGTTACAGGACCAGACCTGCACAGTACATTTACACACCCTGCATCAGGACCAGTCCTGCACTGTAAAATCACACACCCTGTATCAGGACCAGTCCTGCACAGTACATTTACACTCCTTACATCAGGACCAGTCTGGCACTGTACATTTACACACCCTGTATCAGGACAAGTCCTGCACTATACATTCACACAACCTATATCAGGACCAATCCTGCACTGTATATTCACACTCCCTGTATCAGGACCAGTCCTGCATTGTACATTTACACTCCCTGCATCAGAACCAGTCCTGCACTGTACATTCACACACCCTGTATCAGGACCAGTACTGCACTCTACATTTACACACCCTGTATCAGGACCAGTCCTGCACTGTACATTCACACACCCTGTATCAGGACCAGTCATACACTGTACATGTACACTCCCTGTATCAGGACCAGTGCTGCACTGTATATTCACACAACCAATATCAGGACCAGTCCTGCACTGTACATTTACACTCCCTGCATCAGGACCAGTCCTGCACTGTACATTTACACTCCCTGTATCAGGACCAGTCCTGCACTCTACATTCACACACCCTGTATCAGGACCACTCCTGCACTATGCATTCACACACCCTGTATCAGGACCAGTCCCACACTGTAAATTCACACACCCTGTATCAGGACCAGTCCCACACTGTAAATTCACACACCCTGTATCAGGACCAGTCCCACACTGTAAATTCACACTACCTGTTACAGGACCAGACCTGCACAGTACATATACACACCCTGCATCAGGAGCAGTCCTGCACTGTAAAATCACACACCCTGTATCAGGACCAGTCCTGCACAGTACATTTACACTCCCTACATCAGGACCAGTCTGGCACTGTACATTTACACACCCTGTATCAGGACCAGTCCTGCAATGTACATTCACACACCCTGTATCAGGACCTGTCCTGCACTATACATTCACACAACCTATATCAGGACCAATCCTGCACTGTATATTCACACTCCCTGCATCAGGACCAGTCCTGCACTGTACATTTACACAACCAATATCAGGACCAGTCATACACTGTACATGTACACTCCCTGTATCAGGACCAGTCCTGCACTGTATATTTACACAACCAATATCAGGACCAGTCCTGCCTGTACATTTACACTCCCTGCATCAGGACCAGTCCTGCACTGTACATTCACACACCCTGTATCAGGACCAGTCCTGCATTGTACATTCACACACCCTGTATCAGGACCAGTCCTGCACTGTACATTCACACACCCTGTATCAGGACGTGTCCTGCACTGTACATTCACACACCCTGTATCAGGACCAGACTGCAGTGTACATTTACACAGCCTGTATCAGGACCAGTCCTGCACTGTACATGTACACTCCCTGTATCAGGACCAGTCCTGCACTGTACATTTACACATCCTGTATTAGAACCAGTCCTGCACTGTACCTTTACACACCCTGCCTCAGGACCAGTCGTGCACTGTAAATTCACACTCCCTGTGTCAGGACCAGTCCTGCACTGTACATTTACACTCCCTGTATCAGGGCCAGTCCTGCACTGTCCATTTACACTCCCTGCATCAGGACCAGTCCTGCACTGAATATTTACACAACCAATATCAGGACCAGTCCAGCACTGTAAATTCACACTCCCTGTATCAGGACCAGTCCTGCACTGTACATTTACACACCCTGTATTTGGACCAGTCCTGCACTGTACCTTTACACACCCTGCATCAGGACCAGTCGTGCACTGTAAATTCACACTCCCTGTGTCAGGACCAGTCCTGCACTGTACATTTACACACCCTGTATCAGGGCCAGTCCTGCACTGTCCATTTACACACACTGTATCAGGACCAATCCTGCACTGTACATTCACACACCCTGTATCAGGACCAGTCATGCACTGTATATTTACACACCCTATATCTGGACCAGTCCTGCATTGTACATTCACACACCCTGTATCAGTCCCTGTACTGCGCTGTACATTAACACACCCTGTATCAGGACCAGGCCCGCACTGTAAATTCACACTCCCTGTATCAGGACCAGTCCTGCACTCTACATTCACACAACCTGTATCAGGACCAATCTTGCACTATGCATTCACACACCCTGTATCAGGACCAGTCCTGCATTGTACCTTCACACACCCTGTATCAGGACCAGTCCCACACTGTAAATTCACACACCCTGTTACAGGACCAGACCTGCACAGTACATATACACACCCTGCATCAGGAGCAGTCCTGCACTGTAAAATCACACACCCTGTATCAGGACCAGTCCTGCACAGTGCATTTACACTCCCTACATCAGGACCAGTCCTGCAATGTACATTCACACACCCTGTATCAGGACGTGTCCTGCACTATACATTCACACAACCTATATCAGGACCAATGCTGCACTGTATATTCACACTCCCTGCATCAGGACCAGTCCTGCACTGTACATTGACACAACCAATATCAGGACCAGTCATACACTGTACATGTACACTCCCTGTATCAGGACCAGTCCTGCACTGTATATTTACACTCCCTGCATCAGGACCAGTCCTGCACTGTACATTCACACACCCTGTATCAGGACCAGTCCTGCATTGTACATTCACACACCCTGTATCAGGACCAGTCCTGCACTGTACATTCACACACCCTGTATCAGGACGTGTCCTGCACTGTACATTCACACACCCTGTATCAGGACCAGAGTGCAGTGTACATTTACACAGCCTGTATCAGGACCAGTCCTGCACTGTACATTTACACTCCCTGTATCAGGACCAGTCTTGCACTGTACATTCACACATCCTGTATCTGGACCAGTCATACACTGTACATGTACACTCCCTGTATCAGGACCAGTCCTGCACTGTACATTTACACATCCTGTATTCGAACCAGTCCTGCACTGTACCTTTACACACCCTGCATCAGGACCAGTCGTGCACTGTAAATTCACACTCCCTGTGTCAGGACCAGTCCTGCACTGTACATTTACACTCCCTGTATCAGGGCCAGTCCTGCACTGTCCATTTACACTCCCCGCATCAGGACCAGTCCTGCACTGTATATTTACACAACCAATATCAGGACCAGTCCAGCACTGTAAATTCACACTCCCTGTATCAGGACCAGTCCTGCACTGTACATTTACACACCCTGTATTAGGACCAGTCCTGCACTGTACCTTTACACACCCTGCATCAGGACCAGTCGTGCACTGTAAATTCACGCTCCCTGTGTCAGGACCAGTCATGCACTGTACATTTACACACCCTGTATCAGGGCCAGTCCTGCACTGTCCATTTACACACACTGTATCAGGACCAATCCTGCACTGTACATTCACATTCCCTGTATCAGGATAAGTCCTGCACTGTACATTCACACAACCTGCATTAGGACCAGTCCTGCACTGTATATTTACACACACTGTATCAGGACCAGTCCTGCACTGTACATTCACACACCTTGCATTAGGACCAGTCATGCACTGTATATTTACACACCCTATATCAGGATAGGTCCTGCATTGTACATTCACACACCCTGTATCAGTCCCTGTACTGCGCTGTACATTAACACACCCTGTATCAGGACCAGGCCCGCACTGTAAATTCACACTCCCTGTATCAGGACCAGTCCTGCACTCTACATTCACACAACCTGTATCAGGACCAGTCCTGCACTGTACATTCACACACCCTGCATTAGGACCAGTCGTGCGCTGTACATTAACACACCCTGTATCAGGACCAGTCCCGCACTGTAAATTCACACTCCCTGTATCAGGACCAGTCCTGCACTCTACATTCACACACCCTGTATCAGGACCACTCCTGCACTATGCATTCACACACACTGTATCAGGACCAGTCCCACACTGTAAATTCACACTCCCTGTTACAGGACCAGTCCCACACTGTAAATTCACACACCCTGTATCAGGACCAGTCCCACACTGTAAATTCACACTCCCTGTTACAGGACCAGACCTGCACAGTACATATACACACCCTGCATCAGGAGCAGTCCTGCACTGTAAAATCACACACCCTGTATCAGGACCAGTCCTGCACAGTACATTTACACTCCCTACATCAGGACCAGTCTGGCACTGTACATTTACACACCCTGTATCAGGACCAGTCCTGCAATGTACATTCACACACCCTGTATCAGGACCTGTCCTGCACTATACATTCACACTCCCTGCATCAGGACCAGTCCTGCACTGTATATTTACACAACCAATATCAGGACCAGTCCTACACTGTACATTTACACTCCCTGCATCAGGACCAGTCCTGCACTGTACATTCACACACCCTGTATCAGGACCAGTCCTGCATTGTACATTCACACACCCTGTATCAGGACCAGTCCCACACTGTAAATTCACACACCCTGTATCAGGACCAGTCCCACACTGTAAATTCACACACCCTGTATCAGGACCAGTCCCACACTGTAAATTCACACTCCCTGTTACAGGACCAGACCTGCACAGTACATATACACACCCTGCATCAGGAGCAGTCCTGCACTGTAAAATCACACACCCTGTATCAGGACCAATCCTGCACAGTACATTTACACTCCCTACATCAGGACCAGTCTGGCACTGTACATTTACACACCCTGTATCAGGACCAGTCCTGCAATGTACATTCACACACCCTGTATCAGGACCTGTCCTGCACTATACATTCACACTCCCTGCATCAGGACCAGTCCTGCACTGTATATTTACACAACCAATATCAGGACCAGTCCTGCACTGTACATTTACACTCCCTGCATCAGGACCAGTCCTGCACTGTACATTCACACACCCTGTATCAGGACCAGTCCTGCATTGTACATTCACACACCCTGTATCAGGACCAGTCCTGCACTGTACATTCACACACCCTGTATCAGGACGTGTCCTGCACTGTACATTCACACACCCTGTATCAGGACCAGAGTGCAGTGTACATTTACACAGCCTGTATCAGGACCAGTCCTGCACTGTACATTTACACTCCCTGTATCAGGACCAGTCTTGCACTGTACATTCACACATCCTGTATCTGGACCAGTCATACACTGTACATGTACACTCCCTGTATCAGGACCAGTCCTGCACTGTACATTTACACATCCTGTATTCGAACCAGTCCTGCACTGTACCTTTACACACCCTGCATCAGGACCAGTCGTGCACTGTAAATTCACACTCCCTGTGTCAGGACCAGTCCTGCACTGTACATTTACACTCCCTGTATCAGGGCCAGTCCTGCACTGTCCATTTACACTCCCCGCATCAGGACCAGTCCTGCACTGTATATTTACACAACCAATATCAGGACCAGTCCAGCACTGTAAATTCACACTCCCTGTATCAGGACCAGTCCTGCACTGTACATTTACACACCCTGTATTAGGACCAGTCCTGCACTGTACCTTTACACACCCTGCATCAGGACCAGTCGTGCACTGTAAATTCACGCTCCCTGTGTCAGGACCAGTCCTGCACTGTACATTTACACACCCTGTATCAGGGCCAGTCCTGCACTGTCCATTTACACACACTGTATCAGGACCAATCCTGCACTGTACATTCACATTCCCTGTATCAGGATAAGTCCTGCACTGTACATTCACACAACCTGCATTAGGACCAGTCCTGCACTGTATATTTACACACACTGTATCAGGACCAGTCCTGCACTGTACATTCACACACCTTGCATTAGGACCAGTCATGCACTGTATATTTACACACCCTATATCAGGATAGGTCCTGCATTGTACATTCACACACCCTGTATCAGTCCCTGTACTGCGCTGTACATTAACACACCCTGTATCAGGACCAGGCCCGCACTGTAAATTCACACTCCCTGTATCAGGACCAGTCCTGCACTCTACATTCACACAACCTGTATCAGGACCAGTCCTGCACTGTACATTCACACACCCTGCATTAGGACCAGTCGTGCGCTGTACATTAACACACCCTGTATCAGGACCAGTCCCGCACTGTAAATTCACACTCCCTGTATCAGGACCAGTCCTGCACTCTACATTCACACACCCTGTATCAGGACCACTCCTGCACTATGCATTCACACACACTGTATCAGGACCAGTCCCACACTGTAAATTCAAACTCCCTGTTACAGGACCAGTCCCACACTGTAAATTCACACACCCTGTATCAGGACCAGTCCCACACTGTAAATTCACACTCCCTGTTACAGGACCAGACCTGCACAGTACATATACACACCCTGCATCAGGAGCAGTCCTGCACTGTAAAATCACACACCCTGTATCAGGACCACTCCTGCACTATGCATTCACACACCCTGTATCAGGACCAGTCCCACACTGTAAATTCACACACCCTGTATCAGGACCAGTCCCACACTGTAAATTCACACACCCTGTATCAGGACCAGTCCCACACTGTAAATTCACACTCCCTGTTACAGGACCAGACCTGCACAGTACATATACACACCCTGCATCAGGAGCAGTCCTGCACTGTAAAATCACACACCCTGTATCAGGACCAGTCCTGCACAGTACATTTACACTCCCTACATCAGGACCAGTCTGGCACTGTACATTTACACACCCTGTATCAGGACCAGTCCTGCAATGTACATTCACACACCCTGTATCAGGACCTGTCCTGCACTATACATTCACACTCCCTGCATCAGGACCAGTCCTGCACTGTATATTTACACAACCAATATCAGGACCAGTCCTGCACTGTACATTTACACTCCCTGCATCAGGACCAGTCCTGCACTGTACATTCACACACCCTGTATCAGGACCAGTCCTGCATTGTACATTCACACACCCTGTATCAGGACCAGTCCTGCACTGTACATTCACACACCCTGTATCAGGACGTGTCCTGCACTGTACATTCACACACCCTGTATCAGGACCAGAGTGCAGTGTACATTTACACAGCCTGTATCAGGACCAGTCCTGCACAGTACATTTACACTCCCTACATCAGGACCAATCTGGCACTGTACATTTACACACCCTGTATCAGGACCAGTCCTGCAATGTACATTCACACACCCTGTATCAGGACCTGTCCTGCACTATACATTCACACAACCTATATCAGGACCAGTCCTGCACTGTACTTTCACACACCCTGTATCAGGACCAGTCCTGCATTGTACATTCACACACCCTGTATCAGGACCAGTCCCGCACTGTAAATTCACACTCCCTGTATCAGGACCAGTCCTGCACTATACATTCACACAACCTATATCAGGACCAATCCTGCACTGTATATTCACACTCCCTGTATCAGGACCAGTCCTGCATTGTACATTTACACACCCTGTATCAGGACCAGTCCTGCACTGTACATTTACACTCCCTGTATCAGGACCAGTCTTGCACTGTACATTCACACACCCTGTATCAGGACCAGTCATACACTGTACATTTACACTCCCTGCATCAGGACCAGTCCTGCACTGTACTTTCACACACCCTGTATCAGGACCAGTCCTGCATTGTACATTCACACTCCCTGTATCAGGACCAGTCCTGCACTGTATATTTACACAACCAATATCAGGACCAGTCCTGCACTGTACATTTACACTCCCTGCATCAGGACCAGTCCTGCACTGTACATTCACACACCCTGTATCAGGACCAGTCCTGCACTGTACATTCACACACCCTGTATCAGGACCAGAGTGCAGTGTACATTTACACAGCCTGTATCAGGACCAGTCCTGCACTGTACATTTACACTCCCTGTATCAGGACCAGTCTTGCACTGTACATTCACACATCCTGTATCTGGACCAGTCATACACTGTACATGTACACTCCCTGTATCAGGACCAGTCCTGCACTGTACATTTACACATCCTGTATTAGAACCAGTCCTGCACTGTACCTTTACACACCCTGCATCAGGACCAGTCGTGCACTGTAAATTCACTCTCCCTGTGTCAGGACCCGTCCTGCACTGTACATTTACACTCCCTGTATCAGGGCCAGTCCTGCACTGTCCATTTACACTCCCCGCATCAGGACCAGTCCTGCACTGTATATTTACACAACCAATATCAGGACCAGTCCAGCACTGTAAATTCACACTCCCTGTATCAGGACCAGTCCTGCACTGTACATTTACACACCCTGTATTAGGACCAGTCCTGCACTGTACCTTTACAAACCCTGCATCAGGACCAGTCGTGCACTGTAAATTCACGCTCCCTGTGTCAGGACCAGTCCTGCACTGTCCATTTACACACACTGTATCAGGACCAATCCTGCACTGTACATTCACATTCCCTGCATCAGGATAAGTCCTGCACTGTACATTCACACACCCTGCATTAGGACCAGTCCTGCACTGTATATTTACACACACTGTATCAGGACCAGTCCTGCACTGTACATTCACACACCCTGCATTAGGACCAGTCATGCACTGTATATTTACACACCCTATATCAGGACCAGTCCTGCATTGTACATTCACACACCCTGTATCAGTCCCTGTACTGCGCTGTACATTAACACACCCTGTATCAGGACCAGGCCCGCACTGTAAATTCACACTCCCTGTATCAGGACCAGTCCTGCACTCTACATTCACACAACCTGTATCAGGACCACTCTTGCACTATGAATTCACACACCCTCTATCAGGACCAGTCCTGCATTGTACCTTCACACACCCTGTATCAGGACCAGTCCCACACTGTAAATTCACACACCCTGCATCAGGACCAGTCCTGCACTGTAAAATCATACACCCTGTATCAGGACCAGTACTGCACAGTGCATTTACACTCCCTACACCAGGACCAGTCTGGCACTGTACATTTACACAATCTGTATCAGGACCAGTCCTGCAATGTACATTCACACACCCTGTATCAGGACCTGTCCAGCACTATACATTCAAACAACCTATATCAGGACCAATCCTGCACTGTATACTCACACTCCCTGCATCAGGACCAGTCCTGCACTGTACATTTACACTCCCTGCATCAGGACCAGTCCTGCACTGTACATTCACACACCCTGTATCAGGACCAGTCCTGCACTGTACATTCACACACCCTGTATCAGGACGTGTCCTGCACTGTACATTCACACACCCTGTTACAGGACCAGACCTGCACAGTACATATACACACCCTGCATCAGGAGCAGTCCTGCACTGTAAAATCACACACCCTGTATCAGGACCAGTCCTGCACAGTACATTTACACTCCCTACATCAGGACCAGTCTGGCACTGTACATTTACACACCCTGTATCAGGACCAGTCCTGCAATGTACATTCACACACCCTGTATCAGGACCTGTCCTGCACTATACATTCACACTCCCTGCATCAGGACCAGTCCTGCACTGTATATTTACACAACCAATATCAGGACCAGTCCTACACTGTACATTTACACTCCCTGCATCAGGACCAGTCCTGCACTGTACATTCACACACCCTGTATCAGGACCAGTCCTGCATTGTACATTCACACACCCTGTATCAGGACCAGTCCCACACTGTAAATTCACACACCCTGTATCAGGACCAGTCCCACACTGTAAATTCACACACCCTGTATCAGGACCAGTCCCACACTGTAAATTCACACTCCCTGTTACAGGACCAGACCTGCACAGTACATATACACACCCTGCATCAGGAGCAGTCCTGCACTGTAAAATCACACACCCTGTATCAGGACCAATCCTGCACAGTACATTTACACTCCCTACATCAGGACCAGTCTGGCACTGTACATTTACACACCCTGTATCAGGACCAGTCCTGCAATGTACATTCACACACCCTGTATCAGGACCTGTCCTGCACTATACATTCACACTCCCTGCATCAGGACCAGTCCTGCACTGTATATTTACACAACCAATATCAGGACCAGTCCTGCACTGTACATTTACACTCCCTGCATCAGGACCAGTCCTGCACTGTACATTCACACACCCTGTATCAGGACCAGTCCTGCATTGTACATTCACACACCCTGTATCAGGACCAGTCCTGCACTGTACATTCACACACCCTGTATCAGGACGTGTCCTGCACTGTACATTCACACACCCTGTATCAGGACCAGAGTGCAGTGTACATTTACACAGCCTGTATCAGGACCAGTCCTGCACTGTACATTTACACTCCCTGTATCAGGACCAGTCTTGCACTGTACATTCACACATCCTGTATCTGGACCAGTCATACACTGTACATGTACACTCCCTGTATCAGGACCAGTCCTGCACTGTACATTTACACATCCTGTATTCGAACCAGTCCTGCACTGTACCTTTACACACCCTGCATCAGGACCAGTCGTGCACTGTAAATTCACACTCCCTGTGTCAGGACCAGTCCTGCACTGTACATTTACACTCCCTGTATCAGGGCCAGTCCTGCACTGTCCATTTACACTCCCCGCATCAGGACCAGTCCTGCACTGTATATTTACACAACCAATATCAGGACCAGTCCAGCACTGTAAATTCACACTCCCTGTATCAGGACCAGTCCTGCACTGTACATTTACACACCCTGTATTAGGACCAGTCCTGCACTGTACCTTTACACACCCTGCATCAGGACCAGTCGTGCACTGTAAATTCACGCTCCCTGTGTCAGGACCAGTCCTGCACTGTACATTTACACACCCTGTATCAGGGCCAGTCCTGCACTGTCCATTTACACACACTGTATCAGGACCAATCCTGCACTGTACATTCACATTCCCTGTATCAGGATAAGTCCTGCACTGTACATTCACACAACCTGCATTAGGACCAGTCCTGCACTGTATATTTACACACACTGTATCAGGACCAGTCCTGCACTGTACATTCACACACCTTGCATTAGGACCAGTCATGCACTGTATATTTACACACCCTATATCAGGATAGGTCCTGCATTGTACATTCACACACCCTGTATCAGTCCCTGTACTGCGCTGTACATTAACACACCCTGTATCAGGACCAGGCCCGCACTGTAAATTCACACTCCCTGTATCAGGACCAGTCCTGCACTCTACATTCACACAACCTGTATCAGGACCAGTCCTGCACTGTACATTCACACACCCTGCATTAGGACCAGTCGTGCGCTGTACATTAACACACCCTGTATCAGGACCAGTCCCGCACTGTAAATTCACACTCCCTGTATCAGGACCAGTCCTGCACTCTACATTCACACACCCTGTATCAGGACCACTCCTGCACTATGCATTCACACACACTGTATCAGGACCAGTCCCACACTGTAAATTCAAACTCCCTGTTACAGGACCAGTCCCACACTGTAAATTCACACACCCTGTATCAGGACCAGTCCCACACTGTAAATTCACACTCCCTGTTACAGGACCAGACCTGCACAGTACATATACACACCCTGCATCAGGAGCAGTCCTGCACTGTAAAATCACACACCCTGTATCAGGACCACTCCTGCACTATGCATTCACACACCCTGTATCAGGACCAGTCCCACACTGTAAATTCACACACCCTGTATCAGGACCAGTCCCACACTGTAAATTCACACACCCTGTATCAGGACCAGTCCCACACTGTAAATTCACACTCCCTGTTACAGGACCAGACCTGCACAGTACATATACACACCCTGCATCAGGAGCAGTCCTGCACTGTAAAATCACACACCCTGTATCAGGACCAGTCCTGCACAGTACATTTACACTCCCTACATCAGGACCAGTCTGGCACTGTACATTTACACACCCTGTATCAGGACCAGTCCTGCAATGTACATTCACACACCCTGTATCAGGACCTGTCCTGCACTATACATTCACACTCCCTGCATCAGGACCAGTCCTGCACTGTATATTTACACAACCAATATCAGGACCAGTCCTGCACTGTACATTTACACTCCCTGCATCAGGACCAGTCCTGCACTGTACATTCACACACCCTGTATCAGGACCAGTCCTGCATTGTACATTCACACACCCTGTATCAGGACCAGTCCTGCACTGTACATTCACACACCCTGTATCAGGACGTGTCCTGCACTGTACATTCACACACCCTGTATCAGGACCAGAGTGCAGTGTACATTTACACAGCCTGTATCAGGACCAGTCCTGCACAGTACATTTACACTCCCTACATCAGGACCAATCTGGCACTGTACATTTACACACCCTGTATCAGGACCAGTCCTGCAATGTACATTCACACACCCTGTATCAGGACCTGTCCTGCACTATACATTCACACAACCTATATCAGGACCAGTCCTGCACTGTACTTTCACACACCCTGTATCAGGACCAGTCCTGCATTGTACATTCACACACCCTGTATCAGGACCAGTCCCGCACTGTAAATTCACACTCCCTGTATCAGGACCAGTCCTGCACTATACATTCACACAACCTATATCAGGACCAATCCTGCACTGTATATTCACACTCCCTGTATCAGGACCAGTCCTGCATTGTACATTTACACACCCTGTATCAGGACCAGTCCTGCACTGTACATTTACACTCCCTGTATCAGGACCAGTCTTGCACTGTACATTCACACACCCTGTATCAGGACCAGTCATACACTGTACATTTACACTCCCTGCATCAGGACCAGTCCTGCACTGTACTTTCACACACCCTGTATCAGGACCAGTCCTGCATTGTACATTCACACTCCCTGTATCAGGACCAGTCCTGCACTGTATATTTACACAACCAATATCAGGACCAGTCCTGCACTGTACATTTACACTCCCTGCATCAGGACCAGTCCTGCACTGTACATTCACACACCCTGTATCAGGACCAGTCCTGCACTGTACATTCACACACCCTGTATCAGGACCAGAGTGCAGTGTACATTTACACAGCCTGTATCAGGACCAGTCCTGCACTGTACATTTACACTCCCTGTATCAGGACCAGTCTTGCACTGTACATTCACACATCCTGTATCTGGACCAGTCATACACTGTACATGTACACTCCCTGTATCAGGACCAGTCCTGCACTGTACATTTACACATCCTGTATTAGAACCAGTCCTGCACTGTACCTTTACACACCCTGCATCAGGACCAGTCGTGCACTGTAAATTCACTCTCCCTGTGTCAGGACCCGTCCTGCACTGTACATTTACACTCCCTGTATCAGGGCCAGTCCTGCACTGTCCATTTACACTCCCCGCATCAGGACCAGTCCTGCACTGTATATTTACACAACCAATATCAGGACCAGTCCAGCACTGTAAATTCACACTCCCTGTATCAGGACCAGTCCTGCACTGTACATTTACACACCCTGTATTAGGACCAGTCCTGCACTGTACCTTTACAAACCCTGCATCAGGACCAGTCGTGCACTGTAAATTCACGCTCCCTGTGTCAGGACCAGTCCTGCACTGTCCATTTACACACACTGTATCAGGACCAATCCTGCACTGTACATTCACATTCCCTGTATCAGGATAAGTCCTGCACTGTACATTCACACACCCTGCATTAGGACCAGTCCTGCACTGTATATTTACACACACTGTATCAGGACCAGTCCTGCACTGTACATTCACACACCCTGCATTAGGACCAGTCATGCACTGTATATTTACACACCCTATATCAGGACCAGTCCTGCATTGTACATTCACACACCCTGTATCAGTCCCTGTACTGCGCTGTACATTAACACACCCTGTATCAGGACCAGGCCCGCACTGTAAATTCACACTCCCTGTATCAGGACCAGTCCTGCACTCTACATTCACACAACCTGTATCAGGACCACTCTTGCACTATGAATTCACACACCCTCTATCAGGACCAGTCCTGCATTGTACCTTCACACACCCTGTATCAGGACCAGTCCCACACTGTAAATTCACACACCCTGCATCAGGACCAGTCCTGCACTGTAAAATCATACACCCTGTATCAGGACCAGTACTGCACAGTGCATTTACACTCCCTACACCAGGACCAGTCTGGCACTGTACATTTACACAATCTGTATCAGGACCAGTCCTGCAATGTACATTCACACACCCTGTATCAGGACCTGTCCAGCACTATACATTCAAACAACCTATATCAGGACCAATCCTGCACTGTATACTCACACTCCCTGCATCAGGACCAGTCCTGCACTGTACATTTACACTCCCTGCATCAGGACCAGTCCTGCACTGTACATTCACACACCCTGTATCAGGACCAGTCCTGCACTGTACATTCACACACCCTGTATCAGGACGTGTCCTGCACTGTACATTCACACACCCTGTATCAGGACCAGACCTGCAGTGTACATTTACACTCCCTGTATCAGGACCAGTCCTACACTGTACATTAACACACCCTGTATCAGGACCAGTCCTGCACTGTAAAATCACACGCCCTGTATCAGGACCAGTCCTGCACAGTACATTTACACTCCCTACATCAGGACCAGTCTGGCACTGTACATTTACACACCCTGTATCAGGACCAGTCCTGCAATGTACATTCACACACCCTGTATCAGGACCTGTCCTGCACTATACATTCACACAACCTATATCAGGACCAATCCTGCACTGTATATTCACACTCCCTGCATCAGGACCAGTACTGCACTGTACATTTACACACCCTGTATCAGGACCAGTCCTGCACTGTACATTTACACTCCCTGTATCAGGACCAGTCTTGCACTGTACATTCACACACCCTGTATCAGGACCAGTCATACACTGTACATGTACACTCCCTGTATCAGGACCAGTGCTGCACTGTATATTTACACAACCAATATCAGGACCAGTCCTGCACTGTACATTTACACTCCCTGCATCAGGACCAGTCCTGCA
The DNA here is from genome assembly GCF_052327205.1 of Somniosus microcephalus. Lineage (NCBI taxonomy): Eukaryota > Metazoa > Chordata > Chondrichthyes > Squaliformes > Somniosidae > Somniosus > Somniosus microcephalus. Next base: position 270,115,430 of record NC_140989.1, on the reverse strand, counting down.
CTGTACTTTCACAGACCCTGTATAAGGACCAGTCCTGCATTGTACATTCACACACCCTGCATTAGGACCAGTCCTGCACTGTATATTTACACACACTGTATCAGGACCAGTCCTGCACTGTACATTCACACACCCTGCATTAGGACCAGTCGTGCGCTGTACATTAACACACCCTGTATCAGGACCAGTCCCGCACTGTAAATTCACACTCCCTGTATCAGGACCAGTCCTGCACTCTACATTCACACACCCTGTATCAGGACCACTCCTGCACTATGCATTCACACACCCTGTATCAGGACCAGTCACACACTGTAAATTCACACTCCCTGTTACAGGACCAGACCTGCACAGTACATATACACACCCTGCATCAGGAGCAGTCCTGCACTGTAAAATCACACACCCTGTATCAGGACCAGTCCTGCACAGTACATTTACACTCCCTACATCAGGACCAGTCTGGCACTGTACATTTACACACCCTGTATCAGGACCAGTCCTGCAATGTACATTCACACACCCTGTATCAGGACGTGTCCTGCACTATACATTCACACAACCTATATCAGGACCAATCCTGCACTGTATATTCACACTCCCTGTATCAGGACCAGTCCTGCACTGTATATTTACACAACCAATATCAGGACCAGTCCTGCACTGTACATTTACACTCCCTGCATCAGGACCAGTCCTGCACTGTACATTCACACACCCTGTATCAGGACCAGTCCTGCATTGTACATTCACACACCCTGTATCAGGACCAGTCCTGCACTGTACATTCACACACCCTGTATCAGGACGTGTCCTGCACTGTACATTCACACACCCTGTATCAGGACCAGAGTGCAGTGTACATTTACACAGCCTGTATCAGGACCAGTCCTGCACTGTACATTTACACTCCCTGTATCAGGACCAGTCTTGCACTGTACATTCACACATCCTGTATCAGGACCAGTCATACACTGTACATGTACACTCCCTGTATCAGGACCAGTCCTGCACTGTACATTTACACATCCTGTATTAGAACCAGTCCTGCACTGTACCTTTACACACCCTGCATCAGGACCAGTCGTGCACTGTAAATTCACACTCCCTGTGTCAGGACCAGTCCTGCACTGTACATTTACACTCCCTGTATCAGGGCCAGTCCTGCACTGTCAATTTACACTCCCCGCATCAGGACCAGTCTTCACTGTATATTTACACAACCAATATCAGGACCAGTCCAGCACTGTAAATTCACACTCCCTGTATCAGGACCAGTCCTGCACTGTACATTTACACACCCTGTATTAGGACCAGTCCTGCACTGTACCTTTACACATCCTGCATCAGGACCAGTCGTGCACTGTAAATTCACGCTCCCTGTGTCAGGACCAGTCCTGCACTGTCCATTTACACACACTGTATCAGGACCAGTCTTGCACTGTACATTCACACACCCTGTATCAGGACCAGTCATACACTGTACATGTACACTCCCTGTATCAGGACCAGTCCTGCACTGTACATTTACACTCCCTGCATCAGGACCAGTCCTGCACTGTACTTTCACACACCCTGTATCAGGACCAGTCCTGCATTGTACATTCACACACCCTGTATCAGGACCAGTCCCGCACTGTAAATTCACACTCCCTGTATCAGGACCAGTCCTGCACTCTACATTCACACACCTTGTATCAGGACCAGTCCTGCACTCTACATTCACACACCCTGTATCAGGACCACCCCTGCACTATGCATTCACACACCCTGTATCAGGACCAGTCCCACACTGTAAATTCACACTCCCTGTTACAGGACCAGACCTGCACAGTACATATACACACCCTGCATCAGGAGCAGTCCTGCACTGTAAAATCACACACCCTGTATCAGGACCAGTCCTGCACAGTACATTTACACTCCCTACATCAGGACCAGTCTGGCACTGTACATTTACACACCCTGTATCAGGACCAGTCCTGCAATGTACATTCACACACCCTGTATCAGGACGTGTCCTGCACTATACATTCACACAACCTATATCAGGACCAATCCTGCACTGTATATTCACACTCCCTGCATCAGGACCAGTCCTGCACTGTACATTTACACAACCAATATCAGGACCAGTCATACACTGTACATGTACACTCCCTGTATCAGGACCAGTCCTGCACTGTATATTTACACAACCAATATCAGGACCAGTCCTGCACTGTACATTTACACTCCCTGCATCAGGACCAGTCCTGCACTGTACATTCACACACCCTGTATCAGGACCAGTCCTGCATTGTACATTCACACACCCTGTATCAGGACCAGTCCTGCACTGTACATTCACACACCCTGTATCAGGACCAGAGTGCAGTGTACATTTACACAGCCTGTATCAGGACCAGTCCTGCACTGTACATTTACACTCCCTGTATCAGGACCAGTCCTGCAATGTACATTCACACACCCTGTATCAGGACCTGTCCAGCACTATACATTCAAACAACCTATATCAGGACCAATCCTGCACTGTATACTCACACTCCCTGCATCAGGACCAGTCCTGCACTGTACATTTACACTCCCTGCATCAGGACCAGTCCTGCACTGTACATTCACACACCCTGTATCAGGACCAGTCCTGCACTGTACATTCACACACCCTGTATCAGGACCAGTCCTGCACTGTAAAATCACACGCCCTGTATCAGGACCAGTCCTGCACAGTACATTTACACTCCCTACATCAGGACCAGTCTGGCACTGTACATTTACACACCCTGTATCAGGACCAGTCCTGCAATGTACATTCACACACCCTGTATCAGGACCTGTCCTGCACTATACATTCACACAACCTATATCAGGACCAATCCTGCACTGTATATTCACACTCCCTGCATCAGGACCAGTACTGCACTGTACATTTACACACCCTGTATCAGGACCAGTCCTGCACTTTACATTTACACTCCCTGTATCAGGACCAGTCTTGCACTGTACATTCACACACCCTGTATCAGGACCAGTCATACACTATACATGTACACTCCCTGTATCAGGACCAGTGCTGCACTGTATATTTACACAACCAATATCAGGACCAGTCCTGCACTGTACATTTACACTCCCTGCATCAGGACCAGTCCTGCACTGTACTTTGACACACCCTGTATAAGGACCAGTCCTGCATTGTACATTCACACACCCTGCATTAGGACCAGTCCTGCACTGTATATTTACACACACTGTATCAGGACCAGTCCTGCACTGTACATTCACACACCCTGCATTAGGACCAGTCGTGTGCTGTACATTAACACACCCTGTATCAGGACCAGTCCCGCACTGTAAATTCACACTCCCTGTATCAGGACCAGTCCTGCACTCTACATTCACACACCCTGTATCAGGACCACTCCTGCACTATGCATTCACACACCCTGTATCAGGACCAGTCCCACACTGTAAATTCACACTCCCTGTTACAGGACCAGACCTGCACAGTACATATATACACCCTGCATCAGGAGCAGTCCTGCACTGTAAAATCACACACCCTGTATCAGGACCAGTCCTGCACAGTACATTTACACTCCCTACATCAGGACCAGTCTGGCACTGTACATTTACACACCCTGTATCAGGACCAGTCCTGCAATGTACATTCACACACCCTGTATCAGGACGTGTCCTGCACTATACATTCACACAACCTATATCAGGACCAATCCTGCACTGTATATTCACACTCCCTGCATCAGGACCAGTCCTGCACTGTACATTTACACAACCAATATCAGGACCAGTCATACACTGTACATGTACACTCACTGTATCAGGACCAGTCCTGCACTGTATATTTACACAACCAATATCAGGACCAGTCCTGCACTGTACATTTACACTCCCTGCATCAGGACCAGTCCTGCACTGTACATTCACACACCCTGTATCAGGACCAGTCCTGCATTGTACATTCACACACCCTGTATCAGGACCAGTCCTGCACTGTACATTCACACACCCTGTATCAGGACGTGTCCTGCACTGTACATTCACACACCCTGTATCAGGACCAGAGTGCAGTGTACATTTACACAGCCTGTATCAGGACCAGTCCTGCACTGTACATTTACACTCCCTGTATCAGGACCAGTCTTGCACTGTACATTCACACATCCTGTATCAGGACCAGTCATACACTGTACATGTACACTCCCTGTATCAGGACCAGTCCTGCACTGTACATTTACACATCCTGTATTAGAACCAGTCCTGCACTGTACCTTTACACACCCTGCATCAGGACCAGTCGTGCACTGTAAATTCACACTCCCTGTGTCAGGACCAGTCCTGCACTGTCCATTTACACTCCCTGTATCAGGGCCAGTCCTGCACTGTCCATTTACACTCCCCGCATCAGGACCAGTCCTGCACTGTATATTTACACAACCAATATCAGGACCAGTCCAGCACTGTAAATTCACACTCCCTGTATCAGGACCAGTCCTGTACTGTACATTTACACACCCTGTATTAGGACCAGTCCTGCACTGTACCTTTACACATCCTGCATCAGGATCAGTCGTGCACTGTAAATTCACGCTCCCTGTGTCAGGACCAGTCCTGCACTGTACATTTACACACCCTGTATCAGGGCCAGTCCTGCACTGTCCATTTACACACACTGTATCAGGACCAATCCTGCACTGTACATTCACATTCCCTGTATCAGGATAAGTCCTGCACTGTACATTCACACACCCTGCATTAGGACCAGTCCTGCACTGTATATTTACACACACTGTATCAGGACCAGTCCTGCACTGTACATTCACACACCCTGCATTAGGACCAGTCATGCACTGTATATTTACGCACCCTATATCAGGACCAGTCCTGCATTGTACATTCACACACCCTGTATCAGTCCCTGTACTGCGCTGCACATTAACACACCCTGTATCAGGACCAGGCCCGCACTGTAAATTCACACTCCCTGTATCAGGACCAGTCCTGCACTCTACATTCACACAACCTGCATCAGGACCACTCTTGCACTATGCATTCACACACCCTGTATCAGGACCAGTCCTGCATTGTACCTTCACACACCCTGTATCAGGACCAGTCCCACACTGTAAATTCACACACCCTGCATCAGGACCAGTCCTGCACTGTAAAATCATACACCCTGTATCAGGACCAGTACTGTACAGTGCATTTACACTCCCTACACCAGGACCAGTCTGGCACTGTACATTTACACAATCTGTATCAGGACCAGTCCTGCAATGTACATTCACACACCCTGTATCAGGACCTGTCCAGCACTATACATTCAAACAACCTATATCAGGACCAATCCTGCACTGTATATTCACACTCCCTGCATCAGGACAGGTCCTGCACTGTACATTTACACTCCCTGCATCAGGACCAGTCCTGCACTGTACATTCACACACCCTGTATCAGGACCAGTCCTGCACTGTACATTCACACACCCTGTATCAGGACCAGTCCTGCACTGTAAAATCACACGCCCTGTATCAGGACCAGTCCTGCACAGTACATTTACACTCCCTACATCAGGACCAGTCTGGCACTGTACATTTACACACCCTGTATCAGGACCAGTCCTGCAATGTACATTCACACACCCTGTATCAGGACCTGTCCTGCACTATACATTCACACAACCTATATCAGGACCAATCCTGCACTGTATATTCACACTCCCTGCATCAGGACCAGTACTGCACTGTACATTTACACACCCTGTATCAGGACCAGTCCTGCACTGTACATTTACACTCCCTGTATCAGGACCAGTCTTGCACTGTACATTCACACACCCTGTATCAGGACCAGTCATACACTGTACATGTACACTCCCTGTATCAGGACCAGTGCTGCACTGTATATTTACACAACCAATATCAGGACCAGTCCTGCACTGTACATTTACACTCCCTGCATCAGGACCAGTCCTGCACTGTACTTTGACACACCCTGTATAAGGACCAGTCCTGCATTGTACATTCACACACCCTGCATTAGGACCAGTCCTGCACTGTATATTTACACACACTGTATCAGGACCAGTCCTGCACTGTACATTCACACACCCTGCATTAGGACCAGTCGTGTGCTGTACATTAACACACCCTGTATCAGGACCAGTCCCGCACTGTAAATTCACACTCCCTGTATCAGGACCAGTCCTGCACTCTACATTCACACACCCTGTATCAGGACCACTCCTGCACTATGCATTCACACACCCTGTATCAGGACCAGTCCCACACTGTAAATTCACACTCCCTGTTACAGGACCAGACCTGCACAGTACATATATACACCCTGCATCAGGAGCAGTCCTGCACTGTAAAATCACACACCCTGTATCAGGACCAGTCCTGCACAGTACATTTACACTCCCTACATCAGGACCAGTCTGGCACTGTACATTTACACACCCTGTATCAGGACCAGCCCTGCAATGTACATTCACACACCCTGTATCAGGACGTGTCCTGCACTATACATTCACACAACCTATATCAGGACCAATCCTGCACTGTATATTCACACTCCCTGCATCAGGACCAGTCCTGCACTGTACATTTACACAACCAATATCAGGACCAGTCATACACTGTACATGTACACTCACTGTATCAGGACCAGTCCTGCACTGTATATTTACACAACCAATATCAGGACCAGTCCTGCACTGTACATTTACACTCCCTGCATCAGGACCAGTCCTGCACTGTACATTCACACACCCTGTATCAGGACCAGTCCTGCATTGTACATTCACACACCCTGTATCAGGACCAGTCCTGCACTGTACATTCACACACCCTGTATCAGGACGTGTCCTGCACTGTACATTCACACACCCTGTATCAGGACCAGAGTGCAGTGTACATTTACACAGCCTGTATCAGGACCAGTCCTGCACTGTACATTTACACTCCCTGTATCAGGACCAGTCTTGCACTGTACATTCACACATCCTGTATCAGGACCAGTCATACACTGTACATGTACACTCCCTGTATCAGGACCAGTCCTGCACTGTACATTTACACATCCTGTATTAGAACCAGTCCTGCACTGTACCTGTACACACCCTGCATCAGGACCAGTCGTGCACTGTAAATTCACACTCCCTGTGTCAGGACCAGTCCTGCACTGTCCATTTACACTCCCTGTATCAGGGCCAGTCCTGCACTGTCCATTTACACTCCCCGCATCAGGACCAGTCCTGCACTGTATATTTACACAACCAATATCAGGACCAGTCCAGCACTGTAAATTCACACTCCCTGTATCAGGACCAGTCCTGCACTGTACATTTACACACCCTGTATTAGGACCAGTCCTGCACTGTACCTTTACACATCCTGCATCAGGATCAGTCGTGCACTGTAAATTCACGCTCCCTGTGTCAGGACCAGTCCTGCACTGTACATTTACACACCCTGTATCAGGGCCAGTCCTGCACTGTCCATTTACACACACTGTATCAGGACCAATCCTGCACTGTACATTCACATTCCCTGTATCAGGATAAGTCCTGCACTGTACATTCACACACCCTGCATTAGGACCAGTCCTGCACTGTATATTTACACACACTGTATCAGGACCAGTCCTGCACTGTACATTCACACACCCTGCATTAGGACCAGTCATGCACTGTATATTTACGCACCCTATATCAGGACCAGTCCTGCATTGTACATTCACACACCCTGTATCAGTCCCTGTACTGCGCTGCACATTAACACACCCTGTATCAGGACCAGGCCCGCACTGTAAATTCACACTCCCTGTATCAGGACCAGTCCTGCACTCTACATTCACACAACCTGCATCAGGACCACTCTTGCACTATGCATTCACACACCCTGTATCAGGACCAGTCCTGCATTGTACCTTCACACACCCTGTATCAGGACCAGTCCCACACTGTAAATTCACACACCCTGCATCAGGACCAGTCCTGCACTGTAAAATCATACACCCTGTATCAGGACCAGTACTGCACAGTGCATTTACACTCCCTACACCAGGACCAGTCTGGCACTGTACATTTACACAATCTGTATCAGGACCAGTCCTGCAATGTACATTCACACACCCTGTATCAGGACCTGTCCAGCACTATACATTCAAACAACCTATATCAGGACCAATCCTGCACTGTATATTCACACTCCCTGCATCAGGACAGGTCCTGCACTGTACATTTACACTCCCTGCATCAGGACCAGTCCTGCACTGTACATTCACACACCCTGTATCAGGACCAGTCCTGCACTGTACATTCACACACCCTGTATCAGGACGTGTCCTGCACTGTACATTCACACACCCTGTATCAGGACCAGACCTGCAGTGTACATTTACACTCCCTGTGTCAGGACCAGTCCTACACTGTACATTAACACACCCTGTATCAGGACCAGTCCTGCACTGTAAAATCACACACCCTGTATCAGGACCAGTCCTGCACAGTACATTTACACTCCCTACATCAGGACCAGTGTGGCACTGTACATTTACACACCCTGTATCAGGACCAGTCCTGCAATGTACATTCACACACCCTGTATTAGGACCAGTCCTGCACTGTACCTTTACACACCCTGCATCAGGACCAGTCGTGCACTGTAAATTCACACTCCCTGTGTCAGGACCAGTCCTGCACTGTACATTTACACTCCCTGTATCAGGGCCAGTCCTGCACTGTCCATTTACACTCCCTGCATCAGGACCAGTCCTGCACTGTCCATTTACACTCCCTGTATCAGGACCAGTCTTGCACTGTACATTCACACACCCTGTATCAGGACCAGTCATACACTGTACATTTACACTCCCTGCATCAGGACCAGTCCTGCACTGTACTTTCACACACCCTGTATCAGGACCAGTCCTGCATTGTACATTCACACTCCCTGTATCAGGACCAGTCCTGCACTGTATATTTACACAACCAATATCAGGACCAGTCCTGCACTGTACATTTACACTCCCTGCATCAGGACCAGTCCTGCACTGTACATTCACACACCCTGTATCAGGACCAGTCCTGCACTGTACATTCACACACCCTGTATCAGGACCAGAGTGCAGTGTACATTTACACAGCCTGTATCAGGACCAGTCCTGCACTGTACATTTACACTCCCTGTATCAGGACCAGTCTTGCACTGTACATTCACACATCCTGTATCTGGACCAGTCATACACTGTACATGTACACTCCCTGTATCAGGACCAGTCCTGCACTGTACATTTACACATCCTGTATTAGAACCAGTCCTGCACTGTACCTTTACACACCCTGCATCAGGACCAGTCGTGCACTGTAAATTCACTCTCCCTGTGTCAGGACCCGTCCTGCACTGTACATTTACACTCCCTGTATCAGGGCCAGTCCTGCACTGTCCATTTACACTCCCCGCATCAGGACCAGTCCTGCACTGTATATTTACACAACCAATATCAGGACCAGTCCAGCACTGTAAATTCACACTCCCTGTATCAGGACCAGTCCTGCACTGTACATTTACACACCCTGTATTAGGACCAGTCCTGCACTGTACCTTTACAAACCCTGCATCAGGACCAGTCGTGCACTGTAAATTCACGCTCCCTGTGTCAGGACCAGTCCTGCACTGTCCATTTACACACACTGTATCAGGACCAATCCTGCACTGTACATTCACATTCCCTGCATCAGGATAAGTCCTGCACTGTACATTCACACACCCTGCATTAGGACCAGTCCTGCACTGTATATTTACACACACTGTATCAGGACCAGTCCTGCACTGTACATTCACACACCCTGCATTAGGACCAGTCATGCACTGTATATTTACACACCCTATATCAGGACCAGTCCTGCATTGTACATTCACACACCCTGTATCAGTCCCTGTACTGCGCTGTACATTAACACACCCTGTATCAGGACCAGGCCCGCACTGTAAATTCACACTCCCTGTATCAGGACCAGTCCTGCACTCTACATTCACACAACCTGTATCAGGACCACTCTTGCACTATGAATTCACACACCCTCTATCAGGACCAGTCCTGCATTGTACCTTCACACACCCTGTATCAGGACCAGTCCCACACTGTAAATTCACACACCCTGCATCAGGACCAGTCCTGCACTGTAAAATCATACACCCTGTATCAGGACCAGTACTGCACAGTGCATTTACACTCCCTACACCAGGACCAGTCTGGCACTGTACATTTACACAATCTGTATCAGGACCAGTCCTGCAATGTACATTCACACACCCTGTATCAGGACCTGTCCAGCACTATACATTCAAACAACCTATATCAGGACCAATCCTGCACTGTATACTCACACTCCCTGCATCAGGACCAGTCCTGCACTGTACATTTACACTCCCTGCATCAGGACCAGTCCTGCACTGTACATTCACACACCCTGTATCAGGACCAGTCCTGCACTGTACATTCACACACCCTGTATCAGGACGTGTCCTGCACTGTACATTCACACACCCTGTTACAGGACCAGACCTGCACAGTACATATACACACCCTGCATCAGGAGCAGTCCTGCACTGTAAAATCACACACCCTGTATCAGGACCAGTCCTGCACAGTACATTTACACTCCCTACATCAGGACCAGTCTGGCACTGTACATTTACACACCCTGTATCAGGACCAGTCCTGCAATGTACATTCACACACCCTGTATCAGGACCTGTCCTGCACTATACATTCACACTCCCTGCATCAGGACCAGTCCTGCACTGTATATTTACACAACCAATATCAGGACCAGTCCTACACTGTACATTTACACTCCCTGCATCAGGACCAGTCCTGCACTGTACATTCACACACCCTGTATCAGGACCAGTCCTGCATTGTACATTCACACACCCTGTATCAGGACCAGTCCCACACTGTAAATTCACACACCCTGTATCAGGACCAGTCCCACACTGTAAATTCACACACCCTGTATCAGGACCAGTCCCACACTGTAAATTCACACTCCCTGTTACAGGACCAGACCTGCACAGTACATATACACACCCTGCATCAGGAGCAGTCCTGCACTGTAAAATCACACACCCTGTATCAGGACCAATCCTGCACAGTACATTTACACTCCCTACATCAGGACCAGTCTGGCACTGTACATTTACACACCCTGTATCAGGACCAGTCCTGCAATGTACATTCACACACCCTGTATCAGGACCTGTCCTGCACTATACATTCACACTCCCTGCATCAGGACCAGTCCTGCACTGTATATTTACACAACCAATATCAGGACCAGTCCTGCACTGTACATTTACACTCCCTGCATCAGGACCAGTCCTGCACTGTACATTCACACACCCTGTATCAGGACCAGTCCTGCATTGTACATTCACACACCCTGTATCAGGACCAGTCCTGCACTGTACATTCACACACCCTGTATCAGGACGTGTCCTGCACTGTACATTCACACACCCTGTATCAGGACCAGAGTGCAGTGTACATTTACACAGCCTGTATCAGGACCAGTCCTGCACTGTACATTTACACTCCCTGTATCAGGACCAGTCTTGCACTGTACATTCACACATCCTGTATCTGGACCAGTCATACACTGTACATGTACACTCCCTGTATCAGGACCAGTCCTGCACTGTACATTTACACATCCTGTATTCGAACCAGTCCTGCACTGTACCTTTACACACCCTGCATCAGGACCAGTCGTGCACTGTAAATTCACACTCCCTGTGTCAGGACCAGTCCTGCACTGTACATTTACACTCCCTGTATCAGGGCCAGTCCTGCACTGTCCATTTACACTCCCCGCATCAGGACCAGTCCTGCACTGTATATTTACACAACCAATATCAGGACCAGTCCAGCACTGTAAATTCACACTCCCTGTATCAGGACCAGTCCTGCACTGTACATTTACACACCCTGTATTAGGACCAGTCCTGCACTGTACCTTTACACACCCTGCATCAGGACCAGTCGTGCACTGTAAATTCACGCTCCCTGTGTCAGGACCAGTCCTGCACTGTACATTTACACACCCTGTATCAGGGCCAGTCCTGCACTGTCCATTTACACACACTGTATCAGGACCAATCCTGCACTGTACATTCACATTCCCTGTATCAGGATAAGTCCTGCACTGTACATTCACACAACCTGCATTAGGACCAGTCCTGCACTGTATATTTACACACACTGTATCAGGACCAGTCCTGCACTGTACATTCACACACCTTGCATTAGGACCAGTCATGCACTGTATATTTACACACCCTATATCAGGATAGGTCCTGCATTGTACATTCACACACCCTGTATCAGTCCCTGTACTGCGCTGTACATTAACACACCCTGTATCAGGACCAGGCCCGCACTGTAAATTCACACTCCCTGTATCAGGACCAGTCCTGCACTCTACATTCACACAACCTGTATCAGGACCAGTCCTGCACTGTACATTCACACACCCTGCATTAGGACCAGTCGTGCGCTGTACATTAACACACCCTGTATCAGGACCAGTCCCGCACTGTAAATTCACACTCCCTGTATCAGGACCAGTCCTGCACTCTACATTCACACACCCTGTATCAGGACCACTCCTGCACTATGCATTCACACACACTGTATCAGGACCAGTCCCACACTGTAAATTCAAACTCCCTGTTACAGGACCAGTCCCACACTGTAAATTCACACACCCTGTATCAGGACCAGTCCCACACTGTAAATTCACACTCCCTGTTACAGGACCAGACCTGCACAGTACATATACACACCCTGCATCAGGAGCAGTCCTGCACTGTAAAATCACACACCCTGTATCAGGACCACTCCTGCACTATGCATTCACACACCCTGTATCAGGACCAGTCCCACACTGTAAATTCACACACCCTGTATCAGGACCAGTCCCACACTGTAAATTCACACACCCTGTATCAGGACCAGTCCCACACTGTAAATTCACACTCCCTGTTACAGGACCAGACCTGCACAGTACATATACACACCCTGCATCAGGAGCAGTCCTGCACTGTAAAATCACACACCCTGTATCAGGACCAGTCCTGCACAGTACATTTACACTCCCTACATCAGGACCAGTCTGGCACTGTACATTTACACACCCTGTATCAGGACCAGTCCTGCAATGTACATTCACACACCCTGTATCAGGACCTGTCCTGCACTATACATTCACACTCCCTGCATCAGGACCAGTCCTGCACTGTATATTTACACAACCAATATCAGGACCAGTCCTGCACTGTACATTTACACTCCCTGCATCAGGACCAGTCCTGCACTGTACATTCACACACCCTGTATCAGGACCAGTCCTGCATTGTACATTCACACACCCTGTATCAGGACCAGTCCTGCACTGTACATTCACACACCCTGTATCAGGACGTGTCCTGCACTGTACATTCACACACCCTGTATCAGGACCAGAGTGCAGTGTACATTTACACAGCCTGTATCAGGACCAGTCCTGCACAGTACATTTACACTCCCTACATCAGGACCAATCTGGCACTGTACATTTACACACCCTGTATCAGGACCAGTCCTGCAATGTACATTCACACACCCTGTATCAGGACCTGTCCTGCACTATACATTCACACAACCTATATCAGGACCAGTCCTGCACTGTACTTTCACACACCCTGTATCAGGACCAGTCCTGCATTGTACATTCACACACCCTGTATCAGGACCAGTCCCGCACTGTAAATTCACACTCCCTGTATCAGGACCAGTCCTGCACTATACATTCACACAACCTATATCAGGACCAATCCTGCACTGTATATTCACACTCCCTGTATCAGGACCAGTCCTGCATTGTACATTTACACACCCTGTATCAGGACCAGTCCTGCACTGTACATTTACACTCCCTGTATCAGGACCAGTCTTGCACTGTACATTCACACACCCTGTATCAGGACCAGTCATACACTGTACATTTACACTCCCTGCATCAGGACCAGTCCTGCACTGTACTTTCACACACCCTGTATCAGGACCAGTCCTGCATTGTACATTCACACTCCCTGTATCAGGACCAGTCCTGCACTGTATATTTACACAACCAATATCAGGACCAGTCCTGCACTGTACATTTACACTCCCTGCATCAGGACCAGTCCTGCACTGTACATTCACACACCCTGTATCAGGACCAGTCCTGCACTGTACATTCACACACCCTGTATCAGGACCAGAGTGCAGTGTACATTTACACAGCCTGTATCAGGACCAGTCCTGCACTGTACATTTACACTCCCTGTATCAGGACCAGTCTTGCACTGTACATTCACACATCCTGTATCTGGACCAGTCATACACTGTACATGTACACTCCCTGTATCAGGACCAGTCCTGCACTGTACATTTACACATCCTGTATTAGAACCAGTCCTGCACTGTACCTTTACACACCCTGCATCAGGACCAGTCGTGCACTGTAAATTCACTCTCCCTGTGTCAGGACCCGTCCTGCACTGTACATTTACACTCCCTGTATCAGGGCCAGTCCTGCACTGTCCATTTACACTCCCCGCATCAGGACCAGTCCTGCACTGTATATTTACACAACCAATATCAGGACCAGTCCAGCACTGTAAATTCACACTCCCTGTATCAGGACCAGTCCTGCACTGTACATTTACACACCCTGTATTAGGACCAGTCCTGCACTGTACCTTTACAAACCCTGCATCAGGACCAGTCGTGCACTGTAAATTCACGCTCCCTGTGTCAGGACCAGTCCTGCACTGTCCATTTACACACACTGTATCAGGACCAATCCTGCACTGTACATTCACATTCCCTGTATCAGGATAAGTCCTGCACTGTACATTCACACACCCTGCATTAGGACCAGTCCTGCACTGTATATTTACACACACTGTATCAGGACCAGTCCTGCACTGTACATTCACACACCCTGCATTAGGACCAGTCATGCACTGTATATTTACACACCCTATATCAGGACCAGTCCTGCATTGTACATTCACACACCCTGTATCAGTCCCTGTACTGCGCTGTACATTAACACACCCTGTATCAGGACCAGGCCCGCACTGTAAATTCACACTCCCTGTATCAGGACCAGTCCTGCACTCTACATTCACACAACCTGTATCAGGACCACTCTTGCACTATGAATTCACACACCCTCTATCAGGACCAGTCCTGCATTGTACCTTCACACACCCTGTATCAGGACCAGTCCCACACTGTAAATTCACACACCCTGCATCAGGACCAGTCCTGCACTGTAAAATCATACACCCTGTATCAGGACCAGTACTGCACAGTGCATTTACACTCCCTACACCAGGACCAGTCTGGCACTGTACATTTACACAATCTGTATCAGGACCAGTCCTGCAATGTACATTCACACACCCTGTATCAGGACCTGTCCAGCACTATACATTCAAACAACCTATATCAGGACCAATCCTGCACTGTATACTCACACTCCCTGCATCAGGACCAGTCCTGCACTGTACATTTACACTCCCTGCATCAGGACCAGTCCTGCACTGTACATTCACACACCCTGTATCAGGACCAGTCCTGCACTGTACATTCACACACCCTGTATCAGGACGTGTCCTGCACTGTACATTCACACACCCTGTATCAGGACCAGACCTGCAGTGTACATTTACACTCCCTGTATCAGGACCAGTCCTACACTGTACATTAACACACCCTGTATCAGGACCAGTCCTGCACTGTAAAATCACACGCCCTGTATCAGGACCAGTCCTGCACAGTACATTTACACTCCCTACATCAGGACCAGTCTGGCACTGTACATTTACACACCCTGTATCAGGACCAGTCCTGCAATGTACATTCACACACCCTGTATCAGGACCTGTCCTGCACTATACATTCACACAACCTATATCAGGACCAATCCTGCACTGTATATTCACACTCCCTGCATCAGGACCAGTACTGCACTGTACATTTACACACCCTGTATCAGGACCAGTCCTGCACTGTACATTTACACTCCCTGTATCAGGACCAGTCTTGCACTGTACATTCACACACCCTGTATCAGGACCAGTCATACACTGTACATGTACACTCCCTGTATCAGGACCAGTGCTGCACTGTATATTTACACAACCAATATCAGGACCAGTCCTGCACTGTACATTTACACTCCCTGCATCAGGACCAGTCCTGCACTGTACTTTCACAGACCCTGTATAAGGACCAGTCCTGCATTGTACATTCACACACCCTGCATTAGGACCAGTCCTGCACTGTATATTTACACACACTGTATCAGGACCAGTCCTGCACTGTACATTCACACACCCTGCATTAGGACCAGTCGTGCGCTGTACATTAACACACCCTGTATCAGGACCAGTCCCGCACTGTAAATTCACACTCCCTGTATCAGGACCAGTCCTGCACTCTACATTCACACACCCTGTATCAGGACCACTCCTGCACTATGCATTCACACACCCTGTATCAGGACCAGTCACACACTGTAAATTCACACTCCCTGTTACAGGACCAGACCTGCACAGTACATATACACACCCTGCATCAGGAGCAGTCCTGCACTGTAAAATCACACACCCTGTATCAGGACCAGTCCTGCACAGTACATTTACACTCCCTACATCAGGACCAGTCTGGCACTGTACATTTACACACCCTGTATCAGGACCAGTCCTGCAATGTACATTCACACACCCTGTATCAGGACGTGTCCTGCACTATACATTCACACAACCTATATCAGGACCAATCCTGCACTGTATATTCACACTCCCTGTATCAGGACCAGTCCTGCACTGTATATTTACACAACCAATATCAGGACCAGTCCTGCACTGTACATTTACACTCCCTGCATCAGGACCAGTCCTGCACTGTACATTCACACACCCTGTATCAGGACCAGTCCTGCATTGTACATTCACACACCCTGTATCAGGACCAGTCCTGCACTGTACATTCACACACCCTGTATCAGGACGTGTCCTGCACTGTACATTCACACACCCTGTATCAGGACCAGAGTGCAGTGTACATTTACACAGCCTGTATCAGGACCAGTCCTGCACTGTACATTTACACTCCCTGTATCAGGACCAGTCTTGCACTGTACATTCACACATCCTGTATCAGGACCAGTCATACACTGTACATGTACACTCCCTGTATCAGGACCAGTCCTGCACTGTACATTTACACATCCTGTATTAGAACCAGTCCTGCACTGTACCTTTACACACCCTGCATCAGGACCAGTCGTGCACTGTAAATTCACACTCCCTGTGTCAGGACCAGTCCTGCACTGTACATTTACACTCCCTGTATCAGGGCCAGTCCTGCACTGTCAATTTACACTCCCCGCATCAGGACCAGTCTTCACTGTATATTTACACAACCAATATCAGGACCAGTCCAGCACTGTAAATTCACACTCCCTGTATCAGGACCAGTCCTGCACTGTACATTTACACACCCTGTATTAGGACCAGTCCTGCACTGTACCTTTACACATCCTGCATCAGGACCAGTCGTGCACTGTAAATTCACGCTCCCTGTGTCAGGACCAGTCCTGCACTGTCCATTTACACACACTGTATCAGGACCAGTCTTGCACTGTACATTCACACACCCTGTATCAGGACCAGTCATACACTGTACATGTACACTCCCTGTATCAGGACCAGTCCTGCACTGTACATTTACACTCCCTGCATCAGGACCAGTCCTGCACTGTACTTTCACACACCCTGTATCAGGACCAGTCCTGCATTGTACATTCACACACCCTGTATCAGGACCAGTCCCGCACTGTAAATTCACACTCCCTGTATCAGGACCAGTCCTGCACTCTACATTCACACACCTTGTATCAGGACCAGTCCTGCACTCTACATTCACACACCCTGTATCAGGACCACCCCTGCACTATGCATTCACACACCCTGTATCAGGACCAGTCCCACACTGTAAATTCACACTCCCTGTTACAGGACCAGACCTGCACAGTACATATACACACCCTGCATCAGGAGCAGTCCTGCACTGTAAAATCACACACCCTGTATCAGGACCAGTCCTGCACAGTACATTTACACTCCCTACATCAGGACCAGTCTGGCACTGTACATTTACACACCCTGTATCAGGACCAGTCCTGCAATGTACATTCACACACCCTGTATCAGGACGTGTCCTGCACTATACATTCACACAACCTATATCAGGACCAATCCTGCACTGTATATTCACACTCCCTGCATCAGGACCAGTCCTGCACTGTACATTTACACAACCAATATCAGGACCAGTCATACACTGTACATGTACACTCCCTGTATCAGGACCAGTCCTGCACTGTATATTTACACAACCAATATCAGGACCAGTCCTGCACTGTACATTTACACTCCCTGCATCAGGACCAGTCCTGCACTGTACATTCACACACCCTGTATCAGGACCAGTCCTGCATTGTACATTCACACACCCTGTATCAGGACCAGTCCTGCACTGTACATTCACACACCCTGTATCAGGACCAGAGTGCAGTGTACATTTACACAGCCTGTATCAGGACCAGTCCTGCACTGTACATTTACACTCCCTGTATCAGGACCAGTCCTGCAATGTACATTCACACACCCTGTATCAGGACCTGTCCAGCACTATACATTCAAACAACCTATATCAGGACCAATCCTGCACTGTATACTCACACTCCCTGCATCAGGACCAGTCCTGCACTGTACATTTACACTCCCTGCATCAGGACCAGTCCTGCACTGTACATTCACACACCCTGTATCAGGACCAGTCCTGCACTGTACATTCACACACCCTGTATCAGGACCAGTCCTGCACTGTAAAATCACACGCCCTGTATCAGGACCAGTCCTGCACAGTACATTTACACTCCCTACATCAGGACCAGTCTGGCACTGTACATTTACACACCCTGTATCAGGACCAGTCCTGCAATGTACATTCACACACCCTGTATCAGGACCTGTCCTGCACTATACATTCACACAACCTATATCAGGACCAATCCTGCACTGTATATTCACACTCCCTGCATCAGGACCAGTACTGCACTGTACATTTACACACCCTGTATCAGGACCAGTCCTGCACTGTACATTTACACTCCCTGTATCAGGACCAGTCTTGCACTGTACATTCACACACCCTGTATCAGGACCAGTCATACACTATACATGTACACTCCCTGTATCAGGACCAGTGCTGCACTGTATATTTACACAACCAATATCAGGACCAGTCCTGCACTGTACATTTACACTCCCTGCATCAGGACCAGTCCTGCACTGTACTTTGACACACCCTGTATAAGGACCAGTCCTGCATTGTACATTCACACACCCTGCATTAGGACCAGTCCTGCACTGTATATTTACACACACTGTATCAGGACCAGTCCTGCACTGTACATTCACACACCCTGCATTAGGACCAGTCGTGTGCTGTACATTAACACACCCTGTATCAGGACCAGTCCCGCACTGTAAATTCACACTCCCTGTATCAGGACCAGTCCTGCACTCTACATTCACACACCCTGTATCAGGACCACTCCTGCACTATGCATTCACACACCCTGTATCAGGACCAGTCCCACACTGTAAATTCACACTCCCTGTTACAGGACCAGACCTGCACAGTACATATATACACCCTGCATCAGGAGCAGTCCTGCACTGTAAAATCACACACCCTGTATCAGGACCAGTCCTGCACAGTACATTTACACTCCCTACATCAGGACCAGTCTGGCACTGTACATTTACACACCCTGTATCAGGACCAGTCCTGCAATGTACATTCACACACCCTGTATCAGGACGTGTCCTGCACTATACATTCACACAACCTATATCAGGACCAATCCTGCACTGTATATTCACACTCCCTGCATCAGGACCAGTCCTGCACTGTACATTTACACAACCAATATCAGGACCAGTCATACACTGTACATGTACACTCACTGTATCAGGACCAGTCCTGCACTGTATATTTACACAACCAATATCAGGACCAGTCCTGCACTGTACATTTACACTCCCTGCATCAGGACCAGTCCTGCACTGTACATTCACACACCCTGTATCAGGACCAGTCCTGCATTGTACATTCACACACCCTGTATCAGGACCAGTCCTGCACTGTACATTCACACACCCTGTATCAGGACGTGTCCTGCACTGTACATTCACACACCCTGTATCAGGACCAGAGTGCAGTGTACATTTACACAGCCTGTATCAGGACCAGTCCTGCACTGTACATTTACACTCCCTGTATCAGGACCAGTCTTGCACTGTACATTCACACATCCTGTATCAGGACCAGTCATACACTGTACATGTACACTCCCTGTATCAGGACCAGTCCTGCACTGTACATTTACACATCCTGTATTAGAACCAGTCCTGCACTGTACCTGTACACACCCTGCATCAGGACCAGTCGTGCACTGTAAATTCACACTCCCTGTGTCAGGACCAGTCCTGCACTGTCCATTTACACTCCCTGTATCAGGGCCAGTCCTGCACTGTCCATTTACACTCCCCGCATCAGGACCAGTCCTGCACTGTATATTTACACAACCAATATCAGGACCAGTCCAGCACTGTAAATTCACACTCCCTGTATCAGGACCAGTCCTGCACTGTACATTTACACACCCTGTATTAGGACCAGTCCTGCACTGTACCTTTACACATCCTGCATCAGGATCAGTCGTGCACTGTAAATTCACGCTCCCTGTGTCAGGACCAGTCCTGCACTGTACATTTACACACCCTGTATCAGGGCCAGTCCTGCACTGTCCATTTACACACACTGTATCAGGACCAATCCTGCACTGTACATTCACATTCCCTGTATCAGGATAAGTCCTGCACTGTACATTCACACACCCTGCATTAGGACCAGTCCTGCACTGTATATTTACACACACTGTATCAGGACCAGTCCTGCACTGTACATTCACACACCCTGCATTAGGACCAGTCATGCACTGTATATTTACGCACCCTATATCAGGACCAGTCCTGCATTGTACATTCACACACCCTGTATCAGTCCCTGTACTGCGCTGCACATTAACACACCCTGTATCAGGACCAGGCCCGCACTGTAAATTCACACTCCCTGTATCAGGACCAGTCCTGCACTCTACATTCACACAACCTGCATCAGGACCACTCTTGCACTATGCATTCACACACCCTGTATCAGGACCAGTCCTGCATTGTACCTTCACACACCCTGTATCAGGACCAGTCCCACACTGTAAATTCACACACCCTGCATCAGGACCAGTCCTGCACTGTAAAATCATACACCCTGTATCAGGACCAGTACTGCACAGTGCATTTACACTCCCTACACCAGGACCAGTCTGGCACTGTACATTTACACAATCTGTATCAGGACCAGTCCTGCAATGTACATTCACACACCCTGTATCAGGACCTGTCCAGCACTATACATTCAAACAACCTATATCAGGACCAATCCTGCACTGTATATTCACACTCCCTGCATCAGGACAGGTCCTGCACTGTACATTTACACTCCCTGCATCAGGACCAGTCCTGCACTGTACATTCACACACCCTGTATCAGGACCAGTCCTGCACTGTACATTCACACACCCTGTATCAGGACGTGTCCTGCACTGTACATTCACACACCCTGTATCAGGACCAGACCTGCAGTGTACATTTACACTCCCTGTGTCAGGACCAGTCCTACACTGTACATTAACACACCCTGTATCAGGACCAGTCCTGCACTGTAAAATCACACACCCTGTATCAGGACCAGTCCTGCACAGTACATTTACACTCCCTACATCAGGACCAGTGTGGCACTGTACATTTACACACCCTGTATCAGGACCAGTCCTGCAATGTACATTCACACACCCTGTATTAGGACCAGTCCTGCACTGTACCTTTACACACCCTGCATCAGGACCAGTCGTGCACTGTAAATTCACACTCCCTGTGTCAGGACCAGTCCTGCACTGTACATTTACACTCCCTGTATCAGGGCCAGTCCTGCACTGTCCATTTACACTCCCTGCATCAGGACCAGTCCTGCACTGTCCATTTACACTCCCTGTATCAGGACCAGTCTTGCACTGTACATTCACACACCCTGTATCAGGACCAGTCATACACTGTACATTTACACTCCCTGCATCAGGACCAGTCCTGCACTGTACTTTCACACACCCTGTATCAGGACCAGTCCTGCATTGTACATTCACACACCCTGTATCAGGACCAGTCCCGCACTGTAAATTCACACTCCCTGTATCAGGACCAGTCCTGCACTCTACATTCACACACCCTGTATCAGGACCAGTCCCGCACTATGCATTCACACACCCTGTATCAGGACCAGTCCCACACTGTAAATTCACACTCCCTGTTACAGGACCAGACCTGCACAGTACATATACACACCCTGCATCAGGAGCAGTCCTGCACTGTAAAATCACACACACTGTATCAGGACCAGACCTGCACAGTACATTTACACTCTCTACATCAGGACCAGTCTGGCACTGTACATTTACACACCCTGTATCAGGACCAGTCCTGCAATGTACATTCACACACCCTGTATCAGGACGTGTCCTGCACTATACATTCACACAACCTATATCAGGACCAATCCTGCACTGTATATTCACACTCCCTGCATCAGGACCAGTCCTGCACTGTACATTTACACTCCCTGTATCAGGACCAGTCCTGCACTGTATATTTACACAACCAATATCAGGACCAGTCCTGCACTGTACATTTACACTCCCTGCATCAGGACCAGTCCTGCACTGTACATTCACACACCCTGTATCAGGACCAGTCCTGCATTGTACATTCACACACCCTGTATCAGGACCAGTCCTGCACTGTACATTCACACACCCTGTATCAGGACGTGTCCTGCACTGTACATTCACACACCCTGTATCAGGACCAGAGTGCAGTGTACATTTACACAGCCTGTATCAGGACCAGTCCTGCACTGTACATTTACACTCCCTGTATCAGGACCAGTCTTGCACTGTACATTCACACATCCTGTATCTGGACCAGTCATACACTGTACATGTACACTCCCTGTATCAGGACCAGTCCTGCACTGTACATTTACACATCCTGTATTAGAACCAGTCCTGCACTGTACCTTTACACACCCTGCCTCAGGACCAGTCGTGCACTGTAAATTCACTCTCCCTGTGTCAGGACCCGTCCTGCACTGTACATTTACACTCCCTGTATCAGGGCCAGTCCTGCACTGTCCATTTACACTCCCCGCATCAGGACCAGTCCTGCACTGTATATTTACACAACCAATATCAGGACCAGTCCAGCACTGTAAATTCACACTCCCTGTATCAGGACCAGTCCTGCACTGTACATTTACACACCCTGTATTAGGACCAGTCCTGCACTGTACCTTTACAAACCCTGCATCAGGACCAGTCGTGCACTGTAAATTCACGCTCCCTGTGTCAGGACCAGTCCTGCACTGTCCATTTACACACACTGTATCAGGACCAATCCTGCACTGTACATTCACATTCCCTGTATCAGGATAAGTCCTGCACTGTACATTCACACACCCTGCATTAGGACCAGTCCTGCACTGTATATTTACACACACTGTATCAGGACCAGTCCTGCACTGTACATTCACACACCCTGCATTAGGACCAGTCATGCACTGTATATTTACACACCCTATATCAGGACCAGTCCTGCATTGTACATTCACACACCCTGTATCAGTCCCTGTACTGCGCTGTACATTAACACACCCTGTATCAGGACCAGGCCCGCACTGTAAATTCACACTCCCTGTATCAGGACCAGTCCTGCACTCTACATTCACACAACCTGTATCAGGACCACTCTTGCACTATGAATTCACACACCCTCTATCAGGACCAGTCCTGCATTGTACCTTCACACACCCTGTATCAGGACCAGTCCCACACTGTAAATTCACACACCCTGCATCAGGACCAGTCCTGCACTGTAAAATCATACACCCTGTATCAGGACCAGTACTGCACAGTGCATTTACACTCCCTACACCAGGACCAGTCTGGCACTGTACATTTACACAATCTGTATCAGGACCAGTCCTGCAATGTACATTCACACACCCTGTATCAGGACCTGTCCAGCACTATACATTCAAACAACCTATATCAGGACCAATCCTGCACTGTATACTCACACTCCCTGCATCAGGACCAGTCCTGCACTGTACATTTACACTCCCTGCATCAGGACCAGTCCTGCACTGTACATTCACACACCCTGTATCAGGACCAGTCCTGCACTGTACATTCACACACCCTGTATCAGGACGTGTCCTGCACTGTACATTCACACACCCTGTATCAGGACCAGACCTGCAGTGTACATTTACACTCCCTGTATCAGGACCAGTCCTACACTGTACATTAACACACCCTGTATCAGGACCAGTCCTGCACTGTAAAATCACACGCCCTGTATCAGGACCAGTCCTGCACAGTACATTTACACTCCCTACATCAGGACCAGTCTGGCACTGTACATTTACACACCCTGTATCAGGACCAGTCCTGCAATGTACATTCACACACCCTGTATCAGGACCTGTCCTGCACTATACATTCACACAACCTATATCAGGACCAATCCTGCACTGTATATTCACACTCCCTGCATCAGGACCAGTACTGCACTGTACATTTACACTCCCTGTATCAGGACCAGTCTTGCACTGTACATTCACACACCCTGTATCAGGACCAGTCATACACTGTACATGTACACTCCCTGTATCAGGACCAGTGCTGCACTGTATATTTACACAACCAATATCAGGACCAGTCCTGCACTGTACATTTACACTCCCTGCATCAGGACCAGTCCTGCACTGTACTTTCACAGACCCTGTATAAGGACCAGTCCTGCATTGTACATTCACACACCCTGCATTAGGACCAGTCCTGCACTGTATATTTACACACACTGTATCAGGACCAGTCCTGCACTGTACATTCACACACCCTGCATTAGGACCAGTCGTGCGCTGTACATTAACACACCCTGTATCAGGACCAGTCCCGCACTGTAAATTCACACTCCCTGTATCAGGACCAGTCCTGCACTCTACATTCACACACCCTGTATCAGGACCACTCCTGCACTATGCATTCACACACCCTGTATCAGGACCAGTCACACACTGTAAATTCACACTCCCTGTTACAGGACCAGACCTGCACAGTACATATACACACCCTGCATCAGGAGCAGTCCTGCACTGTAAAATCACACACCCTGTATCAGGACCAGTCCTGCACAGTACATTTACACTCCCTACATCAGGACCAGTCTGGCACTGTACATTTACACACCCTGTATCAGGACCAGTCCTGCAATGTACATTCACACACCCTGTATCAGGACGTGTCCTGCACTATACATTCACACAACCTATATCAGGACCAATCCTGCACTGTATATTCACACTCCCTGTATCAGGACCAGTCCTGCACTGTATATTTACACAACCAATATCAGGACCAGTCCTGCACTGTACATTTACACTCCCTGCATCAGGACCAGTCCTGCACTGTACATTCACACACCCTGTATCAGGACCAGTCCTGCATTGTACATTCACACACCCTGTATCAGGACCAGTCCTGCACTGTACATTCACACACCCTGTATCAGGACGTGTCCTGCACTGTACATTCACACACCCTGTATCAGGACCAGAGTGCAGTGTACATTTACACAGCCTGTATCAGGACCAGTCCTGCACTGTACATTTACACTCCCTGTATCAGGACCAGTCTTGCACTGTACATTCACACATCCTGTATCAGGACCAGTCATACACTGTACATGTACACTCCCTGTATCAGGACCAGTCCTGCACTGTACATTTACACATCCTGTATTAGAACCAGTCCTGCACTGTACCTTTACACACCCTGCATCAGGACCAGTCGTGCACTGTAAATTCACACTCCCTGTGTCAGGACCAGTCCTGCACTGTACATTTACACTCCCTGTATCAGGGCCAGTCCTGCACTGTCAATTTACACTCCCCGCATCAGGACCAGTCTTCACTGTATATTTACACAACCAATATCAGGACCAGTCCAGCACTGTAAATTCACACTCCCTGTATCAGGACCAGTCCTGCACTGTACATTTACACACCCTGTATTAGGACCAGTCCTGCACTGTACCTTTACACATCCTGCATCAGGACCAGTCGTGCACTGTAAATTCACGCTCCCTGTGTCAGGACCAGTCCTGCACTGTCCATTTACACACACTGTATCAGGACCAGTCTTGCACTGTACATTCACACACCCTGTATCAGGACCAGTCATACACTGTACATGTACACTCCCTGTATCAGGACCAGTCCTGCACTGTACATTTACACTCCCTGCATCAGGACCAGTCCTGCACTGTACTTTCACACACCCTGTATCAGGACCAGTCCTGCATTGTACATTCACACACCCTGTATCAGGACCAGTCCCGCACTGTAAATTCACACTCCCTGTATCAGGACCAGTCCTGCACTCTACATTCACACACCTTGTATCAGGACCAGTCCTGCACTCTACATTCACACACCCTGTATCAGGACCACCCCTGCACTATGCATTCACACACCCTGTATCAGGACCAGTCCCACACTGTAAATTCACACTCCCTGTTACAGGACCAGACCTGCACAGTACATATACACACCCTGCATCAGGAGCAGTCCTGCACTGTAAAATCACACACCCTGTATCAGGACCAGTCCTGCACAGTACATTTACACTCCCTACATCAGGACCAGTCTGGCACTGTACATTTACACACCCTGTATCAGGACCAGTCCTGCAATGTACATTCACACACCCTGTATCAGGACGTGTCCTGCACTATACATTCACACAACCTATATCAGGACCAATCCTGCACTGTATATTCACACTCCCTGCATCAGGACCAGTCCTGCACTGTACATTTACACAACCAATATCAGGACCAGTCATACACTGTACATGTACACTCCCTGTATCAGGACCAGTCCTGCACTGTATATTTACACAACCAATATCAGGACCAGTCCTGCACTGTACATTTACACTCCCTGCATCAGGACCAGTCCTGCACTGTACATTCACACACCCTGTATCAGGACCAGTCCTGCATTGTACATTCACACACCCTGTATCAGGACCAGTCCTGCACTGTACATTCACACACCCTGTATCAGGACCAGAGTGCAGTGTACATTTACACAGCCTGTATCAGGACCAGTCCTGCACTGTACATTTACACTCCCTGTATCAGGACCAGTCTTGCACTGTACATTCACACATCCTGTATCTGGACCAGTCATACACTGTACATGTACACTCCCTGTATCAGGACCAGTCCTGCACTGTACATTTACACATTCTGTATTAGAACCAGTCCTGCACTGTACCTTTACACACCCTGCATCAGGACCAGTCGTGCACTGTAAATTCACACTCCCTGTGTCAGGACCAGTCCTGCACTGTACATTTACACTCCCTGTATCAGGGCCAGTCCTGCACTGTCCATTTACACTCCCCGCATCAGGACCAGTCCTGCACTGTATATTTACACAACCAATATCAGGACCAGTCCAGCACTGTAAATTCACACTCCCTGTATCAGGACCAGTCCTGAACTGTGCATTTACACACCCTGTATTAGGACCAGTCCTGCACTGTACCTTTACACACCCTGCATCAGGACCAGTCGTGCACTGTAAATTCACGCTCCCTGTGTCAGGACCAGTCCTGCACTGTACATTTACACACCCTGTATCAGGGCCAGTCCTGCACTGTCCATTTACACACACTGTATCAGGACCAATCCTGCACTGTACATTCACATTCCCTGTATCAGGATAAGTCCTGCACTGTACATTCACACACCCTGCATTAGGACCAGTCCTGCACTGTTTATTTACACACACTGTATCAGGACCAGTCCTGCACTGTACATTCACACACCCTGCATTAGGACCAGTCATGCACTGTATATTTACACACCCTATATCAGGACCAGTCCTGCATTGTACATTCACACACCCTGTATCAGTCCCTGTACTGCACTGTACATTAACACACCCTGTATCAGGACCAGGCCCGCACTGTAAATTCACACTCCCTGTATCAGGACCAGTCCTGCACTATGCATTCACACACCCTGTATCAGGACCACTCTTGCACTATGCATTCACACACCCTGTATCAGGACCAGTCCTGCATTGTACCTTCACACACCCTGTATCAGGACCAGTCCCACACTGTAAATTCACACACCCTGCATCAGGACCAGTCCTGCACTGTAAAATCATACACCCTGTATCAGGACCAGTACTGCACAGTGCATTTACACTCCCTACACCAGGACCAGTCTGGCACTGTACATTTACACAATCTGTATCAGGACCAGTCCTGCAATGTACATTCACACACCCTGTATCAGGACCTGTCCAGCACTATACATTCAAACAACCTATATCAGGACCAATCCTGCACTGTATACTCACACTCCCTGCATCAGGACCAGTCCTGCACTGTACATTTACACTCCCTGCATCAGGACCAGTCCTGCACTGTACATTCACACACCCTGTATCAGGACCAGTCCTGCACTGTACATTCACACACCTTGTATCAGGACCAGTCCTGCACTGTAAAATCACACGCCCTGTATCAGGACCAGTCCTGCACAGTACATTTACACTCCCTACATCAGGACCAGTCTGGCACTGTACATTTACACACCCTGTATCAGGACCAGTCCTGCAATGTACATTCACACACCCTGTATCAGGACCTGTCCTGCACTATACATTCACACAACCTATATGAGGACCAATCCTGCACTGTATATTCACACTCCCTGCATCAGGACCAGTACTGCACTGTACATTTACACACCCTGTATCAGGACCAGTCCTGCACTGTACATTTACACTCCCTGTATCAGGACCAGTCTTGCACTGTACATTCACACACCCTGTATCAGGACCAGTCATACACTGTACATGTACACTCCCTGTATCAGGACCAGTGCTGCACTGTATATTTACACAACCAATATCAGGACCAGTCCTGCACTGTACATTTACACTCCCTGCATCAGGACCAGTCCTGCACTGTACTTTGACACACCCTGTATAAGGACCAGTCCTGCATTGTACATTCACACACCCTGCATTAGGACCAGTCCTGCACTGTATATTTACACACACTGTATCAGGACCAGTCCTGCACTGTACATTCACACACCCTGCATTAGGACCAGTCGTGCGCTGTACATTAACACACCCTGTATCAGGACCAGTCCCGCACTGTAAATTCACACTCACTGTATCAGGACCAGTCCTGCACTCTACATTCACACACCCTGTATCAGGACCACTCCTGCACTATGCATTCAC
Source organism: Somniosus microcephalus (assembly GCF_052327205.1). NCBI lineage: Eukaryota > Metazoa > Chordata > Chondrichthyes > Squaliformes > Somniosidae > Somniosus > Somniosus microcephalus. The sequence goes on along the minus strand of NC_140989.1, from coordinate 270,085,717 downwards.
ACACCCTGTATCAGGACCAGTCCCACACTGTAAATTCACACTCCCTGTTACAGGACCAGACCTGCACAGTACATATATACACCCTGCATCAGGAGCAGTCCTGCACTGTAAAATCACACACCCTGTATCAGGACCAGTCCTGCACAGTACATTTACACTCCCTACATCAGGACCAGTCTGGCACTGTACATTTACACACCCTGTATCAGGACCAGTCCTGCAATGTACATTCACACACCCTGTATCAGGACGTGTCCTGCACTATACATTCACACAACCTATATCAGGACCAATCCTGCACTGTATATTCACACTCCCTGCATCAGGACCAGTCCTGCACTGTACATTTACACAACCAATATCAGGACCAGTCATACACTGTACATGTACACTCACTGTATCAGGACCAGTCCTGCACTGTATATTTACACAACCAATATCAGGACCAGTCCTGCACTGTACATTTACACTCCCTGCATCAGGACCAGTCCTGCACTGTACATTCACACACCCTGTATCAGGACCAGTCCTGCATTGTACATTCACACACCCTGTATCAGGACCAGTCCTGCACTGTACATTCACACACCCTGTATCAGGACGTGTCCTGCACTGTACATTCACACACCCTGTATCAGGACCAGAGTGCAGTGTACATTTACACAGCCTGTATCAGGACCAGTCCTGCACTGTACATTTACACTCCCTGTATCAGGACCAGTCTTGCACTGTACATTCACACATCCTGTATCAGGACCAGTCATACACTGTACATGTACACTCCCTGTATCAGGACCAGTCCTGCACTGTACATTTACACATCCTGTATTAGAACCAGTCCTGCACTGTACCTTTACACACCCTGCATCAGGACCAGTCGTGCACTGTAAATTCACACTCCCTGTGTCAGGACCAGTCCTGCACTGTCCATTTACACTCCCTGTATCAGGGCCAGTCCTGCACTGTCCATTTACACTCCCCGCATCAGGACCAGTCCTGCACTGTATATTTACACAACCAATATCAGGACCAGTCCAGCACTGTAAATTCACACTCCCTGTATCAGGACCAGTCCTGCACTGTACATTTACACACCCTGTATTAGGACCAGTCCTGCACTGTACCTTTACACATCCTGCATCAGGACCAGTCGTGCACTGTAAATTCACGCTCCCTGTGTCAGGACCAGTCCTGCACTGTACATTTACACACCCTGTATCAGGGCCAGTCCTGCACTGTCCATTTACACACACTGTATCAGGACCAATCCTGCACTGTACATTCACATTCCCTGTATCAGGATAAGTCCTGCACTGTACATTCACACACCCTGCATTAGGACCAGTCCTGCACTGTATATTTACACACACTGTATCAGGACCAGTCCTGCACTGTACATTCACACACCCTGCATTAGGACCAGTCATGCACTGTATATTTACGCACCCTATATCAGGACCAGTCCTGCATTGTACATTCACACACCCTGTATCAGTCCCTGTACTGCGCTGCACATTAACACACCCTGTATCAGGACCAGGCCCGCACTGTAAATTCACACTCCCTGTATCAGGACCAGTCCTGCACTCTACATTCACACAACCTGCATCAGGACCACTCTTGCACTATGCATTCACACACCCTGTATCAGGACCAGTCCTGCATTGTACCTTCACACACCCTGTATCAGGACCAGTCCCACACTGTAAATTCACACACCCTGCATCAGGACCAGTCCTGCACTGTAAAATCATACACCCTGTATCAGGACCAGTACTGCACAGTGCATTTACACTCCCTACACCAGGACCAGTCTGGCACTGTACATTTACACAATCTGTATCAGGACCAGTCCTGCAATGTACATTCACACACCCTGTATCAGGACGTGTCCTGCACTGTACATTCACACACCCTGTTTCAGGACCAGACCTGCAGTGTACATTTACACTCCCTGTGTCAGGACCAGTCCTACACTGTACATTAACACACCCTGTATCAGGACCAGTCCTGCACTGTAAAATCACACACCCTGTATCAGGACCAGTCCTGCACAGTACATTTACACTCCCTACATCAGGACCAGTCTGGCACTGTACATTTACACACCCTGTATCAGGACCAGTCCTGCAATGTACATTCACACACCCTGTATTAGGACCAGTCCTGCACTGTACCTTTACACACCCTGCATCAGGACCAGTCGTGCACTGTAAATTCACACTCCCTGTGTCAGGACCAGTCCTGCACTGTACATTTACACTCCCTGTATCAGGGCCAGTCCTGCACTGTCCATTTACACTCCCTGCATCAGGACCAGTCCTGCACTGTCCATTTACACTCCCTGTATCAGGACCAGTCTTGCACTGTACATTCACACACCCTGTATCAGGACCAGTCATACACTGTACATTTACACTCCCTGCATCAGGACCAGTCCTGCACTGTACTTTCACACACCCTGTATCAGGACCAGTCCTGCATTGTACATTCACACACCCTGTATCAGGACCAGTCCCGCACTGTAAATTCACACTCCCTGTATCAGGACCAGTCCTGCACTCTACATTCACACACCCTGTATCAGGACCAGTCCCGCACTATGCATTCACACACCCTGTATCAGGACCAGTCCCACACTGTAAATTCACACTCCCTGTTACAGGACCAGACCTGCACAGTACATATACACACCCTGCATCAGGAGCAGTCCTGCACTGTAAAATCACACACACTGTATCAGGACCAGACCTGCACAGTACATTTACACTCTCTACATCAGGACCAGTCTGGCACTGTACATTTACACACCCTGTATCAGGACCAGTCCTGCAATGTACATTCACACACCCTGTATCAGGACGTGTCCTGCACTATACATTCACACAACCTATATCAGGACCAATCCTGCACTGTATATTCACACTCCCTGCATCAGGACCAGTCCTGCACTGTACATTTACACTCCCTGTATCAGGACCAGTCCTGCACTGTATATTTACACAACCAATATCAGGACCAGTCCTGCACTGTACATTTACACTCCCTGCATCAGGACCAGTCCTGCACTGTACATTCACACACCCTGTATCAGGACCAGTCCTGCATTGTACATTCACACACCCTGTATCAGGACCAGTCCTGCACTGTACATTCACACACCCTGTATCAGGACGTGTCCTGCACTGTACATTCACACACCCTGTATCAGGACCAGAGTGCAGTGTACATTTACACAGCCTGTATCAGGACCAGTCCTGCACTGTACATTTACACTCCCTGTATCAGGACCAGTCTTGCACTGTACATTCACACATCCTGTATCTGGACCAGTCATACACTGTACATGTACACTCCCTGTATCAGGACCAGTCCTGCACTGTACATTTACACATCCTGTATTAGAACCAGTCCTGCACTGTACCTTTACACACCCTGCCTCAGGACCAGTCGTGCACTGTAAATTCACTCTCCCTGTGTCAGGACCCGTCCTGCACTGTACATTTACACTCCCTGTATCAGGGCCAGTCCTGCACTGTCCATTTACACTCCCCGCATCAGGACCAGTCCTGCCCTGTATATTTACACAACCAATATCAGGACCAGTCCAGCACTGTAAATTCACACTCCCTGTATCAGGACCAGTCCTGCACTGTACATTTACACACCCTGTATTAGGACCAGTCCTGCACTGTACCTTTACAAACCCTGCATCAGGACCAGTCGTGCACTGTAAATTCACGCTCCCTGTGTCAGGACCAGTCCTGCACTGTCCATTTACACACACTGTATCAGGACCAATCCTGCACTGTACATTCACATTCCCTGTATCAGGATAAGTCCTGCACTGTACATTCACACACCCTGCATTAGGACCAGTCATGCACTGTATATTTACACACCCTATATCAGGACCAGTCCTGCATTGTACATTCACACACCCTGTATCAGTCCCTGTACTGCGCTGTACATTAACACACCCTGTATCAGGACCAGGCCCGCACTGTAAATTCACACTCCCTGTATCAGGACCAGTCCTGCACTCTACATTCACACAACCTGTATCAGGACCACTCTTGCACTATGAATTCACACACCCTCTATCAGGACCAGTCCTGCATTGTACCTTCACACACCCTGTATCAGGACCAGTCCCACACTGTAAATTCACACACCCTGCATCAGGACCAGTCCTGCACTGTAAAATCATACACCCTGTATCAGGACCAGTACTGCACAGTGCATTTACACTCCCTACACCAGGACCAGTCTGGCACTGTACATTTACACAATCTGTATCAGGACCAGTCCTGCAATGTACATTCACACACCCTGTATCAGGACCTGTCCAGCACTATACATTCAAACAACCTATATCAGGACCAATCCTGCACTGTATACTCACACTCCCTGCATCAGGACCAGTCCTGCACTGTACATTTACACTCCCTGCATCAGGACCAGTCCTGCACTGTACATTCACACACCCTGTATCAGGACCAGTCCTGCACTGTACATTCACACACCCTGTATCAGGACGTGTCCTGCACTGTACATTCACACACCCTGTATCAGGACCAGACCTGCAGTGTACATTTACACTCCCTGTATCAGGACCAGTCCTACACTGTACATTAACACACCCTGTATCAGGACCAGTCCTGCACTGTAAAATCACACGCCCTGTATCAGGACCAGTCCTGCACAGTACATTTACACTCCCTACATCAGGACCAGTCTGGCACTGTACATTTACACACCCTGTATCAGGACCAGTCCTGCAATGTACATTCACACACCCTGTATCAGGACCTGTCCTGCACTATACATTCACACAACCTATATCAGGACCAATCCTGCACTGTATATTCACACTCCCTGCATCAGGACCAGTACTGCACTGTACATTTACACACCCTGTATCAGGACCAGTCCTGCACTGTACATTTACACTCCCTGTATCAGGACCAGTCTTGCACTGTACATTCACACACCCTGTATCAGGACCAGTCATACACTGTACATGTACACTCCCTGTATCAGGACCAGTGCTGCACTGTATATTTACACAACCAATATCAGGACCAGTCCTGCACTGTACATTTACACTCCCTGCATCAGGACCAGTCCTGCACTGTACTTTCACAGACCCTGTATAAGGACCAGTCCTGCATTGTACATTCACACACCCTGCATTAGGACCAGTCCTGCACTGTATATTTACACACACTGTATCAGGACCAGTCCTGCACTGTACATTCACACACCCTGCATTAGGACCAGTCGTGCGCTGTACATTAACACACCCTGTATCAGGACCAGTCCCGCACTGTAAATTCACACTCCCTGTATCAGGACCAGTCCTGCACTCTACATTCACACACCCTGTATCAGGACCACTCCTGCACTATGCATTCACACACCCTGTATCAGGACCAGTCACACACTGTAAATTCACACTCCCTGTTACAGGACCAGACCTGCACAGTACATATACACACCCTGCATCAGGAGCAGTCCTGCACTGTAAAATCACACACCCTGTATCAGGACCAGTCCTGCACAGTACATTTACACTCCCTACATCAGGACCAGTCTGGCACTGTACATTTACACACCCTGTATCAGGACCAGTCCTGCAATGTACATTCACACACCCTGTATCAGGACGTGTCCTGCACTATACATTCACACAACCTATATCAGGACCAATCCTGCACTGTATATTCACACTCCCTGTATCAGGACCAGTCCTGCACTGTATATTTACACAACCAATATCAGGACCAGTCCTGCACTGTACATTTACACTCCCTGCATCAGGACCAGTCCTGCACTGTACATTCACACACCCTGTATCAGGACCAGTCCTGCATTGTACATTCACACACCCTGTATCAGGACCAGTCCTGCACTGTACATTCACACACCCTGTATCAGGACGTGTCCTGCACTGTACATTCACACACCCTGTATCAGGACCAGAGTGCAGTGTACATTTACACAGCCTGTATCAGGACCAGTCCTGCACTGTACATTTACACTCCCTGTATCAGGACCAGTCTTGCACTGTACATTCACACATCCTGTATCAGGACCAGTCATACACTGTACATGTACACTCCCTGTATCAGGACCAGTCCTGCACTGTACATTTACACATCCTGTATTAGAACCAGTCCTGCACTGTACCTTTACACACCCTGCATCAGGACCAGTCGTGCACTGTAAATTCACACTCCCTGTGTCAGGACCAGTCCTGCACTGTACATTTACACTCCCTGTATCAGGGCCAGTCCTGCACTGTCAATTTACACTCCCCGCATCAGGACCAGTCTTCACTGTATATTTACACAACCAATATCAGGACCAGTCCAGCACTGTAAATTCACACTCCCTGTATCAGGACCAGTCCTGCACTGTACATTTACACACCCTGTATTAGGACCAGTCCTGCACTGTACCTTTACACATCCTGCATCAGGACCAGTCGTGCACTGTAAATTCACGCTCCCTGTGTCAGGACCAGTCCTGCACTGTCCATTTACACACACTGTATCAGGACCAGTCTTGCACTGTACATTCACACACCCTGTATCAGGACCAGTCATACACTGTACATGTACACTCCCTGTATCAGGACCAGTCCTGCACTGTACATTTACACTCCCTGCATCAGGACCAGTCCTGCACTGTACTTTCACACACCCTGTATCAGGACCAGTCCCGCACTGTAAATTCACACTCCCTGTATCAGGACCAGTCCTGCACTCTACATTCACACACCTTGTATCAGGACCAGTCCTGCACTCTACATTCACACACCCTGTATCAGGACCACCCCTGCACTATGCATTCACACACCCTGTATCAGGACCAGTCCCACACTGTAAATTCACACTCCCTGTTACAGGACCAGACCTGCACAGTACATATACACACCCTGCATCAGGAGCAGTCCTGCACTGTAAAATCACACACCCTGTATCAGGACCAGTCCTGCACAGTACATTTACACTCCCTACATCAGGACCAGTCTGGCACTGTACATTTACACACCCTGTATCAGGACCAGTCCTGCAATGTACATTCACACACCCTGTATCAGGACGTGTCCTGCACTATACATTCACACAACCTATATCAGGACCAATCCTGCACTGTATATTCACACTCCCTGCATCAGGACCAGTCCTGCACTGTACATTTACACAACCAATATCAGGACCAGTCATACACTGTACATGTACACTCCCTGTATCAGGACCAGTCCTGCACTGTATATTTACACAACCAATATCAGGACCAGTCCTGCACTGTACATTTACACTCCCTGCATCAGGACCAGTCCTGCACTGTACATTCACACACCCTGTATCAGGACCAGTCCTGCATTGTACATTCACACACCCTGTATCAGGACCAGTCCTGCACTGTACATTCACACACCCTGTATCAGGACCAGAGTGCAGTGTACATTTACACAGCCTGTATCAGGACCAGTCCTGCACTGTACATTTACACTCCCTGTATCAGGACCAGTCTTGCACTGTACATTCACACATCCTGTATCTGGACCAGTCATACACTGTACATGTACACTCCCTGTATCAGGACCAGTCCTGCACTGTACATTTACACATTCTGTATTAGAACCAGTCCTGCACTGTACCTTTACACACCCTGCATCAGGACCAGTCGTGCACTGTAAATTCACACTCCCTGTGTCAGGACCAGTCCTGCACTGTACATTTACACTCCCTGTATCAGGGCCAGTCCTGCACTGTCCATTTACACTCCCCGCATCAGGACCAGTCCTGCACTGTATATTTACACAACCAATATCAGGACCAGTCCAGCACTGTAAATTCACACTCCCTGTATCAGGACCAGTCCTGAACTGTGCATTTACACACCCTGTATTAGGACCAGTCCTGCACTGTACCTTTACACACCCTGCATCAGGACCAGTCGTGCACTGTAAATTCACGCTCCCTGTGTCAGGACCAGTCCTGCACTGTACATTTACACACCCTGTATCAGGGCCAGTCCTGCACTGTCCATTTACACACACTGTATCAGGACCAATCCTGCACTGTACATTCACATTCCCTGTATCAGGATAAGTCCTGCACTGTACATTCACACACCCTGCATTAGGACCAGTCCTGCACTGTTTATTTACACACACTGTATCAGGACCAGTCCTGCACTGTACATTCACACACCCTGCATTAGGACCAGTCATGCACTGTATATTTACACACCCTATATCAGGACCAGTCCTGCATTGTACATTCACACACCCTGTATCAGTCCCTGTACTGCGCTGTACATTAACACACCCTGTATCAGGACCAGGCCCGCACTGTAAATTCACACTCCCTGTATCAGGACCAGTCCTGCACTATGCATTCACACACCCTGTATCAGGACCACTCTTGCACTATGCATTCACACACCCTGTATCAGGACCAGTCCTGCATTGTACCTTCACACACCCTGTATCAGGACCAGTCCCACACTGTAAATTCACACACCCTGCATCAGGACCAGTCCTGCACTGTAAAATCATACACCCTGTATCAGGACCAGTACTGCACAGTGCATTTACACTCCCTACACCAGGACCAGTCTGGCACTGTACATTTACACAATCTGTATCAGGACCAGTCCTGCAATGTACATTCACACACCCTGTATCAGGACCTGTCCAGCACTATACATTCAAACAACCTATATCAGGACCAATCCTGCACTGTATACTCACACTCCCTGCATCAGGACCAGTCCTGCACTGTACATTTACACTCCCTGCATCAGGACCAGTCCTGCACTGTACATTCACACACCCTGTATCAGGACCAGTCCTGCACTGTACATTCACACACCCTGTATCAGGACCAGTCCTGCACTGTAAAATCACACGCCCTGTATCAGGACCAGTCCTGCACAGTACATTTACACTCCCTACATCAGGACCAGTCTGGCACTGTACATTTACACACCCTGTATCAGGACCAGTCCTGCAATGTACATTCACACACCCTGTATCAGGACCTGTCCTGCACTATACATTCACACAACCTATATCAGGACCAATCCTGCACTGTATATTCACACTCCCTGCATCAGGACCAGTACTGCACTGTACATTTACACACCCTGTATCAGGACCAGTCCTGCACTGTACATTTACACTCCCTGTATCAGGACCAGTCTTGCACTGTACATTCACACACCCTGTATCAGGACCAGTCATACACTGTACATGTACACTCCCTGTATCAGGACCAGTGCTGCACTGTATATTTACACAACCAATATCAGGACCAGTCCTGCACTGTACATTTACACTCCCTGCATCAGGACCAGTCCTGCACTGTACTTTGACACACCCTGTATAAGGACCAGTCCTGCATTGTACATTCACACACCCTGCATTAGGACCAGTCCTGCACTGTATATTTACACACACTGTATCAGGACCAGTCCTGCACTGTACATTCACACACCCTGCATTAGGACCAGTCGTGCGCTGTACATTAACACACCCTGTATCAGGACCAGTCGCGCACTGTAAATTCACACTCCCTGTATCAGGACCAGTCCTGCACTCTACATTCACACACCCTGTATCAGGACCACTCCTGCACTATGCATTCACACACCCTGTATCAGGACCAGTCCCACACTGTAAATTCACACTCCCTGTTACAGGACCAGACCTGCACAGTACATATATACACCCTGCATCAGGAGCAGTCCTGCACTGTAAAATCACACACCCTGTATCAGGACCAGTCCTGCACAGTACATTTACACTCCCTACATCAGGACCAGTCTGGCACTGTACATTTACACACCCTGTATCAGGACCAGTCCTGCAATGTACATTCACACACCCTGTATCAGGACCTGTCCTGCACTATACATTCACACTCCCTGCATCAGGACCAGTCCTGCACTGTATATTTACACAACCAATATCAGGACCAATGCTGCACTGTATATTCACACTCCCTGCATCAGGACCAGTCCGGCACTGTACATTTACACAACCAATATCAGGACCAGTCATACACTGTACATGTACACTCACTGTATCAGGACCAGTCCTGCACTGTATATTTACACAACCAATATCAGGACCAGTCCTGCACTGTACATTTACACTCCCTGCATCAGGACCAGTCCTGCACTGTACATTCACACACCCTGTATCAGGACCAGTCCTGCATTGTACATTCACACACCCTGTATCAGGACCAGTCCTGCACTGTACATTCACACACCCTGTATCAGGACGTGTCCTGCACTGTACATTCACACACCCTGTATCAGGACCAGAGTGCAGTGTACATTTACACAGCCTGTATCAGGACCAGTCCTGCACTGTACATTTACACTCCCTGTATCAGGACCAGTCTTGCACTGTACATTCACACATCCTGTATCAGGACCAGTCATACACTGTACATGTACACTCCCTGTATCAGGACCAGTCCTGCACTGTACATTTACACATCCTGTATTAGAACCAGTCCTGCACTGTACCTTTACACACCCTGCATCAGGACCAGTCGTGCACTGTAAATTCACACTCCCTGTGTCAGGACCAGTCCTGCACTGTCCATTTACACTCCCTGTATCAGGGCCAGTCCTGCACTGTCCATTTACACTCCCCGCATCAGGACCAGTCCTGCACTGTATATTTACACAACCAATATCAGGACCAGTCCAGCACTGTAAATTCACACTCCCTGTATCAGGACCAGTCCTGCACTGTACATTTACACACCCTGTATTAGGACCAGTCCTGCACTGTACCATTACACATCCTGCATCAGGACCAGTCGTGCACTGTAAATTCACGCTCCCTGTGTCAGGACCAGTCCTGCACTGTACATTTACACACCCTGTATCAGGGCCAGTCCTGCACTGTCCATTTACACACACTGTATCAGGACCAATCCTGCACTGTACATTCACATTCCCTGTATCAGGATAAGTCCTGCACTGTACATTCACACACCCTGCATTAGGACCAGTCATGCACTGTATATTTACGCACCCTATATCAGGACCAGTCCTGCATTGTACATTCACACACCCTGTATCAGTCCCTGTACTGCGCTGCACATTAACACACCCTGTATCAGGACCAGGCCCGCACTGTAAATTCACACTCCCTGTATCAGGACCAGTCCTGCACTCTACATTCACACAACCTGCATCAGGACCACTCTTGCACTATGCATTCACACACCCTGTATCAGGACCAGTCCTGCATTGTACCTTCACACACCCTGTATCAGGACCAGTCCCACACTGTAAATTCACACACCCTGCATCAGGACCAGTCCTGCACTGTAAAATCATACACCCTGTATCAGGACCAGTACTGCACAGTGCATTTACACTCCCTACACCAGGACCAGTCTGGCACTGTACATTTACACAATCTGTATCAGGACCAGTCCTGCAATGTACATTCACACACCCTGTATCAGGACCTGTCCAGCACTATACATTCAAACAACCTATATCAGGACCAATCCTGCACTGTATATTCACACTCCCTGCATCAGGACAGGTCCTGCACTGTACATTTACACTCCCTGCATCAGGACCAGTCCTGCACTGTACATTCACACACCCTGTATCAGGACCAGTCCTGCACTGTACATTCACACACCCTGTATCAGGACGTGTCCTGCACTGTACATTCACACACCCTGTATCAGGACCAGACCTGCAGTGTACATTTACACTCCCTGTGTCAGGACCAGTCCTACACTGTACATTAACACACCCTGTATCAGGACCAGTCCTGCACTGTAAAATCACACACCCTGTATCAGGACCAGTCCTGCACAGTACATTTACACTCCCTACATCAGGACCAGTCTGGCACTGTACATTTACACACCCTGTATCAGGACCAGTCCTGCAATGTACATTCACACACCCTGTATTAGGACCAGTCCTGCACTGTACCTTTACACACCCTGCATCAGGACCAGTCGTGCACTGTAAATTCACACTCCCTGTATCAGGGCCAGTCCTGCACTGTCCATTTACACTCCCTGCATCAGGACCAGTCCTGCACTGTCCATTTACACACCCTGTATCAGGACCAATCCTGCACTGTACATTCACACTCCCTGTATCAGGATAAGTCCTGCACTGTACATTCACATTCCCTGTATCAGGAACAGTCCTGCACGGTACATTTACACTCCCTCTATCAGGACCAGTCGTGCACTATACATTTACACTCCCTGCATCAGGATAAGTCCTGCACTGTACATTCACATTCCCTGTATCAGGATAAGTCCTGCACTGTATATTTACACTCCCTGTATCAGGACCAGTCCCGCACTGTAAATTCACACGCCCTTTTTCAGGACCAGTCCTGCACTGTACATTTACACTCCCTGTATCAGGAACAGTCCTGCACTGTATATTTACACTCCCTGTATCAGGACTAGTCCTGCACTGTACATTTACGCTCCCTGTATCAGGACTAGTCCTGCACTGTACATTCACAGACCCTGTATCAGGATGAGTCCTGCACTGTACATTTACACCAGCTGCATCAGGACCAGTCCCGCACTGCAAATTCACACCTCCCGTAGCTAGACGAGTCCTGCATTGTACATTTACACACCCTGTATCAGGACCAGTCCCGCAATGTAAATTAACTCTCCCTGTATCAGGACCAGTCCTGCACTCTACATTCACACACCCTGTATCAGGACCACTCCTGCACTATGCATTCACACTCCCTGCATCAGGACCAGTCCCGCACTGTACATTCATGCTCCCTGCATCAGGACTAGTCCTGCACTGTACATTCACACACCCTGCATTAGGACCAGTCCTGCACTGTATATTTACACACCCTGTATCAGTCCCTGTACTGCGCTGTACATTAACACACCCTGTATCAGGACCAGGCCCGCACTGTAAATTCACACTCCCTGTATCAGGACCAGTCCTGCACTATGCATTCACACACCCTGTATCAGGACCACTCTTGCACTATGCATTCACACACCCTGTATCAGGACCAGTCCTGCATTGTACCTTCACACACCCTGTATCAGGACCAGTCCCACACTGTAAATTCACACACCCTGCATCAGGACCAGTCCTGCACTGTAAAATCATACACCCTGTATCAGGACCAGTACTGCACAGTGCATTTACACTCCCTACACCAGGACCAGTCTGGCACTGTACATTTACACAATCTGTATCAGGACCAGTCCTGCAATGTACATTCACACACCCTGTATCAGGACCTGTCCAGCACTATACATTCAAACAACCTATATCAGGACCAATCCTGCACTGTATACTCACACTCCCTGCATCAGGACCAGTCCTGCACTGTACATTTACACTCCCTGCATCAGGACCAGTCCTGCACTGTACATTCACACACCCTGTATCAGGACCAGTCCTGCACTGTACATTCACACACCCTGTATCAGGACCAGTCCTGCACTGTAAAATCACACGCCCTGTATCAGGACCAGTCCTGCACAGTACATTTACACTCCCTACATCAGGACCAGTCTGGCACTGTACATTTACACACCCTGTATCAGGACCAGTCCTGCAATGTACATTCACACACCCTGTATCAGGACCTGTCCTGCACTATACATTCACACAACCTATATCAGGACCAATCCTGCACTGTATATTCACACTCCCTGCATCAGGACCAGTACTGCACTGTACATTTACACACCCTGTATCAGGACCAGTCCTGCACTGTACATTTACACTCCCTGTATCAGGACCAGTCTTGCACTGTACATTCACACACCCTGTATCAGGACCAGTCATACACTGTACATGTACACTCCCTGTATCAGGACCAGTGCTGCACTGTATATTTACACAACCAATATCAGGACCAGTCCTGCACTGTACATTTACACTCCCTGCATCAGGACCAGTCCTGCACTGTACTTTGACACACCCTGTATAAGGACCAGTCCTGCATTGTACATTCACACACCCTGCATTAGGACCAGTCCTGCACTGTATATTTACACACACTGTATCAGGACCAGTCCTGCACTGTACATTCACACACCCTGCATTAGGACCAGTCGTGCGCTGTACATTAACACACCCTGTATCAGGACCAGTCGCGCACTGTAAATTCACACTCCCTGTATCAGGACCAGTCCTGCACTCTACATTCACACACCCTGTATCAGGACCACTCCTGCACTATGCATTCACACACCCTGTATCAGGACCAGTCCCACACTGTAAATTCACACTCCCTGTTACAGGACCAGACCTGCACAGTACATATATACACCCTGCATCAGGAGCAGTCCTGCACTGTAAAATCACACACCCTGTATCAGGACCAGTCCTGCACAGTACATTTACACTCCCTACATCAGGACCAGTCTGGCACTGTACATTTACACACCCTGTATCAGGACCAGTCCTGCAATGTACATTCACACACCCTGTATCAGGACCTGTCCTGCACTATACATTCACACTCCCTGCATCAGGACCAGTCCTGCACTGTATATTTACACAACCAATATCAGGACCAATGCTGCACTGTATATTCACACTCCCTGCATCAGGACCAGTCCGGCACTGTACATTTACACAACCAATATCAGGACCAGTCATACACTGTACATGTACACTCACTGTATCAGGACCAGTCCTGCACTGTATATTTACACAACCAATATCAGGACCAGTCCTGCACTGTACATTTACACTCCCTGCATCAGGACCAGTCCTGCACTGTACATTCACACACCCTGTATCAGGACCAGTCCTGCATTGTACATTCACACACCCTGTATCAGGACCAGTCCTGCACTGTACATTCACACACCCTGTATCAGGACGTGTCCTGCACTGTACATTCACACACCCTGTATCAGGACCAGAGTGCAGTGTACATTTACACAGCCTGTATCAGGACCAGTCCTGCACTGTACATTTACACTCCCTGTATCAGGACCAGTCTTGCACTGTACATTCACACATCCTGTATCAGGACCAGTCATACACTGTACATGTACACTCCCTGTATCAGGACCAGTCCTGCACTGTACATTTACACATCCTGTATTAGAACCAGTCCTGCACTGTACCTTTACACACCCTGCATCAGGACCAGTCGTGCACTGTAAATTCACACTCCCTGTGTCAGGACCAGTCCTGCACTGTCCATTTACACTCCCTGTATCAGGGCCAGTCCTGCACTGTCCATTTACACTCCCCGCATCAGGACCAGTCCTGCACTGTATATTTACACAACCAATATCAGGACCAGTCCAGCACTGTAAATTCACACTCCCTGTATCAGGACCAGTCCTGCACTGTACATTTACACACCCTGTATTAGGACCAGTCCTGCACTGTACCTTTACACATCCTGCATCAGGACCAGTCGTGCACTGTAAATTCACGCTCCCTGTGTCAGGACCAGTCCTGCACTGTACATTTACACACCCTGTATCAGGGCCAGTCCTGCACTGTCCATTTACACACACTGTATCAGGACCAATCCTGCACTGTACATTCACATTCCCTGTATCAGGATAAGTCCTGCACTGTACATTCACACACCCTGCATTAGGACCAGTCATGCACTGTATATTTACGCACCCTATATCAGGACCAGTCCTGCATTGTACATTCACACACCCTGTATCAGTCCCTGTACTGCGCTGCACATTAACACACCCTGTATCAGGACCAGGCCCGCACTGTAAATTCACACTCCCTGTATCAGGACCAGTCCTGCACTCTACATTCACACAACCTGCATCAGGACCACTCTTGCACTATGCATTCACACACCCTGTATCAGGACCAGTCCTGCATTGTACCTTCACACACCCTGTATCAGGACCAGTCCCACACTGTAAATTCACACACCCTGCATCAGGACCAGTCCTGCACTGTAAAATCATACACCCTGTATCAGGACCAGTACTGCACAGTGCATTTACACTCCCTACACCAGGACCAGTCTGGCACTGTACATTTACACAATCTGTATCAGGACCAGTCCTGCAATGTACATTCACACACCCTGTATCAGGACCTGTCCAGCACTATACATTCAAACAACCTATATCAGGACCAATCCTGCACTGTATATTCACACTCCCTGCATCAGGACAGGTCCTGCACTGTACATTTACACTCCCTGCATCAGGACCAGTCCTGCACTGTACATTCACACACCCTGTATCAGGACCAGTCCTGCACTGTACATTCACACACCCTGTATCAGGACGTGTCCTGCACTGTACATTCACACACCCTGTATCAGGACCAGACCTGCAGTGTACATTTACACTCCCTGTGTCAGGACCAGTCCTACACTGTACATTAACACACCCTGTATCAGGACCAGTCCTGCACTGTAAAATCACACACCCTGTATCAGGACCAGTCCTGCACAGTACATTTACACTCCCTACATCAGGACCAGTCTGGCACTGTACATTTACACACCCTGTATCAGGACCAGTCCTGCAATGTACATTCACACACCCTGTATTAGGACCAGTCCTGCACTGTACCTTTACACACCCTGCATCAGGACCAGTCGTGCACTGTAAATTCACACTCCCTGTATCAGGGCCAGTCCTGCACTGTCCATTTACACTCCCTGCATCAGGACCAGTCCTGCACTGTCCATTTACACACCCTGTATCAGGACCAATCCTGCACTGTACATTCACACTCCCTGTATCAGGATAAGTCCTGCACTGTACATTCACATTCCCTGTATCAGGAACAGTCCTGCACGGTACATTTACACTCCCTCTATCAGGACCAGTCGTGCACTATACATTTACACTCCCTGCATCAGGATAAGTCCTGCACTGTACATTCACATTCCCTGTATCAGGATAAGTCCTGCACTGTATATTTACACTCCCTGTATCAGGACCAGTCCCGCACTGTAAATTCACACGCCCTTTTTCAGGACCAGTCCTGCACTGTACATTTACACTCCCTGTATCAGGAACAGTCCTGCACTGTATATTTACACTCCCTGTATCAGGACTAGTCCTGCACTGTACATTTACGCTCCCTGTATCAGGACTAGTCCTGCACTGTACATTCACAGACCCTGTATCAGGATGAGTCCTGCACTGTACATTTACACCAGCTGCATCAGGACCAGTCCCGCACTGCAAATTCACACCTCCCGTAGCTAGACGAGTCCTGCATTGTACATTTACACACCCTGTATCAGGACCAGTCCCGCAATGTAAATTAACTCTCCCTGTATCAGGACCAGTCCTGCACTCTACATTCACACACCCTGTATCAGGACCACTCCTGCACTATGCATTCACACTCCCTGCATCAGGACCAGTCCCGCACTGTACATTCATGCTCCCTGCATCAGGACTAGTCCTGCACTGTACATTCACACACCCTGCATTAGGACCAGTCCTGCACTGTATATTTACACACACTGTATCAGGACCAGTCCTGCACTGTACATTCACACACCCTGCATTAGGACCAGTCATGCACTGTATATTTACGCACACTATATCAGGACCAGTCCTGCATTGTACATTCACACACCCTGTATCAGTCCCTGTACTGCGCTGTACATTAACACACCCTGTATCAGGACCAGTCCTGCACTGTACATTTACACTCCCTGTATCAGGACCAGTCCTGCACTGTACATTTACACTCCCTGTATTAGGACCAGTCGTACACTGTACATTCGCACTCCCTGCATCAGGACCAGTCCTGCACTGTACATTTACACTCCCTGCATCAGGACCAGTCCTGCACTGTACATTTACACGCCCTGTAGCAAGACCAGTCCAGCATTGTACATTCACACACCCTGTATCAGGACCAGTCCCACACTGTACATTTACACTCCCTGTATCAGGACAAGTCCTGCACAGTACATTTACACTCCCTGTATCAGGACAAGTCCTGCACAGTACATTTACACTCCCTGTATCAGGACAAGTCCTGCACAGTACATTTACACTCCCTGTATCAGGACAAGTCCTGCACAGTACATTTACACTCCCTGTATCAGGACCAGTCCGGCACTGTACATTCACATTCCCTGCATCAGGGCCAGTCCCGCACTGAAAATTCAGACACCC
This sequence comes from Somniosus microcephalus, assembly GCF_052327205.1. NCBI lineage: Eukaryota > Metazoa > Chordata > Chondrichthyes > Squaliformes > Somniosidae > Somniosus > Somniosus microcephalus. The sequence continues at coordinate 270,067,544 of NC_140989.1, read as the reverse complement.
TGTATCAGGACCAGCCCTTCACTGTACATTTACACACCCTGTATCAGGACCATTCCTGCACTGTACATTTACACATCCTATATCAGTACCAGTCCTGCACTGTACATTTACACTCCCTGTATCAGGACCAGTCCTGCACTGTACATTTACATTCCCTGCATCAGGACCAGTCCTGCACAATACATTTAAACAGCCTGTATCAGGACCAGTCCTGCACTGTATTTTCACACACCCTGCATCAGGACCAGTCTTGCACTATACATTCACACACCCTGTATCAGGACCAGTCATACACTGTAAATGCACACTCCCAGTATCAGGACCAGTCCTGCACTGTATATTTACACTCCCTGTATCAGGACCAGTCCTGCACTGTACATTCACACTACCTGTATCAGGACTATTCCTGCACTGTACATTCACACTCCCTGTATCAGGACTGGTCCTGCACTGTACATTTACACACCCTGTATCAGCACCAATCCTGCACTGTACATTTACACTCCCTTAGAACTAGTCCGGCACTGTACATTCACATTCCCTGCATCAGGGTCAGTCCCGCACTGTACATTTACACACACTGTATCAGGACCAATCCTGCACTGTACATTCACACTCCCTGTATCAGGATAACTCCTGCACTGTACATTCACACACCCTGCATCAGGACCAGTCCTGCACTGTATATTTACACTCCCTGTATCAGGACCAGTCTTGCACTGTACATTCACACACCCTGCATTAGGACCAGTCCTGCACTGTATATTTACACACACTGTATCAGGACCAGTCCTGCACTGTACATTCACACACCCTGCATTAGGACCAGTCATGCACTGTATATTTACGCACCCTATATCAGGACCAGTCCTGCATTGTACATTCACACACCCTGTATCAGTCCCTGTACTGTGCTGTACATTAACACACCCTGTATCAGGACCAGTCCCGCACTGTAAATTCACACTCCCTGTATCAGGACCAGTCCTACACTCTACATTCATACACCCTGTATCAGGACCACTCCTGCACTATGCATTCACACTCCCTGCATCAGGACCAGTCCCGCACTGTACATTCATGCTCCCTGCATCAGGACTAGTCCTGCACTGTACATTCACACACCCTGCATTAGGACCAGTCCTGCACTGTATATTTACACACAGTGTATCAGGACCAGTCCTGCACTGTACATTCACACACCCTGCATTAGGACCAGTCATGCACTGTATATTTACACACCCTATATCAGGACCAGTCCTGCATTGTACATTCACACACCCTGTATCAGTCCCTGTACTGCGCTGTACATTAACACACCCTGTATCAGGACCAGTCCTGCACTGTACATTTACACTCCCTGTATTAGGACCAGTCGTACACTGTACATTCGCACTCCCTGCATCAGGACCAGTCCTGCACTGTACATTTACACTCCCTGCATCAGGACCAGTCCTGCACTGTACATTTACACGCCCTGTAGCAAGACCAGTCCAGCATTGTACATTCACACACCCTGTATCAGGACCAGTCCCACACTGTACATTTACACTCCCTGTATCAGGACAAGTCCTGCACAGTACATTTACACTCCCTGTATCAGGACAAGTCCTGCACAGTACATTTACACTCCCTGTATCAGGACCAGTCCTGCACTGTACATTTACATTCCCTGCATCAGGACCAGTCCTGCACAATACATTTAAACAGCCTGTATCAGGACCAGACCTGCACTGTATTTTCACACACCCTGCATCAGGACCAGTCTTGCACTGTACATTCACACACCCTGTATCAGGACCAGTCATACACTGTAAATGTACACTCCCTGTATCAGGACCAGTCCCGCACTGTACATTTACACACACTGTATCAGGACCAATCCTGCACTGTACATTCACAGTTCCTATATCAGGATAAGTCCTGCACTGTACATTCACACACCCTGCATGAGGACCAGTCCTGCCCTGTATATTTACACTCCCTGTATCAGTAACAGTCCTGCACTGTACATTTACACTCCCTGTATCAGGACTAGTCCTGCACTGTACATTTACACTCCCTGTATCAGGACCAGTCATGCACTGTACATTTACAGTCCCTGCATCAGGACCAGTCCTGCACAGTATATTTACACTCCCTGCATCAGGACCACTCCTGCACTGTACATTCACACACCCTGTATCAGGATAAGTCCTGCACTGTACATTTACACACCTTGCATCAGGACCAGTCCTGCACAGTATATTTACACTCCCTGTATCATGATGAGTCCTGCACTGTAAGTTCACGCACCCAACATCAGGACCAGTCCTGCACTGTACATTTACAGTGCCTGTATCAGGACCAGTCCTGCACTGTACATTTACGCCAGCTGCACCAGGACCAGTCCCGCACTGCAAATTCACACCTCCCGTATCTGGACCAGTCCTGCATTGTACATTTACACACCCCGTATCAGGACTAGTCATACACTGTACATGTACACTCCCTGTATCAGGACCAGTCCTGCACTGTATATTTACACACCCTGTATCAGGACCAGTCCAGCACTGTACATTTACACACCCTGTATCAGGACCAGACATGCACTGTACATTCGCACACCCTGTATCAGGACCAGTCATACACTGTACATTTACACTCCCTGTATCAGTACCAGTCCGGCACTGTACATTCACATTCCCTGCATCAGGGCCAGTCCCGCACTGTAAATTCAGACACCCTCTATCAGGACCAGCCCTGCACTGTACATTTACACACCCTGTATCAGGACTAGTCCTGCACTGTACATTTACACACCCTGTATCAGGACCATTCCTGCACTGTACATTTACACATCCTATATCAGTACCAGTCCTGCACTGTACATTTACACACCCTGTATCAGGACCAGTCCTGCACTGTACATTTACACTCCCTGTATCAGGACCAGTCCTGCACTGCACATTCACACACCCTGTATCAGGACCAGTCCTGCACTGTACATTCACACACCCTGCATCAGGACCAGTCCTACACTGTACATTTACACTCCCTGTATCAGGCCCTGTCCTGCACTATACATTCACACACTCTGTATCAGGGCCAGTCCTGCACTAGACATTCACACACTCTGTATCAGGACCAGTACTGCACTGTACATTTACACTCCCTGTATCAGGGCCAGTCCTACACTATACATTCACACACCCTGTATCAGGACCAGTCCTGCACTGTATATTTACACTCCCTGAATCAGGACCAGTCCTGCACTGTACATTCACACTACCTGTATCAGGACTATTCCTGCACTGTACATTCACACTCCCTTTATCACGACTGGTCCTGCACTGTACATTTACACACCCTGTATCAGGACCAATCCTGCACTGTACATTTACACTCCCTTAGAACTAGTCCGGCACTGTACATTCACATTCCCTGCATCAGGGTCAGTCCCGCACTGTACATTTACACACACTGTATCAGGACCAATCCTGCACTGTACATTCACAGTTCCTATATCAGGGTAAGTCCTGCACTGTACATTCACACACCCTGCATGAGGACCAGTCCTGCCCTGTATATTTACACTCCCTGTATCAGTAACAGTCCTGCACTGTACATTTACACTCCCTTTATCAGGACTAGTCCTGCACTGTACATTTACAGTCCCTGCATCAGGACCAGTCCTGCACAGTATATTTACACTCCCTGCATCAGGACCACTCCTGCACAGTATATTTACACTCCCTGCATCAGGACCACTCCTGCACTGTACATTCACACACCCTGTATCAGGATAAGTCCTGCACTGTACATTTACACACGCTGTATCAGGACCAGTCCTGCACTGTACATTTACACACCTTGCATCAGGACCAGTCCTGCACAGTATATTTACACTCCCTGTATCATGATGAGTCCTGCACTGTAAGTTCACGCACCCAACATCAGGACCAGTCCTGCACTGTACATTTACAGTCCCTGTATCAGGACCAGTCCTGCACTGTACATTTACAGTGCCTGTATCAGGACCAGTCCTGCACTGTACATTTACGCCAGCTGCATCAGGACCAGTCCCGCACTGCAAATTCACACCTCCCGTATCTGGACCAGTCCTGCATTGTACATTTACACACCCTGTATCAGGACTAGTCATACACTGTACATGTACACTCCCTGTATCAGGACCAGTCCTGCACTGTATATTTACACACCCTGTATCCGGACCAGTCCTGCACTGTACATTTACACACCCTGTATCAGGACCAGTCCCACACTGTAAATTAACACTCCCTGTATCAGGACCACTCCTGCACGATAGATTCACACTCCCTGCATCAGGACCAGTCCCGCACTGTACATTCATGCTTCCTGCATCAGGACTAGTCCTGCACTGTACATTCACACACCCTGCATTAGGACTAGTCCTGCACTGTATATTTACACACACTGTATCAGGACCAGTCCTGCAATGTACATTCACACACCCTGCATTAGGACCAATCATGCACTGTACATTCACACACCCTGCATTAGGACTAGTCCTGCACTGTATATTTACACACCCTATATCAGGACCAGTCCTGCATTGTACATTCACACACCCTGTATCAGTCCCTGTACTGCGCTGTACATTAACACACCCTGTATCAGGACCAGTCCTGCACTGTACATTTACACTCCCTGTATTAGGACCAGTCGTACACTGTACATTCGCACTCCCTGCATCAGGACCAGTCCTGCACTGTACATTTACACTCCCTGCATCAGGACCAGTCCTGCACTGTACATTTACACGCCCTGTAGCAAGACCAGTCCAGCATTGTACATTCACACACCCTGTATCAGGACCAGTCCCACACTGTACATTTACACTCCCTGTATCAGGACAAGTCCTGCACAGTACATTTACACTCCCTGTATCAGGACAAGTCCTGCACAGTACATTTACACTCCCTGTATCAGGACCAGTCCTGCACTGTACATTTACATTCCCTGCATCAGGACCAGTCCTGCACAATACATTTAAACAGCCTGTATCAGGACCAGACCTGCACTGTATTTTCACACACCCTGCATCAGGACCAGTCTTGCACTGTACATTCACACACCCTGTATCAGGACCAGTCATACACTGTAAATGTACACTCCCTGTATCAGGACCAGTCCCGCACTGTACATTTACACACACTGTATCAGGACCAATCCTGCACTGTACATTCACAGTTCCTATATCAGGATAAGTCCTGCACTGTACATTCACACACCCTGCATGAGGACCAGTCCTGCCCTGTATATTTACACTCCCTGTATCAGTAACAGTCCTGCACTGTACATTTACACTCCCTGTATCAGGACTAGTCCTGCACTGTACATTTACACTCCCTGTATCAGGACCAGTCATGCACTGTACATTTACAGTCCCTGCATCAGGACCAGTCCTGCACAGTATATTTACACTCCCTGCATCAGGATCACTCCTGCACTGTACATTCACACACCCTGTATCAGGATAAGTCCTGCACTGTACATTTACACACCTTGCATCAGGACCAGTCCTGCACAGTATATTTACACTCCCTGTATCATGATGAGTCCTGCACTGTAAGTTCACGCACCCAACATCAGGACCAGTCCTGCACTGTACATTTACAGTGCCTGTATCAGGACCAGTCCTGCACTGTACATTTACGCCAGCTGCACCAGGACCAGTCCCGCACTGCAAATTCACACCTCCCGTATCTGGACCAGTCCTGCATTGTACATTTACACACCCCGTATCAGGACTAGTCATACACTGTACATGTACACTCCCTGTATCAGGACCAGTCCTGCACTGTATATTTACACACCCTGTATCAGGACCAGTCCAGCACTGTACATTTACACACCCTGTATCAGGACCAGACATGCACTGTACATTCGCACACCCTGTATCAGGACCAGTCATACACTGTACATTTACACTCCCTGTATCAGTACCAGTCCGGCACTGTACATTCACATTCCCTGCATCAGGGCCAGTCCCGCACTGTAAATTCAGACACCCTCTATCAGGACCAGCCCTGCACTGTACATTTACACACCCTGTATCAGGACTAGTCCTGCACTGTACATTTACACACCCTGTATCAGGACCATTCCTGCACTGTACATTTACACATCCTATATCAGTACCAGTCCTGCACTGTACATTTACACACCCTGTATCAGGACCAGTCCTGCACTGTACATTTACACTCCCTGTATCAGGACCAGTCCTGCACTGCACATTCACACACCCTGTATCAGGACCAGTCCTGCACTGTACATTCACACACCCTGCATCAGGACCAGTCCTACACTGTACATTTACACTCCCTGTATCAGGCCCTGTCCTGCACTATACATTCACACACTCTGTATCAGGGCCAGTCCTGCACTAGACATTCACACACTCTGTATCAGGACCAGTACTGCACTGTACATTTACACTCCCTGTATCAGGGCCAGTCCTACACTATACATTCACACACCCTGTATCAGGACCAGTCCTGCACTGTATATTTACACTCCCTGAATCAGGACCAGTCCTGCACTGTACATTCACACTACCTGTATCAGGACTATTCCTGCACTGTACATTCACACTCCCTTTATCACGACTGGTCCTGCACTGTACATTTACACACCCTGTATCAGGACCAATCCTGCACTGTACATTTACACTCCCTTAGAACTAGTCCGGCACTGTACATTCACATTCCCTGCATCAGGGTCAGTCCCGCACTGTACATTTACACACACTGTATCAGGACCAATCCTGCACTGTACATTCACAGTTCCTATATCAGGGTAAGTCCTGCACTGTACATTCACACACCCTGCATGAGGACCAGTCCTGCCCTGTATATTTACACTCCCTGTATCAGTAACAGTCCTGCACTGTACATTTACACTCCCTTTATCAGGACTAGTCCTGCACTGTACATTTACAGTCCCTGCATCAGGACCAGTCCTGCACAGTATATTTACACTCCCTGCATCAGGACCACTCCTGCACAGTATATTTACACTCCCTGCATCAGGACCACTCCTGCACTGTACATTCACACACCCTGTATCAGGATAAGTCCTGCACTGTACATTTACACACGCTGTATCAGGACCAGTCCTGCACTGTACATTTACACACCTTGCATCAGGACCAGTCCTGCACAGTATATTTACACTCCCTGTATCATGATGAGTCCTGCACTGTAAGTTCACGCACCCAACATCAGGACCAGTCCTGCACTGTACATTTACAGTCCCTGTATCAGGACCAGTCCTGCACTGTACATTTACAGTGCCTGTATCAGGACCAGTCCTGCACTGTACATTTACGCCAGCTGCATCAGGACCAGTCCCGCACTGCAAATTCACACCTCCCGTATCTGGACCAGTCCTGCATTGTACATTTACACACCCTGTATCAGGACTAGTCATACACTGTACATGTACACTCCCTGTATCAGGACCAGTCCTGCACTGTATATTTACACACCCTGTATCCGGACCAGTCCTGCACTGTACATTTACACACCCTGTATCAGGACCAGTCCCACACTGTAAATTAACACTCCCTGTATCAGGACCACTCCTGCACGATAGATTCACACTCCCTGCATCAGGACCAGTCCCGCACTGTACATTCATGCTTCCTGCATCAGGACTAGTCCTGCACTGTACATTCACACACCCTGCATTAGGACTAGTCCTGCACTGTATATTTACACACACTGTATCAGGACCAGTCCTGCAATGTACATTCACACACCCTGCATTAGGACCAATCATGCACTGTACATTCACACACCCTGCATTAGGACTAGTCCTGCACTGTATATTTACACACCCTATATCAGGACCAGTCCTGCATTGTACATTCACACACCCTGTATCAGTCCCTGTACTGCGCTGTACATTAACACACCCTGTATCAGGACCAGTCCATCACTGTACATTTACACACCCTGTATCAGGACCAGACCTGCACTGTACATTCGCACGCCCTGTATCAGGACCAGTCCTGCACTGTACATTCACACTACCTGTATCAGGACTAGTCCTGCACTGTACATTTACACACCCTGTATCAGGACCAATCCTGCACTGTACATTTACACTCCTTTAGGACCAGTCCGGCACTGTACATTCACATTCCCTGCATCAGGGCCAGTCCCGCACTGTAAATTCAGACACCCTGTATCAGGACCAGCCCTGCACTGTACATTTACACACCCTGTATCAGGACTAGTCCTGCACTGTACATTTACACACCCTGTATCAGGACCATTCCTGCACTGTACATTTACACATCCTGTATCAGGACCAGTCCTGCACTGTACATTCACACACCTTGCATCAGGACCAGTCCTACACTGTACATTTACACTCCCTGTATCAGGCCCTGTCCTGCACTATACATTCACACACTCTGTATCAGGACCAGTCCTGCACTGGACATTCACACACTCTGTATCAGGACCAGTACTGCACTGTACATTTACACACCCTGCATCAGGACCAGTCCTGCACTGTACATTCACACACCCTGCATTAGGACCAATCATGCACTGTACATTCACACACCCTGCATTAGGACTAGTCCTGCACTGTATATTTACACACCCTATATCAGGACCAGTCCTGCATTGTACATTCACACACCCTGTATCAGTCCCTGTACTGCGCTGTACATTAACACACCCTGTATCAGGACCAGTCCATCACTGTACATTTACACACCCTGTATCAGGACCAGACCTGCACTGTACATTCGCACGCCCTGTATCAGGACCAGTCCTGCACTGTACATTCACACTACCTGTATCAGGACTAGTCCTGCACTGTACATTTACACACCCTGTATCAGGACCAATCCTGCACTGTACATTTACACTCCTTTAGGACCAGTCCGGCACTGTACATTCACATTCCCTGCATCAGGGCCAGTCCCGCACTGTAAATTCAGACACCCTGTATCAGGACCAGCCCTGCACTGTACATTTACACACCCTGTATCAGGACTAGTCCTGCACTGTACATTTACACACCCTGTATCAGGACCATTCCTGCACTGTACATTTACACATCCTATATCAGTACCAGTCCTGCACTGTACATTTACACACCCTGTATCAGGACCAGTCCTGCACTGTACATTTACACTCCCTGTATCAGGACCAGTCCTGCACTGCACATTCACACACCCTGTATCAGGACCAGTCCTGCACTGTACATTCACACACCTTGCATCAGGACCAGTCCTGCACTGTACATTTACACTCCCTGTATCAGGACCAGTCCTGCACTGGACATTCACACACTCTGTATCAGGACCAGTACTGCACTGTACATTTACACACCCTGCATCAGGACCAGTCCTGCACTGTACATTCACACACCCTGCATTAGGACCAATCATGCACTGTACATTCGCACGCCCTGTATCAGGACCAGTCCTGCACTGTACATTCACACTACCTGTATCAGGACTAGTCCTGCACTGTACATTTACACACCCTGTATCAGGACCAATCCTGCACTGTACATTTACACTCCTTTAGGACCAGTCCGGCACTGTACATTCACATTCCCTGCATCAGGGCCAGTCCCGCACTGTAAATTCAGACACCCTGTATCAGGACCAGCCCTGCACTGTACATTTACACACCCTGTATCAGGACTAGTCCTGCACTGTACATTTACACACCCTGTATCAGGACCAGTCCTGCACTGCACATTCACACATCCTATATCAGTACCAGTCCTGCACTGTACATTTACACACCCTGTATCAGGACCAGTCCTGCACTGTACATTTACACTCCCTGTATCAGGACCAGTCCTGCACTGGACATTCACACACTCTGTATCAGGACCAGTACTGCACTGTACATTTACACACCCTGCATCAGGACCAGTCCTGCACTGTACATTCACACACCCTGCATTAGGACCAATCATGCACTGTACATTCACACACCCTGCATTAGGACTAGTCCTGCACTGTATATTTACACACCCTATATCAGGACCAGTCCTGCATTGTACATTCACACACCCTGTATCAGTCCCTGTACTGCGCTGTACATTAACACACCCTGTATCAGGACCAGTCCATCACTGTACATTTACACACCCTGTATCAGGACCAGACCTGCACTGTACATTCGCACGCCCTGTATCAGGACCAGTCCTGCACTGTACATTCACACTACCTGTATCAGGACTAGTCCTGCACTGTACATTTACACACCCTGTATCAGGACCAATCCTGCACTGTACATTTACACTCCTTTAGGACCAGTCCGGCACTGTACATTCACATTCCCTGCATCAGGGCCAGTCCCGCACTGTAAATTCAGACACCCTGTATCAGGACCAGCCCTGCACTGTACATTTACACACCCTGTATCAGGACTAGTCCTGCACTGTACATTTACACACCCTGTATCAGGACCATTCCTGCACTGTACATTTACACATCCTATATCAGTACCAGTCCTGCACTGTACATTTACACACCCTGTATCAGGACCAGTCCTGCACTGTACATTTACACTCCCTGTATCAGGACCAGTCCTGCACTGCACATTCACACACCCTGTATCAGGACCAGTCCTGCACTGTACATTCACACACCTTGCATCAGGACCAGTCCTACACTGTACATTTACACTCCCTGTATCAGGCCCTGTCCTGCACTATACATTCGCACACTCTGTATCAGGACCAGTCCTGCACTGGACATTCACACACTCTGTATCAGGACCAGTACTGCACTGTACATTTACACACCCTGCATCAGGACCAGTCCTGCACTGTAAAACCACACTCCCTGTATCAGGTCCTGTCCTGCACGGTACATTTACAATCCCTGCATCAGTACCAGTCCTGCACAGTACATTTACACTCCCTGCATCAGGACCAGTCCCGCACTGTCCATTTACACACCCTGTATCAGGACCAGTCCTGCACTGTACATTCACACACCCTGCATCAGGACCAGTCCTGCACTGTACATTCACACACCCTGTATCAGGACGAGTCCCACATTATACATTTACACACCCTGTATCAGGACTAGTCCTACACTATACATTCACACACCCTGTATCAGGACGAGTCCTACACTATACATTTACACAGCCTGTATCCGGACCAGCCCTGCACTGTACATTTACACGCCCTGTATCAGGGCCAGTCCTGCACTGTACACTTACACACCCTGTATCAGGACCAGTCCTGCACTGTAAATTCACACTCCCTGTATCAGGACCACTCCTGCACTGAACATTTACACTCCCTGTATCAGGGCCAGTCCTGCACTGTACATTTACACACACTGTATCGGGACCAATCCTGCACTGTACATTCACACTCCCTGTATCAGGATAAGTCCTGCACTGTACATTCACACGCCCTTTATCAGTACCAGTCCTGCACTGTACATTTACACTCCCTGTATCAGGACTAGTCCTGCATTGTACATTTACACACCCTGTATCAGGACCAGTCCCACACTGTAAATTAACTCTCCCTGTATCAGGACCACTCCTGCACTATACATTCACACTCCCTGCATCAGGACCAGTCCCGCACTGTACATTCATGCTTCCTGCATCAGGACTAGTCCTGCACTGTACATTCACACACCCTGCATTATCACAGAATCACAGAATCACAGAATCTACAGTGCAGATAGAGGCCATTTCGGCCCATCGAGCCTGCACCGACACATATCCCACCCTATCCCCGTAACCCCACGTATTTAATCCCCTAACACTAAGGGTCAATTTATCATAGCCAAATCAACCTAACCTGCACATCTTTGGACATTAGGACCAGTCCTGCACTGTATATTTACACAAACTGTATCAGGACCAGTCCTGCAATGTACATTCACACACCCTGCATTAGGACCAGTCATGCACTGTATATTTACACACCCTATATCAGGACCAGTCCTGCATTGTACATTCACACACCCTGTATCAGTCCCTGTACTGCGCTGTACATTAACACACCCTGTATCAGGACCAGTCCTGCACTGTACATTTACACTCCCTGTATCAGGACCAGTCCTACACATACATTAACACACTCTGTATCAGGACCAGTCCTGCACTGTACATTTACACTCCCTGTATCAGGACCAGTCCTACACTGTACATTCACACTCCCTGCATCAGGACCAGTCCTGCACTGTACATTTACACCCCCTGCATCAGGACCAGTCCTGCACTGTACATTTACACCCCCTGTATCAGGACCAGTCCTGCACTGTACATGTACACTCCCTGTATCAGGACCAGTCCTACACTGTGCATTTACACTCCCTGTATCAGGACCAGTCCTGCACTGTACATTTACATTCCCTGCATCAGGACCAGTCCTGCACAGTACATTTAAACAGCCTGTATCAGGACCAGTCCTGCACTGTACATTCACACGCCCTTTATCAGGACCAGTCCTGCACTGTACATTTACACTCCCTGTATCAGGACTAGTCCTGCATTGTACATTTACACACCCTGTATCAGGACCAGTCCCACACTGTAAATTAACTCTCCCTGTATCAGGACCACTCCTGCACTATACATTCACACTCCCTGCATCAGGACCAGTCCCGCACTGTACATTCATGCTTCCTGCATCAGGACTAGTCCTGCACTGTACATTCACACACCCTGCATTATCACAGAATCACAGAATCACAGAATCTACAGTGCAGATAGAGGCCATTTCGGCCCATCGAGCCTGCACCGACACATATCCCACCCTATCCCCGTAACCCCACGTATTTAATCCCCTAACACTAAGGGTCAATTTATCATAGCCAAATCAACCTAACCTGCACATCTTTGGACATTAGGACCAGTCCTGCACTGTATATTTACACAAACTGTATCAGGACCAGTCCTGCAATGTACATTCACACACCCTGCATTAGGACCAGTCATGCACTGTATATTTACACACCCTATATCAGGACCAGTCCTGCATTGTACATTCACACACCCTGTATCAGTCCCTGTACTGCGCTGTACATTAACACACCCTGTATCAGGACCAGTCCTGCACTGTACATTTACACTCCCTGTATCAGGACCAGTCCTACACATACATTAACACACTCTGTATCAGGACCAGTCCTGCACTGTACATTTACACTCCCTGTATCAGGACCAGTCCTACACTGTACATTCACACTCCCTGCATCAGGACCAGTCCTGCACTGTACATTTACACCCCCTGCATCAGGACCAGTCCTGCACTGTACATTTACACCCCCTGTATCAGGACCAGTCCTGCACTGTACATGTACACTCCCTGTATCAGGACCAGTCCTACACTGTGCATTTACACTCCCTGTATCAGGACCAGTCCTGCACTGTACATTTACATTCCCTGCATCAGGACCAGTCCTGCACAGTACATTTAAACAGCCTGTATCAGGACCAGTCCTGCACTGTATTTTCACACACCCTGTATCAGGACGTCTCCTGCACTGTACATTTACACACCCTGTATCTGGACCAGTCCTGCACTGTACATTCACACACCCTGTATCAGGACCAGTCCTGCACGGTACATTTACACTCCCTACATCAGGACCAGTCTGGCACTGTACATTTACACACCCTGTATCAGGACCAGTCCTGCACTGTACATTCACACACCCTGTATCAGGACCAGTCCAGCACTATACAGTCACACAACCTATATCAGGACCAATCCTGCACTGTACATTCACACTCCCTGTATCAGGACCAGTCCTGCACTGTACATTTACACTCCCTGTATCAGGACTAGTCCTGCACTGTACATTCACAGACACTGTATCAGGATGAGTCCTGCACTGTACATTTACACACGCTGTATCAGGAGCAGTCCTGCACTGTACATTTACACACCTTGCATCAGGACCAGTCCTGCACTGTACATTTACAGTCCCTGTATCAGGACCAGTCCTGCACTGTACATTTACACCAGCTGCATCAGGACCAGTCCCGCACTGCAAATTCACAACTCCCGTAGCTAGACGAGTCCTGCATTGTACATTTACACACCCTGTATCAGGACCAGTCCCGCAATGTAAATTAACTCTCCCTGTATCAGGACCAGTCCTGCACTGTACATTTACACTCCGTGTATCAGGACCAGTCCCGCACTGTAAATTCACACTCCCTGTATCAGGACCAGTCCTGCACTCTACATTCACACACCCTGTATCAGGACCACTCCTGCACTATGCATTCACACTCCCTGCATCAGGACCAGTCCCGCACTGTACATTCATGCTCCCTGCATCAGGACTAGTCCTGCACTGTACATTCACACACCCTGCATTAGGACCAGTCCTGCACTGTATATTTACACACACTGTATCAGGACCAGTCCTGCACTGTACATTCACACACCCTGCATTAGGACCAGTCATGCACAGTATATTTACGCACCCTATATCAGGACCAGTCCTGCATTGTACATTCACACACCCTGTATCAGTCCCTGTACTGCGCTGTACATTAACACACCCTGTATCAGGACCAGTCCCGCACTGTAAATTCACACTCCCTGTATCAGGACCAGTCCTGCACTCTACATTCATACACCCTGTATCAGGACCACTCCTGCACTATGCATTCACACTCCCTGCATCAGGACCAGTCCCGCACTGTACATTCACACACCCTGCATTGGGACCAGTCCTGCACTGTATATTTACACACACTGTATCAGGACCAGTCCTGCATTGTACATTCACACACCCTGTATCAGTCCCTGTACTGCGCTGTACATTAACACACCCTGTATCAGGACCAGTCCTGCACTGTACATTTACACTCCCTGTATCAGGACCAGTCCTGCACTGTACATTTACACTCCCTGTATTAGGACCAGTCGTACACTGTACATTCGCACTCCCTGCATCAGGACCAGTCCTGCACTGTACATTTACACTCCCTGCATTAGGACCAGTCCTGCACTGTACATTTACACGCCCTGTAGCAAGACCAGTCCAGCATTGTACATTCACACACCCTGTATCAGGACCAGTCCCACACTGTACATTTACACTCCCTGTATCAGGACAAGTCCTGCACAGTACATTTACACTCCCTGTATCAGGACAAGTCCTGCACAGTACATTTACACTCCCTGTATCAGGACCAGTCCTGCACTGTACATTTACATTCCCTGCATCAGGACCAGTCCTGCACAATACATTTAAACAGCCTGTATCAGGACCAGTCCTGCACTGTATTTTCACACACCCTGCATCAGGACCAGTCTTGCACTGTACATTCACACACCCTGTATCAGGACCAGTCATACACTGTAAATGTACACTCCCTGTATCAGGACCAGTCCTACACTGTATATTTACACTCCCTGTATCAGGACCAGTCCTGCACTGTACATTCACACTACCTGTATCAGGACTATTCCTGCACTGTACATTCACACTCCCTGTATAAGGACTGGTCCTGCACTGTACATTTACACACCCTGTATCAGGACCAATCCTGCACTGTACATTTACACTCCCTTAGAACTAGTCCGGCACTGTACATTCACATTCCCTGCATCAGGGTCAGTCCCGCACTGTACATTTACACACACTGTATCAGGACCAATCCTGCACTGTACATTCACAGTCCCTATATCAGGATAAGTCCTGCACTGTACATTCACAC
Source organism: Somniosus microcephalus (assembly GCF_052327205.1). Lineage (NCBI taxonomy): Eukaryota > Metazoa > Chordata > Chondrichthyes > Squaliformes > Somniosidae > Somniosus > Somniosus microcephalus. The sequence goes on along the minus strand of NC_140989.1, from coordinate 270,051,825 downwards.
ACCCTGCATGAGGACCAGTCCTGCCCTGTATATTTACACTCCCTGTATCAGTAACAGTCCTGCACTGTACATTTACACTCCCTGTGTCAGGACTAGTCCTGCACTGTACATTTACACTCCCTGTATCAGGACCAGTCATGCACTGTACATTTACAGTCCCTGCATCAGGACCAGTCCTGCACAGTATATTTACACTCCCTGCATCAGGACCACTCCTGCACTGTACATTCACACACCCTGTATCAGGATAAGTCCTGCACTGTACATTTACACACGCTGTATCAGGACCAGTCCTGCACTGTACATTTACACACCTTGCATCAGGACCAGTCCTGCACAGTATATTTACACTCCCTGTATCATGATGAGTCCTGCACTGTAAGTTCACGCACCCAACATCAGGACCAGTCCTGCACTGTACATTTACAGTCCCTGTATCAGGACCAGTCCTGCACTGTACATTTACAGTCCCTGTATCAGGACCAGTCCTGCACTGTACATTTACACTCCCTGTATCAGGACCAGTCCTGCACTATACATTTACGCCAGCTGCATCAGGACCAGTCCCGCACTGCAAATTCACACCTCCCGTATCTGGACCAGTCCTGCATTGTACATTTACACACCCTGTATCAGGACTAGTCATACACTGTACATGTACACTCCCTGTATCAGGACCAGTCCTGCACTGTATATTTACACACCCTGTATCAGGACCAGTCATGCACTGTACATTTACACACCCTATATCAGGACCAGTCCTGCATTGTACATTCACACACCCTGCATCAGTCCCTGTACTGCGCTGTACATTAACACACCCTGTATCAGGACCAGTCCTGCACTGTACATTTACACTCCCTGTATCAGGACCAGTCCTGCACTGTACATTTACACTCCCTGTATCAGGACCAGTCCTGCACTGTACATTTACGCCAGCTGCATCAGGACCAGTCCCGCACTGCAAATTCACACCTCCCGTATCTGGACCAGTCCTGCATTGTACATTTACACACCCTGTATCAGGACTAGTCATACACTGTACATGTACACTCCCTGTATCAGGACCAGTCCTGCACTGTATATTTACACACCCTGTATCAGGACCAGTCCTGCACTGTACATTTACACACCCTGTATCAGGACAAGACCTGCACTGTACATTCGCACACCCTGTATCAGGACCAGTCATACACTGTACATTTACACTCCCTGTATCAGGGGCAGTCCTGCACTGTACATTCACACTACCTGTATCAGGACTAGTCCTGCACTGTACATTTACACACCCTGTATCAGGACCAATCCTGCACTGTACATTTACACTCCCTTAGGACCAGTCCAGCACTGTACATTCACATTCCCTGCATCAGGGCCAGTCCCGCACTGTAAATTCAGACACCCTGTATCAGGACCAGCCCTGCACTGTACATTTACACACCCTGTATCAGGACTAGTCCTGCACTGTACATTTACACACCCTGTATCAGGACCATTCCTGCACTGTACATTTACACATCCTATATCAGTACCAGTCCTGCACTGTACATTTACACACCCTGTATCAGGACCAGTCCTGCACTGTACATTTACACTCCCTGTATCAGGACCAGTCCTACACTGTGCATTTACACTCCCTGTATCAGGACCAGTCCTGCACTGTACATTTACATTCGCTGCATCAGGACCAGTCCTACACTGTACATTTACACTCCCTGTATCAGGCCCTGTCCTGCACTATACATTCACACACTCTGTATCAGGACCAGTCCTGCACTGGACATTCACACACCCTGTATCAGGACCAGTCCTGCACTGTACATTCACACACCCTGCATCAGGACCAGTCCTACACTGTACATTTACACTCCCTGGATCAGGCCCTGTCCTGCACTATACATTCACACACTCTGTATCAGGACCAGTCCTGCACTGGACATTCACACACTCTGTATCAGGACCAGTCCTGCACTGTAAATTTACACTCCCTGTATCAGAACCAGTCCTACACTGTACATTAACACTCCCTGCATCAGGACCAGTCCTGCACTGTACATTTACACCCCCTGCATCAGGACCAGTCCTGCACTGTACATTTACACCCCCTGTATCAGGACCAGTCCTGCACTGTACATGTACACTCCCTGTATCAGGACCAGTCCTACACTGTGCATTTACACTCCCTGTATCAGGACCAGTCCTGCACTGTACATTTACATTCGCTGCATCAGGACCAGTCCTGCACAGTACATTTAAACAGCCTGTATCAGGACCAGTCCTGCACTGTATTTTCACACACCCTGTATCAGGACGTCTCCTGCACTGTACATTTACACACCCTGTATCTGGACCAGTCCTGCACTGTACATTCACACACCCTGTATCAGGACCAGTCCTGCACTGTACATTTACACTCCCGGTATCAGGACCAGTCCTGCACTGTACATTTACACTCCCTGCATCAGGACCAGTCCTGCACTGTACATTTACATTCCCTGCATCAGGACCAGTACTGCACTGTACATTTACGCGCACTGTAGCAAGACCAGTCCTGAATTGTACATTCACACACCCTGTATCAGGACCAGTCCTGCACTGTAAAATCACACACACTGTATCAGGGCCAGTCCTGCACGGTACATTTACACTCCCTACATCAGGACCAGTCTGGCACTGTACATTTACACACCCTGTATCAGGACCAGTCCTGCAATGTACATTCACACACCCTGTATCAGGACCAGTCCTGCACTATACAGTCACACAACCTATATCAGGACCAATCCTGCACTGTACATTCACACTCCCTGCATCAGGACCAGTCCTGCACTGTACATTTGCACTCCTTGTATCAGGACCAGTCCTGCACTGTACATTTACACTCCCTGCATCAGGACCAGTCCTGCACTGTACATTCAAAAACCCTGTATCAGATCCAGTACTGCACTGTACATTTACACACCCTGTATCAGGACCAGTCCTGCACTGTACATTTACACTCCCTGTATCAGGACCAGTCTTGCACTGTACATTCACCCACCCTGCATCAGGACCAGTCCTGCACTGTATATTTACACGCCCTCTATCAGGACCAGTCCTGCACTGTAAATTCACACTCCCTGTATCAGGACCAGTCCTGCACTGTACATTCTCACACCCTGTATCAGGACCACTCGTGCAATATTCATTCTCACTCCCTGCATCAGGACCAATCCTTCACTGTACATTCACACACCCTGCATCAGGACCAGTCCTGCACTGTACATTCACACTCCCTGCATCAGGACCTGTCCTGCACTGAAGATTTACATGCTCTGTATCAGGACCAGTCCTACACTGTACATTCACACACCCTATATCAGGACCAGTCCTGCACTGTACATTCACACTCCCTGTATCAGGACCAGTCCTGCACTGTACATTCACACTCACTGCATCAGGACCTGTCCTGCACTGAACATTTACATGCTCTGTATCAGGACCAACCTACACTGTGCATTCACACTCCCTCTATCAGGACCAATCCTACACTGTACATTCTCACACCCTGTATTAGGACCAGTGCTGCACTGTACAATTACACACCCTGCATCAGGACCAGTCCTGCACTGTATATACACACTCCCTGTGTCAGGACCAGTCCTGCACTGTACATTTACACACCCTGTAGCAGAACCAGTCCTGCACTGCACATTCAAGCTCCTTGTGAAGTAAGATATTAAAAATTGGATAACAGGGCAAGAGAAACCAGGATTCACTTGTAACACCAATATACAAGGTGGAGGGAATGGGTTAATTCATGCTCTGAGTTGAACAATAGAAGTCTGTAAAATTGTATAAACCCAGTTAAGTTTACACATGATTAAGGGTCAAATGCTGAGAGATTAAAACTGCCAGAACAACTCCTGGAAAAATTGAGAGAGATGTGTATGTTCCGCCAAGTGAATCGACACCTATGCACTTAAGGGTCTGTTTAGTATAAAACACAACAGGGTTCTATTCTTCAAAGTATACTGAGGATTACCTAAAGTGTTTCTGCTTTGCAGAAGTGACCCAAGAGTGAGACAGAACGTCTTTGGAAGGAACGAAATCTTAAGAAAACTCTTAAAACAGACCGAACCATCTGACCATGGCAAATGGATGGTTGTAAAGTAATTAAGATGAGGTCCATGGTCACAAGAGGTGACGGGACCAACTGATAACGAAATGTGGGATTTGTAAGTGGCTGGAAGGATGGAATGTCACGGTTTTATAATTACAATTTAGCTATAACTCTGTATATGCTAATAAGCTTATCCCCGCCTCTAGGGCAGGGCCTTAATTTTTGTATAACTGTGTGGACTTTGAGAGGCTTGTTGGAGTTGGATTCAGACGTGTCTGAAAGGCTCTCCCCCCAGGCCTGAGTAAACCATTTTGACTTCAATTAATAGTCTGTCTTTCTTTCAACAAGCCAGTGATGTCGACCTTGTATATCACTTGGTCCGCACTTTGGGGGCTTACATCAATTGGCGACGAGGATGGGATACGCGATCTGAACAAGACTCTCAGACAACGATAACCTAAGATGGGTGAGTATGTTTTAATTACCACCTGTAAAATTAGAGGTTAATCGCTAGCGAGACGTTAAGTCAGAATCGACGTATAAAAGAATGTAAAAAGAAAGACACCTTTAATTGAAGGCGGCTAAAAAGTGAACTGCAGTTAGGGGCAGGGAATTCCCTAAAGCCGTGAGGCGGCGAAAGCTCAGTTAGGGGCAGGGCGTTCCCTAAAGCCGTGAGGCGACAAAACCTCCGTTAGGGGCAGGGTGCTCCCTAAAGCCGTGAGGCGGCGAAACCTCAGTTAGGGGCAGGGCATTCCCTAAAGCCGGGAGGCGGCGAATCCTCAGATGGGGCAGGGCGTTCCCTAAGCCGAGAGGCGGCAAAACCTCAACAAACGAATGAATGGGTGCACCGTAGTGAGTGAATGAAATAAAAACCCTACAGTCACAAAGAGGTTAAAACTCAAAACATTGGGACTAAAGGGTTGGTGTGTGTTTAACGAAATGGAGTGATTGACAGGAAGTGAGCAATTAATCAGAGTAACGCTATAGGGGAGAGCAACGTAGTGTATAAACCTAATTCACCAACACCGTGAATTAAGCATTAAACGTAGCAGTTAGTTATGACTAAGAGGGTGGAAGAAGAATCCTTAGGGGACCTGGATTCTATAACCCGACTTCTGGTAGATTAAAAAAAATTTTTAAACCAGTGCAGAGAGCCAAAATGCTTAGTGGAGGGGAGGAGCTAAAGATAAAGAGGCACTGGTAATCTTAGCTTGTTGTAGACAATGTAAGGAATCAAAACAGAAGGGAGAGATAAAGAAGGAAAAAGATCTAATTTGCAGGCGAACCAATTTGAAACCCCAGCAAGAAAAAAAAGAAACAAACAGGAATTTGGAAACTAGGGAAAGCTGTTGCGTCACCGATTTAAAAAGGAAGAAAAAGATAAACTTAAAGTTTTACCAACATGGAAGTTAACATGGAAGTTATTAGCATCTGTACCAAGACAAGTAAAGCACGAGATTTGCTGAGTGAAGGGAACCTTAGACGTATGCTGGAATTTTAAGCTGTATAAAATTGTGTGTTAAAGTGTGAATGTTTTCCTGACTCGGAATGTTTAAGAGGTTACAATATTCCTTTGTCTGAAAGTCTGTCTGTTAGGAAAAAGAAATGTCTGCTGTGTGTGTTTTAGCTCCACCCACTTCCCTGTGTTAAAGAAAAAGCATTTAACCCCTTTGTCTTGTCTTGGATTTTGGAAGTTTAAGAAGGTGTGAATAAGATTGTGCCCTCAGAATGGAAAAACCTATTACAATTTAAGTTAAGCTGGAGTGTAAAAACTGAGAAGAGCAACAAAAGGCTTGTTTAACGAAAGATTAAGTTTCAGTCTAAGATCTAACCTTGGAGTTATGAGGTAAATTAACCTATTAAAACCAGACTTTCATTGTGGCCACAGTGAAATTCTGGTTGGTGTAAATTGGTGTAGTCCAAATTGAATAAGATAACTCCAGTCCGTAAGAACGTCCAGTAGTGGCAGGTCCCTCTAAAATATTTAATTAACTACGGTACTGGGAGCCCTACAGAATGTGGGACTAAAGTTAAACCCTAGAAAGGTACAGGTAGGGAAGGATGAAGAAATCTACCTAGGACACCTAATAACACAAGGGAAGAGACAAATGCCCAAAACCAGATGGGAGGAGCATTAGGACTGGCTGCGTGCTTTGATTACTTGCAAGCAGCTAGGGATGGCAGCAGGAAGGGACCCGCCAGAGAGGGGAGGGGGATCCAAGGATGTTTGTTGATGCATTGGTAGGGGGCCGACAGTGCAAAATGTTAATAGACACAGGAGCCACAATCTCATTGACAGACTTACCCTTGCCCCGAACGAAACTTTCAGTTAGTATAGCAGGAATCGGTGGACGAAGAATCAGGGCTTATAAGAGCAAAACCGTCTTACTAGAAATTGGATGTATAATAATACCTACACAGTTGTGGGTATGCGAGAACACGGAAGGAACAATCCTAGGGATAGATATACTGCGAGAAGTAGAAGCTTTAGTCGACCCTAAAGCGAATGAAGTGTACTGGCCACCAGATTATAAGTCAAACAAACAGGCAGGCCCGGGAAACAAAGCAGAAATGGCCCAGCCTATACAGGATTCGATCAAAGGGGGGTAACCAAAGGAAAAAGTGTAAACCTATATGCCTTTGGGGTGGTGTCTGATTACATGATAGCCGGGAGTAGGCGAGGATATATGACACCAGGAGGAGGACCCGTAAGACACAAGAATATAATCAAGGAATTAGTAGGAACCTCTCTCCTACCCAAAGAGTGCGTAATAATGAATTAAAGCACACAAGAGGATTACTGACCGACACCAACAGGGCAATGCATGGGCAGCTAAACGAGCAACTGAGAGAGGGAATCTGACCAATGAAGCCCAAGTGTTCATGTTTAGTTAAAATGTGAAGCCACAACTGTCTTTTGGCCAGGGATGTTGTTTGGGTTGCGTGAAGTGACGCAATAATGTTTAGCTCCACCTTCAAAAGCCTGCGAAGGAGTTAACCCTTTCCACTGACAGCTGTTTGAGTTCACCAAGCAACAACTTCAGTATTACTGAATAGAATTTAAAGATATTGGGCATTATTAAATTGAAGTTTCTTAATGTTAAGCTAATATTTCCCCACAGTGATAGAAGGAGAATTATGATTTGATAAATGGAAGTTATCTTATAAACTAATTGCAGCACCGTCTCAAATGGCCGGAAGACTGCTTGGGAGGCTGTCGTGTTACCCAAAGATAAATTTATACAGATAGTTGGGGACATGAGGCGGACTTAGAGTTATACGTAGATGGATCCCGAAAGTACTGCAAGGATTGCCACATTTGTGCGCAATGCAATACCGGGAAACCGGTAAAAGTAAAGTGGGGTAGACAGCCGAGGCCAAAGGGACCCTGGGAGAAAATACAAATTGACTTCACAGGACCCCTAATTAAGAGCAAAGGAAGGATGTACAGGTAGACTATCCTTTATCCGAAAACCTCGGGACCAGCCGAGTTTCGGATAAAGGAGAATTTCGGATTTCGGAAGGTGGGTCGGCAGGGGTCCGCGGGGGGGTCGGAGGGGGTCGGCGGGGGGTCGTGCGCACGACTTACGCTGACGCTCAGCGTAAGTCAGTCGGGGTCGGCGGTTGTCGGGGCCGGCTGGGTCCGCGGGGGGGGTCGGCGGTTGTCGGGGCCGGCGGGGTCCGCGGGGGGGTCGGCGGTTGTCGGGGTCGGCGGTTGTCGGGGCCGGCGGGGTCCGCGGGGGGGTCGGCGGTTGTCGGGGCTGGCGGGGCCGGCGGGGTCCGCGGGGGGGTCGGCGGTTGTCGGGGCCGGCGGGGTCCGCGGGGGGGTCGGCGGTTGTCGGGGCTGGCGGGGCCGGCGGGGTCCGCGGGGGGGTCGGCGGTTGTCGGGGCCGGCGGGGTCCGCGGGGGGGTCGGCGGTTGTCGGGGCTGGCGGGGTCGGCGGTTGTCGGGGCCGGCGGGGTCCGCGGGGGGGTCGGCGGTTGTCGGGGCTGGCGGGGTCCGCGGGGGGTCGGCGGTTGGCGGGGTCGGCGGTTGTCGGGGCCGGTGGGGTCCACGGGGGGGTGGGGGGGGTCGGCGGGGGGTCGTACGCACGACTTACCCTTTATCCGAACTTCCGAAACCGGAACCCTCTAAAAACCGAAGGTTTTTTCGTTCGTACGCACGACTTACGCTGAACGAAAAAACCTTCGGTTTTTAGAGGGTTTCGGTTTTCGGAAGTCCGGATAAAGGGTAGTCTACCTGTATTGCTTGGTGATAATTGACCAATTCATCCGGTGGGTGGAGGCTTTCGCCACCCGAAACTGTACCGCAGGTACAGTAGCCCGGATCATGGCAGAAGAAATAATACCCAGGTGGGGAGTCCCTTTACAAGTAGATTCAGATAACGGGACACATTTTACTGGAAAGGTAATGAAGGAAGCTTGTGCTCTGCTAGGAGTAAAACAAAGGTTCCATATACCGTATCATCCAGAGAGTTCAGGCATGGTAGAGAGGATGAACCGGACACTTAAACGGTCCTTCACTAAAGCAATTGAAGAAACAGGACAAGGCTGGGCAGAGTTGCTACCTGCGATTTTAATGCGGTTGAGGGCTGCACCAAATAGGACAACTGGATTAACCCCTTTTGAATTAATGACCAGACGGGCAATGGCACTCCCCAAGGGAGTAGCCATTGGGGAGGGGGACGTAGGACCTTTGAAAGACCGAATCGGTAGGTTTGTGAAACAATTGTGCACAGAACTACATGGGTTAAGACAGGAGGCCAGAGACCAGCAGATAATTAGGGACCTAGAAAAGGACACAGAGGAACAAAAGAAAGTGTTACCCGGGGTGGGAAGCCAGGTAATATCTAAAATCCTACCAGTAAAACCGGGACTAAGGCTCCGGTGGGAAGGACCCTACGAGGTGTTAATGACCAGTGATACATGTGCGTGAATAGACATACACGGCACGGGAAAAGGGAGATGGAAACACTGGACACTGCTGAAATTATATAAAGAAGCCAATGAGTAGTCCAGCAATCACACATTACAGAGAGCGCGAGGATTACTGGAACAGGGTCCAGCAGGAAAGAGATGACCTCATATTCGCAGTAATAACATCATGCTGTTTGATGCTAGTAGTATTCTTTGTAGTGTATATATTTAAATACCTCTGGGAAGCTGGTCGAGAGCGGAGGGGCATGCCTCCACCAGCGGACCAACCGGGAGAAGGAATTGAATTAGGGAGGCTAAATTGAAACCTAGAATAAGTGTAACCACTCTTCAACAATTCATAGAGATTGAATGTATTACTATAATATAGATGACTGCGGGATTACTGTGTGCATGCCCGGAAATATAGTGGGACGATATAGAGCCCGAACTGTTAGGAGTAGTAAGACTGGATTAATCAATTGCAGGTGACGACCAGTTTTATATTTCTACAGAACCCATCAGAGGAGGAGCCGGACGCAGAGGCAGCCGACAAGCAACAAACAGCATGATTAACTATTTGTTTTTATGTGGCCTTTTAGGCCTAAGGGCGTTCGATAATGTGGAAGGGAATCCCACAACGACAGGGAACAGTTACCTGTATATGTCATGGAAGTACGCCAGCCAGCTAAATCTCTCGAGTTGTTGGGTTTGCACCAGGGTCCCGACACACTCAAGGGGAGGAATTCCCTTGATGGCGGGCAAGCGATATGAGTATCCCGAGATAGTCGAATGGTTGGTAAGACAAAACGCCAGCTACGGCAACTATTCATGGTTAAACAACATGTGCACGAAGATGTGGAGGACAGCCGGATACCCAATGAACAAATTTGAGGGCTGGTACTTGACTTCTTTCGATGCAACCAGGCCACCTCCCTCATTGATACTGATGGGGGAGCACCGGGGAGTATGGTGTCTAAACAAAACCAGGAGCGAGGGACAGTTCATGGGGTGGAGCATTTGTGATAACTTCATTGAAGTAAAGGCAACCTATAAAACCAGAAATAGAGTAGTCATTCCATCAGGTGATCTTATTTCCTTAAATTGGACTAATGTGATTAATAAAACAAGCGGAGAAAAGTGGAGTGCTGGGAAAACTGCACAGCATTCGTGGAGTGACATGTTCCGAGTCAATAAAACCATACGCGCCTATAATGGCACGTATTTCATATGCGGGAAAAGGGCATACCCCTGGCTGCCACCTAACTGGAGAGGATCATGCTATCTCGGCTTTGTACAGCCGGATGTAACCCACTATAGAACCCTAACCGACGCGCAACAAGTGGTCCCAACGGGCAGGAGCAAGCGGGCGGTGCAAACCTGGGAAAAGGTTATAGCCATAATGTGGCCTTTTTATGGGGTACACAGGGCCATTCATGAAACGGACCAATTAAATACATTATTGGAACAAGTAGCCAATGATACAGCCGAGATAGCCAGATCAATAAATGAGGAACTGGTGGCCACGCGTACAGTATCAATGCAGAACCGAATGGCCTTACATTACTTATTAGCTAAAGAAGGAGGGACGTGTGCTCTAATAGGACCATCATGTTGTACTTACATCCCAGATAACTCAGAGGAGATTGAAAATCTCGCCAATCACATACAGGAAGCGGCTAGGAAAACTAGAGACTCCCCCACTTCCTCCTATTTTGATATAATTGGGGATCAGGATGGTCAGGGACGTTGGGTGCCTCAGTGATACAAGGCATAATGATATCCTCATGATTGTTATTATGATATATTGTGTATGTTTACTGCTCCAGTGCCTCTGCACCAGAATGAGTAAAGCCGAAATTGGTGCAGTAAAAGAAGTCGAGCCTGAGGAGAGGCAGGTAGCGAAGTTAAGAATGGAAAACTCCCCCGCTTCTCCAAGGCAAATGGTGTAAGATGTGATAGGAACCCCTGAAATTATGAGGGATTAATTGAGCATGGTAATTAAGGACCGGGCCGGCCAACCATAAGACGGAGGTGGCAGAAGGAGGGTGGCAGAAGGAAGGTGATGAATGAGGATTGGTGAGTGATGACAGTCTCGAATTGGCACGTCACGCACCCAACGTGGGAATGAGGGACAGGCCTGAGCGGAAAGCCTAAACCATTAATTCAGGGTCTAAGGGGCCCCGGGAATGGCTACCCTGGAAGGAATGACCACCCTAAAGAAAAGCCCACCGTAAAGGAAAGACCACCATACCGCGTGGAGGGGGAAGTCGGCCTCCAAATTGATAGGATATATACGCATGTATAACCTAGACAGTTATTTTTGTATAACTGTGTGGACTTTGAGAGGCTTGTTGGAGTTGGATCCTGACATCATTTCATGGCGCAACGCCCTTGGTGCGCCCCGAACCGGAACTTCAGTGGCGCCCCCCCTTCTTTCCGCCTGGCGCTATTTAAAGAGGGCTCTTTGTGGTAGCCATTTTGGACCACTCCTTCTGTGTGAGAGAGAGAGAGATTTGCAGAGAGACAAAGGGAGAGAGCTTTCTGCTTTGACTCAGCGCTCGCACAGGTACTTCTGGCTTCATGCCAGAGCTTTGCAATTGGATTGATTTTTCAGTGCCATAGCCTTGAGTGGCCACATATAATGGGGGCTGCAATGGGTGGAAACGTTGGGTTTCTCCATTGCATTGAGGGGGTTCAGAGATGCCGAGAGAGAGTGCCAATCATGGCCAGACAGAGGAGGGCCAACAGGCGTCGTCACAGGAGGCCTTACCCTCAATGGGTATACCGCCAGCAGTTCTCATATCTGAACATGTCTGAGGACCAGTGTATTCGGAGGCTTCGATTCAGAAAGGAGGTGGTCACTGAGATCTGCCACCTGCTTCAGAGAGATCCGCAGCCTCAGCTGAGGACCAGGACGTCTCTGTCGGTGGCAGTGAAGGTGACAGTGGCTCTGAACTTCTATGCCACCGGCTCCTTCCAATCCGCTACTGGGGACATTGCCAATGTCTCCCAGTTCGCGGTGCATTGCTGCATCCGCCAAGTCATGAATGCACTCTTCAAAAGGAGACGTCAGTACATTTCCTTCCCCATGACCCTGGACAAGCAGCAGGAGTGTGCAATGGGATTTGCAAGAATAGCGGGCTTCCCCATGGTCCAGGGCACCATTGACTGCACGCATGTGGCTTTGCGGGCACCTCTAGAGAATGCCGAGGATTATCGCAACCGGAAGGGGTTCCATTCGTTGAACGTGCAGTTGGTGTGTGACCACAGGCAGCTGATACTAGCTGTCAATGCCCGCTTTCCAGGCAGCAGCCACGATGCCTTCATCCTGTGCCAGACTTCTTTGGCAGACCTTTTCGAAGCCCCGGCTCACCCAGGAGGCTGGCTTCTCGGGGACAAGGGCTATCCTTTGTGCACCTGGCTGATGACCCCGCTCTGTGCGCCCAGCACCCCTGCTGAAGAGCGATACAATGACAGCCATCAAGCGATCAGGAACATCATTGAGCACACAATCAGCGTGCTAAAGCAATGATTCCGCTGTCTGGAGGAGCCCTTCAGTACTCGCCTGAGCGAGTCTCCCATTTCATTGTAGTGTGCTGCATGCTGCACAACCTGGCTATCCTCAGGACTCAGCCACTGCCAGCAGACATTGGAGGACCACCAGAGGAGGAGGAGGAGGAGGAGCACCAAGACGGGAGGGAGGCACAAAGTGCAAGGGCCGTCCATCAGCGTCTTATTGCAAGTCGGTTCTAGGCCCCCTCTCAGGGAATGGCTTGTGCCATTGAAAGAACATGAATGGACCCGCTCCGCAAACCCTGAGCCGGTCAAGGCAACAAATAGTTCAAAGTGCAAACATGCACAATCTGAATAAAGACAATTATTTATTTAACAAACTCTGTGCCCTTCTCGCATGACAAACAAATACAGAGAAACCCCCCAAAAAACAGTCAGACACATAACTGGCTCTCACAACCTGAAAACAAGGAACAAAAGAGTTAAACAAAAATGACCATGATCCTCGGCCTTCACAAAAAAAACAGCATTTTGCCACACCTCCTACTTTTTGGCCTGCGAGGGTGATCTGCCTCGCTTCCGAGATTGGCCCCTTCCCACCCTGCAGCTCCTCCACAATGGAACCCCAGTGGCTGCAGCAAGGCTGGGAGAAGGCTGCTGAGGGTCAGATAGTGAGTCGGCAGATGCCCTTGGGGGACGACCTGGACCAGCTCTGGGCCTGGAGGGCCCGGCTGCTGACTGCTCCAACTCTGCTTGAGCGGCAGCAGTCTGTCCTACGGGTAGTGGCAGCTGCAGTGGAGGAGTGACAGTGTTGGCAGCAGGAATGCTGCCAACCTGACAGAGCACAGGCACTCCCTGGTCGGACGAGACACTGGCATTCGCACGGGGCAGCACTGAACCATGTGCAGCAATCTGCTGAAGCACAGACTGCTGGCCTGCTGCAGCGCGGCGAGGGCCCCGGCGAATCCTGCCCGATCCAGCGAGGGTGGCAGCAATTAGTGCTCATGTGGCCCTGATCTGTGTCTGCACCAGACCAGCCAGTAACTGCATGGCATGACTAAGCACTTGGCTGGAAGCTGCCTGTGCTGCCCCGAATTCCTGTACACTCCTTGCCAGTGACTCTATGGAGTCAGGCATCCTTGCTACTGCAGCCATGAGCTCAGTGTGCCTGCGCTCTGCCTGGGCGCCCATTTCAGCAAGGAGCCACACCTCCTCTGCGCTCACTGTAGCAGGACTGGAGGCCACTCTCTCCCTCTGGGGAGAAGGCCGCCGAGCTTCCCTACCCGCCCCCGCGTTGCTGCAGCCCGCTGGGCCCCGGAGCTTCCCCCTCCTCAGACCCTTCCCCCCTGCTCCCCTCCAGGGAAGGCGTGTCCCCATTATGGCCATGGGCTGCCTCGGCTGAGGGTGGCACTGATGTTCCGGCTTCCTCTTCCTCCTAATCGTCTTCTGATTCACTCACAGTGGCAGCTTGAGGGCCCGCCTCCTCACCTGGCGAATCAGCATCTGAAAGCAGGGAGGTACAAGAGTTGCTTTAGCGTGAGGACAGGGCGGCAGCGAGGGAGGCATGAGTGCTGCAATGCACTGCATTGGTTCGATAGTGGCAAAGGATGCTGGTGTGAGGCACAAGTGGAAAGAGAGAGGTCCAAAAGGTGATCACCTTACCATTGCTGTCCAGAATGGGGTCGGCATCTCCAGTGGCGACGGGGCCAATCAGTCGGCCTGCCATAATCCGTTCCACTCGCTGCTCCAGATCGCTGAGGTTTTTAAGTTCAGGGCGGCCTCCCCCGGTCCATTGCTGCTGCCTCCTATTGTGGGCCAGCTTGCCCTGCAAGAGAGAGGACGGGCTCTGAGTACAGTGTGAAGCCCTGATCTTGGCTGCACTGCCTCCCATGGTCGAATAGCCCTTACAGTGTCAAGCCCTGATCTTGGCTGCACTGCCTCCCATGGTCGAATAGCCCTTACAGTGTCAAGCCCTGATCTTGGCTGCACTGCCTCCCATGGTCGAATAGCACTTACAGTGTGTAAAGTGGTGATTGAGCATGTGATTTTCATGAGAGGCCCATAGGTCTTGGATGAGGGCTGGGCATTGGGGCTTTCAGGACCCTTTGGCCATAAAGTGAGGTGCACATGCAGGGATGAAGAGGATACTGGAAAGGGTACTCACCCTGACAACCCGAGTGAGGTCGTTGAACTTCTTCCTGCATTGCATTGGGGTCCTAGGTACCATGCTGCTGGAGGTCACTCTGTGTGCCACCTCCCTCCAAGCTTTTCGATATTCGTTGGGCAGCGGCCTCCTGCCACTGTCCGGAAAGAGGATAGGTCGCCTGCGCTCCACTGCGCCAACCAGAACCTGCAGGGCCCCCTCACTGAAGCGCTGCGCTCGGTCCCTGGCCCTCTCCATGGTCGTAGGTGTAACGATGTCGCAGCAGGTCTGTCCAGGCCTAGAATCAGGGCTCCAATGTGCAGGGCGTGGCTGCAAGCCAAATCGACCCTCCCCCTTAAAGAGGTGACCGGCGCCAGCGTGTCAGCCTGCAATCGCTAACTGGCCGCACCTGCGCTGCGCCCGCCCTCGGTGGTAGCGCCTTGCCTCTCCGGCGTAGCGCCTTAGGATAGTCGTGCAGCGCCTGCTTTAGCGCAGCAAGAACCTCTTCGGGCGATGCAACTCAATTTCGCTGACGGTGGCACTAAGTTGCGCCGGGCGCTAAATTTAGCGCATGCTCGACTGTAGCGCCCCAAACGTGGCGCTACTGAATTTCTAGGCCTCTGTATCAGGACCAGTCCTACACTGTACATTCACACTCCCTGTATCAGGACCACTCCTGCACTGTACATTCACACAACCTGTATTAGGATCAGTCCTGCACTGTACAATTACACACCCTGCATCAGGACCAGTCCTGCACTGTACATACACACTCCCTGTATCAGGTCCAGTCCTGCACTGTACATTTACACACCCTGTAGCAGAACCAGTCCTACACTGTACATTCAAGCTCCCTGTATCAGGACCAGTCCTGCACTGTACATTTACACTCCCTGCATCAGGACCAGTCCTGCACTATACATTTACACACCCAGTATGGACCAGTCCTGCACTGTACATTTGCACACCCTGCATCAGGACCAGTCCTGCACTGTACATACACACTCCCTGCATCAGGACCACTCCTGCACTGTACATTTACACACCCAGTATGGACCAGTCCTGCACTGTACATTCACACACCCTGCATCAGGACCAGTCCTGCACTGTACATACACACTCCCTGCATCAGGACCAGTCCTGCACTGTACATTTACACACCCTGTATGGACCAATCTTGCATTGTACATTTACACACCCTGCATCAGGACCAGTCCTGCACTGTACATTCACACACCCTGCATCAGGACCAGTCCTGCACTGTACATACACACTCCCTGTATCAGGACCAGTCCTGCACTGTACATTCAAGCTCCCTGTATCAGGATCACTCCTGCACTGTACATTCACACACCCTGCATCAGGACCAGTCCTGCACTGTAAATTCACACTCCCTGTATCAGGACCAGTCCTGCTCTGTACATTTACACACCCTGTATCAGGACCAGTCCCACACTGTACATTTACAATCCCGGCATCAGGACCAGTCCCGCACTGTACATTTACACTCCCTGCATCAGGACCAGACCCGCACTGTACATTCACACACCCTCAATCAGGACCAGTCCTGCACTGTACATTCACACACCCTGCATTAGGACGAGTCCTGCACTGTACATTCACACTCCCTGCATCAGGACCAGTCCTGCACTGTACATTCACACACCCTGCATTAGGACGAGTCCTGCACTGTACATTCACACTCCCTGCATCAGGACCAGACCCGCACTGTACATTCACACTCCCTGCATCAGGACCAGTCATGCACTGTATGTTTACACACCCTGTATCAGGACCAGTCCTGCACTGTACATTTACACTCCCTGCATCAGGACCAGTCCTGCACTATACATTCACACACCCTGCATTAGGACGAGTCCTGCACTGTACATTCACACTCCCTGCATCAGGACCAGTCGTGCACTGTACATTTACACACCCTGTATCAGGACAAGTCCTGCACTGTAAATTCACACTCCCTGTATCAGGACCAGTCTTGCTCTGTACATTTACACACCCTGTATCAGGAGCAGTCCCACACTGTACATTTACAATCCCGGCATCAGGACCAGTCCCGCACTGTACATTTACACTCCCTGCATCAGCACCAGACCTGCACTGTACATTCACACACCCTGTATCAGGACCAGTCCTGCACTGTACATTCACACTCCCTGCATCAGGACCAGTCCTGCACTGCAGATTCACACTCCCTGTATCAGGACTAGTCCTACACTGTACATTTACACTCCCTGTATCAGGCCATGTCCTGCACTGTACATTTACACACCCTGTAGCAGGAACAGTACTGCACTGTACATTCACACACCCTGCATCAGGACCAGTCCTGCACTGTATATTCACACTCCCTGTATCAGGAACAGTCCTGCACTGTATACTTACACAATCTGTATCAGGACCAGTCCTGCACTGTACAGTCACATACCCTGTATCAGGACCAGTCCTACATTATACATTTACACACCCTGTATCAGGACTAGTCATACACGATACATTCACACACCCTGTATCAGGACGAGTCCTACACTATGCATTTACACACCATGTATCAGGACCAGTCCTACACTGTACATTCACACACACTATATCAGAACCAGTCGTGCACCGTACATTCGCACACCCTGTATCAGGACCAGTCCTACACTATACATTCACACTCCCTGCATCAGGACCAGTCCTGCACTGTAAATTTACACACCCTGTATCAGGACCAGTCCTGCACTGTAAATTCACACACCCTGTATCAGGACCAGCCCTGCACTGTAAATTTACACATCCTGTATCAGGACTAGTCTTGCACTGTACATTTACACACCCTGCATCACGACCAGTCCTGCATTGTACATTTACACTCCCTGTATCAGGACAAGTCCTGCACTGTACATTTACACATCTTGCATCAGGACCAGTCCCGCACTGTAAATTCACACTCCCTGTTTCAGGACCAGTCCTGCACTGTACATTTACACACCCTGTATCAGGACTAGTCATACACTGTACATTCACACACCCTGTATCAGGACGAGTCCTACACTATAGCTTTACACACCGTGTATCAGGACCAGTCCTACACTATACATTTACACACCCTGTATCAGGACTAGTCATACACTGTACATTCACACACCCTGTATCAGGGCGAGTCCTACACTATACCTTTACACACCGTGTATCAGGACCAGTCCTACACTGTACATTCACATACCCTATATCAGGACCAGTCCTGCACCGTACATTTATACTCCCTGTATCAGGACCAGTCCTACACTATACATTTACACACCCTGTCTCAGGACTAGTCATACACTATACATTCACACACCCTGTATCAGGACGAGTCCTACACTATACATTTACACACCATGTATCAAGACCAGTCCTACACTGTACATTCACATACCCTATATCAGGACCAATCCTGCACTGTACATGTACACACCCTGTATCAGGACCAATCCTGCACTGTACATTTACACACCCTATATCAGGACCAGTCCGGCACTGTACATTCACATTCCCTGCATCAGGGCCAATCCCGCACTGTAAATTCACACACGCTGTATCAGGACCAGTCCTGCACTGTACATTCACACTCCCTGTATCAGGACCAGTACTGCACTGTATATTCACACACCGTGTATCAGGACCAGTCCTGCACTGTACATTCACGCAACCTGCATCAGGACCAGTCCTGCACTATACATTTACACACCCTGTATCAGGACCAGACCTGCACAGTACATTTACACACCCTGCATCAGGACCAGTCCTGCACTGTAAAAATCACACTCCCTGTATCAGGCCCTGTCCTGCACTGTGCATTCACACACCCTGCATCAGTACCAGTCCTGCACTGTACATTTACACTCCCTGTATCAGGACTAGTCCTGCACTGTACATTTACACACCCTGTATCAGGACCAACCTGCACTGTAAATTTACACTCCCTTAGGAGCAGTCCGGCACTGTACATTCACATTACCTGCATCAGGGCCAATCCCGCACTGTAAATTCACATTCCCTGCATCAGGACCAGTCCTGCACTGTACACTTACACACCCTGTATCAGGACCAGTTCTGCACTTTACATTCACACACCCTGTATCAGGACGTGTCCTGCACTGTACATTTACACACCCTGTATCCGGACCAGTCCTACACTACACATTCACACACCGTGTATCAGGACCAGACCTGCACTGTACATTTACACACACTGTATCAGGACCAGTCCTGCAATGTCCATTCACATACCCTGTATCAGGACGAGTCCTACACTATACATTTACACACCCTGTATCAGGACGAGTCCTACACTACACATTCACACACCGTGTATCAGGACCAGACCTGCACTGTAAAAATCACACTCCCTGTATCAGGCCCTGTCCTGCACTGTGCATTCACACACCCTGCATCAGTACCAGTCCTGCACTGTACATTTACACTCCCTGTATCAGGACTAGTCCTGCACTGTACATTTACACACCCTGTATCAGGACCAACCTGCACTGTAAATTTACACTCCCTTAGGAGCAGTCCGGCACTGTACATTCACATTACCTGCATCAGGGCCAATCCCGCACTGTAAATTCACATTCCCTGCATCAGGACCAGTCCTGCACTGTACACTTACACACCCTGTATCAGGACCAGTTCTGCACTTTACATTCACACACCCTGTATCAGGACGTGTCCTGCACTGTACATTTACACACCCTGTATCCGGACCAGTCCTACACTACACATTCACACACCGTGTATCAGGACCAGACCTGCACTGTACATTTACACACACTGTATCAGGACCAGTCCTGCAATGTCCATTCACATACCCTGTATCAGGACGAGTCCTACACTATACATTTACACACCCTGTATCAGGACGAGTCCTACACTATACATTCACACACCGTGTATCAGGATCAGACCCGCACTGTACATTCACACTCCCTGCATCAGGACCAGTCCTGCACTGTACAAAAAGATTGATTAAGAAAGGGAAGATAGATTATGAAAGTAAATTAGCAAATAATATAAAAACAGATAGTAAGAGTTTTTATAGTTATATAAAAAGAAAAAGGGTGGCTAAAGTAAATGTTGGTCCCTTAGAGGATGAGACCAGGAAATTAATGCTGGGAAATATGGAGATGGCAAAAACACTGAATGAATATTTTGTATCAGTCTTTACAGTAGAGGACACTAAGAATATCCCAACACTGGACAAACAGGGGGCTATAGGGGGGGAGGAGCTAAACACAATCAAAATCACTAAGGAAGTGGTACTCGGTAAAATAATGGGACTCAAGGCGGATAAATCACCTGGACCTGATGGCTTACATCCTAGGGTCTTGAGGGAAGTGGCGGTAGGGATTGTGGATGCATTAGTAATAATTTTCCAAAACTCCCTGGACTCAGCAAAGGTCCCGGCAGACTGGAAAGCTGCTCATGTAACACCCTTATTTAAAAAGGGCAGTAGACAGAAGGCTGGAAACTATAGACCGGTTAGCCTAACATCTGTGGTAGGTAACATTTTGGAGTCCATTATTAAGGAGACAGTAACAGGACATTTGGATAATCATAATTTAATAGGACAAAGTCAGCATGGTTTTATGAAGGGGAAGTCATGTTTGACAAATTTGCTAGAGTTCTTTGAGGGAGTAACATATAGGGTGGATAAAGGGGAACCAGTGGACGTAGTGTATTTAGACTTCCAAAAGGCATTTGACAAGGTGCCACACAAAAGATTATTGCTTAAGATAAGAAATCATGGGATTGGGGGTAATATTCTGGCATGGATAGAGGATTGGCTATCTAACAGAAGGCAGAGAGTTGGGATAAATGGTTCATTCTCAGACTGGCAATCAGTAACTAGTGGTGTTCCGCAGGGGTCAGTGCTGGGTCCCCAACTCTTTACAATCTATATTAACGATTTGGAGGAGGGGACCGAGTGTAACATATCAAAGTTTGCAGATGATACTAAGATGGGATGGAAAGTAGTGAGTGAGGAGGGCATAAAAAACCTGCAAGGGGACATAGACAGGCTAAGTAAGTGGGCAGAGATTTGGCAGATGGAATACAATACTGGAAAGTGTGAGGTTATGCACTTTGGCAGGAAAAATCGTAGAGCAAGTTATTATCTTAATGGCAAGAAACTTGAAAGTACTGAAGTACAAAGGGATCTGGGGGTCCTGGTGCACGAAACTCAAAAGGTTAGTATGCAGGTGCAGCAAGTGATTAAGAAGGCCAATGGAATGTTGGCTTTCATTGCTAGGGGGATAGAATATAAAAATAGGGAGGTATTGCTTCAGTTGTACAAGGTATTGGTGAGACCGCACCTGGAATACTGCATACAGTTTTGGTGTCCATACTTAAGAAAAGACATACTTGCTCTCGAGTCAGTACAAAGAAGGTTCACTCGGTTAATCCCGGGGATGAGGGGATGGACATATGAAGAGAGGTTGAGTAGATTGGGACTCTACTCATTGGAGTTCAGAAGAATGAGAGGCGATCTTATTGAAACATATAAGATTGTGAAGGGGTTGGATCAGGTGGATGCGGGGAGGATGTTCCCGATGATGGGTGAAACTAGAACTAGGGGGCATAGTCTTAGAATAAGGGGCTGCTCTTTCAAAACTGAGATGAGGAGGAACTACTTCACTCAGAGGGTGGTAGGTCCATGGAATATGCTGCCCCAAAAAGCTGTAGAAGCTACATCATTACATAAATTTAAAACAGAAATAGACAGTTTCCTAGAAGTAAAGGAAATTAAGGGTTACGGGGAGCGGGCAGGAATTTGGATATGAGTCTAGGTTCGGATCGGACATGGCCCTGTGGGTAGCGGAGCGGGCCCAGGGGCCGTGTAGCCTGATCCTGCTGCTATTTCATGTGTCTAATTCTGTTAGATTCAGGAGATGGTTCTGTGATAGTAGATTGGCGGTTAGGATCAGATCAGCCATGATCTTATTGAATGGTGGAGCAGGCTCGAGGGGCCGATTGGCCTACTCCTGCTCCTATTTCTTATGTTCTTATGTTCGTATTTACACACCCTGCATCAGGACCCATCCAGCACTATACATTCACACAACCTATACCAGGACCAATCCTGCACTATATATTCACACTCCCTGCATCAGGACCAGTCCTGCACTGTACATTCACACACCCTGCATTAGGACGAGTACTGCACTGTAAATTTACACACCCTGTATCAGGACCAGACCTGCACTGTACAATTACACACCCTGTATCAGGACGAGTCCTACACTATACATTTACACAACCTGTATCAGGACGAGTCCTACACTATAAATTCACACACCCTGTATCAGGACCAGACCTGCACAGTACATTAACACCCTGCATCAGGACCAGTCCTGCACTGTAAAAATCACACTCCCTGTATCAGGACCTGTCCTGCACGGTACATTTACAATCCCTGTATCAGGACAAGTCCAACACTATACATTCACACTCCCTGCATCAGGACAAGTCCTGCACTGTACATTCACACACCCTGCATTAGGACGAGTCCTGCACTGTAAATTTACACACCCTGTATCAGGACCAGTCCTGCACTGTACATTCACACACCCTGTATCAGGACGAGTCCTACACTATACATTTACACACCCTGTATCAGGACTAATCCTACACTATACATTCACACACCCTGTATCAGGACGAGTCCTACACTATACATTTACACACCCTGTATCCGGACCAGTCCTACACTATACATTCACACACCGTGTATCAGGATCAGACCCGCACTGTACATTCACACTCCCTGCATCAGGACCAGTCCTGCACTGTACATTCACACACCCTGCATTAGGACGCGTCCAGCACTATACATTCACACAACCTATACCAGGACCAATCCTGCACTATACATTCACACTCCCTGCATCAGGACCAGTCCTGCACTGTACATATACACTCCCTTTATCAGGACCAGTACTGCACTGTACATTTACACACCCTGTATCAGCACCAGTCCTGCATGTTATGTATTGTGTGTTCTATTGTGTGTTCTCCTCCCACCTGTGGTGGCGCTGTCACAGGAGATAAATGGTTGGGTATTCTCTCAGTTACGTTTAGCTCTCTTTGTTCGGAACCTGCCAGAACTTCCTTTCCTTCCAATAAAGCACTTAATGTTTGAATCTCTGAGTTCTGAGTCCTAAATTGTGTCTAGGTAGAAAGGTACCAACACAACACTGCACTGTACTTTTACACACCCTGCATCAGGACCAGTCCTGCACTGTACATATACACTCCCTGTATCAGGACCAGTCTTGCACTGTACATTCACACTCCCTGCATCAGGACCAGTCCTGCACTGTACATTCACACACCCTGCATTAGGACGAGTCCTGCACTGTAAATTTACACACCCTGTATCAGGACCAGTCCTGCACTGTACATTCACACACCCTGTATCAGGACGAGTCCTACACTATACATTTACACACCCTGTATCAGGACTAATCCTACACTATACATTCACACACCCTGTATCAGGACGAGTCCTACACTATACATTTACACACCCTGTATCCGGACCAGTCCTACACTATACATTCACACACCGTGTATCAGGATCAGACCCGCACTGTACATTCACACTCCCTGCATCAGGACCAGTCCTGCACTGTACATTTACACACCCTGCATCAGGACCCGTCCAGCACTATACATTCACACAACCTATACCAGGACCAATCCTGCACTATACATTCACACTCCCTGCATCAGGACCAGTCCTGCACTGTACATATACACTCCCTGTATCAGGACCAGTACTGCACTGTACATTTACACACCCTGTATCAGCACCAGTCCTGCATGTTATGTATTGTGTGTTCTATTGTGTGTTCTCCTCCCACCTGTGGTGGCGCTGTCACAGGAGATAAATGGTTGGGTATTCTCTCAGTTAAGTTTAGCTCTCTTTGTTCGGAACCTGCCAGAACTTCCTTTCCTTCCAATAAAGCACTTCATGTTTGAATCTCTGAGTTCTGAGTCCTAAATTGTGTCTAGGTAGAAAGGTACCAACACAACACTGCACTGTACTTTTACACACCCTGCATCAGGACCAGTCCTGCACTGTACATATACACTCCCTGTATCAGGACCAGTCTTGCACTGTACATTTACACTCCCTGTATCAGGACCAGTCCTGCACTGTACATTTACACACCCTTCATCAGGACCAGTCCTGCGCTGTACATTTACACACCCTTTATCAGGACCAGTCCTGCACTGTATACTTACACACCCTGTATCAGGACCAGTCCTGCACTGTATATTTACACTCTCTGCATCAAGACCAGTCCCGAACTTTACATTCACACACCCTGCATCAAGACCAGTCCCGCACTTTACATTCACACACCTTGTATCACGACCAGTCCTGCACTGTAAATTCACACTCCCTGTATCAGGACCAGTCCTGCACTTTCCATTCTCACACCCTGTATCAGGACCACTCCTGCAATATTCATTCTCACTCCCTGCATCAGGACCAATCCTTCACTGTACATTCACACACCCTGCATCAGGACCAGTCGTGTACTGTACATTCACTCTCCCTGCATCAGGACCAGTCCTGCACTGTACATTCACACACCCTGCATTAGGACGAGTCCTGCACTGTACATTCACACACCTTATATCAGGACCAGTCCTGCACTGTACATTCACACTCCCTGTATCAGGACCAATCCTGCACTGTACATTCACACTCCCTGCATCAGGACCAGTCCTGCACTGAACATTTACACGCACTGTATCAGGACCAGTCCTACACTGTACATTCACATTCCCTGTATCAGGACGAGTCCTACACTATACATTTACACACCCTGTATCAGGACGAGTCCTACACTATACATTCACACACCGTGTATCAGGATCAGACCCGCACTGTACATTCACACTCCCTGCATCAGGACCAGTCCTGCACTGTACAAAAAGATTGATTAAGAAAGGGAAGATAGATTATGAAAGTAAATTAGCAAAAAATATAAAAACAGATAGTAAGAGTTTTTATAGTTATATAAAAAGAAAAAGGGTGGCTAAAGTAAATGTTGGTCCCTTAGAGGATGAGACCGGGAAATTAATGCTGGGAAATATGGAGATGGCAAAAACACTGAATGAATATTTTGTATCAGTCTTTACAGTAGAGGACACTAAGAATATCCCAACACTGGACAAACAGGGGGCTATAGGGGGGGAGGAGCTAAACACTATCAAAATCACTAAGGAAGTGGTACTCGGTAAAATAATGGGACTCAAGGCGGATAAATCACCTGGACCTGATGGCTTACATCCTAGGGTCTTGAGGGAAGTGGCGGTAGGGATTGTGGATGCATTAGTAATAATTTTCCAAAACTCCCTGGACTCAGCAAAGGTCCCGGCAGACTGGAAAACTGCTCATGTAACACCCTTATTTAAAAAGGGCAGTAGACAGAAGGCTGGAAACTATAGACCGGTTAGCCTAACATCTGTGGTAGGTAACATTTTGGAGTCCATTATTAAGGAGACAGTAACAGGACATTTGGATAATCATAATTTAATAGGACAAAGTCAGCATGGTTTTATGAAGGGGAAGTCATGTTTGACAAATTTGCTGGAGTTCTTTGAGGGAGTAACATATAGGGTGGATAAAGGGGAACCAGTGGACGTAGTGTATTTAGACTTCCAAAAGGCATTTGACAAGGTGCCACACAAAAGATTATTGCTTAAGATAAGAAATCATGGGATTGGGGGTAATATTCTGGCATGGATAGAGGATTGGCTATCTAACAGAAGGCAGAGAGTTGGGATAAATGGTTCATTCTCAGACTGGCAATCAGTAACTAGTGGTGTTCCGCAGGGGTCAGTGCTGGGTCCCCAACTCTTTACAATCTATATTAACGATTTGGAGGAGGGGACCGAGTGTAACATATCAAAGTTTGCAGATGATACTAAGATGGGATGGAAAGTAGTGAGTGAGGAGGGCATAAAAAACCTGCAAGGGGACATAGACAGGCTAAGTAAGTGGGCAGAGATTTGGCAGATGGAATACAATACTGGAAAGTGTGAGGTTATGCACTTTGGCAGGAAAAATCGTAGAGCTAGTTATTATCTTAATGGCAAGAAACTTGAAAGTACTGAAGTACAAAGGGATCTGGGGGTCCTGGTGCACGAAACTCAAAAGGTTAGTATGCAGGTGCAGCAAGTGATTAAGAAGGCCAATGGAATGTTGGCTTTCATTGCTAGGGGGATAGAATATAAAAATAGGGAGGTATTGCTTCAGTTGTACAAGGTATTGGTGAGACCGCACCTGGAATACTGCATACAGTTTTGGTGTCCATACTTAAGAAAAGACATACTTGCTCTCGAGTCAGTACAAAGAAGGTTCACTCGGTTAATCCCGGGGATGAGGGGATGGACATATGAAGAGAGGTTGAGTAGATTGGGACTCTACTCATTGGAGTTCAGAAGAATGAGAGGCGATCTTATTGAAACATATAAGATTGTGAAGGGGTTGGATCAGGTGGATGCGGGGAGGATGTTCCCGATGATGGGTGAAACTAGAACTAGGGGGCATAGTCTTAGAATAAGGGGCTGCTCTTTCAAAACTGAGATGAGGAGGAACTACTTCACTCAGAGGGTGGTAGGTCCATGGAATATGCTGCCCCAAAAAGCTGTAGAAGCTACATCATTACATAAATTTAAAACAGAAATAGACAGTTTCCTAGAAGTAAAGGAAATTAAGGGTTACGGGGAGCGGGCAGGAATTTGGATATGAGTCTAGGTTCGGATCGGACATGGCCCTGTGGGTAGCGGAGCGGGCCCAGGGGCCGTGTAGCCTGATCCTGCTGCTATTTCATGTGTCTAATTCTGTTAGATTCAGGAGATGGTTCTGTGATAGTAGATTGGCGGTTAGGATCAGATCAGCCATGATCTTATTGAATGGTGGAGCAGGCTCGAGGGGCCGATTGGCCTACTCCTGCTCCTATTTCTTATGTTCTTATGTTCGTATTTACACACCCTGCATCAGGACCCATCCAGCACTATACATTCACACAACCTATACCAGGACCAATCCTGCACTATATATTCACACTCCCTGCATCAGGACCAGTCCTGCACTGTACATTCACACACCCTGCATTAGGACGAGTACTGCACTGTAAATTTACACACCCTGTATCAGGACCAGACCTGCACTGTACAATTACACACCCTGTATCAGGACGAGTCCTACACTATACATTTACACAACCTGTATCAGGACGAGTCCTACACTATAAATTCACACACCCTGTATCAGGACCAGACCTGCACAGTACATTAACACCCTGCATCAGGACCAGTCCTGCACTGTAAAAATCACACTCCCTGTATCAGGACCTGTCCTGCACGGTACATTTACAATCCCTGTATCAGGACAAGTCCAACACTATACATTCACACTCCCTGCATCAGGACAAGTCCTGCACTGTACATTCACACACCCTGCATTAGGACGAGTCCTGCACTGTAAATTTACACACCCTGTATCAGGACCAGTCCTGCACTGTACATTCACACACCCTGTATCAGGACGAGTCCTACACTATACATTTACACACCCTGTATCAGGACTAATCCTACACTATACATTCACACACCCTGTATCAGGACGAGTCCTACACTATACATTTACACACCCTGTATCCGGACCAGTCCTACACTATACATTCACACACCGTGTATCAGGATCAGACCCGCACTGTACATTCACACTCCCTGCATCAGGACCAGTCCTGCACTGTACATTCACACACCCTGCATTAGGACGCGTCCAGCACTATACATTCACACAACCTATACCAGGACCAATCCTGCACTATACATTCACACTCCCTGCATCAGGACCAGTCCTGCACTGTACATATACACTCCCTGTATCAGGACCAGTACTGCACTGTACATTTACACACCCTGTATCAGCACCAGTCCTACATGTTATGTATTGTGTGTTCTATTGTGTGTTCTCCTCCCACCTGTGGTGGCGCTGTCACAGGAGATAAATGGTTGGGTATTCTCTCAGTTACGTTTAGCTCTCTTTGTTCGGAACCTGCCAGAACTTCCTTTCCTTCCAATAAAGCACTTAATGTTTGAATCTCTGAGTTCTGAGTCCTAAATTGTGTCTAGGTAGAAAGGTACCAACACAACACTGCACTGTACTTTTACACACCCTGCATCAGGACCAGTCCTGCACTGTACATATACACTCCCTGTATCAGGACCAGTCTTGCACTGTACATTCACACTCCCTGCATCAGGACCAGTCCTGCACTGTACATTCACACACCCTGCATTAGGACGAGTCCTGCACTGTAAATTTACACACCCTGTATCAGGACCAGTCCTGCACTGTACATTCACACACCCTGTATCAGGACGAGTCCTACACTATACATTTACACACCCTGTATCAGGACTAATCCTACACTATACATTCACACACCCTGTATCAGGACGAGTCCTACACTATACATTTACACACCCTGTATCCGGACCAGTCCTACACTATACATTCACACACCGTGTATCAGGATCAGACCCGCACTGTACATTCACACTCCCTGCATCAGGACCAGTCCTGCACTGTACATTTACACACCCTGCATCAGGACCCGTCCAGCACTATACATTCACACAACCTATACCAGGACCAATCCTGCACTATACATTCACACTCCCTGCATCAGGACCAGTCCTGCACTGTACATATACACTCCCTGTATCAGGACCAGTACTGCACTGTACATTTACACACCCTGTATCAGCACCAGTCCTGCATGTTATGTATTGTGTGTTCTATTGTGTGTTCTCCTCCCACCTGTGGTGGCGCTGTCACAGGAGATAAATGGTTGGGTATTCTCTCAGTTAAGTTTAGCTCTCTTTGTTCGGAACCTGCCAGAACTTCCTTTCCTTCCAATAAAGCACTTCATGTTTGAATCTCTGAGTTCTGAGTCCTAAATTGTGTCTAGGTAGAAAGGTACCAACACAACACTGCACTGTACTTTTACACACCCTGCATCAGGACCAGTCCTGCACTGTACATATACACTCCCTGTATCAGGACCAGTCTTGCACTGTACATTTACACTCCCTGTATCAGGACCAGTCCTGCACTGTACATTTACACACCCTTCATCAGGACCAGTCCTGCGCTGTACATTTACACACCCTTTATCAGGACCAGTCCTGCACTGTATACTTACACACCCTGTATCAGGACCAGTCCTGCACTGTATATTTACACTCTCTGCATCAAGACCAGTCCCGAACTTTACATTCACACACCCTGCATCAAGACCAGTCCCGCACTTTACATTCACACACCTTGTATCACGACCAGTCCTGCACTGTAAATTCACACTCCCTGTATCAGGACCAGTCCTGCACTTTCCATTCTCACACCCTGTATCAGGACCACTCCTGCAATATTCATTCTCACTCCCTGCATCAGGACCAATCCTTCACTGTACATTCACACACCCTGCATCAGGACCAGTCGTGTACTGTACATTCACTCTCCCTGCATCAGGACCAGTCCTGCACTGTACATTCACACACCCTGCATTAGGACGAGTCCTGCACTGTACATTCACACACCTTATATCAGGACCAGTCCTGCACTGTACATTCACACTCCCTGTATCAGGACCAATCCTGCACTGTACATTCACACTCCCTGCATCAGGACCAGTCCTGCACTGAACATTTACACGCACTGTATCAGGACCAGTCCTACACTGTACATTCACATTCCCTGTATCAGGACGAGTCCTACACTATACATTTACACACCCTGTATCAGGACGAGTCCTACACTATACATTCACACACCGTGTATCAGGATCAGACCCGCACTGTACATTCACACTCCCTGCATCAGGACCAGTCCTGCACTGTACAAAAAGATTGATTAAGAAAGGGAAGATAGATTATGAAAGTAAATTAGCAAAAAATATAAAAACAGATAGTAAGAGTTTTTATAGTTATATAAAAAGAAAAAGGGTGGCTAAAGTAAATGTTGGTCCCTTAGAGGATGAGACCGGGAAATTAATGCTGGGAAATATGGAGATGGCAAAAACACTGAATGAATATTTTGTATCAGTCTTTACAGTAGAGGACACTAAGAATATCCCAACACTGGACAAACAGGGGGCTATAGGGGGGGAGGAGCTAAACACTATCAAAATCACTAAGGAAGTGGTACTCGGTAAAATAATGGGACTCAAGGCGGATAAATCACCTGGACCTGATGGCTTACATCCTAGGGTCTTGAGGGAAGTGGCGGTAGGGATTGTGGATGCATTAGTAATAATTTTCCAAAACTCCCTGGACTCAGCAAAGGTCCCGGCAGACTGGAAAACTGCTCATGTAACACCCTTATTTAAAAAGGGCAGTAGACAGAAGGCTGGAAACTATAGACCGGTTAGCCTAACATCTGTGGTAGGTAACATTTTGGAGTCCATTATTAAGGAGACAGTAACAGGACATTTGGATAATCATAATTTAATAGGACAAAGTCAGCATGGTTTTATGAAGGGGAAGTCATGTTTGACAAATTTGCTGGAGTTCTTTGAGGGAGTAACATATAGGGTGGATAAAGGGGAACCAGTGGACGTAGTGTATTTAGACTTCCAAAAGGCATTTGACAAGGTGCCACACAAAAGATTATTGCTTAAGATAAGAAATCATGGGATTGGGGGTAATATTCTGGCATGGATAGAGGATTGGCTATCTAACAGAAGGCAGAGAGTTGGGATAAATGGTTCATTCTCAGACTGGCAATCAGTAACGAGTGGTGTTCCGCAGGGGTCAGTGCTGGGTCCCCAACTCTTTACAATCTATATTAACGATTTGGAGGAGGGGACCGAGTTTAACATATCAAAGTTTGCAGATGATACTAAGATGGGATGGAAAGTAGTGAGTGAGGAGGGCATAAAAAACCTGCAAGGGGACATAGACAGGCTAAGTAAGTGGGCAGAGATTTGGCAGATGGAATACAATACTGGAAAGTGTGAGGTTATGCACTTTGGCAGGAAAAATCGTAGAGCAAGTTATTATCTTAATGGCAAGAAACTGGAAAGTACTGAAGTACAAAGGGATCTGGGGGTCCTGGTGCACGAAACTCAAAAGGTTAGTATGCAGGTGCAGCAAGTGATTAAGAAGGCCAATGGAATGTTGGCTTTCATTGCTAGGGGGATAGAATATAAAAATAGGGAGGTATTGCTTCAGTTGTACAAGGTATTGGTGAGACCGCACCTGGAATACTGCATACAGTTTTGGTGTCCATACTTAAGAAAAGACATACTTGCTCTCGAGTCAGTACAAAGAAGGTTCACTCGGTTAATCCCGGGGACGAGGGGATGGACATATGAAGAGAGGTTGAGTAGATTGGGACTCTACTCATTGGAGTTCAGAAGAATGAGAGGCGATCTTATTGAAACATATAAGATTGTGAAGGGGTTGGATCAGGTGGATGCGGGGAGGATGTTCCCGATGATGGGTGAAACTAGAACTAGGGGGCATAGTCTTAGAATAAGGGGCTGCTCTTTCAAAACTGAGATGAGGAGGAACTACTTCACTCAGAGGGTGGTAGGTCCATGGAATATGCTGCCCCAAAAAGCTGTAGAAGCTACATCATTACATAAATTTAAAACAGAAATAGACAGTTTCCTAGAAGTAAAGGAAATTAAGGGTTACGGGGAGCGGGCAGGAATTTGGATATGAGTCTAGGTTCGGATCGGACATGGCCCTGTGGGTAGCGGAGCGGGCCCAGGGGCCGTGTAGCCTGATCCTGCTGCTATTTCATGTGTCTAATTCTGTTAGATTCAGGAGATGGTTCTGTGATAGTAGATTGGCGGTTAGGATCAGATCAGCCATGATCTTATTGAATGGTGGAGCAGGCTCGAGGGGCCGATTGGCCTACTCCTGCTCCTATTTCTTATGTTCTTATGTTCGTATTTACACACCCTGCATCAGGACCCGTCCAGCACTATACATTCACACAACCTATACCAGGACCAATCCTGCACTATATATTCACACTCCCTGCATCAGGACCAGTCCTGCACTGTACATATACTCTCCCTGTATCAGGACCAGTACTGCACTGTACATTTACACACCCTGTATCAGGACCAGTCCTGCACTGTACACTTACACACCCTGTATCAGGACCAGTCCTGCACTGTATATTTACACTCCCTGCATCAGGACCAGTCCTGCACTTTACATTCACACAGCCTGCATCAGGACTAGTCCTGCACTGTACATTTACACGCCCTGTATCAGGACCAGTCCTGCACTGTAAATTCACACTCTCTGTATCAGGACCAGTCCTGCACTGTACATTCTCACACCCTGTATCAGGACCACTCCTGCAATATTCATTCTCACTCCCTGCATCAGGACCAATCCTTCACTGTACATTTACAATCCCTGTATCAGGACAAGTCCAACACTATACATTCACACTCCCTGCATCAGGACCAGTCCTGCACTGTACATTCACACACCCTGCATTAGGACGAGTCCTGCACTGTAAATTTACACACCCTGTATCAGGACCAGTCCTGCACTGTACATTCACACACCCTGTATCAGGACGAGTCCTACACTATACATTTACACACCCTGTATCAGGACTAATCCTACACTATAAATTCACACACCCTGTATCAGGACGAGTCCTACACTATACATTTACACACCCTGTATCCGGACCAGTCCTACACTATACATTCACACACCGTGTATCAGGATCAGACCCGCACTGTACATTCACACTCCCTGCATCAGGACCAGTCCTGCACTGTACATTTACACACCCTGCATCAGGACCCGTCCAGCACTATACATTCACACAACCTATACCAGGACCAATCCTGCACTATACATTCACACTCCCTGCATCAGGACCAGTCCTGCACTGTACATATACACTCCCTGTATCAGGACCAGTACTGCACTGTACATTTACACACCCTGTATCAGCACCAGTCCTGCATGTTATGTATTGTGTGTTCTATTGTGTGTTCTCCTCCCACCTGTGGTGCCGCTGTCACAGGAGATAAATGGTTGGGTATTCTCTCAGTTAAGTTTAGCTCTCTTTGTTCGGAACCTGCCAGAACTTCCTTTCCTTCCAATAAAGCACTTCATGTTTGAATCTCTGAGTTCTGAGTCCTAAATTGTGTCTAGGTAGAAAGGTACCAACACAACACTGCACTGTACTTTTACACACCCTGCATCAGGACCAGTCCTGCACTGTACATATACACTCCCTGTATCAGGACCAGTCTTGCACTGTACATTTACACTCCCTGTATCAGGACCAGTCCTGCACTGTACATTTACACACCCTTCATCAGGACCAGTCCTGCGCTGTACATTTACACACCCTTTATCAGGACCAGTCCTGCACTGTATACTTACACACCCTGTATCAGGACCAGTCCTGCACTGTATATTTACACTCTCTGCATCAAGACCAGTCCCGAACTTTACATTCACACACCCTGCATCAAGACCAGTCCCGCACTTTACATTCACACACCTTGTATCACGACCAGTCCTGCACTGTAAATTCACACTCCCTGTATCAGGACCAGTCCTGCACTTTTCATTCTCACACCCTGTATCAGGACCACTCCTGCAATATTCATTCTCACTCCCTGCATCAGGACCAATCCTTCACTGTACATTCACACACCCTGCATCAGGACCAGTCGTGTACTGTACATTCACTCTCCCTGCATCAGGACCAGTCCTGCACTGTACATTCACACACCCTGCATTAGGACGAGTCCTGCACTGTACATTCACACACCTTATATCAGGACCAGTCCTGCACTGTACATTCACACTCCCTGTATCAGGACCAATCCTGCACTGTACATTCACACTCCCTGCATCAGGACCAGTCCTGCACTGAACATTTACACGCACTGTATCAGGACCAGTCCTACACTGTACATTCACATTCCCTGTATCAGGACGAGTCCTACACTATACATTTACACACCCTGTATCAGGACGAGTCCTACACTATACATTCACACACCGTGTATCAGGATCAGACCCGCACTGTACATTCACACTCCCTGCATCAGGACCAGTCCTGCACTGTACAAAAAGATTGATTAAGAAAGGGAAGATAGATTATGAAAGTAAATTAGCAAAAAATATAAAAACAGATAGTAAGAGTTTTTATAGTTATATAAAAAGAAAAAGGGTGGCTAAAGTAAATGTTGGTCCCTTAGAGGATGAGACCGGGAAATTAATGCTGGGAAATATGGAGATGGCAAAAACACTGAATGAATATTTTGTATCAGTCTTTACAGTAGAGGACACTAAGAATATCCCAACACTGGACAAACAGGGGGCTATGGGGGGGAGGAGCTAAACACTATCAAAATCACTAAGGAAGTGGTACTCGGTAAAATAATGGGACTCAAGGCGGATAAATCACCTGGACCTGATGGCTTACATCCTAGGGTCTTGAGGGAAGTGGCGATAGGGATTGTGGATGCATTAGTAATAATTTTCCAAAACTCCCTGGACTCAGCAAAGGTCCCGGCAGACTGGAAAACTGCTCATGTAACACCCTTATTTAAAAAGGGCAGTAGACAGAAGGCTGGAAACTATAGACCGGTTAGCCTAACATCTGTGGTAGGTAACATTTTGGAGTCCATTATTAAGGAGACAGTAACAGGACATTTGGATAATCATAATTTAATAGGACAAAGTCAGCATGGTTTTATGAAGGGGAAGTCATGTTTGACAAATTTGCTGGAGTTCTTTGAGGGAGTAACATATAGGGTGGATAAAGGGGAACCAGTGGACGTAGTGTATTTAGACTTCCAAAAGGCATTTGACAAGGTGCCACACAAAAGATTATTGCTTAAGATAAGAAATCATGGGATTGGGGGTAATATTCTGGCATGGATAGAGGATTGGCTATCTAACAGAAGGCAGAGAGTTGGGATAAATGGTTCATTCTCAGACTGGCAATCAGTAACGAGTGGTGTTCCGCAGGGGTCAGTGCTGGGTCCCCAACTCTTTACAATCTATATTAACGATTTGGAGGAGGGGACCGAGTGTAACATATCAAAGTTTGCAGATGATACTAAGATGGGATGGAAAGTAGTGAGTGAGGAGGGCATAAAAAACCTGCAAGGGGACATAGACAGGCTAAGTAAGTGGGCAGAGATTTGGCAGATGGAATACAATACTGGAAAGTGTGAGGTTATGCACTTTGGCAGGAAAAATCGTAGAGCAAGTTATTATCTTAATGGCAAGAAACTGGAAAGTACTGAAGTACAAAGGGATCTGGGGGTCCTGGTGCACGAAACTCAAAAGGTTAGTATGCAGGTGCAGCAAGTGATTAAGAAGGCCAATGGAATGTTGGCTTTCATTGCTAGGGGGATAGAATATAAAAATAGGGAGGTATTGCTTCAGTTGTACAAGGTATTGGTGAGACCGCACCTGGAATACTGCATACAGTTTTGATGTCCATACTTAAGAAAAGACATACTTGCTCTCGAGTCAGTACAAAGAAGGTTCACTCGGTTAATCCCGGGGATGAGGGGATGGACATATGAAGAGAGGTTGAGTAGATTGGGACTCTACTCATTGGAGTTCAGAAGAATGAGAGGCGATCTTATTGAAACATATAAGATTGTGAAGGGGTTGGATCAGGTGGATGCGGGGAGGATGTTCCCGATGATGGGTGAAACTAGAACTAGGGGGCATAGTCTTAGAATAAGGGGCTGCTCTTTCAAAACTGAGATGAGGAGGAACTACTTCACTCAGAGGGTGGTAGGTCCATGGAATATGCTGCCCCAAAAAGCTGTAGAAGCTACATCATTACATAAATTTAAAACAGAAATAGACAGTTTCCTAGAAGTAAAGGAAATTAAGGGTTACGGGGAGCGGGCAGGAATTTGGATATGAGTCTAGGTTCGGATCGGACATGGCCCTGTGGGTAGCGGAGCGGGCCCAGGGGCCGTGTAGCCTGATCCTGCTGCTATTTCATGTGTCTAATTCTGTTAGATTCAGGAGATGGTTCTGTGATAGTAGATTGGCGGTTAGGATCAGATCAGCCATGATCTTATTGAATGGTGGAGCAGGCTCGAGGGGCCGATTGGCCTACTCCTGCTCCTATTTCTTATGTTCTTATGTTCGTATTTACACACCCTGCATCAGGACCCGTCCAGCACTATACATTCACACAACCTATACCAGGACCAATCCTGCACTATATATTCACACTCCCTGCATCAGGACCAGTCCTGCACTGTACATATACTCTCCCTGTACCAGGACCAGTACTGCACTGTACATTTACACACCCTGTATCAGGACCAGTCCTGCACTGTACACTTACACACCCTGTATCAGGACCAGTCCTGCACTGTATATTTACACTCCCTGCATCAGGACCAGTCCCGCACTTTACATTCACACAGCCTGCATCAGGACCAGTCCTGCACTGTACATTTACACGCCCTGTATCAGGACCAGTCCTGCACTGTAAATTCACACTCTCTGTATCAGGACCAGTCCTGCACTGTACATTCTCACACCCTGTATCAGGACCACTCCTGCAATATTCATTCTCACTCCCTGCATCAGGACCAATCCTTCACTGTACATTTACAATCCCTGTATCAGGACAAGTCCATGATGCGCTATCAATTACTCATAAAAGACTGAGAGTTAAGAGAGTAACTAAAGGCTTTTATTAACAAAAGAATGAAGGTCTGCCTCGAGTGGTCGACCGGTCCAGAAATACAAAGGGCTGGGGAGCAGTCACCTTTATACTAGGACTTGTGGGAGGAGTCAGCCGAGGCATGTCCAGGCATGTACACAGTGGAATACAAACAGTGGTTTACCACATTCACCCCTTGTTTAAAATTGAGTCCGGTGGGGTGAGGTGTATTAAAAGTTAGTGTAGTGGAGTCTCTCCGGAGGTCTTGTCTGCCGCTGTGATCGGCGTGGCGACGGCAGGGGTAGTGGAGCTTCCGGCGTCGAGTCCTGCGTAGGCTGTGGCACAGGCGTGTCGTCCTCGTAGATGTCGGGCGGGTCGCGGGGGCTGGATATCGGGTCGTGGGGGTGGTGGTGGTAGTGAGTAGTGGGTTACTGCGGCCCCCGAGGGTGCAAGGTCTCTTATGGAGACTGTGTCCTCCCGCCCGTCCGGGTATGCAACGTAAGCATACTGGGGGTTGGCGTGGAGGAAGTCGACCCTCTCGACCAGGGGGTCCGTTTTATGGGTCCTCACGTGTCTTCTCAGTAGGACCGGCCCTGGGGACGTCAGCCATGGCGGTAGCGATGTCCCCGATGTGGACTTCCTTGGGAAGACAAACATTTTCTCATGAGGGGTGGCGTTAGTGGCAGTGCAGAGCAGTGACCGAATAGAGTGGAGCGCATCGGGGAGCACATCCTGCCAGCGGGAGGTTGGAAGGCCCCTAGACTTTAAGGCTAGCAGGGCGGCCTTCCAAACTGTCGCATTTTCTCTTTCCACCTGTCCGTTCCCCCGGGGGTTGTAACTGGTGGTCCTGCTTGTGGCAATACCCCTAGTTAGCAGGTACTGACGGAGTTCGTCGCCCATAAACGATGAGCCCCGGTCGCTATGGATATAGCTGGGGAAACCGAACAGGGTGAAGAGGTCGTTCAGACATTTAATGGCCGTGGCACTGGTCATGTCCGGGCAAGGGATGGCGAACGGGAAACGGGAGTACTCATCAATAATATTGAGGAAGTACACATTGCGGTCGGAGGAGGGGAGAGGCCCTTTAAAATCAACGCTCAGGCGCTCGAAGGGGCGAGTGGCTTTTATCAGGTGGGCCCTGTCTGGTCTATAAAAGTGCGGTTTGCACTCAGCGCAGACTTGGCAGTTCCTGGTCATGGTCCTGACCTCCTCAATAGAGTAAGGCAGGTTGCGGGCCTTGATGAAGTGGAAGAACCTGGTGACCCCCGGGTGGCAGAGGTCATTGTGGAGGGCCTGCAGTCTATCGATCTGCGCGCTGGCGCAGGTGCCACGCGATAGCGCATCCGGGGGCTCATTGAGCTTCCCGGGCCGGTACAAGATCTCGTAATTGTAGGTGGAAAGTTCGATTCTCCACCTCAAGATCTTGTCGTTTTTGATTTTGCCCCTCTGCTTGTTGTTAAACATGAAAGCAACTGAACGCTGGTCAGTGAGCAGGGTAAATCGTTTTCCGGCCAGGTAGTGCCTCCAATGACGCACAGCCTCCACAATCGCCTGGGCCTCCTTCTCAACAGCGGAGTGTCTGGTCTCCGGGCCTTGGAGTGTTCGTGAAAAGAAGGCCACGCGTCTCCCCACCTGATTGAGGGTAGTGGCCAGGGCAAAGTCGGACGTGTCGCTTTCCACCTGGAAGGGGGTGGATTCGTCCACTGCGTGCATGGTGGCTTTGGCAATGTCCTCCTTGATACGGTGGAAGGCTAAGCGGGCCTCTGCCGTCAAGGGAAAAGAGGTGGACTTGATCAGCGGACGGGCCTTGTCCGCATAGTAGGGGACCCACTGGGCGTAATAGGAGAAAAACCCTAGGCACCTCTTCAGGGCCTTGAGGCAGTGGGGCAGTGGGAGTTCCATAAGGGGACGCATCCGGTCGGGGTCGGGGCCGATGACTCCGTGTTCCACAACACAGCCAAGGATGGCGAGGCGGTTTGTCCTTGTTATATGTCAGGTTCTCCTTGTTATATGTCAGGTTCAGGAGTTGGGCGGTGCGGAGGAATTTTTCGAGGTTTGCGTCATGGTCCTGCAAGTCACGGCCGCAGATGGTCACATTGTCCAGATATGGGAAAGTGGCCTGCAACGCATTTTGATCTACCATCCGGTCCATCTCCCTTTGGAAGACGGAGGCCCCGTTGGTGACGCCAAAGGGAACCCTAAGGAAGTGATCGAGGCGGCCGTTTGCCTCAAAGGCAGTATACTGGCGGTCCTCAGGGCGGATAGGGAGCTGGTGGTACGCTGATTTCAGGTCAATGGTCGACAAGACGCGGTACTGCGCGATCTGGTTGACCATGTCAGCTATGCGGGGGAGTGGGTAGGCGTCCAGCAGGGTGTAGCGATTTATTGTCTGGCTGTAGTCGATGACCAGGCGCTGCTTCTCGCCGGTCTTAACGACCACAACCTGGGCTCGCCAGGGGCTGCTGCTGCCCTCAATAATCCCTTCCTTCAGGAGCCACTCCACTTCGGTTTTAATGAAAACCCTGTCCCCGGCACTGTATCACCTGCTCTTTGTGGCGATGGGCTTACAGTCGGGGGTGAGGTTAGCAAACAGTGGGGGGGGGGTGACTCTGAGTGTGGAGAGGTTGCACCTGGTGCACGGCGGGCAATTTGGAAGCTGCTGGCTGCGGACTGTGAGTGGGGGTAGGGGTCCACCGTACGCCATCGTAACACTTTTAAGGTGGCACTGAAAATCTAACCCCAGCAGGACGGCAGCGCAGAGGTCGGGCAGGACCAGAAGTTTAAAATGATCGTACACAGTCCCGTCTACTATGAGTGTCACCACGCAGTAGCCGCCGATGTCCGCCGACTGGGACTCGGAGGCCATAGAAATCCGCTGGTGCGCAGGCAGGACTGGGAGAGAGCAACGCCGCACCGTGTCGGGGTGGATGAAGCTCTCCGTGCTCCCAGAGTCAAAAAGGCAGATTGTATCGTGGCCATTTACCTTAATGTCCATTGTGGAACTGGCCAGCTGGTGCGGTCTCGCTTGGTCCAGTGTAACGGATGCCAGCGTAGGGGTCGGTGTGTCGCTGCGGGTATCAGATGAGGCGGTGTTGGGGGCCTGCTGCATTCCGGCTGTCGTCCAAGATGGCGGCGTCCATGATCCCCATGTGGCTGGAGGCGTCCAAAATGGCTGCTGTACCGGTGGTTCGCACATGGCCGGGGAGGCCCAAGATGGTGGCCCGCATGGCCCACACGCGGCACTGCTGGGGTTCGGGGTGGCTTTGGCCCTGCAGACGCTAGCGTAGTGTCCCTTCTTCCCGCAGCCCGAGCAGATCGCATTTTTCGCCGGGCAGCGCGCTCTGGGGTGTTTTGCCTGGCCACAGAAGTAGCATTTCTGGCCTTGGGGCACTGCTGTCTGGCCTTGGGACACTGCTGCGGTAGTTGGGCCGTTGCTGGGGTGTGGCTGGGGTGGCACGGCGCTATGAGGCGGTCCTACCGTGTCCCAGGCTGTCATTCCCCGCGGCGTCCACGGTGCAGAGGAATAGGCATCCATGCCCCGGTAGGCTGCATCTAATGATAGTGCGAGTTCAGAGGCCTTATTGAGGTCGAGGTCACTCTGCTCCAACAGTCACTGTCGGGTGTAATTGGATCTGTGGCCCGCTACAAAAGCGTCCCGGATAAGTTCCTCTGTGTACACGGCGGCCTTTATATCCTTACAACCACAGGCCCGGCCAAGCACAGACAGTGCCTGAAGGTATTCCACGGTCGATTCCCCAGGTTGTTGTTTACGACTCCCCAGAAGGTGCCTGGCGTACACTTCGTTCACTGGGCGCGTGTACTGGTCCTTGAGGAGCTTGATAGCGTCCGCGTACGAGGTCGCGTCTTGGATGACCGAGTACACTCGGTGGTTCACTTTGGAGGTCAGGACATCCAGTTTGTCCTCGTCCGATTTGATTGCTGCGGAGGCGGTCAGGAATTTTTCGAAACACTTAAGCCAGTGAGTAAACTTGGTGGATGAGTCCGCCTCCCGATGATCTAAGTCCAGGCATGCTGGTGTGAGGATCTTCTCCATTATAAAAATTTTGTTAATAAAATTGATGCGCTATCAATTACTCATAAAAGACTGAGAGTTAAGAGAGTAACTAAAGGCTTTTATTAACAAAAGAATGAAGGTCTGCCTCGAGTGGTCGACCGGTCCAGAATTACAAAGGGCTGGGGAGCAGTCACCTTTATACTAGGACTTGTGGGAGGAGTCAGCCGAGGCATGTCCAGGCATGTACACAGTGGAATACAAACAGTGGTTTACCACAGTCCAACACTATACATTCACACTCCCTGCATCAGGACCAGTCCTGCACTGTACATTCACACACCCTGCATTAGGACGAGCACTGCACTGTAAATTTACACACCCTGTATCAGGACCAGACCTGCACAGTACATTAACACACCCTGCATCAGGACCAGTCCTGCACTGTAAAAATCACACTCCCTGTATCAGGACCTGTCCTGCACGGTACATTTACAATCCCTGTATCAGGACAAGTCCAACACTATACATTCACACTCCCTGCATCAGGACCAGTCCTGCACTGTACATTCACACACCCTGCATTAGGACGAGTCCTGTGCTGTAAATTTACACACCCTGTATCAGGACCAGTCCTGCACTGTACATTCACACACCCTGTATCAGGACGAGTCCTACACTATACATTTACACACCCTGTATCAGGACTAGTCCTACACTATACATTCACACACCCTGTATCAGGACGAGTCCTACACTATACATTCACACACCGTGTATCAGGATCAGACCCGCACTGTACATTCACACTCCCTGCATCAGGACCAGTCCTGCACTATATATTTACACACCCTGCATCAGGACCCGTCCAGCACTATACATTCACACAACCTATACCAGGACCAATCCTGCACTATACATTCACACTCCCTGCATCAGGACCAGTCCTGCACTGTACATATACACTCCCTGTATCAGGACCAGTACTGCACTGTACATTTACACACCCTGTATCAGCACCAGTCCTGCATGTTATGTATTGTGTGTTCTATTGTGTGTTCTCCTCCCACCTGTGGTGGCGCTGTCACAGGAGATAAATGGTTGGGTATTCTCTCGGTTAAGTTTAGCTCTCTTTGTTCGGAACCTGCCAGAACTTCCTTCCCTTCCAATAAAGCACTTCATGTTTGAATCTCTGAGTTCTGAGTCCTAAATTGTGTCTAGGTAGAAAGGTACCAACACAACACTGCACTGTACTTTTACACACCCTGCATCAGGACCAGTCCTGCACTGTACATATACACTCCCTGTATCAGGACCAGTCTTGCACTGTACATTTACACACCCTTCATCAGGACCAGTCCTGCACTGTACATTTACACACCCTTTATCAGGACCAGTCCTGCACTGTACACTTACACACCCTTCATCAGGACCAGTCCTGCACTGTACATTTACACACCCTTTATCAGGACCAGTCCTGCACTGTACACTTACACACCCTGTATCAGGACCAGTCCTGCACTGTATATTTACACTCCCTGCATCAAGACCAGTCCCACACTTTACATTCACACACCCTGCATCAAGACCAGTCCCGCACTTTACATTCACACACCTTGTATCACGACCAGTCCTGCACTGTAAATTCACACTCCCTGTATCAGGACCAGTCCTGCACTGTACATTCTCACACCCTGTATCAGGACCACTCCTGCAATATTCATTCTCACTCCCTGCATCAGGACCAACCCTTCACTGTACATTCACACACCCTGCATCAGGACCAGTCGTGTACTGTACATTCACTCTCCCTGCATCAGGACCAGTCCTGCACTGTACATTTACACACCTTATATCAGGACCAGTCCTGCACTGTACATTCACACTCCCTGCATCAGGACCAGTCCTGCACTGAACATTTACACGCTCTGTATCAGGACCAGTCCTACACTGTACATTCACACTCCCTGTATCAGGACCAGACCTGCACTGTACATTTACACTCCCTGTATCAGGACCAATCCTGCACTGTACATTCACACACCCTGTATTAGGACCAGTGCCGCACTGTACAATTACACACCCTGCATCAGGACCAGTCCTGCACTGTACATACACACTCCCTGCATCAGGACCAGTCCTGTACTGTACATTCACACTCCCTGCTTCAGGACCAGTCTTGCACTGTACATTCCCACACCCTGCCATGTTTTAGATTATGTTCTCTCCAGTGATCTTGGAACTGCCAGACACCATAGCACTGGCTGTGTGCCAATCCTGACTAAAGGCAAGAATTAATGTAGTAGTAACCGGTAGTCATTGAAATCTAATGGAAAAAATATAAATACAAATTATAAAGACAAATCCACGTTAGTAAATTTTTCTGTAAATATTTCAGTATGGTGGAATTGGTTGGTTTTACTGTAAAAATAGAAAAAAGAAAACAGTAGGTGCAAATCAGAGGAGGTCATCAACAGTGCACAAGTCAGACCACACCTTCAGTACTATGTCCAGCACTGGTCACTGAAACACAAAGGAGATATTCAAGATCGACATATCCATAATGCCAGATGGCCAACTTGTGGGCAATGATTGGATAAATGAATATTTCAGCCTTGAAAGGACGTAACTTGAGATGGGCTTTATAGAGCTATATGGAGTAGTAAATGGTACAAAAAGGTAAATGCAGAACATTATTCAAATTAAACCATGATAGCAGGACAAGGGGACATAGGTTGAAACTAGTGAAAAGCAAATTTAGGGCTGATTCAGGATGTCCTTCTTCACGCAAAGAGTGATCAACATATGCAATGGATTTATGGGTAAGTTATTAGAGACAACAACTTGGAATCATTTGAGAAACATTTGAATTGTGCTGGGCCTTTTTTTCTCTTTCTGGGGAGATAAGGTAGATGGCCTTGCACGTCTGTATCTATCTTGCAATCTAGTGATGGAAGTAGGAATTCCAAAATCTTCATCAGAGGAAGAACAAATAATAGAGAAAACATATTCTTTTCCTGTTTGTCTTCTATGGTTACTTTGATTCTGAATTCATTTAGTTGGACTTTCTTTAGGATTGTGCACTAAAACCATTTGCAGATGAAACACTTCCAACCTGTGTTTAATTTATAAAGGAAATTCAGTGCAGCACTTGCTGAATTCTGCTATCCCAGCAATTTAGAAAATCTGTTCCTCCCATTTCATCTTTTGCAAGACTCGGATTTGGAGGCTGACTGCATCGATCTTGGGTCTGCAAGTTAGTTTGACTCAGCTCAAACTGCGGGCAGGTTTTGCTTTACCTACCTACCTTTTTTACTCGACAATCAGCCGCTCTCTTTCTCTGCTAAATCCCAAGTGTTATACAGGTAGACTATCCTTTATCCGAAAACCTCGGGACCAGCCGTGTTTCGGTTTTCGGAGAATTTCGGATTTCGGAAGGTGGGTCGGCAGGGGTCCGCGGGGGGGTCGGCGGGGGGGCGTGCGCACGACCCCCCGCCGGCCCCGACCCCCGCCGACCCCCCCGCGGACCCCCGCCGGCCCCGACCC
Source organism: Somniosus microcephalus (assembly GCF_052327205.1). Taxonomy (NCBI): domain Eukaryota; kingdom Metazoa; phylum Chordata; class Chondrichthyes; order Squaliformes; family Somniosidae; genus Somniosus; species Somniosus microcephalus. The sequence goes on along the minus strand of NC_140989.1, from coordinate 270,007,809 downwards.
CCGCCGGCCCCGACCCCCACCGACCCCCCCGCGGACCCCCGCCGGCCTCGACCCCCGCGGACCCCCCCGCGGACCCCCGCCGGCCCCGACCCCCGCCGGCCCTGCCCCCGCCGACCCCCCCCCGGCCCCGACCCCCGCCGACCCCCCCGCGGACCCCCGCCGGCCCCGACCCCCCCCGCCGGCCCCGACCCCCGCCAGCGCCGACCCCCCCACGGACCACCGCCGACTTACGGTCAGGGTCGGCGGGGGTCCGCGGGGGTGTCGGCGGGGGTGGGGGCCGGCGGGGGTCCACGGGGGGGTCGGTGGGGGGGTCGGCGGGGGTCGGGCCGGCAGGGGTCCGCGGGGGGGTCGGCGGGGGTCGGGGCCGGCGGGGATCCGCGGGGGGGTCGGCGTGGGGGTCGTGCGCACGACTTACACTGACGCTCAGCGTAAGTTGGCGGGGGTCGGGGTCGGCGGGGGTCCGCGGGGGCGTCGGCGGTGGTCGGGGCCGGCGGGGGTCCGCGGGGGGGTCGTGCGCACGACTTACGCTGGACTTACGCTGACCGAAAAAACCTTCGGTTTTTAGAGGGTTTCGGTTTTCGGAAGTCCGGATAAAGGGTAGTCTACCTGTACTGCCAGTTCTGCATCACTGCCTGGCCACCAAAGTGGCGTGCCATTCATACATGCAGAGTTCTACTTCCCAGCATCCAAATACTTGTTAAATTGTTTTATGTCAGGAGAACTGGTGTGACCTATAAAGATGAAAAATTGCATTTTAAAAATTCCCAAGCTCTACTTGCTGTTATAAACTACAACTGATGTGGAGTCAAACTAAGTGTGAGACTATCTCTTCCAGATGATCTCATGCTGCTTGACAGAATCAATTTTGGTGACCTTACACACGGGTTATACCATACATTCTGGGGTAATTTTGTGAGTTCATGCTGTTGGTGGGAAGCCTTGCCTACTGCCCACACATATTGGCAAAATTTTCCACCCATTGAAATCAATGGACAGAAAATGTAATTCCATTGTTGTAGGCTTAACTTTTCCATTGAAATAGAAATCCATTCAAGGGCAATTCCATTATTGTAGGGATAAATTTTCCATTGATGTAGAAATCCATTTAAGGGGTAATTCCATGAGCAGCAGCTGCCAACTAAACACCAGTTGTAAGTGTTTCTTGCCACCAGCATGCACTCAGAAACTTACCCCTTGTTGATCCAAAGCCAAAACCACCACACATTGATGAAAATGTGGTATGACTTGCTTCCTTTACAGCTGGAATTGCTGTTTTCACCCATGTTGTGCTGCAGTCACCATCAGACCATGATCGGTGATTATTGGAGTTGCAGCATCTTAGCCATTAGTGTGAAGAGATCCTTGTCTGGGCTGTATAGTCTACTCCTCTTGATCTATTCACTAACTAAAATTATGCGTTAATTCATTTTTTGCAACATTAACATTTATATAGCGTCTTTAATGCAGTAAAATGTCCCAAGGTGTGATACAGGAGTGTCATCAGGCAAATATGGACACCGAGCCAAAGAAGGGGACATCAGGATGGCTAACTAAAAGCTTGGTCAAAGAGATAGGTTTTAAAGAGCATCTTAAAGGAGAGGTGGAAAGGTTCAAGGAAGGAATTTCAAAGCTTAGGGCCTAGACGGCTGAAGGCACAACCGCCAATGGTGGGGCGAAGGAGAGTGGGATTAATTGGATAGCTCTACCAAAGAGCCAGCACAGGCATGATGGGCCAAATGGCCTCCTTCTGTGCTGTAACATTCTATGATTCTAAGAGGTTAGAGTTTAAGGAACATAGAGATCTTGGAGGGTTGAAGGACTTGAGATCGTTACAGAAATAGTGAGAGGCGAGGTCATGGAGGGATCTGAACTCAAGGATGAGAATTTTAAATATTAAAGCACTAAATTCTTAGGTTATTTACATTGCTTAATTCCAACTACTTGGATAAATCAGTTTTCTTTAAGTGGAAGAATGAATGAATTATCAGGATTAACTATTCTATATCAGATCCATCAACTACAAGTGTAAGAAGGGCTTGAATGCAATCACTCCTGGTCTTGTTTCTCAAATCACCCTACTAGGCTAAATAAATGTTGTTGATATCATCAGGTCCCAATTTTAATAAAGAAATCTTTGTGAGTGAACACTTGCTTGGCAGATGTATTGTACTGGTCTAAAGGATGCCTCAAAATAAATGAAATCTTGAAAACATTTGTTGAATTAAAAGAAATATGTATTTACATACATACATTAATGCCATTCTCATTATTTTCTGAAAATTACAATTTGCAGTTTGGAACAAATAGTGGCACTTAACATACTTTGTGTCAACTCCTAATTACAAAAGTTCAATAATTTAGACAAATAATTTTGTTTGTTTGGTTGAGCACCTAAAGTGTAACCTTTTATAGTAAATGTTATGCAACGAATCTGGGGAACTGGTAATTAAATTTCACAATAATTAAAAAGGTTAAGAACGCATAGTTAAAAGGTGGAGTGACACTTCGACACATTCCAAATACAGCTGAGGCCAGTTAGTAACATCTTTAATTTTCAATATTTTGATACTATATTCTTCTTATCTTACATTACATAATACACTTGAAAGATTGTTTTAATAATGCACGTACACTAGAACCTAGTGCTTGATAATGCATCCCTAAAATACTCGGCCTTTTAGTAAAATAACTTCATCAAAGTCACAAAGTGGCCAAGTGTTTGGGAACTTCTCCGTCTTTTCATGAGATGCTCTGCACCCGACCAATGGTCCTGAAGGCTCTGAAATCTCGGCCACTCACCCAGAGATCTGCATTGCTCTACATGAGCTGCTTTGACACTAGGTACATCTCCAAAGAATGACAGTCTTGAGACGCAGAATCTTGACGCAGAACAGGTCTCTGTAGCCCCTTTTTTCTCTTAAAAAATGCATTTATCTCCTTTTAAAAGTCTGGGATCTTTTTGTCCTTGCATTTTTGGTTAAAAAGAGAATCTTCAAAGTTCGCAGTTGGAAATGTTGCACTCTGTTGGAGAATTATGAATTACAAACTCCAGCTGTCCCAATGTCATTGGGTGGGTGTGTCTTTTTTTAAGGGTGAGGATTACATTCCCACGCGTGTAGACCTCTTGTGTCTGTTGGGAAGACGAGGCACTGACACCCAAGCCCGTGGCCAAGTGTCGGGCTGATCCAACGCTGCGCCGCTTGGCGTTTCCCGGGCCTCACTAATCGCTCTCACACCCCCTCCACCCCACCCGCCACCAGCCCAGGAGCCGGCCTCACGCCGACGAGTTGATGTTTCCCGAGGACATCAGGGTCTCGGGGGTGTCGTCCTTGTGCTGGTGGGACGAGTTGTTCGACTTGCTGCGGCTGAACTCCAGCGTGGCCAGGAAGGGCGGCGGCTTGTGCTTGAGCTGGCCGGCCGAGGCGGTGCCGGAGGCGGAGGCGGCGGCGCGGCAGGCGCAGCACAGCAGCAGGGCGAAGGCTCGTCGCATCTCGCGGTTGGTCAGCGTGTAGATGACCGGGTTCATGGCCGAGTTGAGCACGGCCAGGCCCAGGAACCACTCGGCCTTGTAGAGGATGGGGCAGCCGCGCACCACGCACGCCACGTCCAGCAGCAGCAGGATGAAGAGCGGCGCCCAGCAGGCGATGAAGGCACTCAGCACGATGATGACCGTCTTGAGCAGGGCCAGCGACTTCTCGCCGCTGCGGCTGGGGCGCACCGAGTAGCGGCGGAAGGTCAGCCGCTGGCTGCGCGCCCGCACCAGCGCGTAGATGCGGGCGTAGAGCAGCACGATGGCCAGCAGGATGAAGCTGAAGGCGGTGGTACAGAAGAGGATGTAGTGCTTGTGGTAGAGCGGCAGCACAGTGGAGCAGCTGGGGAAGCCCCGCAGGCAGTTCCAGCCCATGATGGGCAGGCCTCCCAGCAGCAGCGACAGCAGCCAGCAGCCGCTGATGAGCAGGAAGACACGGGAGCTGCTGCCCGAGCTGTGCGGCTTCATCTTCAGCATGGTCAGGTAGCGCTCGATGGCGATGGCCAGCAGGCTGAGCACCGAGGCGGCCAGCACCACAAACATGCTGCCCTCCCGCACAAACCACTGCGCCGGCGTCAGGCGGTAGGTGTTGGAGCCCGACAGCAGGATGTTGACGGTGTAGGCGGCGCCGGCCAGCAGGTCGGAGAGCGCCAGGTTGCCGATGAAGTAGTACATGGCGCGGTGGAACTTCTTGGTTCGCCAGATGGCCAGCAGCACCACCAGGTTCTCCAGCATGATCAGGCCGCACACCGTCATGAAGACGATGGCGCTGAGCCGCAGGCCGGCCTCCGAGCCCCTCAGCTTGCCCGTGTAGTTGTAGTGCTGCAGGATGATGTCGCGGTCGGTGTAGCTGTCGCTGTCGCCGGCAGGCGCCACGTGGCCCGCCTCCATCTCCCGCCTTTCTGTGTCTTGTGTTTCTCGAGTCTTTTCCCGCCGCCGGAGACTAACACATGACGCGCCCGCCAGGGGGCGCAGCGATCCCAGGCCAGTCAGAGAGCGGCCGCGCCGAGGCCAGGACACATCGTCTGCCTCAGGTCTGCAAAAAAAACACAAGCCAGAGTTAGTCAGCACATACAGCAAACTCCCTGTCTGCAAAAGTACTTTACCCACCACCTTCCACATAACCCCCCCGCCATCTCCCGCAAAATCACAATTGCATATTTTAAAAAAGTATTATAAGAATAAACTGACCGATTTTGTTGGCTGTTTTGGGGATAACTGGTTTATTTTTTTAGCTTAAAAAATTTCATTTAACATAACAGTCACGGGGGGAGACGGGCTGGTGTGAATGTTAAAATGATTTTTTTCAAGTCAATAATATGATTTTTTTTCAAGTCAATAATAAGTTATCCGCAAAACAGCCAACAAAATGTTAACTGTGCAACGTATCCATAAAATGCATCAATTTTGTGTAAGCGCATTTCAACCTACAGTATAAATTAAATTGAAATAATGAAAGTCGAGGATAAAACAACACATGCAACTTATTTCGCAAACGGTTTTTAAAGTTTTCCTTAGATGAAGATTACCTTTTTTTGTTGAAAATGCAACAAACAGTTTAGAGGAGCGAGACCGTGAGAACAGGATACTCTCCTCGGTTCGAAGCGAGCTCTTTCCAATACTATGTACTACTTGTGAAAGAGAACGCGCTTCTCTCCCAGACTGATGTCTGTCACCGACCCAGCAACATCAAAACTAACTAAATACTGAGAATGGGTGGCGATCAAGAGAAGATGCATGCAGCTGATAAAAGTGCAAAACAGGAAAAAGGTTGACGCGCGAAGATTTTTTTTTCTTGACGCAAAGGATCCAGACAGGAGCAACCAGACAGCAGAAGTTGACACTGAACCGTTTGGAACCACCCCGCCACATACTTAATGCAAAAAAGGCAATGTCTGCAAAATTGCTGTCTTGCATTTCAGGCGTTGCATTAATATAAATCAACACCTTGAACCAGATTATATAATTCAGGAATGAAAATTCCCAAGTGACTTCTATAAAACTTTTATTTTAAAGTAGCAAAAAAGTTGCAATTTTAAAAAGTATTGGTTATACAATATTTATCCATAAAATGCATCAATTTTCCTCGTTGCCTTCAGTTTGAACAGGACAGTGAGCTGAAATGTATTTTTCAGTCCTTACCCACTGCAGGCTATCTGGAGGCTGTCTGAAGTTTTACACGTGTTGGCTGTTTAAGCTCTTGGTTGTCACTGAAAAACACTGAAGAATCGAATGGGCTTTTTCACCACCAGCTAACAGAGGCGGCCCCTAGCTTCCTATTTGCTTCAGCAGTCTGCACTCACCCTGCGAGAGGTGGATTTACTTGGCATTGGCATTGTTTTGTGTTCTGAGGCACCGAGTAAAACAGAACAGTTGGATACATTGTATTTCCAGTACAAACTTGAAATGCATTTAATTCATCTCACTGTTTCAATAAAGCGAATGATTATGATTTTTTTTAAACAAAATTAGGATGTAAAACATGTCATAGATTTCCAAGTCTTAACTTCGGCTTCCAGACTTTACAGGTATTTTATCGACACACACCCCTTTCAAACCATGTGCTGTGACTTTTCAGGAGTTAATAATCTAGACGCAGGGACTGTTTTCCGTACTGCCAGTTTTATGCTATTTATATTAAAAAAAACACTTTATGCAAAGTGACTGCCAGTCCTTGCAAACCAAACTGTGCAGGTTTGAGTGCGGTGGTGAGAAAAGATATGATCAGGCTTTGCATGTAGCCCAGGCACATACACTTACTGGGTGAACTCAAAGCAAGTCCGTTTCTAAATGATTCCCCCGTGTATTTACAATTAAAAATAACACACACATGGGAGAGGAACAAGGAACAAAACTAATCCCTTCTGACTACACTGGCTGCTGTGGAACGTAAGGGGCGCTGCTGACAGGCGGCGACGGAGTCTCCCGTTAACCGCGTGTATTTGACCGGTGGCTGTGACTGAGACCAGTCGAGTTGCAGTTGAAGTGTTGAGTGCAACGCGCTGGGGAGGTTGCCTCTCGCTGTGTGGGCGAGGGAGGGCTGCAGGGTGATCCTCGCTCACTGACCAAAGCCAGCTTGTTTTACATGTAACTTGCTCTCAGGGAGCCGCGGCTCTGCCCCTTCAACATGGTCTGGACATATCGCTGTTCTGCAGGAAGTGGCTGCCGGAATCATTTGAAGTGAATGTGAGGCCAAGTGGGAGGGGTGCGAGCAGGGGGGAGGGGGCGAAATTCCGGCAGCGACCATGTAGACTCTGGTCGTTAAAAGTGCTGGAATCCCGGCAGGAAGCGCCAGCTGGCTGTTTCGGCCTCCCTGGCGCTTCTCTGCGGATTCCCTGCTCCTCCATAAAAGGAATAACTAACGTTAAGGGAAGAGCTAATTTAAGCCGTTTGGTGCTTGTTTAAAGGCCAATCATGGGAGACTGGTGCACACTTGCCTACCACTGGAGACACCTGGAGAGCAGAATATTTAACCCTAGGTCAGAGCTGGCGCCAAGCAGGCTCAGGAAGAGAATATCCTCAAGAATCAACAGAGCAGCCACTGCAGTGTATTGTAAAAAGGACTTTGCAGGCCCAAAGCATGGGTGCAGCAGCCATTGCTGGGTTTCTCCTTGCGGAGGAGGAGGAGGAGGAAGAGGAGCAGCAGCACCAGCAGAGGCGGGCAGCCCAGGAGCGCAGAGGGCATAGACGGATCACCACACGCCGAACAAACTACCCCAGGCACCGGGTGTTCAGGAACAGAGTCAGTTACTTAGGCTTGACGGAGGAGCAGTGCCTGAGGAGGCTCCGGCTCAGCAGGGAGGCTGTGACTGAGGTCTGCCGCCTGGTCCAAGGCGACCTGCATGGAGAATCAATCATCCGCACCGCGCTACCAGTGGCGGTGAAGGTCACTGCTGCCCTTAACTTTTATGCCACGGGGACTTTCCAGGCACCCACAGCCAACATCACCGGGATCAGCCAGTTTGCTGTGTACCGTTCCATTAAGGAGGTCACTGATGCACTGGTTCGACATGCACCCACCTACCTAAGCTTTAGGAATGATGAAGAGCAGCAGCGACGACAGTGCTTTTTCACCATTGCCGGCTTTCCCAAGGTACAGGGCATCATTGACTGCATGCAAGTAGCCATTTGTGCACCTAATAACAATCCTATGGCCTACCTAAATGCAGAAGGCTATTATTCCCTCAATGTCCAAATTATATGTGACCACCGCCAGAAAATAATGAACGTCAATGCATGCTTCCCAGGGGGCATGCATGACTTTTACATTCTGAAGCAATCTGAGGTGCCTTTGATCTTTGAAGGGGAACGAAAGATGAACGGATGGCTCCTTGGAGATCTAGGCTATGTGCTGCAACCATGGCTGATGACACCGCTGCACAACCCTCGCACCCCAGCAGAGAAGAGCTACAATGCGGTACATACGCAAACCAGGGTAGTCATAAAACAGACATTTGGGCTGCTGAAGAAACGCTTCAGGTGTTTGGATCGGTCAGGGGGGGCCTTACGATATGCCCCAGAGAAAGTCAGCAAAATTGTAATGGTATGCTGCATGCTACACAATATTGCTATGGACAGCGGCCTCTCCATGGATTTAGATGAGGAGCAGCTTCAACCCATGGAAGACGAGGAGGATCACGGCCCACAACAGCCACCAGCACTGGATCAGCCACTACAAGCAGCAAGACAGGTGCGTGAGGAAATCATTGCCCAGTTCTTCAACAGTTGAGGACTAATGCTGTTCTTTGGACAGATTTATAATCAGACTTGGTTCTTGCTTTACTTTTGCATTTTTGGCATACAACTTTTTTAATATCTTTTCTTTGCTACATTTGTCACTTCTGCAAATAAAACAATGACAGACTGGAAACCATCATAAAAGTGTGCATTTTATTAAATGTGTTTTACTGTGAGTTGGTGGTGTTTGTCCCCCTCTGACCTATGAATCTTAGTGCGGTGCCTCTCCAAGGTCTCCACTTCTACATGCTTCCTTTATAGGGAAAATAACAACAGGAGATGGCTGTGCACATAAATAGCGAACTGCGTGGAATGCAGATGGCCTAATGACCAAGGTGTCAGCATGGCACAGTGGGTAACACTCTCACCTCTGACTCAGAAGGTTGTGTGATCAAGTCCCACTCCAACAACTTAAGCACATAAGCCAGGCTGACACTCCAGTGCAATACTAACGGAGCGCTGCACTGTCGGGGTGCCGTCTTTCCGATGCAACGTTAAACCGAGACCTTGTCTGCTCTCTAAGGTGGACGTAAAAGATCCCATAGAACTATTCGAACAAGAGCTGGGGAGTTCTCCCGGTGTCCTGACCATGAGTGGTGGTGGACAATTAAACAGTTAACAGGAGGAGGAGGCTCCAAAAATATCCCCATCCTCAATGATAGTGGAGCCCAGCACGTGAGTGCAAAAGACAAGGCTGAAGCATTTGCAACTATCTTCAGCCAGAAGTGCCGAGTGGATGATCCATCTCGGCCTCCTCCTGAGGTCCCCAGCATCACAGATGCCAGTCTTCAGCCCATTCAATTCGCTCCACGTGATGTCAAGAAACGGCTGAAGACAGTGGATACTGCAAAGGCTATGGGCCCTGACAACATTCCGGCAATAGTACTGAAAACTTGTGCTCCAGAACTGGCTGCGCCCCTAGCCAAGCTGTTCCAGTACAGCTACAACACTGGCATCTACCCGGCAATGTGGAAAATTGCCCAAGTATGTCCTGTCTACAAAAAGCAGGACAAATCCGACCCGGCCAATTACCATCCCATCAGTCTACTCAATCATCAGCAAAGTGATGGAAGGTGTCGTCGACAGTGCTATCAAGCGGCACTTACTCAGCAATAACCTGCTAACTGACACCCAGTTTGGGTTCCGCCAGGGCCACTCAGCTCCAGACCTCATTACAGCCTTGGTCCAAACATGGACAAAAGAGCTGAACTTAAGAGGTGAGGTGAGAGTGACTGCCCTTGACATCAAGGCAGCATTTGATCGAGTGTGGCATCAAGGAGCCCTAGCAAAACTGAAGTCAATGGGAATCAAGGGGAAAACTCTCCATTGGTTGGAATCATACCTAGCACAAAGGAAGTTGGCTGTGGTTGTTGGAGGTCATTCATCTCAATCACTGCAGGAGTTCCTCAGGGCAGTGTCCTAGGCCCAACCATCTTCAGCTGTTTCATCAATGACCTTCCCTCCATCATAAGGTCAGAAGTGGGGATGTTTGCTGATGATTGCACACTGTTCAGCACCATTCGAGACTCGTCAGATACTGACGCAGTCCGTGTCCATATGCAGCAAGACCTGGACAACATTCAGACTTGGGCTGACAAGTGGCAAGTAACATTCGCACCACACAAGTGCCAGGCAATGACCATCTCCAACAAGCGAGACTCTAACCATCTCCCCTTGACATTCAATGGCATTACCATCGCTGAATCCCCCACTATCAACATCCTGGGGGTTACCATTGATCAGAAACTGAACTGGACCAGCCATATAAATACTGTGGCTACAAGAGCAGGCCAGAGGCTGGGAATTCTGCGGCGAGTGTCTCACCTCCTGACTCCCCAAAGCCTTTCCACCATCTACAAGGCACAAGTCAGGAGTGTGATGGAATACTCTCCACTTGCCTGGATGAGTGCAGCTCCAACAACACTCAAGAAGCTCGACACCATTCAGGATAAAGCAGCCCGCTTGATTGGCACTCCATCCACCACCTTCAACATTCACTCCCTCCACCACCGGCGCACTGTGGCTGCAGTGTGTACCATCTACAAGATGCACTGCAGCAACTCGCCAAAGCTCCTTCAACGGCACCTTCCAAACCCGCGACCTCTACCACTTAGAAGGACAAGGGCAGCAGACGCATGGGAACATCACCACCTACAAGTTCCCCTCCAAGCCACACACCATCCTGACTTGGACCTGTATCGCCGTTCCTTCACTGTCGCTGGGCCAAAATCCTGGAACTCCCTAACAGCATTGTGGGTGTACCTACAGCATATGGACTGCAGCGGTTCAAGAAGGCGGCTCACCACCATCTTCTCAAGGGCAATTAGGGATGGGCACTAAATGCAGGCCTAGCCAGCCAGCGACGCCCACATCCCATCAATGAATAAAAAATTTTTTAAAATATTTATTCCTCAACCAACCTCACTAAAAATAGATTTTCTGGTCATTATCACATTGTTGCATCTGGGACCTTGCTGTGTGCAAAGTGGCTGCTATGTTTCCTACATTACAACAGTGACTACACTTCAAAAGTACTTCATTGGCTGTAAAGTGCTTTGGGACGACCTGAGGTCATGAAAGGCGCTATAAAAATGTTTTTCTTTCCAATACTAGTTCCTGTTACTGGCCTTCGTGGAGCAGCATTTGTGCCAGAGTGTCCTGTGCTCCAGTGTTTGCAGGACAGTCACTTGTGCCGGTGAGGGCAGAGAGCTGCTGATGACATTAGGGCTCACCAGCTACTGTTGTATTATGTCACTGCTGGAAGACCTCTCCTCAACACCCACTGATCAAAGAAGAATAAGAACTTGCATTTATATAGCATCTTTCACATCCTCAGGATATCCCAAAGTGCTTCACTGCCAATTAACTACTTTTGAAGTGTAGTCACTGTTAATGTATGCAATATGGCAGTCAATGTTAACACAGCAAGATCCCACAAACAGCAAACAGATAAATGATCAGTTAATCTATATTTTGGGGTGGTCTTGGTTGAGGAATAAATGTTTCCCAGGACACTGAGAGAACTCGCTTGTTAATTTTCTAATAGTGCCACGGGATCTTTTATGCCCACCTGATCAGGCAAAGGCCTCTGTTTATTGTTTCTTCCAAAAGACAGATTTAAGTGTAAGCAGTGGGCCTAAAAGAAGTTCCTAAATTCCCCCTTAATAATTGCCTGGGCGATGGGCTGCAACTGTGATCATTTCTTAGATGTTACAAAGCCTCCATTGCAGCAGTAAGAGAATTCATGAGAGATGCTCAAGCTGTGTCTATGGCTTGTGTAATTGTGGTCCCCATGGCAGACAGCAGTGAAAACAACCAGTCCTCCATTACATCACTTGTGCAGGAGATAGCACCTGTGATCTGTCCACTGGACTTGTGATGACTTAGCTTCCATTGCCATGCGGAAGAAGATAGGTCACTATACAATCTGTTGTACCACCAGAGTCACTGAGGTCAGTGTGACAGCTTTGGGCTCCATAATGTATCCTGTTATAAAGCATATCTACATTGTTAGTTTTTAATCTTAAATTCTAAGTAGGTCAAGTATGGCAGTTTTTAATTTGGTTTTGTTAATTGCTTTCTGGAGGTGTTTCTTTTGTCTTTGTGTGGAGGTGGGAGGTTTAAAGGAAATACACAATTCTGCCTGGTCACTAAATCATAAATTGCAACAGAAATTCTTCTGATTGCCCCAGTAGTTTTTGAACTGTAGATATCCAAATTATGGATCTTTTGAAGCAGGGATATCCAGCCGGTGGCCCCAGGACCTTACGTGGACCCTGACCTCTGGCAATCTGGCCCTTGAAGCCCAGACAACTCAGTCAAATTTGCGTTTATGTTTATTTGCTTGTCTGTTCTGTTTGAGTTTTGAGTAGTGGAAGGCTGCCTTTAGCCTCATTATTATCAGAACTCCAAGATCTGCTAGAATTAGCAACTTGAGATATACACACCTATGTGGTTTGCAAAGAAAAAGCTTGGACATATCTGCTATAAATAACAATGGTGACTTTCTTTGTAGATTCCGTCAGACAAATTAGCTTGGTTTCACAAAAGCTGGTTGGGTTACATTGCCTTAGTATTAGCAATTCCTGGATGTTTGTGCTCATTAATGTGGAACGTGAGCACCTCCCAACATTGTGTCTTGGATCTGAGGTGTAAGAAATTGCCTGGGCCAGGTATATTTACTGCAGAGTTTTGCCAAATCTTTAGTTCACATTTGAACATATTACCACATCACTGCAATGAGACAAATCTCCATCAAGGGCAAAGGTGTCCTCCATGTAGAATTATTAAGACTATTAAGGATTTTGAAAAGGACTCTGAAAACAATTCAAATACCTTTGTTATTTTGGTTCCAGAAAATGTTTAAGTACTGCTGAAAGTTAATTATGATATTCCTTTTTATCTGATGATTGATTTTGCTTCTGCATAGACTTATATCTTGCAATAAAACACAATTTGTAGTTTAGCCTGATGTATGGTCTGTCAGTGTGTTACATTTCTACTCATTAGGGTCATTATTGAGATATGGTGAGCATTCTGTACATCTTACTGGTGTGGGACTTAAGAAAAGGGTAATTCCTTATCTCCCCATCCAAAGCATTTAAATAAAAAAATAATTCTTGGATTGTGGGTGTCGCTGGCAAGGCCAGCATTTATTGCCCATCACCAGTTGCCCTTGAGAAGGTGGTGGTGAGCTACAGTCCATGTGGCAAAGGTACTCCAACAATTCTGTTAGGTATGGAGTTCCAGGATTTTGATCCAGCGACGATGAAGGAACAGTGATTATATATCCAAGTCGGGTGTTGTGTGACTTGGAGGGGAACTTGAAGGTGATGGTGTTCCCATGTACCCGCTGCCCTCATCATGGTGGAGGTCACGGGTTTGGGAGATGCTGTCAAAGAAGATTTGGAGAGTTGCTGCAATGCATCCTATAGGTAGTACACACTGCAGCCATGGTGTGTCGGTTGTCGGGTGAGTGGATATTTGAGGTGCTGGTTAGGCTGCCGATCAAGCGAATTGCTTTGTCCTGGATGGTGTTGAGCTTCTTGAGTAATGGTGCAGTTGCACCCATCCAGGCAAGTGGAGAGTATTCCATCACACTCCTGACTTGTGCCTTGTAGATGGTGGAGATGTTTTGGGGAGTCAGGAGGTGAGTCACTCACCATAGATTACCCAGCCTCTGACCTGCTCTAGTAGCTATGGCATTTATGTGGCTGGTCCAGTTGGTCAATGGTGACCCCCAGGATGTTGATAGTGGAGGATTTGGTGATGGTGATGCCATTGAATGTCATGGGGAGGTGGATAGACTCCCTCTTGTTGGAGATGGTCATTGCCTGGCACTTGTGTGGCACGAATGTTACTTGCCACTTACCAGCCCAAGCCTGGATGTTGTTCAGATCTTGCTGCATGCGGCATGGACTGCTTCATTATCTCATTAATTGTGAATAGAGCTGAACACTGTGCAATCATCAGCAAACAGCCCTGCTTCTGACCTTATGAGAGAAGGAAGGTCATTGATGAAGCAGCTGAAGATAGTTGGGTCTAGGACACTGCTCTGAGGAACTCTTGCAGTGATGTCCTGTAGCTGACACGATTGGCCTCCAACAATTACAACCATCTTCCTTTATGCTAGGTATGACTCCAGCCACTGGAGAGTTTTCCCCTGATCCCGATTAACCTCATTTTACTAGGGCTCCTTGGTACCAGACTCAGTTGAATGTTGCCTTGATGTCAATGGCAGTCACTCTCACCTCAGCTCTGGAATTCAGTTCCTTTGTCCATGTTTGGACCAAGGATCTTATGAGATTTGGAACTCAGTGGTCCTGCCGGAACCCAAACTGAGCTTCGGTAAGCAGGTTATTGGTAAGTGCCACTTATTAGCACTGTTGATGACTCCTTCCATCACTTGCTGATGATTGAGAGTAGGCTGATAGGATGGTAATTGGCCAGGTTGGATTTGTCCTGTTTTTTAATGAGAGGACATGGGCAATTTTCCACATTGACAGGTAGATGCCAATGTTGTAGCAGTACTGGAACAGCTTAGCTAGAGGTGCAACAACATTAAAGTATATAGCGCCTTTAACATAGTAAAATGTCCCAAGGCGCTTCACAGGAGCGTTATAAAACAAAATTTGACACCGAGCCACATAAGGAGAAATTAGAGCAGATGACCAAAAGCTTGGTCAAAGAGGTAGGTTTTAAGGACCATCTTAAAGGAGGAAAGAGAGGTGGAGAGGTTTAGGGAGGAAATTCCAGACTTAGGGCCTAGGCAGCTGAAGGCATGACCACCAATGGTTGAGCGATTAATATCAGGGATGTTCAAAATCAGATGTAGCTAATTCTGGAGCACAGATCTTCAGTATTACAACTGGGATGTTGTCAGGGCCCATAGCCTTTGCTGTGTTCAGTGCACTCAGCCATTTCTTGATATCACGTGGAGTGAATTGAATTGGCTGGAGACTGGCATCTGTGATGGTGGGGACCTCAGGAGGATGCTGAGTTGGATCATCCACTTGGCACTTCTGACTGAAGATTGTTCTGAATACTTGCACTCACTTGCTGAGCTCCACCGTCATTGAGGATGGGCATGCTTGTGGAGCCTCCTCCTCCCATTAGTTGCTTAATTGTTCACCACCATTCATGACTGGATGTGGCAGGACTGCAGAGCTTCGACCTGATCCATTGCTTGTGGTATTGTTTAGCTCTATCTATAGCATGCTGCTTCCACTGTTTAGCATGCATGTAGTCCTGTGTTGTAGCTTCATCAATTTGGCACCACATTGTCAGGTACACCTGGTGCTCCTCCTGACATGCTCTTCTATACTCATTGAATCAGGGTCGGTCATCTGGCTTGATGGCGATGGTGACTCCAAAGCATTCTCTCTGTGGAGTAGATGTATATGTTTTAGTTTCTAGGTGTGGACCTGCCGATGGAGACTGGCTTGTTGCTGTGAGAAAAAATAAACGGTGCTGAAAGAAATCTGAATTGTCAGCATCCTCATTCAGTTTGGGCGGGGCGTCAAGCAGCCATACTTCAGCCAACCCTATGGTACCTCTGGACATCTGTGTTTCCACAGCCACGTCACTATCTAATTCTCCCAAAGCATCTGTATCTATGCTGATGTTTAATCCAATTGACAGTGGTTGTGGTTGGTGCCATGGTGAATGTCCTCAACTTGTTTTGCTGGAGGGTGACTTCTTTCTCCTTTATTTTGTGAAGAGAGTGGAGGGTGTATTATGGTTGCTGTTGTGCTACTGCTCGCAAACTGGTATCTGTGTAGGATGATTAGCAGCTGACAGACCTGAGTTATAATTGTCAATTGCACTTTGCACTGACCTTAGTGATAAGATAGCTCGGCACATTCAATACTGGTCTATTCCCCAATGATTAATTTTTACCATTATGAGAGAAGGTGGGGATGGTTGATATCTTCTATCATTAAAACACTGAAAAATAAGTTTGTGAAATTTTAAGAAGCTCCACTGGACCACATAGGCAATTCTAAAATGTGATTTTATAACAGGCTGGAGTTACACTATACTCAGTGTGCAGCCTTAACTTTGTGGAACTGCCAAATCAAGGTGATCTCATTCTTTACTGCTCTCAGGAAATAGATTGTAGACTGGGCTATTGAGTTATACTGTCACTGTCATGTCATTCAGCTGATACTGATTTGCATTGACATGGAAATAGCTGTTTATATGTAACCATAGATGACATATGCAGCTGGGGAGTGCATTGCAATCACTTACTGTATGATTCACATATACCCAGCACATACTCTGTGATGTACGTATACTCAACCATACATATCCTGTGGTGCATGTATATCCAGTCAATGTGTGTGAACAAGTACATATAACATATAACACAAATCAGAGAACATCTGAATTATGTGATAATCCATGAATTCTGCACTCTCCTCCAACCTGTGAAGAGCATATATCTTCCAAACTCCCTGCCAAAAGTTCAATGATTTCCTATTTGTATATTATCAGAACTTTTGGGTTTTGAGGTCTACCACTTTACCCTCTATTAGTAAGTTCAACTTTTCAAAAATAAGAGAGGGGGAAATTGAAGTGGGCAGGTGATTGGGCTCGTGTTAAGTGATCCCTACAGTACATTTTTCCCTCCGGTCATGACTTGTATACTCTAATGTGTATCACCTTGATGTTTTAAATTGCACTTTGCATGCCACATTCTGATTAACATCTATCCGTCAACCCAGACTCTCTTGCATTTTTTATTAACAATGCAAATTTCCATCAGGTCCATATTTATCCTGCTGTAAATTACAGTAATATTCATGCATTACCTTGATGGTCTTCTTTGAGTTGTGCACTTTCCCTTCACTTCCTGCCAAATCCTTTGCATCCTGGAGAGTGAGGTCACCTTTGCAGGAGGGTGATTTGACCCCTTTAAATTGCTTCCTGCAGTACATTTCTTCACTTCATCATGACTGATATACTTTAATGTTTCTACATATGCCTCATTCTCTGGCATTGCTGCTCTTACACATGCCTCATTCTCTGGTTATTTAGAGCTCTTTTGTGAATGTCAAAGCTATCTTCTGATACTCCATTACAGTGATGACAAGAATTTGTATGGCTTCATTTTCTCAACTGTTGTTCAGCAATTATCTTCTGATTGTACATTCACTCCACAGCTGCATTAGTGAATATGGAGAGATTTTTGCCAGTTAAGTGGCTCATTGGCTGCCTGAAAAGTGTCAACGGGTCATTACTGTGGGTGTGCCCTGATTGTTTGACAGTACTGGCAGCTAACAAATGCATTTCCTATATAATTACACATACACTCCATTGTGTATTCATTAGTATTTTGTATTTAAGCATTAAAAAAGGTCTCTCCTCCATTTAATGCAAAGTATGTAGTTTCAGCCCTTGGTGGTTTTATACAGGATGAGGCTTTAGGGGTCTCAGTATTGATTACATGAGGCATGAACTCTTCTGCTGTTAAAAAAGTCCCTTCTGTGCTTTTACACATAGCTAAATGTTATTGAAGTTAAGTGTAACACATAATTACAACTAAAAATATTGACCAAATATTAAATTAGAAAAAAACATTGGAGGCGGGCAATGATTTAAAAATTTGACAGGAAAAAGAGAGTGAGAGAGGCAATGCCAAAGACCACAGTGAGCCTGGTCTCGTGGGATCCATTGTTCTTCCCTTTTCTTTTATGTAAAAATCTTTTAAAAAGACAAGGCGGTCCAGCAATGACCTAAAGATAACCTTTTCAGTTCAATGTTGAAAACCCCAGAGGGGTTGCAAATGAGAAGCTCAGTAGCAGCACAGAGCACTCATTAGAACAGTGCCAACTGCACTAAACCAATCATGCAGTGCTGACTGCCAAATGCGCTGTATTTAGCATATAGGACTAACTATGCCAATTGTTTTCCTGCAACAACTGCATTTTTATAGCATATTTAATAGAGTGAATATCCTCACACATTTCACAGAGGAGAAACAGATAGTGAGTAGTAGAAGATGACTGAAAGCATAGTTGAAAGGACAGGTTTTTGAAGGCAGAGGGGTTTAGGTGGGTCAATGAAGCTGTGTCACCGATGGTTGAGTAGGAAGCATAGGATGCCACAGGCCGAAAGCCATGGGCTAGGATGTAGGGTTGCAGAGATAGGATGGGGCCCATCCATGGGAGGGACAAGGACTTTGCATTCAATACACTTGAGATGGATGTCGGTGAGGACAGTAATGGGCTGGAGTTTTGAACAAGTTGGTGTTTGTAGAGCAGGGTTTGGTTGGCTGCTGAGGAGGGCATTGGAGATGTCAAGTCTGGAGGTGATAAAAGCCTGGATGAGTTTCAGCGGTGGTGGAGATAAGGTAATGACAGAGGCTAGTCATATTGTAAAGGCATAGTAAGTGATCTTGGTGACAGATAGGATATGGGATTTAAAACTCAGCTCAGGATTGAACAGAACGTCGGTCCCACCTGAGCAAGCAGCTGGGGAGAGGGATGAAGTCAGGGGTAAGGGTATAGAATTTTGATTAGGAACGAAATAAGATGGCTTGTCTTCCCAATGTACGATTGGAGAGTTCTGATTCATCCATAACAATGGACTAAATGTGCTGTACCATCTGTGCCAGCAACAATGCAACAAGCATCCATTACTGAATGTTTTAGCTCCATTGGGATAAAAATGCAGCACTTGCAATTACATTAAACTGAACAATTGCCAAATGCACTGGACTAAGCATGCACATTGCATGTGCTAGCTACAATATAGCAAGTGTGTAGAACTAACTGTACCAAATGCATTGAGCAATTTTTCAGAATGGCAATGACAGTCACTTTCAAACTTGTGCATGTGTCTGATCGTCTCAAAATACTGACAGTCCCAAGGGATTGATCTTTATCTCATGCACTGGCCTGATGGAATTGCCCTGGGAAAATCTAATCGAGAACTTCGAGCTGAAACTTGGCAAGCAATGGAAGAATTGTATGATGAAGGTGAGTGGCGGCTATTAGCTGGATTATTCAACATATTTTGTGCTGTCATTTACTTTCTTTGTATCTTGAAAATATTATTTTAACCCCTTTAATTAGTGATAGTAGGTTTCAACTACTAGTTTGTATCATTTCCCAGTGTATTTGGGAATTGGATAAATACTTGAAGGAGAAAAAATTGTAGGGATATAGGGAAAGAGCGGGTGAGTGGGACTAACTGGGTTGCTCTTCAAAAGAATCGGCGCAGACTCGATGGGCCAAGTGGCCTCCTTCTGTGCTGTACTATTCTATGATTCTATGACCCGATGCCCTAAGTTTCAAACAATGGTATAGCTACACAAATTAAGCATTAATATATCAACTAATACCACAAAAGCACTAATATAGTATCTAATACCACATAAGCACTAACATGATATCAGCTTCTGGTTGGACAATTATATCATTGTGACAAGTTAACTCATCCAATGAAACAGAAGCTTAAATTGTGAAAATGAATTCATCTCATGTAGTGCTGTGATATTTTTAAAAATATACCTTAAACCAACTAGCGTTTAACACTGGTATTTGGGAGGGACTTTCAAAACTGGGCCTTCCCCTTGCTTCTTTACTGTTTCTCTCCCCCTCCTTTTTCTGTTAATTTGCTCTTTTTCTGCCCTCCCCTCCTGGAGTCATTGACTCCTTGCTCCACAAGCATCTTGCGGTACCTTGCTCTATTGGTTATCATGTATGAGCCTACATAGTGAGTGCTGGCAAGCATCACAGCTGAATCCAATCCTATCCTTACCTCACATCTACACAGATGCATTTCCAGCAGGAGCTGCTGGATTGTAATCAGAACCCTGGCTAACTTTCCTCACCCTAATTTGGGGGTGTTGAGGCAAATATAGGGGCTCCACCACCTCTGGCTGAGATTAGCCAACTCAACACCAACAGATGATTGAACCTCAGACTTTCTTGATCCATATGGCTCCAGATATTGGGGAAGCTATTAAAACAATTGGTTTAATTCAGACAGAATGACTTGCATTTATATAGCACCTTTCACAACCACCAGATGTCCCAAAGCGCTTTACAGCCAATGAAGTACTTTTTGAAGTGTAGTCACTGATATAATGTAGGAAATGCGGCAGCCAATTTGCACACAGCAAGCTCTCACAAACAGCAATGTGATAATGAGCAGATAAACTGTTTTAGATGTTGATTGAGGGATAAATATTGGCTAGGGCACCGGGGATAACTCCCCTGCTCTTCTTTGAAATAGTGCCATAATTCAGCCCTAATATTTTTGTGATAATCATTGTTCTGCATATCAACACAAATTAACAAAATATATGACTGGTGTTCATTTCACCACCAGTAAGTTTAGCACTTCTAATTCCCACCCTGTTCTTCTTAAGCTCAGATCAAGGCCAGCAGCATCATCATATGTATAAACTGGGTTAAATGAACCCTTCAGGCAAGACTTCAGTCAGCTGCAGGTAAGGCACCAAATTTGCCACTGGTATCAGAAATTTTCTTCCAATAAGTCTCAGATTTATTGAACTGTAATGGTGAGAAGCCACTTGACAATTTTGACAATCGCACCTGCTGTGCCAGCTTTCTGTGAACTTGTTATTGAGCAACACGTCACCTATTAGTACCTGAAAGAGGAAGTTCTGGAGGGACCAGTAACTGTAGTTTCTCAGTTTCCATATCAATTACAGAATGCAAAAATGTTTCACGCTTAAATTAGTGCCTCACAAAATGCTTCAATATATTGTGTGGGAGGATAACAGAATTCATGCCTTGCACTTCTACATATTAATGGAGCTTGACTTTCTACAATTAACATGGATGTGTCACCATTCATCGTAGGGTTTCCCCCTTTAAAATCCTTTCCTTCAAAGTTTTGTTTCATGATTGAATCAATATCTTTGAATGACACTTGTGATGGATTGCAGCTGAAGGGACACAGTGACACAATTACAATTTTCTGATGTAAAAAATGACTAGTTTAACCTGAAGGTTCAATGGGTGCATACTGGTATAATACTGAGGCATATGCCTAGATTATTAATCTGAATTATTTTACATTAGGAAGTAACCAGTTTATTTTACTGCTGGTGTAATCCCAATCAGAAAATCTAAGCTATATAGATCAGTGCGGCCCGGGATTCTATTTCTGCTGTGCACTGAGTTAGCTGATCGCAGCTACAATTGGCCTCAGTAGCTCTGGATTAGGGAGAGGAAAACTCAGCCATGGTTTCTAGCTCCAGATCACTATCCCCGAGTTCTTAGGGAGTCCCTCGGAACCGAGGATGACTTGCTTCCACATTAAAAATGAGTTCTCAGGTGACTGATGAGTCCAATACGGGACCTACAGTCTCTGTCACAGGTGGGGCAGACGGTGGTTGAAGGGGCGGGTGGGTGGGGTGCTTGGGTTGACGTGCGCTCCTTCTGCTGTTTGCGCTTGGCTTACGCTTGCTCCTGGCGAAGAGACTCGAGGTGTTCGGCGCCTTCCCGGATGCTTCTCCTCCACTTTGTGCGGTCTTGGGCCGGGGATTCCCAGGTGTCGATGGGGATGTTACACTTTTTCAAGGAGGCTTTGAGGGTGTCCTTGAAGCGTTTCCTCTGCCCACCTGGGGCTCTCTTGCTGTGCCGGAGCTCCGAGTAGAGCGCTTGTTCTGGGAGTCTCGTATCGGGCATGCGGACAATGTGACCCGTCCATCGGAGCTGATTGAGCATGGTCAAAGCTTCGATGCTGGGGATGTTGGCCTGAGCAGGAACACTGATGTTGGTGCGCCTATCCTGCCAATGGATTTGCAGGATCTTGCAGAGGTAGCGTTGGTGGTACCTCTCCAGTGCTTTGAGGTGCCTGCTGTACATGGTCCATGTCTCTGAGGCATACAGCAGGGCGGGTATCACTGCTGCTCTGTAGACCATGAGCTTAGTGCTGGGTTTGAGGTCCTGGTCTTCAAACACTCTCTTCCTCAGGTGACCGAAGGCTGCACTGGCACACATTGAGCTTTCTGTCAACAAGGGCAGACGTCGATGACAAAGACCAACACCGCCTTCAGTGTGCCAGTATCCCTGAGTAAAATGTGAATGTGTGCACATCAAGTCAGCATGGGAATCAGGCTCGGCAGTAATGCCCTCCACAGCTGAATAGCTTGGCACATAAATACTGTGGCAACAAGAGCAGGTCAGAGGCTAGGTATTCTGCAGCAAGTGTCTCACCTCCTGACTCCCCAAAGCCTTTCCACCATCTACAAGGCACAAGTAAGGAGTGTGATGGAATACTCTCCACTTGCCTGGATGAGTGCAGCTCCAACAACACTCAAGAAGCTCGACACCATCCAGGTCAAAGCAGCTCACTTGATTGGCACCCCATCCACCACTTTAAACATTCAGTCCCTCCACCACCGGTGTACCGTGGCTGCAGTGTGTACCATCTACAAGGTGCACTGCAGCAACTCACCAAGGCTTCTTCGGCAGTACCTCTCAAACCTGCGACCTCTTCCACCTAGAAGGACAAGGGCAGCAGGCGTATGGGAACACCACCACCTCCAAGTTCCCCTCCAAGTCACGCACCATCCTGACTTAGAAGTATATCGCCGATCCTCCATCGTCACTGGGTCAAAATCCTGGAACTCCCTACCTAACAGCACTGTGGGAGTACCATCACCACACGGACTGCAGCGGTTCAAGAAGGCGGCTCACCGCCAGCTTCTCAAGGGCAACTAGGGATGGGCAATAAATGCTGGCATTGCCAGCGACGCCCAGATCCCACAAAGGAATAAAAAAAAACACTGGCCTAGAAATTGGGTTTTGGCTTAGCCAGGGCTTTAGCGCCGGAAGTTAGTGCCGGCGCTAAGTCCCCTGCGCGCGCCAAAAATTCAGTGGCGCCGCGCCCAAACGGCTGCCGGCGCTACTGAAGGGTCTTTGCGGCGGTACATCGGCGCTAACTGCCGTTTCGCGCCGCAATTCCGGCGCTGCGGCACCCGATGCGGTGCGGCAGGCTGGGGACGTGCAGGCCTCCTCCTCCCGTTAAGGAGGAGCTGCCTGCACCCAGCCGCGGCCCGCGCAAATCAGCTTAAAAATGAGCCCGGCACCTCGGACAAGTGCCGGGCTTGCATCTGTTCCGGGGGGGGGGGGGGAGAAGTCCGGGGAGGGAGCTGCGGGCAGGCGGCCGGCGGGAAAGTGGCCGGCCGCCGCGGGGCCTTTAATGCGCCGGCGCAAACTGGAGTAAGGCACCTCTGCCAAAACGTTGCTTGCGGCTGCCACAGGCGAGGCGGCCGCAACTCAATTTCGGAGTTCGGGCGGGTTACCACGGCAACCGGGACGCTGCGCACACCGATGACGTCATCGGTGCCGGCGCAGCGCTACCGGTGCAACGCCGATTTAGGGCCCCAGGGAATTTTTAAACTGGCCATAACTCTGGCGCTAGTCCCTCTAGCGCCTCAAAAGCGGCGCTAAGGCTAGTGAATTTCTAGGCCACTATGTCTAGGCTGTGACATGAAGAATGATGACATACCAGAGTCCCTGTGAACTGTATCCCAACATGAATTAGTAGCTTCAGGAGATGAGGGAAAGAAATGGAAGAAAATCTGAAGGAAAACAACTCCTACATATTGAAATACATACTTGATAGAGGGCAATTGTTATAGTATTTGCATCTTGGAGGGACAATGGCCTGTGTAATGCCAGTAACAGATTAGAAGGAATGAAAGCCTTCCAGAGTGGTTAGAAAAAATCACAGCATAAAGAAATGGGAGAAAATAATATCCGATCACCCTGCCAGGGAAGGATCCTTATCACCGAATCCAGAACCATCATTCGTAAGGATGCAACTTTGGAAAACTCTTTTGAGATACTCGAATATTGAAGAAAATGTCCTGATGGAGGTGATATGCTCTTTAGTATTCATCTCCCAGAGAGGCTGAAAGAAATCTGATTGGTGGGCAAGTATTTTTTCCTTCACGTTGATGGAATGCATCTACATAGCATGGGGAAGTGTGCCAACTACACTACACAAAGCGTACAGCGTTGACTGTGCAACTACATAACAAACAAGAACATGTATTTATGAAGCACCTTTAACATAGCAAAATGTCCCAAAGTACCTAACAGAGGTAAAAATGGATGGCAAGCAGTGGTGGAAGAAAAGTTAAAGAAAAGCCGAAGCATGGGATAGGTTTTCAGCCGCCCTTTGAAGAAACAGGTAGCAAGGTGGAGGGGTTTAGGGAGAGTTTCCAGAGTGTGGGACCAAGATGGTTAACAATTGGAGAGGGAGGAGGGGAATACAAAGGAGACCAGAGTCAGAATTGTGGAGGGTGCACACTGGCACAAAGGACTAGAGGAGGTTACAAAGGGGGTGTAAAATGTGGAGGGACTTGCGAAAAAGAACAAGGATTTTGAATTCACTCAATTGTGGGATGGAGAGTCAATGGGGGTTGGTGAAGGGTGAGGATGGGGTGATAGGGAAGTGAGACTTAGTGAGGGATAGGATGCCAATGCCAGAATTTTGGACAAGTTGTAGTTTATGTAAAATGGAATTCAGGAAGCTAGACAAGAGCTTGAAAAGTCAATCCTGGATGGATGAGATTTCCCAGACTGGACAGAGAAACCAGAAGATAGTGTATAGGATACGGAGGGGTCCTGCTGGATTTCTCATTATGGGCACTCCTGCAAAATTCTTTAGGGAATTATTTCCCTTGTATGATATAATTAATGGGCCCAAGTAAAAGGTGATGGAGGGTACATTGTTAATTTGAATAAAACAAGTGTGGGAACTTATTGAAAATTGGATTTGGATCCATCAAAAAAAAATCCCTTTTCTGTCTCTTGAACTTGTGCAGTTTGTGTTTTGAGCTTAGAACCATGGAGGCAATAGCAAAGGTGTCATTCCTGCACGTGTCCTGTCAAATGTTAAAAATAGCAATTTAGGGAAGTGTTGGAAGTGAGTGTCAAACTTTTAAAAAATCAGGTCCGCAGTTATAGAAACGTTAATTTTTGTCCCATTAAACATTTGCATGTCAATTACAGCATTGGTTTGATGCAAGATAATGGTTCCATTACAGTGCCTTATCAAGCACCTCAGGTCAGGTATAGCATGGGTTAAAAGCAGAGTAAAGCTCCTTCTGCTACGCCCAACAATGCACCTTAACCTGAAACTCAGAAAAGCATCTCTACTATACCAACAAATTTTCATTTCCTACACCAAGCACTGGATCCTGGCACTAGAAAGAGTAAATTTTCCAATGCTCACCCACTTACGATTATCGTAGTGATTCCTGAAATACAAAATTGTGTGTGGGGAATGCGGTTTTAAGTGAGCACAGATACATGCAGCATAAAGAGTGAGCAACATTCGGACACACCTGGCAGCGTGGAGCTCATTTTCAAACCGCTAGTTGCGGATTCTTTAGTTTCAGGTTTTGAAACCAAATGTTACACACTCAGTACCTCTTTACTTTCTAACACATTTACATTTACCACAGTTGCAAATGCAGTCCATTTATTTACGGGTCAAAGATCAGGAAAAAATAGTAGCTTATAGGAACTCCACATTACAACAGGGACTCCACCTCAAAAAGTACTTAATTGGCTGTATAGCGCTTTGAGACGTCTGGTGGTCGTGAAAGGCACTATATAAATGCAAGTCTTTCTTTCTTTCTCTGATGAATGATTCCACCTAATATGTGAACCCATCTTTCTATTTCAGATGCTGACTGACCTGCTGTGCAGCTGCAGCTTTTTTGTTGTTGTTTTTATCCCTTATTCACAAAGCTTTATGGCAACTCATTCCAGTGCTATCTAAAAAAGGTGATTAGCAGAGTGTAAAGTGATTGTGGGAAGCAGCATTTGAGCATCCGATGATCAGCAGGACATCAATTTCAGGGCTGTGTGCCAGTAACTCTGTTAACTGGCTGTTTGACGATTAGCATTATTTGACTGTTGCTCTTTTTCTGTGGGTAGGTGCTTGGCACTGCCCAGATGTCCCAACTGAGAGCAGGGTGCCAACGTAAAGGTTGTGTGGGCATTGGCCCCGCAATCTATCATGATCTGGCACAGTGTGTGGATTCTGTCATAGAAGAGACTGCTAGCAAAGAAAGAAATAGAACATCACGTTATCTATATATATAAAAGGATCGATCTGTCTGTCTGTCTGTCTATCTGTCTGTCCTTCGGTGTGCGTCTGTCCAGCTATGCACCCGAAAGTTATAGAGCGTACCTACGCGTGCGTTACCTCCAAAGAAAGCTTGCGGTTCCAGGACGGTTGTAAGCGTATTTACTTTTCGGTCGGACAAAAATTGTTCGCGCCTTATGCAAAACACCTTCAAAATTAAACTCATTATCTGCTACTTAGCATTGATTGACTGACGTCAAGGTTTGACCAATCCTGTGCCGTCACGATTGACCAATCCTACAGTTCAGTCGCCTGATGGTTGGCCAATCGCTGCGTCTGTGGGCGGGACTAATCGTTTTCATCTCAGGGATCTGGCAGCCAATGCCTCAAGCTAAAAACCCCATTTACTTCCAGCTCAAAACCTGCTAATCCAGCTTCGAAAAAGTTAGTATCTCTTTTAAAAATAACATAAGATTTACCAAAAACGTTTTATAAGTACTTTCACTTTCATCTTTCAAGGTATTAAAAGGTAGAAATGTTGCCCGGCAGCAGATTGAGAGAGGGACACAGAGACAGGGCCCAAAAGCCTGGGACTCGATTTAAAATGTTGCCCGGCAGCAGATTCACAGAGGGACACAGAGAGGCCCCAAAGCCTGGGACTCGATTTAAACCGCCCGGCCCAAAACAGCCCTGGCAAAGCCATCTGTCTGTCTGCCTGTCCTTCGGTGTGTCTGTCCGGCTATACACTCTAAAGTTATAGAGCGTACCTACACGTGCGTTACATCAAAAGAAAGCTTACGATTCCGGAACGGTCATAAGCATATTTACGTTTCGGCGAGACAAAAATTGCGCCCGCGGTATCCAAAAAACGTTCAAAATTCCGCTCATTATCATATAGAGTGACATTAAGGTCGACCAATCATACGGTCGAGCGACCCGACGGTCGACCAATCGCTGCGTGGCGGGGGCGGGTTCGTCGCGCGTGCGGGCGGGCCCTCCTAGAGTCGAGCGACAGGACGATTGACCAATCCTACGCTTCGGTGACATGACGGTCGACCAATCGGTGCATGTGTGGGCGGGCCTTATCGTTCTGAACCGAGGTGAGTGGCTGCCATCTTGATTCCAAACTGTTCATTTCTTTTTCCCCACTTTCTGCATGTTTCTTTTCAAATCTACATTTCCAGCAAAAAAAAAGTTGCTTTTAAAACACAAATTGTTTTTTAAAAAAGTTAATTAATTTGTAAATCTTTTCTCTAACCTCTATAATTTTCCTACCTTTCACCGTTTTTCCAGGCCCGGCGCCTAGGCTTCTCCAACTGCAAGCAGTGCAACTCCAGTCCCAGGCTCCCGGCCTAGACAGAGGCAAGCACTGGCAAAGGGGAGAGGGTGTGCTGCCTCAGCTCCATTCCCGGGGTCAGTAGGTGGGGAGGCTTCAAAAGCAACTGGGGTAGGTCGCAAGCCCCGAATAATAATCTGAAGATCCTGTGTTTGCAGCTGAGGAAATTTCTTCTGCTGACAGCCCCAGGTTAACGGCAGCCATCTTTGTCAAGGAGGGTGAAAAGTTTCAGTGCGACGCCATTTTGATTCAGTGTGTTACAGAGTGCATGCGCGGCCATCTTAGTGCAGGAACATAGAGTGGGTGGGGCTTCAGTGCTCCCAATCGGGTCCTGGTGACCGAGACAGACAATCGACTGTGTGGGCGGGGCCTAATCTTTCCAACTGAAAAGCAAGCGGTGGCCATTGTTTGTGATACAACACACTGACAGGTGAGGACCCCTTTTTTAATAAAAAGATTGGTGAGGTTGTAAAGTGTATGTTATAGAAAGATTTACCAAAAATGTTTTATAAGTACTTTAAGTTTCATGTTCCCCCACCCCTTGCTCCCCCACCCCTTGCCATGTCAGTGCAGGGGCCCGAGTCCTAGGCTTCTTCAATGGCCAGCAGCGCAACTCCAGTCCCAGGCTTCCGGCCCAGACAGGGGCCAACACTGGGAGAGGGTCTGCTGGCTTCCCCCGCTCCCTTTCCCCACACCCCCTTCCCCCCCAACCCCCCCTCCCCTCCCTCTCCCCCCACCCTCCCTCTCCCCCCTCCCCTCCCTCTCCCCACCCCCTTCCCCCCTCACCCCTCCCCTTCCCTCTCCCCACCCCCCTTCCCCCCCCCTCCCTCTCCCCCCCTCCCTCTCCCCCCTCCCCCCTCCCTCTCCCCCTCCCCCCTCCCCCCTCCCCTCTCCCCCTCCCCCCTTCCCTCTCCCCACCCCCCCTCCCCCCACCTCCCTCTCCCCCTCCCCTCCCTCCCTCCACCCCCCCTCTCCCCACCTCCCCTCCCTCCCTCTCCCCCCACCCCCCCCTCCCCTCCCTCCCTCTCCCCCCACCCCCCCTCCCCTCCCTCCCTCTCCCCACCTCCCCTCCCCCCCACCCCCCCTCTCCCCACCCCCACACCCCCCCCACTCTCTCTCTCTTCCCCCCGTCGCTCTCTCTCCCTCTTCCCCCCGTCGCTCTCTCTCTCTTCCCCCCGTCGCTCTCTCTCTCTTCCCCCCGTCGCTCTCTCTTCCCCCGTCGCTCTCTCTTCCCCCCGTCGCTCTCTCTCTCTCTTCCCCCCGTCGCGCTCTCTCTCTTCCCCCCGTCGCGCTCTCTCTCTTCCCCCCGTCGCTCTCTCTCTCTCTTCCCCCCGTCGCTCTCTCTCTCTCTTCCCCCGTCGCTCTCTCTCTCTCTTCCCCCCGTCGCTCTCTCTCTCTTCCCCCCGTCGCTCTCTCTCTCTCTTCCCCCCCGTCGCTCTCTCTCTCTCTTCCCCCCGTCGCTCTCTCTCTCTCTTCCCCCCGTCGCTCTCTCTCTCTCTTCCCCCCGTCGCTCTCTCTCTCTCTTCCCCCCGTCGCTCTCTCTCTCTCTTCCCCCCGTCGCGCTCTCTCTCTCTCTTCCCCCCGTCGCTCTCTCTCTCTTCCCCCCGTCGCTCTCTCTCTCTCTTCCCCCGTCGCTCTCTCTCTCTCTTCCCCCGTCGCTCGCTCTCTCTTCCCCCCGTCGCTCTCTCTCTCTCTTCCCCCCGTCGCTCTCTCTCTCTCTTCCCCCGTCGCTCTCTCTCTCTCTTCCCCCCGTCGCTCTCTCTCTCTCTTCCCCCCGTCGCTCTCTCTCTCTCTTCCCCCGTCGCTCTCTCTCTCTCTTCCCCCCGTCGCTCTCTCTCTCTTCCCCCCGTCGCTCTCTCTCTCTTCCCCCCGTCGCTCTCTCTCTCTCTTCCCCCCGTCGCTCTCTCTCTCTCTTCCCCCCCAGTCACTCACTCTCTCTTCCCCCCGTCGCTCTCTCTCTTCCCCCCAGTCGCTCTCTCTCTTCCCCCCCAGTCGCTCTCTCTCTTCCCCCCCAGTCGCTCTCTCTCTTCCCCCCCAGTCGCTCTCTCTCTTCCCCCCCAGTCGCTCTCTTCCCCCCGTCGCGCTCTCTTCCCCCCCAGTCGCGCTCTCTCTTCCCCCCCAGTCGCTCTCTCTCTTCCCCCCAGTCGCTCTCTCTCTTCCCCCCAGTCGCTCTCTCTCTTCCCCCCAGTCGCTCTCTCTCTTCCCCCCCAGTCGCTCTCTCTCTTCCCCCCCAGTCGCTCTCTCTTCCCCCCCCAGTCGCTCTCTCTTCCCCCCCCAGTCGCTCTTTCTTCCCCCCGTCGCTCTCTCTCTTCCCCCCCAGTCGCTCTCTCTCTTCCCCCCGTCGCTCTCTCTCTTCCCCCCCTGTCGCTCTCTCTCTTCCCCCCCCAGTCGCTCTCTCTCTTCCCCCCCCCAGTCGCTCTCTCTCTTCCCCCCCAGTCGCTCTCTCTCTTCCCCCCCAGTCGCTCTCTCTCTTCCAACAACATGCCCTCGAAAAAGCCTCGGCACCGCCGGGCACTCCAGCTAGTTTATTATAAAGTGATTTTGAGGCTATTTGTAATTGCAGGATTCAGATGTCATTCAGAACTACGCTTGCTGTTGTATTTTGATGTCACATGAATCTAGGGTTGGACTGGACAGTCAATTTTTGAATTGGCTGTCGAAAAATTTCTAAAATTCAAGCCTAACATGAAAATGGTGATTAGCAGAGTGCAAAGAGATTGTGGGAAGCAGCATTTGAGCATCCAATGATCAGCAGGACACCAATTTCAGGGCCGTGTGCCAGTAATGCTGTTAACCGGCTGTTTGCCAATTAGCATTATCTGACTGTTGCTCTTTTTCTGTGGGTAGGTGCTTGGCACTGCCCTGTCACCTTCCCCAGATGCCTAACTTAGAGCATAAAGGTTGTGAAAAGTCTGGTTTTTAAAACAGAAATCTGTTTTTTCCCCATTTATTTAGTGACGTATTTCATGACGTGAAGGCAATGGTTAAGGTTTCTAATGAATTTTCAGTAGCTAGAGAAAGCATCAGAATTCAAGCTAAGCTCCCAGCCCTATTTTGTTCCCCATTATGTTTTGGACTTTGCAGAAGGAGGCTGTCTGAATCCCTCAATGGCTTTGTCATCACACCCAGGGTCCATTATTATATATTTAATATAACCTATCTGAGAACAGATACAACTGTTCTACAATTTCTTTAAGTATATAAACATTTTAATTAAATATAAACACTTACAATTCAATAATTCATCCAGGATTACAACATTTTGTTACAGGCACTCTGGTTTTTGATGTAATTTGTTTGGTTACATTAAATAATTATCAGGAGTTACTCTCAGGCTAGTCTCAGAGCCAAGTCCCAGAAGTTCCTATGAGAAAATAAAAATAACAAACTTGGTTTTGGTACATCTAAACATTCTATGTCCTGCTGCATAGCTCAGCTCCCAAAATGCCAGTCATTCAAACAAGCAGTAAAACTGGGGGACGCAGGACAGGAAGATTTTCTAAACTAGCAAAAAAATTTTTTTTAATGGAAAATGCACAGAAAATCATTTCTGTGAATCTGCCTCTGCTATCTGAGTCTCAGGTTAAACACAAGTTTAAAATGATCTGCATCTCTTATTTCACTTTCAATTTCTCAATGGCAACTCCATATATGGGGATAAATGCAGCAATTGTCCTGTGCTTGCACCTGTATATGGGAGCATGGGTCTTTAATTACATCAGAAACTGAAATTAAGATGCAATGAAGTGGAAAGTATAAAACAATCCCCCATTGATATGGCACTGAGTGCCTGAAATGGAGCAGTCTTCAATTCCCAGTGCTAAAAAATAAAAGATGTAGATTAATGTAAGCTTCAAGTTGTACCGCAGAAATTGCTTGACATTAGGGCGAGGGCAGTAACCCGACTCTTGTGAGACTTTCCTGGAGTACTCCTTTAACTGAAAAGATAAAACTAATCAACTGGTGCATTAAATTGTAACAAAGAAAACAGAAATCCTCAATAAATGTGTCAATATATAATTTTTTTATATAACACATTGTAGTCACTGACAAAAACAGTGTCTCAAAAGCATTCAGTGGCCATGTTCACTTTACTGGGAGACATCCTTCCTGGCAATAGTTGGTTCTGATTGGGATTCCTGTTCCTTCCATAAAGGGTAGCTTAGTGTAATCAGCTTTTTGTTATTCTTCAGTGAGTTTAGAAATATCATATCTTCTTTGCTGAGTGAAAAATCAAAGACCTGTAAAACAAATCACAGCCATGTGTCCAAGCGTATCACAAAAATACAGTCCCAATCCTGGAGATTTACAGAATAGCATTGTGTGTGGTGGGGGCAATTATTATTCCAAAGGCGACTGTTATAATTTAGCCGAGATCATTGCACATGTCAGGTTTTTAATGTAACCCAAGGAAAGACAATTAACCTTATAGCTCATGAAATTTTAGCTCAACAATTATAGTGCATTTTGATTTTCGTAGACCTACAAAATCAGAGCATTTAAAAAAATGAAAAGCATTTCACTTCACACAGGCCTGGACTCTGTCACCCTCTAAAGACTACTCTCCATGCATGTCACCCTCTGAAGACTATTTTCTCCAGATGTTATCCTCTGACTACTATACCCCGTGGATGTCTCCCTCTAAAGACTATTCCATGAAGATTGGTTGGAATGGTTAATTTGATTCTGCAATGTCTGTAGTGGCTCCTCAGCTAATCATATTTTGTCAGTGTCACTTGGGTGCAAATATTGTCTGCATGAGGAATCTTTGGCACCATAAAAATTATTGGTGGAAGAAAGAGTTCAGACCAAGTGTAAAGGATGTTATCAGTGATTAGATCTGGCACAATTCAACCTAGATTAGGAAGAATGGGAATATAATAGTATCTAAAACTGAATGAGCCTGATTGAGAAAAATAGGACAATTAAGTAAATGACTAGTGAATGTGGTATTTGTGGAGTCTGATGTGCAGACAGCATCTCCAAGTTACAACCCCAGCTGCACCTAGGCCTGCTGTCTCAGTTTAGATTTACACATTAAGAATATTCACTTGGGTTATGTCTTTGGAATTGTAGGAGAGAAGAGGGAAAATTGCAGGGAAGAAACCCTTAACCTTAAGGTTGGGAACCATGTGTTTAGCTGTTTAAGTTACCAAGATATCTTCACTTAATTGTTTAAAATGTATTAGTGCATAGTTTTTTGTGCGCAATCATCAATATATTTTGTGGAGCTGCAGTATCCCTTTTCCAGGCAGTCATACTTGTTAACTTCAGATCATCTTTGTGTGGCATCATTAACCAGTGATCTCAATTTTCTTAGGCTAAACTGGATCAGTAAACATAAATATCGTAGTTTACATTTATGCTTTGCAAGAGTAGTGCCCATGGGGTATCCACAGACTAGGAGACTTGAGATCTTTGGTTAATGAATTGATGTGGCGAGTCATGAAATTAATAAGTAGACTGTTTTGGGAAAGGGATTGTGCAGTATTACATAGTAACTTCTTTACTGTAGTTTTACAATACCTTCTTTACTGCGTCAGATTTTTAATGTGCAATTCTACAACCTGTATACATACGGATGATGGGTTGTACTTTTGCTACGTATTCTGCAGACATTTTTAAAGATTCGCTGATGGTGAAATCCTTTGGTTCAGTTAATTTTGACTACTTTATACACAAGACTAACGTGTTGATGATGGTTTAAAATAAATGAAACAGTATCTGTTTAATGTTCCTGCTTTAACCTGTTTATAAAGTGAAGAGTAGGTAAATGAATGTAATGTAAACTGATGGCAGGCTTAATTTGAAATAAGTACTGTACCTGAAAAGGGACTGGTATTATGTGTAAGATGCACATTGGGCAATCCTCTGTATCTGGCTAAGGGGAATTAATAAATTGTTTTCAAAATGGGTTGAATTTATCCCTTGAGCAGTGTTTATTAAGCCAAGTCTGAAACTTAAATTTGTGTGAAAACACATCAAATATATCTTCCTGAAATGAAAAAAGGCAGGTTGAGAATTTATATCAGAATTCCTGATGAAGGGTGTCACGGTGTCGCCTGCTGCCCAGAGCCACCCGATCTAAAAAACCTCAGGG
This sequence comes from Somniosus microcephalus, assembly GCF_052327205.1. Lineage (NCBI taxonomy): Eukaryota > Metazoa > Chordata > Chondrichthyes > Squaliformes > Somniosidae > Somniosus > Somniosus microcephalus. The sequence continues at coordinate 269,974,515 of NC_140989.1, read as the reverse complement.
AGTCAACAGAAGTTTAGAATCATACAGCACAGAAGGGAGATAGAGAGATAGAGAGAAACTGTTCCCATTGGCGGAAGGGTCGCGAACCAGAGGACACAGATTTAAGGTGACTGACAGAAGAATCAATGGCGACATGAGGAAAAACTTTTTTACGCAGCGAGTGGTTATGATCTGGAATGCAGTGCCTGAAAGGGTGGCGGAGGTAAATTCAATTGTGGCTTTCAAAAGGGAATTGGATAAGTACCTGAAGGAAAAAAATGTGTAGGGCTACGGGGAAAGAGAGCCAGCACGGGCTCGACGGGCCAAATGGCCTCCTTCTGTGCTGTAACCATCCTATGATTCATTTGGCCCATTGTGCCTTTGAAAGAACTATCCAATTAGTCCCACTCCTCTGCTCTTTCCCCATAGCCCTGCAAATTTTTTCCTTTGAAGTATTTATCCAATTCCCTTTTTGAAAGTTACTATTGAATCTGCTTCTACCACCCTTCCAGGCAGTGCATTCCAGATCACAATTCAATGCGTAAAAAAAAAATTCTCCTCATCTCCCTTCATTACTTTAAATCGGTGTCCTCTGGTTACTGACCCTCCCATCAGGGAAACAGTTTCTCCTTATCTACTCTATTGAAAGCCCTCACAATTTTTTAAACACCTCAAGGTTATACCCTTTGCTGGAGGGGGAAAAGCTCAAACACAGCAGAAGATGAACAGCGTCAGTGTGAAGAGTTCAGAGACAATTAAGGATGCAAAAAGGCCATTCAGCCTATTGAAGCTCATCCCTCTAATACACGAATTCTTCCATCTTATAATTTAGCTGCATTTTGAGTGTTCTTAATGTTTTTGTCTCTACTTCCTTGTCATCACAGGAGATGTGTGTGTGTAAATAATTTACATCTTCTCAGGGCAACTAGGGATGGGCAAAAAAATGCGGCTTTGCCAACATCACCCATATCCTGACAACAAAATATAAAGTAAAAATAAGTTATTCCAAACATTGATTACACTTTTGAGAAAATAAATTCTTCTTGATTCTATCCATTTTAAATTTACTGTTCACTAACTTTATGTCCTTTGGTGCTACTTTCTTGGCTTACTTGGAAGTCATAGATACAGCTCTAATATTATGAGAACAATACATCAAGTGTGACTTTCCTGTGTTACAATTCAAGTGATGCTCTATTTTTTTGGTGTTGTAGTTCAACAAGAAGTATAAAGAAACAGAGGAACTCTATAGGACCACAAGATACTGAAGCTAGGATGTCTTCAGTCTCTTAATTGGCATTTGTATGAGCCGCTGTTTACTTAAACTCTACTGATGCTAACCTGAAACTCCATATGTGGCTGAATGCAAATGGAATGTGGTATTTCCTTGCAACATATTTTGGTACAAAAATGCAAAAGGCCTGACAGGGACCTTAATTCTGATGGTTAGACATTATTTACATTTCAGCAAATAATAAAGTAATATCCCTGTTCTGTCCCATAAAGGGAAGTAAACATTTTTTCAAAGTAGGTCTCCCTCTTACTTGTACGTTTAAAAAAAAAAAATTTCCCTTCCACTTTCTTCTCTCCCAATGCCACAAACCATCACAGCTGAGAGGGCAGTGACACAATCTGCTCTCAGCCCATCACTGGAGCTGGTCTGAATCTGTGGTATGAAGTATGGTGATTTGTTTGAAGTTTTCACGATATTAAGGGTAACAGATAGTGTAGATAGAGAGAAACTATTTCTGCTGGTTGGGGAATCTAGGACTAGGGGGCATAATTTAAAATTAGAGTCAGACCATTCAGGAGAGAAATTATGAAACACTTCTACACACAAAGGCTGGTGGAAGTTTGGAACTCTCTTCCGCAAACAGCAATTGATACTATCTCAATTGTTAATTTTAAATCTGAGATTGATAGATTTTTGTTAACCAAAGGTATTAAGGGATATCGGGCAAAGGTGGGTATGTGGAGTTAGGTCACAGATCAGCCATGATCTCATTGAATGGCGGAACAGGTTCAAGGAGCTAAATGGCCTCCTTATGTTCCTATGACTCTGTGTGAGATTATGTTTAGCCCCCGGACACCGTCTCCCATGACGGCTTGGCTGAGACCAGGACTCCACCTATGTGGTGTCATGGAAAATGGATGTATGGAAAATGGATGCACATCCTAATACTCTAGCACAGAGCAATGGTGCTGACACTGTGCTGCTGTACTGTGAGTCTCCTCTTCTACTCTGATTATCTGCACTGACGTAAAATATACCACTGACCAGCAGCATATGGTGTGCAATGCATCACACTTTCTTCTCCCTGCATTATAATAATTCTATTGTTCTTGGGGGAAGTTGCCTGACTCTGCTGCAACTGTTTTGGCGGCTTGTGTTTTCGAGGTGTGTGAACTTCGTGTTTTCTTTTGTTATACTCTGGGTGTGGCTTCTTTCACTGTTGTCTTAGTCATGATACAGGATACCAGTAGTCACCTGAGTGACTACATATTTTGTACTTCACAATGGAATAAGCAGTGAATTGAGACAAGGCATAATTGAAAAAAAATGTTTTATCTTTAGGGGTGTGGTTTACGTGCACATATTTCTATTTTTTCACCGTTATGCCAACGAAGGTACATTGAAGAGAATAAAATATCAGTACCAATTTGGAAAGAATTGTTAAGTTATTAAACACAGATTACTAAGAAAGGAAGCATGAATAAAACATTAGCATTTAATATGAAAAGAGCAGTGGCATTAATATGAAGCTCACCTCAGAGATCCTATATATCTAGAGAGCGATACAACACTTTTGCAAAAGATCTCACTTAAAAACAGAGAAGCTTCTAATATTTATTTTCTTAAGCAATATTCAAAATTAGAAAAAAATCTGCAAACTGCGATATTTCCAAAGAGATTTCAGGGTGTTGCTGGTGTAGTCCGTTTGACTGTTTGAAAGATATTACTGTGCTTTCAGTCTCACTCAGCTGCAATCTTTTTCTGCCACCTGCTATTTGATTAAATGATTAACCAGCAGAAGCCAATTAATTTTTCAAAGGTCAGTGGGAAAACTGACTGAAGAAATATGATAATTCCAAGTGGAAATTCCCAAGGAATTCCTAAAATATCAGACAAGGAAAAGGATGTAATGAAATGAATTTGTAAATAACAAATTGAGATTTTCTGAGAAGTTCCAGAACATCAGGTAGCAAAGCTGACACTTCTGAGAAAAATAATGGACCTGATTTGTTTAAAGAGTCGCGCCTTTAAGGGTGTGAAATCCCTCGGTTACCCTCTTTTTCTGCCTGTACAGTTCTTGCTGGGACATGCACTTTCTGCTGCTGAGACGGCACGTGGCAATGCTGATCTTCAGCTGGCTGCTTGGAAAATTGCAATAGCCCATCAATGAGCTTCCCTTTAATTTTCTCGCTCTCCCTGTGGGGAGGTGCCTTGCCTTCACTCAGCATCTGCACAGAGGCAAATACGAGGTCAGGAATTCAGCCTAGTCAGAGGGAGGGGTGGGAAATTGAATCCGCCTTGCATCACACCACATCATTGATGCTCCAACATGTTACACCACTGCCCTGAATTTTATTTTTACCTTGTATATTAACATGAGAAACTCAGATATTTCTGAAGGGTGGGACATTGTCTTCCATCTGGCAATCTGAAACAGAATGCTTCTTCATCAAACTAATCTACATGTGTGCCCAGTCTAGTTCATGTCAAAGAACCAGAGGCCTATATCAGAGAAAGTCATTTGAGCCACATTGTTTGTGTTGGCTCTTTGCTAGAGCAACTCAAAACTAAACCTACTGGCCTGGTCTTTCCCTATAGCCCTGTATCTCCACCTGCTTTAGAATCATAGAATGGTTACAGCACAGAAGGAGGCCATTTGGCCCATCGATCCCGTGCCAGCTCTCTACAAGAGCACTTCAGCTAGTCCCAATCCCCGCCCTTTCCCCATAGCCCTGCAAATTTTTTTCCTTCAAGTACTTATCCAATTCTCTTTTGAAAGCCACGATTGAATCTGCTTCCACCACCCTTTCAGGCAGTGCATTCCAGATCCTAACCACTCGCTGCGTAAAAAGGTTTTTCCTCATGTCGCCTTTGGTTCTTCTGCCAATCACCTTAAATCTGTGTCCTCTGGTTCTCAACCCTTCCGCCAAAGGGAATAGTTTCTCTCTAATTACTCTGTCTAAACCCCTCAAGATTTTGAACACTTCTACCAAATCTCTTCTCAACCTTCTCTGCTCTAGGAGAACAACCCCAGCTTCTCCAGTCTATCCACGTGACTGAAGTCCCTCATCCCTGGAACCATTTTTGTAAATCTTTTCTGCACCCTCTCTAAGGCCTTCACATCCTTCCTAAAGTGCAGTGCCCAGAATTGGACACAATACTCCAGTTGAGGCCGAACCAGTGTTTTATAAAGGTTCATCATAACTTCCTTGGCTTTTGTACCCTGGAAAAATTCGGTTGCTTTGCGCCTCCCGTTATGGGGCGCAAAGCAACTAGCGCCCGGGCGCGGCAATGTTTGCGCCGCTCGCGAAATTGACCAAACATTTTGCGGCGGCGCAAAAACACTACCGCCACGATCTCCTGCGCCCGCAGATCGTGACGTCATCGAGCGTGCAACACCTCGGACCGGACACTGAGTGGCGTCCCCTGCCTTACCGCCTGCCGCTAGCAACGACAGGTTGAGGGGAGCGTTTTGCAGTCGGGAAGGGACTGGGGGAGCGCTATTTAAAGGCGACCGCTTCCTGCCTTTTTTTGTCGGCGGCATTTTTGCACCACGCATTCTGAGAGAGAGAGACTTCTGGAGAGATTCAAAGCTGTGTGAAGGAGTTTTGGGTACTGAGCAGCACTTTGCAGGTTCATTTTGATTTGACCTTCCGTGCATCGATTTATAAGAAACTATGGGGGCTGCACTCTGAGCTCTTTCCCTGGGCCTCTCCATTGTTCCTTCCAGCAGATTTGATGTACAGGTCTCTCCAGTCCGAGATTCAAGGCTGCAATAAGCAAGGTGTGGATGGAGAGCAAGATCAACCCTCCACTTTAACAACTTTTTTGAACAAGGGTGTAACATTTGCAATTCTCCAGTCCTCTGGCACCACCCCCGTATCTAAGGAGGATTGGAAGATTATGGCCAGTACCTCCCCAATTTCCACCTTTACTTTCCTCAGCATCCTAGGATGCATCCCATCCGGTCCTGGTGACTTATCTACTTTAAGTACAGCCAGCCTTTCTAGTACCTCGTTATCAATTTTTATCCCATCCAGTATCTCAACGACCTCCTCTTTCACTATGACTTTGGCAGCATCTTCTTCCTTGGTAAAGACAGATGCAAAGTACATTTTCCCCTCGTGGGAATGTACCTCGACTGTACCCAAACTATCTCCTTTTTAAAGGCAGCCCATTGTTCGATTAAAGTTTTGCCTGCCAATCTTTGATTCCAATTTACCCGGGCCAAATCCATTCTCAACCCAGTGAAATTGGCCTTCCTCCAATTAAGTATTTTTACTCTAGATTGCTCCCTGTCCTTTTCCATAGCTAATCTAAACCTTATGATACCATGATCACTGTTCCCTAAATGTTCCCCTACTGACACTTGCTCCACTTAACCCACCTCATTCCCCAGAACCAGATCCAGTAATGCCTCCTTCCTCATTGGGCCGGAAACGTACTGATCAAGAAAGTTTTCCTGTACACACTTCAGAACTTCTTCTCCCTCTCTGCCCTTTACACTATTACTATCTCAGTCTATATTAGGATAGCTGAAGTTCCCCATTATCATTACTCTATAGTTCATGCACCTCTCTGTAATTTCCTGCAAATTTGCTCCTCTATATCCTTCCCACTAGTTGGTGGCCTATAGAATACATCTAGTAGTGTAAAGTCACCTCTATTGTTTCTCAACTCTAGCCAAATAGATTCTGTCCTTGACCCCCTCCAGGACATCCTCTCTCTCTCTCTCTCCAGCACTGTAATATTCTCCTTAATCAATACAGCCACCCCACCTCCTTTCTTTCCTTCCCTATCTTTCCTGATCACCTTATATCCAGGAATATTTAGTACCCAATCCTGCCCTTTTTTGAGCCAGGTCTCCGTTATCACCACAACATCATATTCCCATGTGGCTATTTGTGCCTGCAGCTCACCAACCCTATTTACCACACTTTGTGCATTCACACACATGCACCGTAAACCTATCTTAGACGTTCTTGTGTTCTCTCTTAGTACAGTATTAGGTGGACCAGACTATCTCTTACTCTAGTGCTATCTGTCTCTCCCAATCCTTTGTGCACCTTGTTTCTCCTTTCTAATGCTACATCCTGGTGCCCATCCCTCTGCCAAATTAGTTTAAACCCTCCCCAACAGCACTAGTAAACCTCCCCCCGAGAGGACATTGGTCCCGGCTCTATTGAGGTGCAACCCATCCAGCCTGTACAGGTCCCACCTCCCCCAGAACCGGTCCCAATGTCCCAGGAATCTAAAGTCCTCCCTCCTGCACCATCTCTCCATCCACACATTCATCTGCTCTATTCTCCTATTTCTATACTCACTAGCTCGTGGCACCGGGAGTAATCTGGAGAATACTATCTATGAGGTCCTGCTTTTTAATCTGTTTCCTAGCTCCCTAAAATTTGCCTGCAGGACTAATCTAATTGAATTTTTTGATGAAGTAACAGGCAGGATTGATGAAGGGAATGCAATGGATGTTGTCTACATGGATTTTCGGAAGGTGTTTGACAAAGTACCACATAGAAGGCTGGTTAACAAAATTGAGGCTCATGGAATAGGTGGGTCAGTGGCAGCTTGGATAAGGAATTGGCTTAAGGACAGAAAACAGCAAGTTGTGGTAAATGGCTGTTTTTCAGACTGGAGGATGGTAGACAGCGGTGTTCCCCAAGGGTCAGTGCTGGGGCCACTGCTTTTTTTGATATATATAAATGACTTGGATATTGGAATACAGAGTAGAATTTCTAAGTTTGCCGATGACACCAAACTTGGGGGGGTGGCAAACAGTGAGGATGATATCAAACGACTGCAACAGGACATAGAAAGGCTAGCAGAATGGGCAGACAAGTGGCAGATGGAATTTAATACAGAGAAGTGTGAGGTGATGTATTTTGGCAGAAGGAACAGGGAGAGGCAATATACACTTAATAGCACAGTTTTAAAGAATGTGCAGGGACAGAGGGACCTGTGCGTAGGTCCCTGAAGGTGGCAGGACATATTGAGAGAGTGGTTAACAAAGCATATGGGATCTTGGGCTTCATAAATAAAGGTATTGAGTACAAAAGTAGAGAAGTTATGCTGAACCTTTATAAAGCGCTGGTTAGGCCACAACTGGAGTATTGCGTCCAGTTCTGGTCACCACACTTTAGGAAGGATGTGAAGGCCTTTGAGATTTACCAGAATGGTTCCGGGGATGAGGGATCTTAGCTACAAGGACAGGTTGGAGAAGCTGGATTTGTTTTCATTAGAGCAAAGGAGGTTGAGGGGTGATTTGATAGAGGTGTACAAGATTATGACGGGTTTGGATAGGCTAGATGGGGAAAGGCTGTTCCCACTAGTTGATGGTACAAGGACTAGGGGACACAGATTTAAGGTTTTGGGCAAGAGATACAGGGGGGATGTGAGAAAAAACATTTTTACGCAGTGAGTGGTGATGACCTGGAATTCGCTGCCGACGGAAGTGGTGACACTCACTGATTTCAAGGGGAGACTGGATAGGAACGAGGGAAATAAACTTGCAGGGCTATGGGGATAGAGCGGGGGAATGGGACTGACTGGATTGCTCTACAGAGAGCCGGCGTGGACTTGATGGGCTGAATGGCCTCCTTCTGTGCCGTATGACTCTATTACCTCATCCCTCTTTCTACCTATGTCATTGATACCAATATGTGCCACGATCTCTGGCTGTTCATCCTCCGCCCTCAGAATGTTGTGCAGCCGTTCAGTGACATCCTTGACCCTGGCACCAGGGAGGCAACATACCATCCTGGATTCACGTCTGCGGCCACAGAAACGCCTGTCTATTCCCCTAGCTATCGAATCTCCTATTACTATTGCTTTCCTGATCTTCCTCCTCTCCCCTGCACAGCTGAGCCACCTGTGGAACTGGCTGTACTCCCCAGAGGAACCATCGCCCTTACCGGTATTTAGTCCTGAATACTGGTTAGAGAGTGAGATGCACTCAGGGGACTGTGCACTACCTGCCTGGTCCTCCTTGTCTGTAAATATTTATTCACTTTTTCCTTAAAAGATACAATGGTCCCTGCCTCAACCATTCCCTGTGGTAAAGCATTCCATGTTCCAACAGTCCTTTGTGTAAAGAAATGTTTCCTAACCGCTCTCCTCACTCTTAGTGACCATTTTAAATTTATGACCCCCTTGTTATTGACTATCTAACTAGAGTCTTTCCCTACTCAGCCTTTTAAAACGCTTGATAATTTAAAAAACCTCTATTAAATCTGCTCTTAACATTCTCTGCTTCGGTGGAAATAGTCCCCGTATCTCAAGTGTCTCCTCATAACTGTAGTTTCCTATCTCTGGCATCAACCAGCGGCAGGAAGTGGAAAGATATGGGTCAGTGCTCATGATACCTGCACCATTGAGTCCCTGATCTTACCTGGGCCACAGTGGAGAAGCACCAAGCAGAGGTCAAGCACTTATGTACAAGGAGGAAGGGAGGTGATAGGGTAGTCTCCGGACTGTTCTGTATCACTAGTGGCCAATTCAAGGGGAAGGTTGAGAAAAATGTTTCAAAATTACTTTATTCATTATTAAGCTTGACTTTTTAAAAATGTTTTGAGAGCTTAACTGTTGCACCCCTGCTTCCAGCCTAGTGGAGATCATCCCAGTTTGGCATAAAAGTAAAACAAAAAAGGTGACTCAACCGTGGCTAACAAGGGAAATTAGGGATAGCATAAGATCCAAGGAGAGGACATATAAATTGGCCAGAAAAAGCAGTACACCTGAGGATTGGGAGCAGTTTAGGATTCAACAAAGGAGGACAAGGGATTAATTAAGAAAGGGAAAATAGAATATGAGAGTAAGCTTTCAGGGAACATAAAAACTGACTGTAAAAGCTTTTATAGATATGTGAAGAGAAAAAGATTGGTGAAGTCAAGCGTAGGTCCCTTGCAGTCAGAATCACGGGAATTTATAATGGGGAACAAAGAAATGGCAGACCAATTAAATACATATTTTGGTTCTGTCTTCACAAAGGAGGACACAAATAACCTCCCAGAGATGTCAGGGAACATAGGGTCTGATGAAAGGGAGGAACTAAAAGAAATCAGTATTTGTAGGGAAATGGGGTTAGGGAAATTGATGGGATTGAAGGCTGATAAATCCCCAGGGCCTGATAATCTACATCCTAGGGTACTTAAGGAAGTGGCCCTAGAAATAGTTGATGCTTTGCTGATCATCTTCCAGCATTCGATGGAATCTGGAACAGTACCCATGGATTGGAGGGTAGCTAATGTTACCCCACTATTCAAAAAAGGTGGTAGAGAGAAAACGGGGAATTACAGACCAGTAAGCCTGACAGCGGAAGTGGGGAAACTGCTAGAGTCCATTATTTCTTATATATATATATAAAAGGATAGTTCTGTCTGTCTGGGCATCACTCAAAAGTTATAGAGCGTACCTACACATATGTTATATCAAAAGAAAGCTTATGATTAGGGGAGTCTACTAGGCATCTTTACTTTTTGGTCAGACAAAAATTGTTCAGACAGCAGACAAAAAACGTTCAAAAAAGGAAAAAAATCCGCTCATTAGCGGTTGACCAATCCTACCGCTCATTAGTGTTGAGTGACATGATGGTTGACCAATCCTACAGTTCAGTGACCTGATGGTTGACCAATCGGTGCGTCACGGGGGGCGTTTCATGGCGTTTGTGGGCGGGGCCTAATCCTTCAAACTGCCGTTACTGAGGTGAGTGGCGGCCATTACAGACCGGCCGGGCCTGAAGCTTAAAAAATTTCTCTCTCTCTCTCTCTCCTTCCCCCCCCCCCACTCTCTCTCTCTCTCTCTCGCTCTCTCTTCTTCCCTCTCTCTCTCTCTCCTTCCCCTCTCTTGCCGTGAGTGCAGGACCGGAAAACCGGGGCTTTCACACGAGCCATCTGTGGTAAACCACTAATCTGCCTGTACAGAACATGTCTGGGCATGCCTCAGCTGGCTCCGCCCCTGGCTCCACCCCTAAGCCCAGGTATAAAGGTGATTGACCTCCAGTCCCCCTGGCTTTAAGGATCGGTCTACCAGCAGAGGCATGCTCGTATTCTTTTGTTAATAAAAGCCTACTTGTTATAAGTTTAACTCTTAGTCTTCTGGAATTATTGATGGCGCATCACCGTCCCCGACCGATATTGGACACGGGAGTCCGGAGCGAAAGGCGTTCCACTGCCGCCCGGCCAACCGGGTCCAAAGAACCGCCGCGTTAACCATGAAGAACCCCGGACTCCCGGTGTCGGATATGCTCCGTTCTGGTACCGTGGTGAGTCGGAGGGAGAGGAGAGGGAGAGGGGAGGGAGGGAGAGAGAGGGAGGGAGAGAGAGCGGGGAGGGAGGGGGAGAGAGAGGGGTAGGGAGAGAGAGAGGGGGCGGGAGAGAGAGGGGGAGGGAGAGAGAGAGGGTGAGGGAACTTCCCGCCGACCTCACAAAATGCCTGCTGCCCTTCTTCACCGGCAGTCTCTCTCTCTCTCCCCCCCCAGTCTCTCTCTCTCTCCCCCCCCCAGTCTCTCTCTTCTCCCCCCAGTCTCTCTCTCCCCCCCCAGTCTCTCTCTCTCTCTCTCTCCCCCCCAGTCTCGCTCTCTCTCTCTCCCCCCCAGTCTCTCTCTCCCCCCTGTCTCTCTCTTCTCCCCCCAGTCTCTCTCTCGATCCCCGGGCCTCTCTCCCCCCGCAGTCTCTCTCTCTCTCTTTCCCTCTCTCTCTCTCCTTCCCACACAGACAGACAGACAGACAAACTCATTTATATATATATAATAAAAATTATTTCTACTTTTTTCATAACAACAGCACGGTGGCATAGTGGTTAGCACTGTTGCCTCACAGCGCCAGGGACCCGGGTTCGAATCCGGCCTCGGGCGACTGTCTGTGTGGAGTTTGCACATTCTCCCCGTGTTTGCGTGGGTTTTCTCCGAGTGCTCCGGTTTCCTCCTACAGTCCAAAGATGTGCGGGTTAGGTTGATTGGCTATGATAAATTGACCCTTAGTGTTAGGGGGATTAAATACGTGGGGTTACAGGGATAGGGTGCGATATGTGTTGGTGTAGGGGTTACGGGGATCGGGTGGGATATGTGTCGGTGCAGGCTCGATGGGCCGAAATGGCCTCTATCTGCACTGTGGGGTTTCTGTGTTTCTGTGTGAACATGCCCTCAAAAAACCCTCGGCACCGCCGGGCACTCCAGCTAGTAAAAGATGTAATAGCAGAGCACTTGGAAAACAGTGACAGGATCGGACAAAGTCAACATGGATTTACAAAAGGTAAATCTTGCTCGACTAATCTACTGGAATTTTTTGAGGATGTAACTGGTAAAATAGATAAGGGAGAACCAGTGGATGTGGTGTATTTGGATTTCAGAAGGCTTTCGATAAGGTCCCGCATAAGAGATTAGCGTGTAAAGTTAAGGCACATGGGATTGGGGGCAAGGTATTGACTTGGATAGAGAACTGGTTGGCAGACAGAAAGCAAAGAGTTGGAATAAACGGGTCTTTTTCCGAGTGGCAGGCAGTGAATAGTGGGGTACCGCAGGGATCGGTCCTTGGACCCCAGCTATTCACAATATATATATATGATCTAGACAAGGGAACTAGATGTAATATCTCCAAATTTGCAGACAACACAAAGCTGGGTGGGCGTGTGTGCTGTGAGGAGGATGCCGAGAAACTCCAGGATGATTTGGACAGGTTGGGTGATTGGGCAAAAGCATGGCAGATGCAATATATTGTGGATAAATGTGAGGTTATCCACTTTGGTGGCAAAAACAGGAAGGCAGATTATTATCTGAATGGCAATAGATTGGGAGAAGGGGAAGTGCAACGAGACCTGGGTGTCCTTGTGCACCAGTCGCTGAAGGTAAGCATGCAGGTGCAGCAGGCGGTTAAGAAGGCAAATGGCATGCTGGCCTTTGTAGCGAGAGGGTTTGAATGCAGGAACAAAGATGTCTTGCTGCAGTTATACAGGGCCTTGGTGAGACCACATCTTGAGTATTGTGTGCAGTTTTGGTCGCCTTATCTCAGGAAGGATGTTCTTGCCATGGAAGGAGTTCAGCGAAGATTCACCAGGCTGATACCTGGGATGGCAGGAATGACGTATGAGGAGAGATTGGGTCGATTGGGCTTATACTCGCTGGAGTTTAGAAGAATGAGAGGGGATCTCATTGAAACTTATAAAATTCTGACAGGACTGGACAGACTAGATGCAGGAAGGATGTTCCCGATGGTCGGGGAGTCCAGACCCAGGGGTCACAGTCTAAGGATAAGGGGTAGGCCATTTAGGACAGAAATGAGGAGGAATTTCTTCACCCAGAGAGTGGTGAACCTGTGGAACTCTCTACCACAGAAGGCGGTGGAGGCCAGTTCATTAAATATATTCAAGAAGGAGTTGGATATATTTCTTAAGGCTAAAGGGATTAAGGGGTATGGGGAGAAAGCAGGGACCGGGTACTGAAGTTGGATGATCAGCCATGATCGCCTTGAATGGCGGAACAGGCTCGAGGGGCCGAATGGCCTACTCCTGCTCCTATCTTCTATGTTTCTATGTTTCTATCAGCTACCTGAGCACAGATGAGTGAACTGAATCTGGCATCTTATGGTCTGTATGGTTGAGTTCAATACTGATTCTATCAACTGAGAAGATGCCTAATCTCATTTTACGTTATTGTCAAAACCTCTTCAGATTCCTTGTCAACATCAATGCTGTGCTCCCAGGTCTCAACCAGTGCTATAGTTTAACTGGCCTCTAGAAACTGCCCACAAAGGGAGCCTGGTATGAACCCATTTACATTGATGACTTGCTATCTGCCTGGTATGAACTCATTTGCATTGGTAAGATCAGGTACATATTCTGTGGGAATGACCATCCTGGTCATTGGTCTTGAGTGCCCTTTCTATATATTTTTTAATTTTCTCATTCTGTTTTGATTTCATGGTCTCCATAATTCTCCCAATAGCTATTATACGCTCATTTATTTTATTTTTTGAAATTTTCTTCTACTTTTATTTCTTATCTCTATGTTTTCATACAGTCAGTACTTTATTTAGAGACCAATTCTTTGCTAGCAAAATTAACTTAACATTTACTAATCAGAAATGTCAGGCCTGAGATTAACAAAATTAGGTTCAATCATTAGCCTAGCACACTGCAACAGATAGCCCATGCAATTTAAAATACCTGGTATTATCCACAGTGTATATTATATGCAGAGATTATTAAAGTACTAGCCAAATCCTATTTAAACATGTCACCGTCACACAAAAAGACAAAAGTTGTTCTCGTTTATGAGGACTGATAACGACATTTGCATTTGATGATTCTGCTGTGTTGCTTCCTGATATTATATTGCAGAAAGTTGCTCAATGCATTTTCACAAGATCAACCCTTATAAAATTAAACCAAAAAAAGTTTAACCCACATTTCAAGAATGAATACACCTAATACTAATTAATAAACAAACTGAGTGTAAATAAAATGTTGACATACATCATTCGATATTTGTAGGATCCCAGGACACATGCCGGCCATCATGTATTCCATTTAGAACCACAACATCATCCTCCGCAAGGGTAAAATGGAATACCTATGAGGTGTATGGTGTAGTAAAGTTAGTAGACTTTCATTACTCCTTAAAGTTAGCAACTCAGTGGGATAAAACTATGTGGAAATACCAGTTTATTTTTATTTAAAACAATAATCTGTAATTCTATTCAACAATTTTCATATAGAATTCTACTGATCAATAGGATGTACTGAGGTGGTTTATACAAAACATTGCCTCAAAATCATTTTACTGTCCTCGACCGAAACTTTTAAATACAATTAGGATGATGCAGTGGTGCAGTCTGTTGGATGTCCATTGCACTCAGGGGCAGGATGTGGGTTTGTGTCTGCCATTCCCTACACGAGCCACTGATCTCGTGAGCCAGCCATCAGATGGAGGGAGATTCCAACATCAGTTCCTCACAGAGAATTGCTGGCTCATGCTAACCTGCTCTCCTGTGCCTAATAGTGACTAAGTCAAGAACAGATGCTAGGAGCATGTCACGTGCCTCCCCTCTGCAATGAGGAAATATGAATAGTTCAGGGAGACTGAAATATAGAAAAAAAAACCTTCGGCTGCGCAGCAGCATAGCTTTTGTGGTACTGAATCCTGATGCCAGTGATTCTATCTCATTGGTACTAATGTTTCAGTGATTCTGATTTGTTGTTGTTAACACTTTGCACCAGTAATTCTGTTACTCTTTTGCACTAAAATTCTGTGGCAGTAATTCTGTAACTCACTGGTACTAACACTCTGTGCCAGTGATTACATAGGAGCAGGCGTAGGCTATTCAGCCCCTCGAGCCTGTTCTGTCATTCAATTAGATCATGGATGATCTGTACCTAAATTCCATTTACCCGCCTTTGATCCATATCTCTTCATATTCTTAACTCGTAAAAATGTATCCATTATCAGTCTTAAAAATTTCAACTGAACTAGCAGCCACAGCCTTCTGGAGGAGCAAGTCCAAATTTTCACAACCTTTTATGTGGGAAAAAATGCTTCCTGGTTTCACTCCTGAATGGCCTAGCTCTAATTGTTCTGGATTCCCCCACCAGCGGAAATAACTTTGCTATAGCTACCCTATTGAATCCTGTTAGCATTTTACTCACCTCAATTAAATCATCTCTAAACCTTCTAAACTCAAGGGAATACAAGCCAAGTTTATGCAACTTGTTCTCATAATTTAAGCTCTGGTATCATTCTGGTGAATCTGCGCTGTATCCCCATCAAAGCCAATATATCCTTCCTGCGGTGCGGTGCGGTGCAGTGCCCAAAGCTGAACTCAGTACTTCAGATGGGGCCTGACCAAGGCTCTATACAACTGAAGCATAACTTACTCACATTTGAATTCCAATTCATTAAGATAAAGGCCAACATCCCATTAGCCTTTTTGATTACTCTTTGTACCTGCACACTAGCTTTTAGTGATTTGTGTACCTGGACACTCAAATCCCTTCCCTCCTCCACAGGTCCCTGTCTCTCGCCATGAAGAAAATTCTGTTACTCATTGGATACTAACATCCTGTGCCAATGATTCTTTGACTCATTGATACTAATGCAAAGTTACTGAGTAGTAATTACGCTGTGTGCCAATGTTTCCATACAGAGTGAGCATTCAGTAGGAGATACTGACTGCCACTGAGGCACTCCACAAGGATGGAGGAAAGATTAAACTTTAGTGTGGGGAAAGGTGCAAAAGGACCTACAGAAGTCAATAATGTAAAGTGAGAAAAATATTAATAAAAATTAAATTTTCTTTAAAAAACCTTACCTGACAGTTTTCCCAAATCCTTTCTTTCTTTGTAGACTTTGGAATGGTGACAACTCCATTCTTGGTTAAAAAAAAGATAGTTAATCATCAAAGACTGACCCTAAACCTTTTAGCCTGAGTGAACAGTTTTGGGAGAAGTCATTTTGCTTCTCAGTCTCCTTACTACGGTATCATTTAAAGGACAGTCTTTTCTCCTTCCAGTAAAATAGGAAAAGGCCTAATGGTAGTGGGTACCGATAGAACTTTGCACATAAATGGCCTGTTTTTTTTAAAGAGGTTAAAATTTAAAAGAAAACAAATTCTCAATATTTCCGTAAAGGAGTAAAGATGTAAGGTGCTCTTTCTGTTTAATTCTCAGGGTTATTACATTGCATACAGCAGGGTTTGTAAAGTATATGCAGTAGTTACATACAGCAGGGTTAGTAAACTATATACAGTAGTTACATACGGCAGGGTTAGTAAACTATATACAGTAGTTACATACGGCAGGGTTAGTAAACTATATACAGTAGTTACATAGGGCAGGGTTAGTAAACTATATACTGTAATTATATACAGCAGGGTTACATAAGAAAATAAGAAATAAGAGCAGGAGTGGGCCATACTGCCCCTCAAGCCTGCTCCGCCATTCAATAAGATCGTGGCTGATCATCGACCTCAACTCCACTTTCCCGCCCGATCTCCCTACCCCTGATTCCCCTAGAGTCCAAAAATCTATCTATCTCAGCCTTGAATATACTCAAAGACTCAGCATTCACAGCCCTCTGGGGCAGGGAATTCCAAAGATTCACAACCCTCTGAGTGAAGAAATTCCTCCTCATCTCGGTCTTAAATAGCCTACCCCTTATCCTGAGACTATGCCCCCTAGGTCTAGACACTCCAGCCAGGAGAAACAACCTCTCAGCATCTAACCTGTCAATCCCCTTCAGAATCTTGTATGTTTCAATGAGATCACCTCTCATTCTTCTAAACTCCAGAGAGTATAGGCCCATTCTACACAATCTCTCAAAATAAGACATCCCTTTCATCCCAGGAATCAATCTAGTGAACCTTCGTTGCACCGCCTCCAAGGCAAGTATATCCTTCCTTAGATAAGGAGACCAAAACTGTGCACAGTACTCCAGGTGTGGTCTCACCAAGGCCTTGTACAATTGTAGCAAGATTTCTTTACTCACTCCAACCCCCTTGCAATAAAGGCCAACATGCCATTTGCCTTCCTTATTGCTTGCTGTACCTGCATGCTAGCTTTCTGTGTGTCTTGCACGAGGACACCCAAATCTATATACTGTGGCGACACGCCACCACTGGACATAATCCGCTCACGGCGGCACGGACAGTTTAAGCAGACGCCCCCAGCCGGGGGCCCTTTCCTCCAGCAACTTGTTTCCCGCAGGGACAGGCTGCCGGGAGCACTTCCTGTCTGGGAAGTATTTAAGTGGATGCGCGGGCTTTTCCAGTTCCTCTTTGCCATGAGGTAGAATAAAAGCAGTTGTGTTTTACTAGCTCAGGTCTCGACTCCCACGTTTGCCGCGGTATCTCAACAATACAGTGGTTATAGACAGCAGGGTTACTGAACTATATACAGTAGTTACGTACAGTAGGGTTAGTAAATTATATACAGTAGTTACATACAGCAGGGTTAGTAAATTATAGACGGTAGTTACATACAGCAGGGTTAGTAAACTATATACAGTAATTACATACACAGGATTAGTAAACTATATACAGTAGTTACATACAGCAGGGTTAGTAAACGATATATAGTAGTTACATACAGCAGAATTAGTAAACTATATACAGTAATTATATACAGCAGGATTGTTGGAAAACATGAAACAAATAGTGTAAATGCTTTACTTAGAAGATGAGTCCAGTCCAGTTCCATTACCATTAAGTAATAGCATCTGGAATTTAGCCTTTCATCATCAAAAGATAACTTCAAAATAAAGGTTTAGATTTGACATTGAGTGTAATTTACGGAGACATTTTTATGTTTCCTGACAAATTGTATGCACAGGAAATATATTTTTTGCTGTATAGACTTTATGACATTACATTAAAACAACTTGACAACTAAAATTTCTGACGAGATCATTTCTGATCTTAAGGTCTATCGAATTTGTATCTTAATGCGAGGAGCATTTGTAATAAGGTGGATGAGTTAGCTGCGCAAATAGAGGTAAACGAATATGATATGATTGGGATTACGGAAACATGGCTCCAGGGTGGCCAAGGCTGGGAACTCAACATCCAGGGGTATTCAATATTCAGGAAAGATAGGCAAAAAGGAAAAGGAGGTGGGTTAGCATTGCTGGTTAAAGAGGGGATTAACACAATTGAAAGGAAGGATATTAGCTCTGATGATGTGGAATCTGTATGGGTAGAACTGAGAAATACCAAGGGGCAGAAAACGTTAGTGGGAGTGGTATATAGACCTCCAAACAGTAATGCAGAGGTCGGCGATGGCATTAAACGGGAAATTAGAGAAGCGTGCAATAAGGGCACAGCAGTTATCATGGGTGACTTTAATCTACATATAGATTGGGCTAACCAAATTAGTAACAATACTGTGGAAAAGGAATTCCTGGAGTGTATACGGGATGGTTTCCTGGACCAATATGTCGAGGAACCAACTAGAGGTCAGGCCATCTTAGACTGGGTATTATGTAATGAGAAAGGATTAATTAGCAATCTTGTTGTACGAGGCCCCTTGGGTCGGAGCGATCATAATATGATAGAATTCTTCATTAAGATGGAGAGTGAAATAGTTGACTCAGAGACTAGGGTCCTGAATTTAAATAAAGGAGACTAGATGGTATGAGGTGTGAGTTGGGTAGGATTGATTGGGGAATGTCACTCAAAGGGTTGATGGTGGATGGGCAATGGCAAACATTCATAGATCGCATGGATGAACTACAGAATTTGTTCATCCCAGTTTCGCATAAAAATGAAACAAAAAAGGTGACTCAACCGTGGCTAACAAGGGAAATTAGGGATAGCATAAGATCCAAGGAGAGGACATATAAATTGGCCAGAAAAAGCAGTAAACCTGAGGATTAGGAGCAGTTTAGGATCCAACAAAGGAGGACAAAGGGATTAATTAAGAGGGGGAAAATAGAGTATGAGAGTAAGCTTGCAGGGAACATAAAAACTGACTGTAAAAGCTTTTATAGATATGTGAAGAGAAAAAGATTGGTGAAGTCAAGCATGGGTCCCTTGCAGTCAGAATCAGGGGAATTTATAATGGGGAACAAAGAAATGGTAGACCAATTAAATACATACTTTGGTTCTGTCTTCACAAAGGAGGACACAAATAACCTCCCAAAGATGTCGGGGAACATAGGGTCTAATGAAAGGGAGGAACTGATAGAAATCAGTATTTGTAGGGAAATGGTGTTAGGGAAATTGATGAGATTGAGGGCCGATAAATCCCCAGGGCCTGATAATCTACATCCTAGGGTACTTAAGGAATGGCCCTAGAAATAGTAGATGCATTGCTGGTCATCTTTCAAAATTTGATAGACTCTGGAACAGTACCCATGGATTGGCGGGTAGCTAATGTTACCCCACTGTTCAAAAAGGGTGGTAGAGAGAAAACGGGGAATTACAGACCGGTAAGCCTGACATCGGTAGTGGGGAAAATGCTAGAGTCCATTATAAAGGATGTAATAGCAGAGCACTTGGAAAAAAGTGACCGGATCGGACAAAGTCAACATGGATTTACAAAAAGTAAATCGTGCTTGACTAATCTACTGGAATTTTTTGAGGATGTAACTGGTAAAATAGATAAGGGAGAACCAGTGGATGTGGTGTATTTGGATTTTCAAAAGGCTTTCGATAAGGTCCCGCATAAGAGATTAGCGTGTAACATTAAGGCACATGGGATTGGGGGCAAGGTATTGACTTGGATAGAGAACTGGTTGGCAGACAGAAAGCAAAGAGTTGGAATAAACGGCTCTTTTTCCGAGTGGCAGGCAGTGACTAGTGGGGTACCGCAGGGATTGGTCCTTGGACCCCAGCTATTCACAATATATATTAATGATCTGGACAAGGGAACTAGATGTAATATCTCCAAGTTTGCAGACGACACAAAGCTGGGTGGGCGTGTGTGCTGTGAGGAGGATGCCGAGAAACTCCAGTATGATTTGGACAGGTTGGGTGATTGGGCAGAAGCATGGCAGATGCAATATAACGTGGATAAATGCGAGGTTATCCACTTTGGTGTCAAAAACAGGAAGGCAGATTATCTGAATGGCAATAGGTTGGGAGAAGGGGAAGTGCAACGAGACCTGGGCGTCCTTGTGCACCAGTCGCTGAAAGTAAGCATGCAGGTGCAGCAGGCGGTTAAGAAGGCAAATGGCATGCTGGCCTTTGTAGCGAGAGGGTTTGAGTACAGGAACAAGGATGTCTTGCTGCAGTTGTACAGGGCCTTGGTGAGACCACATCTTGAGTACTGTGTGCAGTTTTGGTCGCCTTATCTGAGGAAGGATGTTCTTGCCATGGAAGGAGTGCAGCGAAGATTCACCAGGCTGATACCTGGGATGGCAGGAATGACGTATGAGGAGAGATTGGGTCGATTGGGCTTGTACTCGCTGGAGTTTAGAAGAATGAGAGGGGATCTCATCGACACATAAAATTCTAACAGGACTAGACAGCCTAGATGCTGGAAGGATGTTCCCGATGGTCAGGGAGTCCAGAACCAGGGGTCACAGTCTAAGGATAAGGGGTAAGCCATTTAGGACAGAGATGAGGAGGAATTTCTTCACCCAGAGAGTGGTGAACCTGTGGAATTCCCTGCCAAAGAAGGCAGTAGAGGTCAATTCATTAAATATATTCAAGAAGGAGTTGGATATATTTCTTACAGCTAAAGGGATTAAGGAATATGGAGAGAAGGCAGGAACAGTGTACTGAATTTGGATGATCAGCCATGATCTTATTGAATGGCGGAGCAAGCTCGAGGGGCCGAATGGCCTACTCCTGCTCCTATCTTCTATGTTTCTAAGGTACTTTACTTGACTGGAGCCCCCTTTAACAAGAAAGTTTGATTTTCTCCCCCCATTCCTAAAACACTGAGAAACCCTGTGCAGACAGTATCCCAAATTCATGCAGGATACCTTTGCCAAATACCGAGAAAATTCACACTGCACCAGATACCATCTCATTTCCTGCACCGGTCAAGGGTCACATAACAGAACAATGGGACCTAGCACTGGTCAACATCTGTATACTGCCCACTGAATGTTAGCTGCATTACTATAGAATTCCACTAAACACACAAGAATGTGTCACTCATTACTAATAAAATATTACAGATACAGAAGATAAACAGCACATGAGTAATACTTATCCTTACTGTTAATTGACTATGGATTAAAGGAGAACATTACCAGGGAGTGGGAATTAGTAGGCCTTTTGATGTAAAGTACTTTCCCCATTAGTTATGGAGATTTTATTTTCCAAACTTCTGGTTGAAGGATCCTTGTTTTTTTTTAAATCTGTTTTTGTACTCATCAAGGTGACAGATGTTAGTGCTGTGGAATGGAAGATTTTAAAATTGGAGTTATCCTAGCTCAGATTTAGCACAGTTAAATGCAGCCGAAACATCCCTCTAACCTGTCCAACCTCAAACCAGCACCCTCCAATACACCAGCGTGACATTTATCATTCAAATGCCAGTCATTCTGTGGCTCTTCGAAGTGAGATTGCCAATTTAGTGCAAATTATGGACAGATTTGTGCTGTTGGCCCTTACCCACTATAAACCGGGTTTCCAGTTGGATCCTTAAAGCCAGCATACATATGAGACTAAAGCAAAATACTGCAGATGCTGGCAATCTGAAATAAAAACAGAAAATGCTGGAAATACTGAGTACAGAATACTGACCTGCTGAGTATTTCCAGCATTTTCTGTTTTTATTTCATAATACATATGAGACTATCTTCCTATCTGTCGGAGGTGCCGTCTTTCGGATGAGACGTTAAACCGAGGCCCCGTCTGCTCTTTCAGGTGAACGTAAAAGATCCCATGGCACTATTTCGAAGAAGAGCAGGGGAGTTATCCCCGGTGTTCTGGACAATATTTATCCCTCAACCAACATAACAAAAACAGATTATTTGGTCATTATCACATTTCTGTTTGTGGGAACTTGCTGTGCACAAATTGGATGCCGCGTTTCCTACATTACAACAGTGACTCCACTTCAAAAATACTTCATTGACTCTAAAGCGCTTTGAGACGTCCGGTGGTCGTGAAAGGTGCTATATAAATGCAAGTCTTTCTTTCTTTATATCTGGATTTGAACCCAAGTCCCAGAGCTGAAAATGCAATCCACTAAACCATCCAGGCTCCCTTGTTTTTAACACCACCACCACACGCACACACACTCCCAATCCCAGCATTTTGAATTTGAAAGGCAGTCAGCCACCCAGCTCATGTCGGTGATATGAAGCCAGCTATAGCAGGATTGTTCATAATTGTTGACACTGAATATTTCCAGCCTTGTAGCAGCATCCAGTATTGTTTATGTAACTACTTATTTAAAGGAGAAATATGCAAAATACAGTTAACACTAAATACAATTAAACCCTTTTTAAACATTTTTAGTATCACCAATATTCCTTTAGTCAAAACCACTAATGAGTTTTGGGTTGTGATTAAACTCCAGATATGGTTGTACGAGCCTGAACAAAAAAGTTAACCGATGGTAAATCATGACAAAGTATATCCAAAGTACAGTTTTGAAGCCTGACTTACTTGTATGCTCCAACGTATACAGATTTGAGAGGGTGAGCAATTATATTTCTCTGCCTTTTTGATGATGTCAGGATGTGACAAAGCCTGTCCTTTAGCCAGAGGGCAGTACCCTTCAAAGACTATTCCGTGGCTCCTGCAGTAGTCCACTAGTTCCTGGGGCCTCTGGAAAGGATGATATTCAGCCTGTGCAACATACAACAGTTGTACAGAATCATAGCGTACAGTACGATGCATTGTCACACAGGTCTACAGGTTATACCCTTAACTTTTTCAGCATGTTGTGTTAAATTTAAGTTTTTGTGCTAGATGTACAGTCTCCAATTTTAAGTACACTACAATGAAAATAACCTCAAAATCCAGTACAACGTTGGTATTTTAACAATTGTTTATGTTTTATTCAGGTTTGTTTTTTTCACCTCTTTAGGTGCCCCTTTGCCACACACTATGTGCAGGTAAGTCAGAGGTTGGCGGCCCAGTGATCAATCCTTCAGACCTGGATCATTATTTTGTAACTGGCCGATAGGCCATGTTCAAGTGTGGACATGGGCGACTCCTATTCAGGGTTATTCTCTCCATGAAGAAGCACCTCACTTCTGCTCAGCTGAGATGAGTAATTTGCAATGAGAAATATCACCAGCCTGAACTTGAATGCAACATTATGTTAGTGGAGAGACCTGCTCCGCCACTGGGCTACCCTTCGCTGTAGTTCTGGTCAGGACTAAATGAGGACTAAATCAGTTAAAGTATCAAATAAAAAAAGGTCCTTTATGTTTACAAATTATAACAATTGAATATCTAGCTAAATATAGAGTGGATCACTCATGCTCACAATAAGTCGGGGCATATGATCTCTCTCTTACCTGTTGAGTTCAGGATGCTTCTCTGCCTCCCTATCCCTTCTGCTTCTTTCTCTCTCTTCTCTCCTCCTGCTCTATTATGTCTTTCTCTTCTTATCTGCTTCTGTTTCTGTGCTCTTTTCTTCAATTGTATCAGTTGGGTGGCATGGTGTGGAAAGGAACCGCTGAGGGTACAGGCCGCATTTTCCAGTGGCAGGCACGAGTGCAGGTGCGGGGAACATGTGATTTGAAGGCCTCATCATCTCCCTCCCCATCTCCTTCCATGCCCACACCCCATAATATCCTCCCCTTCTCACCACTCCTTTGCTTTTGTCGTGTCCATGACACTGTTTCCTCTGCATTTCCAGCCACATCCCCCAGCCTCCCCTCTCGAGTCCCCTGCCTTCCTGCTCTTCTTTCCCTCAGTACCTCATCGCATGTTCTCCCACTCCACTCACCACCAACCTGTCCCCTTCTCTTGTCACTTGCTCTCTCCCCATCCTCTCCCTTCCATCACATCCTATCACTCTCTATCGTATCCCTTCCACCTTTCCATCCTGAGCCTGTATACCATCCCCTCCTATCTGATTTCCTCCACTACCCTCATCATTATTTTCCCCCACACCTTCCTAGATCCTCTCACTAATGCAAACCCACAGCACGAAGCTGGGAATTGGCAAGTTCTTTTTTAAAGCAGTAACAGGGCTGTAATCCCGAGCTTAGTTTAGGAAACTGATGAAGAGGGAACGAAGAGATGTGTGGGTTAGCCCAAGGGTGGACAGGCAAACATTCCTCCTAGAGTCCATCATATCACCCCATCGTAACATTCCCAACACCCATTATATTCCCTGCCTGCCCGCCAGCTCCAATCCACTCCACTCCCCAGACAATGTCCTGGTGAGGAATACCATGACAGATCTACTAGTTTTCAGACATGTTTTAAATTCAGGGTATACAGTAAAGTATCAAAACTTTGAACAGCACATAAAATGCAACTACTTTCAACTTTCGTGTTAGAAAGCAGAAAGAGGATTTTACGACAGGAGCATTCCTGCTAATAACCAGCACAATGCTAGAAGAGAACTGTTGGTAGACTCCTTCACATAAGTCCTTCAGCAGTTACAGCCAGACTGAGAATGTAGTTCCTGTTGTTTATACAGCATTCATTTATTATTTACTTAAATGGAAGGAAACCATTGCAAACCGTTATAATAGTTATTACTCATTTTGGTTTCCCGTACTCAAAACCACTTTTTTTTTTACAGTTAGCTTGTGGTACGTGTCCCTAGCCAGACACACCCACTCAGATATTAACCAGTAAAATGTATTTGTGACTGGAGCAGCTAAATGACACACGCTCTAGGAAATTTAACTTTTTTTTGTAACGTCACAGAACTGGATTGCTTGGCCAGAGAAACATCCTGCTCCCCAACTACAGAACACACTGTCCACCCAGACAACAATAATCTGGCCAGCATTCAGCTTTCACTTACTACTAATCAAGATCCTAAAGGCCAAGCGCAGGCAAGAAACAGAAACAAAAAAAATGTGTGCGGAAAAATAATTACCAGCAGGAAAAGAGTTCACAAAGCAGACACATCCAGGACAGTAACCTTCCCAGTATTATGACTGGGACTTCAGCGTAATATCAGGAGTGAAACTTTGGGAATTGGAAAAATGCTTGCTGTTGTCAGACATAGATTTCCTCCCTTTTTCAATCTTTTAGATCTTTTTCAAACTACATTCTTCCAGGAAAGTCACTCAAGGCACCCCAGGAGATTACACAGCTTCCAAGTGGGATGGGGAGTGTATGTATTGTGATGTACATCACAATTATATGGACCAGTAGGTCTTTTCGTCTGTCATTTTTCATACATTCGTCTCTCCAACACGGGAGGTACGCTGCAGAGACCTACTTGGTGAAACAGGCAGCTTGATTCACCAGGCACCTTAAATGAACAAACTCATCTCAAATCTGGGGGGCCTTGTGTGAGACTCAAAGCAAGAGTGGCAGCAGTAGAGTCAAATGAGAACACACCGACCTCTGAAGCTTCCCCAACCTCTCAAAGAAAAATCAATTGGCGTTGTGTATGGCATAATAAGATGTAAGTGACTACTTTAGCAAATAACCGTAGACTCAAAAAAACTGTCCCTATTTCTGAAACAAAAAAAATCTAAAATTAAAATAGAAAATGTGAAAAATACCTTCTTCTTAGGCAGTCCTTCAGGACCGAGGATGACTTGCTTCCACACTAAAGATGAGTCCAATGCGGGACCTACAGTCTCTGTCACAGGTAGGGCAGACGGTGGTTGAAGGGGCGGGTGGGTGGGGTGCTTGGGTTGACATGCGCTCCTTCCGCTGTTTGCGCTTGGCTTCCGCTTGCTCCCGTCGAAGAGACTCGAGGTGTTCGGCGCCTTCCCGGATGCTTCTCCTCCACTTTGTGCAGTCTTGGGCCAGGGATTCCCAGGTGTCGGTGGGGATGTTGCACTTTTTCAAGGAGGCTTTGAGGCTGTCCTTGAAGCGTTTCCTCTGCCCACCTGGGGCTCTCTTGCCGTATCGGAGCTCCGAGTAGAGCGCTTGTTTTGGGAGTCTCGTATCGGGCATGCATACGATGTGGCCCATTCATCGGAGCTGATCAAGCGTGGTCAAAGCTTCGATGCTGGGGATGTTGGCCTGAGCGAGAACACTGACGTTGGTGCACCTATCCTGCCATTGGATTTGCAGGATCTTACGGTACCTCTCCAGTGCTTTGAGGTGCCTGTTGTACATGGTCTATGTCTCTGAAGCATACAGGAGGGTGGGTATTACTACTGCTCTGTAGACCATGAGCTTGGTGCTGGGTTTGAGGTCCTGGTCTTCAAACACTCTCTTCCTCAGGCGACCGAAGGCTGCACTGGCACACCGAAGGCGGTGTTGGACTTCGTCATCGGCGTCTGCCCTTGTTGACAGTAGGCTCCCAAAGTATGGAAAGTGGTCCATGTTGTCCAAGGCCTCGTCATGGATTTTGATAATCGGGGAGCAGTACTGCGTGGCAGGGGCAGGTTGGTAGAGGACGTTTGTCTTACGGATGTTTAGTGTACGCATCCGCATGCTACCTGCCATCACCTCAGCACAACCCCAGCCCAGCATGAGGTTGTGGAAAATATGCAGCAGGTTCATCTGCATCTGAAAAAAAACAGGTTAGCACTTCGGGTATAGACCCTTCATCTACACCCAAAACGTCAATCTGTCTCCTCTACAACAACACAAAAGCAAAATACTGTGGATGCTGGAAATCTGAAATAAAAACAGAAAATGCTGGAATGCTGGAAATATTCAGCAGGTCAGAAGAGAAACAGAGTTAACGTTTCAGGTCGATGACCTTTCAGATTTGTTAATTTGTCTCCTCTCTTTGCAGCTGCTGGTGGACTGGCAGTGTATTTCCACCATTTTCTGCTCCTATTTTTGCTGCAATTATAACCTTTATACAGAGTCCAAGCAATTTTTGAGAACATGGTGGTTAAACTATCTTCCTCCAGTATGGAGGGTTTGAAGGTCTGAATGGCTAACCTTAGAGCATAAAAATTCGATGGTTTAACACTGGCCATTAAGGCCCGTTTTGTAGAAAAAATGGTGGCCGCCTCACTTTCGGCGCGGGACACAATGGCCGCCATTTTGGTAAGGGCCATAGCACTGCCGTTGACAGCACTGGCCTCTCAAATGTAAATTAGCAGATCGTGACGTCAATGGGCGTGCAATGCCTGACTTGACACCACGACTGCTAATTTGGAAGTTCTCGCTCTCCTTTACGCAGTGTCCTAACCACGCACAGAAAAGGGTGCGTGAAGCAGCCCTGCAGAGACCCTGTCAGCGTTTTTAAAGGGACACACACATTTTTCAGCTAAGTTTGGATTTAAGCTT
The DNA here is from genome assembly GCF_052327205.1 of Somniosus microcephalus. Lineage (NCBI taxonomy): Eukaryota > Metazoa > Chordata > Chondrichthyes > Squaliformes > Somniosidae > Somniosus > Somniosus microcephalus. Next base: position 269,947,506 of record NC_140989.1, on the reverse strand, counting down.
TTGGACTTTTAAAATATTTTATTGAAGTAGTGGCTTGGTGCAATAGGTTTAAAAAGTTTTTAAAGTGTGCAGGGAGTGCTGCTGGATGCTTGCAAGGCTTCAGATGGTAAAGGAAGGCCTCGGAGAAGACAGAAAATGCTGGAAATACTCAGCAGGTCAGACAGCATCTGTGGAGGGAGAAACAGAGTTCACGTATCAGGTCGAGATGCTGCTTGACCTGCTGAGTATTTCCAGCATTTTCTGCTTTTATTTCAGATTTCCAACATCTGCTCGCAGACGGAAGAGGAAGAAGCAGAAGAAGAAAATGCAGAAGAGGAGGAAGTAGCAGGGGAAGATGGAGACGAAGAAGATGCAAAAGAGGAGGAAGCGGAAGGAAGGATGCAATCCAGAGAGCCCCTTTCTGGCCAGGATATTCGGGATGGAATCATCCACCTGCGGTACCAGTGAACACAACCGCAATTCACTTTTAACATTTGTCCAACACCTTACCTTCCCTCTGTTACTGACCATCAAAGTGTCCTCTTGGCCACAATGCTAAAATAAAAACCACCACAAAGCAAACTTTCCAATACAACTTTATCCATATATACATCCAATATGACATCAAGAAATCAACTAATCACCTTTGTGCATTCCCTTAGTGACTGTCTTGCATGTGCCTTTGCCTATCCTAGTGATGTGACCCAGTGGCTGCATCATGGCTGGTGGAAGGCTGCTGACTTTCAGTGGGGGCGACTGCAGATTGCCATGCAGGACGACCTCAAGGAGCTGGTGGCTGGGAGTGTGAAATCGAGTGATAGTGTTTTTTCTTCTTCGCTCTCCTCTCCTTGCTCACCCACTGGCTGGGCAGGCTGGATATCTTGGGTGTCTGAAATGAGGAAGACACAAGATAGAAGTATTCAGCACTAACACAAATGGCTCAACAAGCCAGGGAAGGGGCTCCAGGGTCTCGCACGCGGCACTCCAGCTCTCTGGATTGCATCCTTCCTTCCGCTTCCTCCTTTTCTGCTTCTTCCTCTTCTGCATCTTACTCTTCTGCTTCCTAGAGTTGTGATGAGGGGAGGGCGGGAAAGCAAGAGGTGCATGCTTACATCATGCGCACCTTGTAAATCAGAAGATATTGTGGGATGAGGGGGAAGTGGGAGGTGAGGAGGAGGATAACATATGAGGATACCAGCATTTGTATCCTTTCAGCCCCGCCGCTGGCCAAGGGCTCAGCCATGCCCCTGGGGGGTGAGGTGAATCAAGGAATGGGAGGTGCGCCTCGAGTTTGATACAGATTGTTGGTAGGTGAGTGATGGTGGGGGGGGGGGGTTGCGCAATGAACAGTGTGTGAGGCTAGTGGTGCAGTTGGTAAGATGGCTTTTGAAGATGCATTCACTGACCTTGACCACTGGTCTGAGGTCATGAAACTTCTTTGGGCACTGGAGCTAGGTCCTGGGGCGGGGTGGGGGGCGACACTGCTGGCAGTGACGGCCTTGGTGATCCGGTCCCACATTGTCCTTTCTGGAAGGCCTCCTGGCCCCTGTGGGTAGAGGATCTCTCTTGCAGCGTTGACCCCCTGCACAAAACTGGAGTGCTGTGAGTGAGACCCTGGGTGCCCCTTACCTGGCTTGTTGAGCCATTTGTGTTAGTGCTGAAGCACTTCTACCTTTTTTATAACAGCGGAAGGCAGTTCAGCTTTAAGAGCTGAAGACTACCATTTTGGAATTATTTTTTGTTTAAAAATTCCCAGAAGGCAATTGAGCTAAAGGCTAAAGACTGCCTATTTTTAAATGATTTTTATTTTTTTCATTTTGGAATGCAGTTCCCCTTTAAGGGATCGCCACTGCTTTCTAAAAGGACAGGCTAGCTTTAAGAGATCCGGGGACACAACAGCCATGCTACATTGGGCCTCCTGCTGATACTACCCGAAACAGTGCGTTACATGGTAGGTTTTGTGCTGCGCTAATTTAAATCAGCAGACAGCACCAAAATAGTGGTGTTGCCTGCACTCTTTCTGTGGGCGGCCGTTAACTTCAGCCTGCGGTGACACCGCCCGTTTCCTGGCCTAATCGAATTTTCCAACCCTAGGACTGTGAATAGTGTCACTCCCCATTTGCTAGCTATCCAAATCAGTGTGCTTCACACAGGACAGATTCCTCTGCTGATTCTTCCATTTCTCTCTTCCACTGAGTGACCCGGCTGAGAATGAGCGAAGATTCTCACTGAAGGTAGCGGAGCTTGAATCCCAATCTCTGCTAGCATTCTAATCTGGCTGCCTGAATAGGAGTACATTGCTCTACCACTCAAACTATTAGGCTACACACATTAATACCCTTCAGCAAGCTGCAAATAAGTCTAAGTCCAGGAAGGGGTGGGACTTAAATGTGTGACATTAGCATGGAAACCAAATGTTATTTTGTTTTTTGAGGATTTCTGAGGATTTCCCCACTGCTGCCTAAACCCAGGATATCGCCGCAGTGTTTAGCTACATTTAATAGTTTGTTTTATCAGCACAATTTGGTTCTGTGTTAATCTATGGTGATTTTTAGTCAAATGTTGTTTGTCAAAACGCTCCTGTGAAGTGCCTTGGGACGATTTACAAAGTTAAAGGTGCTATATAAATGCAAGTTGTTGTTGTTTTGATGCTATTATTGGCAGTGTTAATTTCTGAGTAATTTAACATAATGCTATTTGCAGCAACATTGGGCAGGATTTTCATTGGGCCGTGGAGGCGGGATTGGAGGCGTGTGGGGGGCTAAAATCACGAAATCGGGGGGCACGAACCCATCCCGCCCCTAACCCGCCTCCATGCCAGTTTCAAAGGAGGCAGATACCCGACCTGTGCTGGGACCCACCTCCCCGAGGTGGGAAGGGGATTAGTGCTAATTAACTGCCTGTTAACAGGTAGTTAACAGGCAGTTTTTAGCCTAATCCCTATTTTTATTCCTGAAGTGTGGGATTCCCGACGGCTCCAAACCACGCCAAGTTAGCGAGGCGGACCGTCGGGCTGAAGGGCTTGGAGGGTTCGAGATGTCCGGTGTTCAGGTGAATGATGTGTGCATAAGTGCAGAGGTAAGTGTGTTTGGTGTGTGTAAAGTGTTTAAAGAAGTTTAATTACCTTTACTTACCTTTACAGCCTTCCTTCCTTCAGGTCTCGGGAGTCCCTCATCCCACCGGCACAGAAAGCAGAATGGCCGCGAGCTGTCAAAAGTTGCAGCATTCAGCTTTCTGTTCTGGAGAGATCTCTAAATCAGCCTGAGAGGAAGGAATTAACTTAGAGTGCAGATTGTCAATGTTTGACAGCTTCAAAGAGCTGTCAAACGCTGATATTTCATCTGTCAAATCTGTGACGTCACCTGTTGCTGGGTGGCCCTTAATTGGCCTGCTGAGCCCACTGGGCGGGCTCAACAAGGTTAATCAAGTGAAAATCGCGTGGGTTGGCCACAACTCGATGGAGACGGGACTACAACCCCAAAAGTTGTAGTCCCGCCTCCTACACGCCTCCAGTATCAAAATCCAGCCTTGAGTCTTTGCACGTCAGTGCGTTTAATTTGGAAAGGGACCCTTGTCTCAGCATAAACCATGTCATTTATGCTTGAACAGCCACAAGTGGATGAGAATTTGAAAGAGACATTTAAAAAACAATTTTGATCCAAAGTTAGCTGATATCTCCAGTGAGATGGAATAGATTATGCAAAATCAATTTGTGGCAGAGAAATGTGAAATACCTTTGAATATTTTTACACCGAGTATGTAAAGTCCTAAAGTAACCTAATTACTGATTATAAATGCAAGTGCTTGAGATACACCATAGTTACAAAATTAAGTTTACCATTAACGGAGCTGAAATCCAAAATGTTTCTTTAAAAAAACATTTTTTTTTTATTTGCCACTTTGGGACATGACGAAGTCTGCCAATGATGGGGCAAGGTGAGGGGGATGCACAAAAAGCTAGAGTCGGAGGAATACAGAGTTCAGGGGGTGCTTTAGGGGTTACAGAGATAGGGAGTGCTGAGGCCATTATGAGATTTAAACATAAGGATGAAAATTTTAAATTGGAGGCGTTTGGGGGACTGGGAGCCAAAGTAGGTCAGTGAGGTGTGAGGATGGGGGTGGTGGGTGAGCGGGACTTGGTGAGTGATAGGATAAGGGCAGCAGAGTTTTGGATGAGCTGAAGTTTATGGACGTTGGAAGATGGGAGGCCAGCCAGCAGAGCACTGGAATAGTCGAGTCTGGCGCTAACAAAGGCATGGATTATATTTGGAGTAGCAGGCGGGCTGAAACAGGGGCGGAGACGGGCGATGTTACAGAGGTGGAAGTAGGTGGTTTTGGTGATGGAGAGTATATGGGGTTGAAAAGGAAGAACGCCATGAGCTCTTTGCACTTGTGGACGGGACAGGGCAGAGGGGTTTAAAGAGTTGGTTAGTAGTGAAGAAAAGAAGCCGTTGGTTATCTTCTCTCTCCAGAATGACCCTGGAGTAGTGGGCAGTTTCGGCAGAGGAGAGGGCAGCCAGATAGTGCTTTATGTGGTTTAGCCAGATCTGATTTATTTAACATATTATATTTTCCTACAATGTTCACTACATTTTCAGAGTGAATACCCATTCGGTGAATATTCCCAAAGATACTTGATAGAAAGAACATGATACACGTTGCTGAGTGACAGTTTTCATGAAAATAAACCAGATTCATGTTGGGCCTCATAACTCACTGGCAAATTCTAGATCAGATTACAAAACTGCTTTATAACTGAGAGTTAAAATAAGATGGAGCTACTGCCCGACTTTTTCTGACAAGAGGATAGAGTTAAAGCAGCCAGGATATATGAGATCGGTCAAAGTCACAGCAGTCAACACATTGTCACACTTTGAGAGTCATACTAAGCTTAACAGCAATACTAAGCTCAACAGCCATGTGGTACAATTAACAAACAATACATATGAAATATTTTTTGTTATTGTATGGTCAGATTGGCATTGATTTGATGCAATGTGGATATGTCTACAGAGGAAAAATACCATCTTTTATCTGTTAAATTCACCAAGTCTTAACTGCTATAGCTGAGGACAGTAAACCAGTGTCTAACTCAAACACATTCTCTGAATGCTGCAGGTTATAATTCTAATGCTTCTCACAATTGTTTAAAATATTTTTTTCCAAAGGAGATAATTCAGGTACTTCATCAACAAAAACTGTTTTAACTGAAATCTTTGCATGTTTGATCTGTATAAGCAGATAATACATGCAAGTGTCCTTTGGTGTTGTGAATGCATTACTAAGAAGCACTCCTCCCTTTTCCTTTTGGTGACTCACTCTAACTGACTCTTTAGGGCACAATCGAATTAACATTTTCTAATCTTAGAAATTGTGAGAAAGGACCATAAGAAAGAAGTGTTCCGTCTCTGGCATAACAAAGACTGTCCCAAACAATATCAATTAACATCCACTTAGCAGATTAATGAAAAATAAACCATTATTTTATATTATTTTTGTATACTAGTTGATCTTCTGTGGCATTACACATGGGGATTCAAAACCAAGTGTAATCATCAGGCAGAGTTAGAGGCCACGAGATACTTAGACCAGGGTGCACAGATGTAATTCAATCCCTATTTTAAAGTCACACATTCTGTCCTTATTTTCATACTTGAATTATAAATTCCTATGTCCACATTTGTAATGGCAACTGTTATTGTAAAGTTGTCTGTTGTTATTACACCCTCCTGCCAACAATGGCGCTAATCAACAATAACAAGAACATGCATTTATATAGCGCCTTTAACATAGTAAAAAGTCCCAAGACGTTTCACAGGAGCGTTATCAAACAAAATTTGACACCAAGCCACATAAGGAGGCATTAGGACAGATAACCAAATGCTTGGTCAAAGAGGTAGGTTTTAAGGAGCATCTTAAAAGGAGGAGAGGCGGAGAGGTTTAGGGAGGGAATGCCAGAGCTTAGGGCCTAGGCAGCTGAAGGCACGGCCGCCAACGGTGGAGCGATTAAAATCGGGGATGCGCAAGAGGCCAGAATTGGAGGAGCGCAAATATCTCGGGGGGGGTTGTGGGGCTGAAGGACGTTACAGAGATAGGGAGAGGCAAGGCCATGGAGGGATTTGAAAAGGAGGATGAGATTTTTAAAATTGAGGGGTTGCCAGACCAGGAGCCAATGTAAGTCAGCGAGCACAGAGGTGGTGGCTGAATGGGACTTGGTGCGAGTTAGCATATGGGCAGCTGAGTAATCGGGGCTGAACACCTGTTTTAGGACCCCACAGCCAGATTGAGCAGAAACTCGCTCAGCTGTTACAGGTGTACTCCGGCTTCAGTAGCAGCCCTTAAGGAGCCCGCTAGAGGCTGCTGAAGAACAGGTAAGTTTTTTACATTTTACTTACCTCAATGTGGAGCCAGAAGGAGCAGGAGTTCTCTTCGTGGCTCCACAACAATACTGCAGGCCGCTGACGGCCTGCACTCAAACCGCCCCCTCCCCACCCCCCCAAATTGCATCTCCTCCATCCCAGGATTTACCTGTGGTTTGGCTCAGTGTTTGAGCCGCCTGAATTTGAAAAGGCCCCGACTGGCGAGCTGCATCGTGATGCCCAATTGGCTCACCGGTTTTCTGGAAATAAGGCCTAAGGCTCAGTTTGGAAGGAGCCTCGAGCCTCCGTATTCGGGCATGTGTTCCAGACCCACCACCGACTTTGCGTCGGTTGCAGGTGCAAAACCAATTTCTCAGCTGTTAGCAATTAGAATGAGGTGAAATAATTAGAGGATGCTTTCTTCAAAATTCAACTTTAAAAAAAATGAACTGAATTAGAATAAAGGCACGATCACTCTCAGAGCTTAATGCACTTACTGAATTTTATTGAACACAAAATAAGTGCTACAACACATATGTAATCAGTAGTTTGCCTTTTTAAACAAACTCACACCCAATCTGGTGGCCAGATTGCACAATCACAGTAACTAGTTGACATAGGCAATACGAATGTTCCCTGTAAGCTACGCAGTTGCTCTAGGGAACCCGCGCAGCCGGCTTGCCAGCTTTTCAATACAAAAACCGCGCATGCGCGATATTTTGAACGGCCCGCGCAGCCACTTAAAGGGGCCACACAGATCCAAACAAAATTAGAGAGAACACTGGGCAAAACCCATTATAAATGTGGACATATAAATTTATAATCGGAAAAAGTTGACATAAAAAGCGTAACCAACAGGAAGTCAAGTTGTGCTGAGAGGGAATATGTACAGACTCAAAGGGGGGAATTTTGCCAGCCCTGGGGAGGCGGATATGGAGGTGGGACTGCCGGGAAAATGGCAAAAACTGGGAGCGGGTACCGAACCCGCTCCCAACCCACCACCGTGCCATATTCCCAGGAGGCAGGTCCCCGACTCGCGCAGGGACCGGTCTCCTCGAGGCGGGAAGGGGATTTCAGCCAATTAACTGCCTGTTAACAGGTAGTTAACAGGCAGTTAAGAGGCTTATCCCCATTTTACCCCTGCAAGTGTGGGCTTCCTGACAGCTGTGAACCTCGCCAGGGTCAGCGAGGCGAACAGTGGGTCTGCGGGGGTGAGAGGGGTCGAAAAGTCCGCTGTGGAGGTGAGGGATGGGTGCAACTGTGGAGAGGTAAGTATGAGAGGTGAGTGAAAAGTGTTAGAAAAAGTTTACTTACCTTTGTTTCTTCCTGCAGGCTTCAACCCTTGGGGATCCGGAGGTACCTCATCTCAACGGCAGAGATGACAGAATGGCTGCTGCATTCTCAGATGCAGCAGCCATCTGCTTTCTGCTGAGGAAAGAGGTTTGGTGAGTCTTCAGTACAAGGGCTCACCTTAGAACAGAGATTGTCAGTGTTTGACAGCTTCTCAAAGTTGTCAAACACTGACAATTCATCTGTCAAAAATTTTTGACAGATGAAACGTCATACGCTGACGTCCTCTGTCACCGGCTTTCCCTTAATTGGCCGGCTAAGCCCGCAGGGTGGGCTTAACAAGGTCCTTAAAGGAAAAATAGAGTGGGTTGGCTGGATGTCGTTGGAGGCGGGACTGAAACCCAATAACCAGCAGTCCCGCCCCCCCATTGACAAAATCCAGCCCAAAATCTTTAATAAGAGTAGGTAGATATATAGCAATAGTGGGTTAAATGCACCTTGTACTGAATTTAGACATCGTCATCAAAACATTTCTTCTAATTATATTTATGAATGTTACTTTAGCAGTGCACTTATGCTGAGCCTTAGCCACAAAGCAGTGACAAATGCAACAATAACAACTTGCATTTATATAGCGTCTTTAATGTAGTAAAATGCCCCAAAGCGCTTCAGATGAAGGTTCAAACCCCACTTTGCTCAGTTCCCATTCTGAGCCATGTTAAGCAGGGAAGCATTGAGTGGATCAGCATCTCCCAGGAGGAGAAGGGAAAGATTGGATGGAAGGGTCACATCTGGGACTACTCAGGGGAACAGACAAGAAGCTTGGTGCAGCCCATATGACTATCTTCTTAGCTGCAAGCATAAGGTCAGGCAGATGAAGAAAAGCGGATAAAATACAAAAGTAAAAAAGGAAAATAAAATACTCCATTAAAATAATGTTAATAAAAGTATATCTATCACACTAACAGGGGTAGTCTACAGACCACCTAATAGTGGAAGGGAGGTGGAGGAAGATATATGCAAACAAATTAGGGAAATGAGTAAAAGACATAGAATAATAATCACGGCGGATTTCAACTACCCCGATATTAATTGGACAGAAGAGGTAGGTAAAGGGGACAAGGGAATGGAGTTCCTACATGACTCCTTTCTAACCCAATATGTAAAAAGCCCAACAAGGGAGGATTCGCTATTGGATCTAGTAACAGAGAATGAACCAGAGCAGATAAGAGAAGTAAAAGTAGGGGAACATATAGGCAATAGTGACCATAATATAATGCACTTTTTAAGATAATAATTGAGAAAGACATAAGTATGACAAAGACCAAGGTAACAGATTGGAGAAAAGCTGATTTTGAGGGGCTGAGAATAGAACTTGGGAAAATAAAATGGGCAACAATATTGGCAAACAATGATGTAGAACACCAATGGAAAACATTTAAAATGGTGTTCAACAGAGTCCAGGAAAAATATATTCCGCTAAAAATAAAACAAGCTAAACACTAATGAGACACCGTGGATGAATAAAGCCATCAGGGTAAAATTGAGGGTAAGGAAAGAGGCATACATTAAGTGCATGGGCAGTAAGGGAGGGTGTGACAAGAGAGAATACGAAGAGATTAGGAGAGAAGTCAAAAAAAAATTAGGAAGACAAAGAGGAACTATGAAATTAAATTATCAAGGATCATAAAACAAAATAGTAAAATATTTTACAGGCACGTTGTGGCGGAGCCACCAGGGGATTCAGGACAATTGTTTATAATTCCTTTAACAGCAATGTAGTGCAACCGGGGGCTGCACCTTTAATGTATCTGTTAACTGTACTATGGCTTCTTTCCTTTACTCCGCGTGATGATGTCATGCCGCTCGTCACGTGATCCCCCAACGGCGGGAAGAACATGCTAACGTCATGACGTCAGTGCTCGGAACCTTCTAGCAGTTCTAGAGAGGCTTTCAACCAGACCAGACCTATTTGCATTGTATCCAGCAGTTTACTGTTTAACTTTGTTCATTAAATTTTATTGGTTTTGATTCTCTGCGTCGATCTCAATTCTTCAGCTAGGAACCTCCGTTCCTACATTGGTGACCCCAATTTCTTCGAACAATTTTCGTTGAAGTTACATCATGGACACGAACGCCATCACCCTCAAACTGCTGCAATTTTGGGAGCCTGGTTTTTCCAGGCGGAAGCCCAATTTGCAATCCGGGGAGTAGTAGCGGTTTCGACCCGTTATTATTATGTGGTCTCCGCCCTCGACAGCGCCACGGCCTCGCGGGTCGTTAGCCTCCTCAGGAGTCCTCCAGACGATGGCAAGTACAAAGCTTTAAAAACACGGTTACTGCAGGTTTTCGGTCTGTCCAAGTCGGAGCGCGCTCGCAGACTTATCTCCATGCCCGGCCTCGGGGACTCAAAGCCATCAGAGCTCATGAGCCAGATGCTCACGCTCTTGGGCTCGGAATCGGAATGTTTTCTGTTCCGGGAGTTGTTTCTCTGTCAGTTGCCAGAGCCAATACAGGCGGCCTTGGCCAATTCCGCGATCACGGACTGTACTGAACTCGCTGCAGAAGCGGATAAAATTTTCACCGTCACACAACAATGTTGTGCGGCCACGAGGCGCCCATTCCCGACAAGAGCGAAGCCGACTCCTCCGCCAGCAGGCTGGTGTGCATACCACACTCGTTTTGGCGCGAAAGCCCGATGCTGCCGTCCTCCCTGCAGTTTTCCCCCCCAAAAAAAACCTACCTCAAACCAGCGGTTTCTGAGAAGGGCGACAGGGCCTGAGGGACACACCGGAGTTGCGATGGCCATCGGTTCCGCAGGGAAACTCCTTTATATCACAGACTCCCTGTCAGGTCGACGTTTTCTCTGTGATACTGGCTCCCAGTGCAGGTCACGGTCCCTCCCTCGAGGCAGCCAATGGTGCGGCCATCCGCATGTTCGGAAAGCGTAGGGTCCAGTTGCGTTTTGGCGGCCAGCATTTCGTTTGGGAGTTCATCACGGCGAAAGTCTCACAGGCCATCCTGGGGGCAGATTTTTTTTGCGCCAATGGTTTTCTCGTCGATGTCCAGCACTGCCGGTTAATCAACACGGCCACCTTTCATTCGGTCCCCTGCCACCGCAGCACCGCTGTGTCTTGGTCAGTTGCCTGTGCAGTCCCATCTCCAGATGAGTTCTCTCGTCTTCTCGGTGAGTTTCCGGAGCTCACCAGGCCCACTTTTTCTTCTTCAGTCGCGAGGCACGGTGTGGCGCACCACATTACCACGACAGGATCCCCAGTTTATGCACGGGCTCGAAGGCTGGAACCCGGTAAACTCGCAGCCGCAAAGGCGGAGTTCCATACCATGGAGCGCCTGGGAATTATTCGACGATCGAATAGTCCTTGGTCTTCACCATTACACATCGTTCCTAAACCAGGCGGCGGATGGTGACCATGCGGCGACTACAGACGCCTGAATGAAGCTACTACTCCAGATCGGTACCCGATTCCTCACATACAGGATTTTTCGGCCCACCTGGCAGGGAATTCCATCTTTTCCAAAGTAGACCTTGTCCGGGGGTATCATCAAGTGCCCGTTCATCCTCAGGACGTCCCCAAAACCGCTGTCATCACGCCTTTCGGGCTCTTTGAGTTCTTTCGTATGCCGTTTGGGTTGAAGAACGCAGCGCAAGCCTTCCAGCGTCTCATGGATTCTGTGTTGCACGATATGCCGTTCATCTTCGTCTACCTCGATGACATCCTCATCACCAGTACCAGCAAGAAAGAGCACATTACGCGCTTGCGTACCCTTTTTTCTCGTCTCAGCCAGCATGGCCTTATTATCAACCCGGCCAAGTGCCAGTTTGGCTTACAAAGCATTGATTTTCTGGGACACAGAATCACCTCAGAAGGCGCCGTTCCGCTGGCTATGAAGGTGGAGGCAGTTACCTCGTTCCCGCGTCCTCAGACCGTCGGGGCTCTCCAGTAATTCCTGGGGATGGTCAATTTTTATCATCGTTTCGTCCCCAAGGCGGCCCTGTTAATGCAACCGTTGTACGAGGCTCTAAAAGGTAAATCGGGTAAAGACCCCATTGGCTGGACACCCCAGATGGACCAGGCGTTCCTCAACACTAAGGACGCTTTGGCTGATGCGACCATGTTAACACATCCTCTTCCAGGTGCAACCATCGCCTTTACCACAGATGCATCTGACTATGCCATCGGGGCAGTGCAGGAGCAATTGGTCAACGGCACGTGGCAACCACTGGCTTTCTTCAGCCACCAATTGCGAAAAAATGAACGCAAATGCAGTACCTTTGATAGGGAGTTGTTGGCACTTTTCCTGGCCATCCGCCATTTTTGCTTCTTACTGGAAGGACGCCCATTCACGGCTTTCGTAAACCACAAGCCACTTACGTTTGCCATGGCCAAGACAGCGGAACCATGGTTGGCTCGGCAACAACGTCATCTTACGTTCATATCAGAATTTACAACAGACATACAACATGTGTCTGGTAAGGACAACCTGGTGGCGGATTGTCTCTCCCGCGCCCCGGTCCACGCAGTCCACCTGGGAATCGACTATGTTGGTTTGGCAGAAGAACAGATGGCAGACCCTGAAGTGCAGGCATACCGGACCACACCTTCCAGCTTACAAGTGGCTGATGTCAGTTTTCAGGCCGCAGGGACCACACTCCTTTGCGACATCTCGATGGGAGTCCCCCGACCAATTGTACCAGTCGAATGGCGCAGGAGAGTTTTCGACGCAATCCACGGTTTGTCACACCCTGGTATGAGGGCTTCACAACGACTCATGGCAAAGAAGTTCATCTGGAAAGGCATGCATCTCGACGTCCGTGACTGGACCAATACCTGCGTGAGTTGCCAGAAGTCCAAAATCCAACGCCATGTTAAGGCCCCAGTGTCCACTTTTCTAGTTCCAGAGCGTCGCTTCGACCATGTTCACGTGGACCTGGTTGGCCCTCTCCCTTCTTCTCGTGGTTTCACGCATCTCCTCACCGTGGTAGACCGCACCACCCGGTGGCCAGAGGCAATTCCTTTGGTTGCCACCACAGTGGCGGACGTTTCCAGAGCCTTCATCTCGTCATGGGTGGCTCGGTTCGGGGTACCGGCCGAGGACCTCAATTTACCTCGGAACTTTGGAATGCCGTGGCTCAGGGTTTGGGTACCAAGCTTCATCGCACCACCGCCTATCATCCACAGGCAAACAGTCTGTGCGAGAGATTTCACAGGTCCCTTAAAGCTGCACTGCGTGCTAGTCTTCGTGGGACTGGTTGGGTGGACAGGCTCCCTTGGGTGCTGCTGGGTCTTCGCACGGCTTCTAAGGACGACCTGCAATCTTCTTCTGCAGAACTGGTTTACGGCCAACCACTCAGAGTTCCTGGCGATTTTCTTCCTCCTCACACGGAACCCTGGTCCGCAGCTCAGCAGCTCGTCAGCCACCAAGAGGCGGCTAAGAATTTCATCCCAGTGCCTACGTCTCATCACGACCTGCAGCGCTCCCATGTTCCGGTGGAGCTTAAGAGCGCCAAATACGTTTTCATTCGTCAAGATGCTCACAGAGACCCGCTCAAACCGCCTTACACTGGTCCGTTCCGCGTCATCTCGTCAGGTGACAAGTCTTTCACAGTCGACGTCAAGCCTGACCACATCTCCATCGACCGGTTAAAACCGGCTCATCCGGATCTGAGCAAGCCAGTCGTCACCGCTCAACCGCCTCGTCGTGGGCGTCCACCGTCGACCGTTACAGCCACAGCCAGCCACTTCTTCTCCTACGCCTGCGGCACCATCCCAACCACAGCCAACTGCCAGTTTGTCTTCTAGCGCTCCGTTCCAGTTGCCAGAGTATCGCAGTCGGTCGGACAGACTCGTCAGACCCCCTTCTCCTCTTACCTTTTCTGTTAAAGACAATTCTGGGGGGGCGTATGTGGCGGAGCCACCAGGGGATTCAGGACAATTGTTTATAATTCCTTTAACAACAATGTAGTGCAACCGGGGCTGCACCTTTAATGTATCTGTTAACTATACTATGGCTTCTTTCCTTTACTCCGTGTGATGACGTCATGCCACCCGTCACGTGATCCCCCAACGGCGGGAAGAACGTGATGACGTCATGACGTCAGTGCTCGGAACCTTCTAGCAGTTCTAGAGAGGCTTTCAACCAGACCAGACCTATTTGCATTGTATCCAGCAGTTTACTGTTTAACTTCATTTGTTCATTAAATTTTATTGTTTTTGATTCTCTGCGTCGATCTCAATTCTTCAGCTAGGAACCTCCGTTCCTACAACGTAAATAAAAAAAGGAAGGTCAGGATGGGAATAGGACCACTAAGGGATGAACAGGATAATACCACAGGCAACAATAGAGAGATGGCAGAGATATTAAATAATTACTTTGCTTCAGTATTTACCAGGGAGATATAACAGGTGAACATGGCATCAGATGATGAGATTAGAAATTAGATAACTGCATTTAAAATAAAACGAGAAGATATATTGACTAAACTAATGAAACTCAAAGAGAATAAAACCCCTGGTACGGACTGATTACATCTGCGCATTTTAAAAGAATCTAGGGAAGAGATAGCAGAGGCATCGCTACACATATTTAGTAATTCGTTAGAAAAAGGCAGATAGCTAACGTAATACCTATATTTAAGAAGGGAGATAGAACATGTCCAGGGAACTATAGATCAGTTAGCTTAACATCGGTGGTAGGAAAAATAATGGACTCCCTACTAAAGGAGAAAATGGAAGAACATCTAGAAATCAAAAATATTATAAATGGTCAGCATTGATTTCAAAAGGGAAAGTCTTGCTTAACTAACGTAACTGAATTTTTGAAGAGGTAACAGAGAGAGTAGACAAGGGTAATGCAGTAGACGTAATTTATCTAGATTTTCAAAAGGCCTCCGATAAGGCACCACATAATAGACTAATGAATAAGGTCAGGGAATGCGGAGTCGGGGATAAGCAGCAGAATGGATAGCTGGCTGGCTTCAAGATAGAAAGCAGAGAGTAGGGATAAAGGATAGTGATTCAGAGTGGCAGAAGGTGGGAAGTGGTGTTCCACAAGGATCAGTGCTGGGACCACTGTTGTTCACAATTTATATTAACGAATGAGACTTTAGAATCAAAAACACAATTTCTAAATTTGCGGACGACACCAAATTGGGGGGGGGGGGGATAGTCAATACTGAGGAGGACTACAACAAATTACAAGAAGATATTAATAAACTTGCAGAATGGGCATATAATTGGCAAATTAAATTCAACACAGAGAAATGTGAGGTATTACATTTTGGTAAGAAAAATTGGGAGGTCACATATTACTTGGAAAATAAGAATCTAAATGGGGTAGAGGAGCAAAGGGATCTCGGAGTACAAATACACAAATCACTAAAAGTATCGACACAGGTTAACAAGGCCATGAAAAAGCAAACCAAGCACCAGGGTTTATTTTTTTAGAGGGATAGAATTGAAAAGTAGTGAAGTTATGCTAAACTTGTATCGAACCTTGGTTAGGCCACACTTGGAGTACTACGTACAATTCTGGTCGCATACTATAAAAAGGATGTAGAGGCACTGGAGAGGGTGCAGAGAAGATTTACAAGGATGATACCAGAAATGCAAGGGTATACCTATCAGGAAAGGATGAACAGGCTGGGTCTCTTTTCTCTTGAAAAGAGAAGGCCGAGAGGTGACCTAATAGAGGTCTTTAAAGTCATGAAAGGTTTTGATAAGAGTAGATACTGAGAGAGTGTTTCCACTTGTGGGGAAGAACAAAACTAGAGGCCATCAATATAAGATAGTCACCAAGAAATCAAATAGGGAATTTAGAAGAAACTTTTTACCAGAGAGTGGTGAGAAAGTGGAACTCGCTACCACAGGGAGTGGTTGAAGCAAATAGTATAGATGCATCTAAGGGGTGGTTAGATAAGCAAATGAGGGAGAAGGGAATAGAGGGTTATGCTGATAGAGTTAGATGAGGAAAGACGGGAGGAGGCTCGAGTGGAGCATAAACGCCGGCATGGACTGTTTGGGCTGAATGGCCTGTTTCTATCCTATGTGATATATCTGTGATATCATAAAATGTAGTCTTAACCTGACTTCTAATGTAGTTCAGTACTAGCAGCTGTGTATTGTATCACAAAATAGTACAAAATGTTTTTCACATGGAGGGTTGTTAGGGCATGGAATGCTCCATCAGAAACAGAGACGCAAGCCGAATCCATAAGAGTTTTTAAAAGGGAACTGGATAAACGGTTGATAAGAGACCATTTTGAATGACTATGGGAAAAGAGCAGGAAATGGGTCTAAGTGGATTGCTATTTCAGAGAGCATAACAGGTCGAATAACCTCCTTGAGTACTGTTAAATTCTATAAAATGGGGATGAGAGAATGGACCAAAAAAAACTCAAAGCATGGAACAAAATCCACGGTGGCATAGTGGTTAGCACTGTTGCCTCACAGCGCCAGAGACCCGGGTTCGAATCCAGCCTCGGGCGACTGTCTGTGTGGAGTTTGCACATTCTACCCGTGTTTGCGTGGGTTTTCTCTGGGTGCTCCGGTTTCCTCCCACAGTCCAAAGATGTGCGGGTTAGGTTGATTGGCTATGATAAATTGACCCTTAGTGTTAGGGGGATAAAATACGTGGGGTTACAGGGATAGGGTGGGATATGTGTTGGTGTAGGGGTTACGGGGTTCGGGTGGGATATGTTTCGGTGCAGGCTTGATGGGCCGAAATGGCCTCTATCTGCACTGTGGGGTTTCTGTGATTTCTGTGATTTCTGAAGTGTGTTCTCCCATAGACCACGTATACTCTACCATTGGCCCTATCCAACCAAATTAATCACCCGAGGAAAAGTTCGCTGAGGCAAGGCAAGCATCAAACATCATCTACATAGCTCTAAAGTTAGAAAAAATCCTTTAACCTCAACATTATGTATAGAGATTAGCATACAAATGGTTAACATGTTTTTATGCAATCCTTTTGTCTGCTTTTTTAACAGAGGCATTAACCCGTTTATTTCAAATGGAATGAACCCCCAGCATTTCTGCCATCTCAAAACACCCTGAGCAATTGTCCTTTATCGAGAAATTGAACTGGATTAGGAATGAAAGGCAGTCATTTCATGCTGGTTTCTTCTGACCTGGTGCTAAAAAATTTCAAGCAGCTGACAATCTGCAAACTACCCATACCAACATCTAACCTCCAACTGACCAGATCTCTTTTGACAACAATTAGACTTTGTGGCTTTAAAGATACTGGCCTGCTTATACACAGCTGCAATACATGGTTTAACACTCCTGTCGTTGTAAAACAGTGTACTATCTGACTTACTGTAAGCAGAACCACGCGGGAACTGCCAGTGTTATAAGGAATACTGACAAAAATTCAATAATTGAGGACATTTTAAGAGCACGGTTCTGTAAAACATCC
Organism: Somniosus microcephalus; assembly: GCF_052327205.1. NCBI lineage: Eukaryota > Metazoa > Chordata > Chondrichthyes > Squaliformes > Somniosidae > Somniosus > Somniosus microcephalus. The sequence goes on along the minus strand of NC_140989.1, from coordinate 269,930,437 downwards.
CAAACAGCAATGTCTGTATAACCCATGAGTCACAGCTGACACTTATTAAAAGTAAAACATAGACAGTGATGGAAATTAATATAGCAGATTTAATTTGTTTACAGAACTTTTGACTGTTTGGGTAATTTCGACTGAATTGCACAAATCCTAAAAGTTAGAAAGGGAGATATTCTTATCGGTGTAGCATCTCTCAGTCATGCCTTGTTACAGCGTTTCATACTTTAGAATTATTGAATACAAGGAGTAAGCTATGGCCAATACTCCTGATTCACGATGGCACTGAATCAGAACTTCATCTTCTATCTATCTATATCTATAAAAGACCTCTTCTGTCTGTCTGTCTGTCTGTCTGTTCTCTATACACGCAAAAGTTATAGAGCGTACCTACACGTGTGTTACATCAAAAGAAAGCTTACGATTCTGGACCGGTCATAGGCATATTTACGTTTCGGTGAGACAAAATTTGTGCCCACGGTATCCCAAAAACGTTCAAAAATTCCGCTCATTATCCCCTCATTAGCATTGAGTGACTGTGATGTCGAAGAGCTGCTATGATGTCAGAGCAGTTTTTGTGCTGTCATAAAGAAATCAATGCTTTCACTGTGCCCAGCCTACTCAGCTGGGGTGACTCGGGCCGGGCCTCTTCCTCTCTTCTCTCTCTCTCCCCGTCTCTCTCTCTCTCCCCCCTCAGTCTCTCTCTCTCCCTCTCTCTCTCTCTCTCTATCTCCCAGTCTCTCTCTCTCCCCCAGTCTCTCTCTCTCCTCCAGACTCTCCCTCCTCCAGTCTCGCTCTCTCTCTCCTCCAGTCTCTCCATCCTCCAGTCTCTCTCTCTCCCCCCCAATCTCTCTCTCGCTCCCCGTCTCTCTATCTCTCTCTCTCTCCCCATCTCTTTCTCTCTCCCCTCAGTCTCTCTCTCTCTCTCTATCTCCCCAGTCTCTCTCTCTCCCCAGTCTCTCTCTCTCTCCCCAGTCTCTCTCTCCCTTCCCCGTCTCTCTCTCTCTCTCTGTCTGTCTCCCCAGTCTCTCTCTCTCCCCATTCTCTCTCTCGCTCCCCAGTCTCTCTCCTCTCTCCCCTCAGTCTCTCTACTCTCTCTCTCTCTCCCCGTCTCTCTCTCTCTCCCTCAGTCGCTCTCTCTCCCCCCTCAGTCTCTCTCTCTCCCCCCCTCAGTCTCTCTCTCTCCCCCCCTCAGTCTCTCTCTCCCCCAGTCTCTCCCTCTCTCTCCCCCAATCTCTCTCTCTCTCTCCCCCCTCAGTCGCTCTCTCTCCCCCTCAGTCTCTCTCTCTCTCCATCTCCCAGTCTCTCTCTCTCCCCCAGTCTCTCTCTCTCCTCCAGACTCTCCCTCCCAGTCTCTCTCTCTCTCCGTCTCTCTCTCTCCTCCAGTCTCTCCCTCCTCCAGTCTCTCCCTCCTCCAGTCTCTCCCTCCTCCAGTCTCTCCCTCAATCTCTCTCTCGCTCTCCGTCTCTCTATCTCTCTCTGTCTCCCAGTCTCTCTATCTCTCCCCAGTCTCTCTCTCTCTCCCCCCGCAGTCTCTCTCTCTCTCTCTCTCTCTCTCCCCCGTCTCTCTCGTCTCTCTCCCCCCAGTCTCTCTACTCTCTCTCTCCCGTCTCGCTATCTCTCCCCCAGTCTCTCTCTCTCCCCCTGGGTCGCTCTCTCTCTCCCCCCTCAGTCTCTCTCTCTCTATCTCGCCAGTCTCTCTCTCTCTCTCCCTCTCCCTGTCTCTCTCTCTCCCCCCTCAGTCGCTCTCTCTCTCCCCCCAGGTCTCTCTCTCTCCCCCCCAGTCTCTCCAATTTCCAATTCCAATTCCAATTCAAATGCTTTATTGGCATGAAAGTTTACAGAGAACCATATTGCCAAAGCTTACATAGCAAAAAGGTACAGTTTTCCAACATTCTGTAGGTGTCAATCGATTTGACATTTGTTGGGTACATACAATATTACTTTTAAACAATATTAATTTTAAACAGTCTTTGTACTTCATTTGGTACGTTCAATATTAATTTTAAACAGTCTTAATTTTAAACAGTCCTCAGGTTGTGACATGTTGTTACATATTTGGCCCCAAGGTATGGTCTGTCTCCTTCTCCTAGGACTAATCTCAATTTTGACAGATCATCCAATTCCTTGAAATCTGGGGTTGTTTGGCTTAGCTTGTTGAATAATATGTTTCTTGATGTGTTGAATTTTTCGCATTTTAGGAGGAAATGCATTTCTGTTTCAACCTCGCCGGCCAGACATTGATCGCATATTCTATTCTCTCTAGGCTGCCAGGATTTCTTGTATCTGCCTTTTTCAATTTCCAGTTGGTGGTCGCTTAGTCTGTACCTGGTGAGGGTCTGTCTCTGTTTTGTGTCTCTGATGGTCGTGAGGTAGTCTGCCAGTTTATATTCTCTTTTTAGGGCCCGGTAACATTCTAATCTGCTTTGGCTTTCGGTTATTTTGTTCCAATGTTCCAGGTAGGTTTCTTTGCATTTTTTAATGATTTGGTTCACTCGGATTGGTGTTTGGACGGCTGTGTTGGTCTGGGGCTGGTCAGGGTCCGGCTGAGTACTTAGTTTCAGTAGCAGCTGACTCAGGGGACTCTTTTCTGGGTTTAGCTCTTGGGTCTGAAAGGCTTTGAAATGAAGGGTGTCTGGGGAGCTAGATTTGAGGTGATTTAGGAAGTTTAGTGCTCGTTTTTGGATGTTTATTATCAGTGGGTATCTGCCTAGTTCGGCTCTGCATGCATTTGTTGGCGTTTTTCTTTGGGTGCGAAGGATGCTTCGGCAGAATTCTGCATGTAGGGCTTCTATTGTGTGTTTTTCCCATTTAGTGTAGCTTTGGTGATTTAGCGGGCCCCATACTTCACTACCGTACAGTGCAATGGGCAGGATTATGCTGTCAAATATTTTGAGCCAGATTTTGATTGGGATTTGGATGTTGTAGAATTTTCTTTTTATTGCATATAGGGCTCTTCGGGCTTTTTCTTTTAGTGCATTCACTGCTATGCTGAAGCTCCCTGATGCTGTAATAGTTAGACCAAGGTAGGTGTAGCTCATAGTGTGTCCTATAGTGGTATCACTGAGGGTAAACTGGTATTTGTTTTCCTGACATCTGGGCCTTTTTTGAAAAATCATGATGTTGGTTTTCTTTAGATTTACTGTTAGAGCCCAATTTTGGCAGTATTTGTCGAGTAGGTCTAGTTGTTGCTGTAATCCCTGTTCTGTGGGAGACAGCAGAACCAGGTCGTCCGCATAGAACAGGGATTTCACTTCTCCATCCAGGAGACGGAGACCTGGTGACTCGCTTTGCTCCAGCATGTCTGCTAATTCATTTATGTATATGTTGAACAGGGTCGGGCTCAAATTGCAGCCCTGCCGGACGCCTCTTCTCTGGGTGAAGAAATTGGTGCGTTTGTCTCCAATTTTGACCCCGCATTTGTTTTTCAGATACATTGATTTAATAAGGTCATAGACTTTGCCCCCTATTCCACACTGAAGAAGTTTATAATAGAGCCCTTCGTGCCATATAGAGTCAAAGGCTTTCTTGAAGTCGATGAAACAGGCGAATATTTTCCCATTTTTTGTTTGGTGTATATGTTTTTCAATGAGGGTGTGAAGGGTATAGATATGGTCGGCGGTGCGGTGTTTTGGAAGAAAGCCTATTTGGTTTTTTCTGAGGATATTATGTTTGTTAAGAAAATCAAGTAATCTACTATTTAGAATACTGCAGAATAACTTCCCTAGACAACTGTTGACACAGATGCCGCGGTAGTTATTTGGGTCTGATTTGTTTCCACTTTTATATATGGGGGAGATTAGTCCTTGGCACCAGATATCGGGAAAACAGCCTGAGCGTAATATGATGTTGAATAGTTTGAGTATCGCACCCTGCATCTCCATATTGCTGAACTTGAGCATTTCATTTTTGATGTTGTCTGGGCCACAGGCTTTCTTTAGGTGGAGAGATTTTGTTTTTGTGGCCAGTTCTTTCCATGTGATTGGGGAGTCTAGAGGGTTTTGGTTGTCTTTAATTGTTGCTTCTAATGTGTGGAGTTTTTCTGTGACCTGATGTTGACTTGGGTTTGTTTCGTTTATTGGGATGTCTTTGTAGAGGTTTTCAAAATGTGTTCTCCAGATGTCGCCATCTTGGATTGGTAATGCTTGCAATTGTGTTGTACTCAGGTTATTCCACATTTCCCAGAATTGTTTTGGATTGGTGGAGTTTTCAATTTCTTCGAGTATTTTGTGGGTATAGTTTTGTGTTTTGTTCCTAATGGTGTGTTTATATCTTTTGAGGGTTTCATTGTATCTAGTACGTAGGTCCGGATTGTTTGGTTGGCGATGCTTTTGGTTTGATATTTTTCTCAGGTCTTTTCTGGCATTTTTGCATTCGTGGTCAAACCATTTCTTATTTTTATTTTGTCTTTTGTAACGCTTCCTCTTCTCTCCCTCCAGTCTCTCTCTCTCTCCCTCCAGTCTCTCTCTCCCCCAGTCTCTCTCTCCCCCCTCAGTCTCTCTCTCCCCCTCAGTCTCCCAGTCTCTCTCTCTCCCCCAGTCTCCCAGTCTCTCTCTCTCCTCCAGACTCTCCCTCCCAGTCTCTCTCTCTCCGTCTCTCTCTCTCCTCCAGTCTCTCCCTCGTCCAGTCTCTCTCTCTCTCCGTCTCTCTATCTCTCTCTGTCTCCCAGTCTCTCTATCTCTCCCCACTCTCTCTCTCTCTTCCCCCGTCTCTCTCTCTCTCTCTCCCCCCAGTCTCTCTCTCTCTCTCTCTCCCCTGTCTCTCTCGTCTCTCTCCCCCCAGTCTCTCTACTCTCTCTCTCCCGTCTCGCTATCTCTCCCCCAGTCTCTCTCTCTCCCCCTGGGTCGCTCTCTCTCTCCCCCCTCAGTCTCTCTCTCTCTATCTCGCCAGTCTCTCTCTCTCTCTCCCCGTCTCTCTCTCTCCCCCCCCAGTCTCTCTCTCTCCCCCCAGTCTCTCTCTCTCTCCCCCCCAGTCTCTCTCTCCCCCCCAGTCTCTCTCTCTCTCTCTCCCCTCCAGTCTCTCTCTCCCCCAGTCTCTCTCTCCCCCCGTCTCTCTCTCTCTCTCGCTCTCTCCATCTCTCCCCTCAGTCTCTCTCTCTCTCTCCCCCCCAACCCCCCGGTCTCTCTCTCTCTCTCTCCCCCCCCCCCAGTCTCTCTCTCGCTCTCTCTCTATCTCCCCAGTCTCTCTCTCTCTCCCCAGTCTCTCTCTCCCTTCCCCATCTCTCTCTCTCTCTCCCCCGACTCTCTCTCTCTCCCCGTCTCTCCCCCCAGTCTCTCTCTCTCTCTCTCTTTCTCTCTATCTCCCCATTCTCTCTCTCTCTCCCCAGTCTCTCTCCTCTCTCTCCCCCAGTCTCTCTACTCTCTCTCTCCCCAGTCTCTCTCTCTCCCCCTCAGTCGCTCTCTCTCCCTCCCTCTCTCTCTCTCTCCCCCCTCAGTCGCTCTCTCCCCCCTCAGTCTCTCTCTCTATCTCCCCATTCTCTCTCTCTCTCCCCCGTCTCTCTACTCTCTCTCTCCCCGTCTCTCTCTCTCCCCCTCAGTCGCTCTCTCTCTCCCCCAGTCTCTCTCTCTCTCCCCCTCAGTCTCTCTCTCCCCCCCTCAGTCTCCCAGTCTCTCTCTCTCCCCCAGTCTCCCACTCTCCTCCAGACTCTCCCTCCCAGTCTCTCTCTCCGTCTCTCTCTCTCCTCCAGTCTCTCCCTCCTCCAGTCTCTCTCTCCCCCAATCTCTCTCTCGCTCTCCGTCTCTCTATCTCTCTCTGTCTCCCAGTCTCTCTATCTCTCCCCAGTCTCTCTCTCTCTTCCCCCGTCTCTCTCTTTCTCTCTCTCCCTCCTCCCAGTCTCTCTCTCTCTCTCTCTCCCCCCTGTCTCTCTCGTCTCTCTCCCCCCAGTCTCTCTACTCTCTCTCTCCCGTCTCGCTATCTCTCCCCCAGTCTCTCTCTCTCCCCCTGGGTCGCTCTCTCTCTCCCCCCTCAGTCTCTCTCTCTCTATCTCGCCAGTCTCTCTCTCTCTCTCTCTCTCTCCCTGTCTCTCTCTCTCCCCCCTCAGTCGCTCTCTCTCTCCCCCCAGTTTCTCTCTCTCTCCCCCCCCCCCGTCTCTCTCTCTCCCCCCAGTCTCTCTCTCTCCCCCCAGTCTCTCTCTCCCTCTCCCCTCCAGTCTCTCTCTCCCCCCGTCTCTCTCTCTCCCCCCCCCAGTCTCTCTCTCTCTCTCCCCCTTCCCCATCTCTCTCTCTCTCTCCCCCGACTCTCTCTCTCTCTCCCCGTCTCTCCCCCCCGTCTCTCTCTCTCTCCCCATTCTCTCTCTCTCTCCCCAGTCTCTCTCCTCTCTCTCCCCCAGTCTCTCTACTCTCTCTCTCTCTCTCTCTCTCCCCAGTCTCTCTCCCCCTCAGTCGCTCTCTCTCTCCCCCCTCAGTCTCTCTCTCTCCCTCCCTCTCTCTCTCTCCCCCCTCCCTCTCTCTCTCTCCCCATCTCTCTCTCTCTCTCCCCCCTCAGTCGCTCTCTCCCCCCTCAGTCGCTCTCTCTCTCTCTATCTCCCCATTCTCTCTCTCTCTCCCCCGTCTCTCTACTCTCTCTCTCCCCCTCAGTCTCTCTCTCTCTCTCCCCCTCAGTCTCTCTCTCTCTCCCCCTCAGTCTCTCTCTCTCTCTCCCCCTCAGTCTCTCTCTCTCTCTCCCCCTCAGTCTCTCTCTCTCTCTCTCCCCCAGTCTCTCCCTCTCTCTCTCTCCCCGTCTCTCTCTATCTCCCCCCTCAGTCGCGCTCTCTCTCCCCCAGTCTCTCTCTCTCTCTCCCCCCCCTGGTCTCTCTGTCTCTCTCCCCCAGTCTCTCTCCCCCCAGTCTCTCTACTCTCTCTCTCTCTCCCCTGTCTCTCTCTCTCTACCCCAGTCTCTCTCTCCCCCCTCAGTCTCTCTCTATCTCCCCGTCTCTCTCTCTTCCTCTCTCCCCCCAGTCTCTCCTCTTTCTCTCTCCCCATCTCTCTCTCTCTCCCCCCCAGTCTCTCTCTCTTTCCCTCTCTGTCTCTGTCTGTCTCTCTCTCTCCTTCCCTCTCTCTCTCTCTCCTTCCCTCTCTCTCTGTCTCTCTCTCCTTCCCTCTCTCTCTCTCTGTCTCTCTCTCCTTCCCTCTCTCTGTCTCTCTCTCTCCTTCCCTCTCTCTCTCTCCTTCCCTCTCCAAACGGGGCGATACCGAATTTCTAGACCTCTCCCTCTTTCTCCCCCCAATCTCTCTCTCCCCGTCTCTTTATCTCTCTCTCTGTCTCCCAGTCAATTCAATTCAATTCAATTCAAATCGCTTTATTGGCATGATAAGGTACATCTTATGTTGCCAAAGCATCAAAATACATTTATGGTTGAACACATAAACGCAGATCTATTCATACAGTGTATAAACAGATATATCCCTGAGTGTATAAATATACATTCGCATAATTTATATATACTCTTTTCTTAGGTTTACTGGTTGTCCCTCTGTTTATGGCAAGCTGTAACATAGTGTGCCGCTAGTGTTACACAGTTTCTCACTTCCCCTAGTAGGTATGGGAATTTTTGGTCGTCATTCAAATTTCTGAATTCAGGGCATATTTGTGAGAATTTTTGGTAGAAATTCTCCCTGATGCCCTGATATTTTCCACAGGCTGTGAGGAAGTGCATCTCTGTCTCCACCACTCCCTGACTGCAGTGAGAGCATATCCTGTCCTCTCTTGGCAGCCTGGTCTGCCTGTGTCTGCCTTTTTCGATCGCCAGGCTATGTTCACTAAGTCTGTACCTTGTCAAGGTTTTTCTCAGTTTGTTATCCTTTACCATGGTCAGGTACTCAGCCATGTTGTATTGTCTGTTTAGGGCCAAGTAGCAATTGAGTTTGCTTTGGGTTTTTGTTGTTTCTGCCCAACATGACAGGTATTTTTCCTTTTGCTTAGTGACAATTGTGTTGGGTCGAATTCTCTGTGCTACGATGTCACTGTCCTGGGGCTGGTTATTGTTAGTAGTGTTAGTGGTTGCTTCACTGAGTCCCAGGACTAGTTGACTGAGGGTGTTCTTCTTTATGGTCCTCTCTTGGCATTTCAAGGCTTCATAATGATAGCAGTGGGGGTTGCTCATTTTTAGGTGTTTCCAAAATTTGGTGGCTCTTTTTTGGATAGTAATTATTAGTGGAAATTGGCCTAGTTCTGCCCTGCATGCATTGTTTACGGTTTTCCTTTGAGTCCGGAGGATACTGCATGTAGGATCTCAATTGGGTGTTTGTCCCATTTTGCAAATTCTTGTTGTGTTAGCGGTCCCCACACTTCACTGCCATAGAGTGCAATTGGTTCAATTACTGATTTGAAAATTTTGAGCCAAATGCTAATTGGGATTTCTATTTGGATTGATTTTTTAATGGCATAGAAAGCCCTTCTAGCTTTCTCTTTCAGTTCATTCACAGCCCGTTTGAAATTTCCCGTAGAGCTGATTTTTATGCCCAAGTATGTGTAGTTAGTGGTTTGTTCGATTTTAGTTGTTCCTAGTGTGAGATTTATTTTGGGTCCCTGATGTCTGGATCTTTGCTGGAACATGAGGACTTTGGTTTTTTGGAGGTTTATTGTCAGGGCCCAGGTCTGACAGACCGACTCCAGCAGATCCAGGTTCTGCTGTAGACCCTCTCTCTCTCTCTCCCAGTCTCTCTATCTCTTCCCCCAGTCTCTCTCTCTCTCTCTCTCTCCCAGTTTCTCTCTCTCTCCCCTCTCAGTCTCTCTCTCTCTCTCTCGATCTATCTCCCAGTCTCTCTCCCCCAGTCTCCCAGTCTCTCTCTCTCTCCTCCAGACTCTCCCTCCTCCAGTCTCCCTCTCCCAGTCGCTCTCTCTCCCCGTCTCTCTCTCTCTCCCCGTCTCAGTCTCTCTCTCTCTCTCTCTATCTATCTCCCAGTCTCTCTCCCCCAGTCTCTCTCTCTCTCCCCAATCTCTCTCTCGCTCTATCTCCCCAGTCTCTCTCTCCCCGTCTCTCTCTCTCTCCCCGTCTCTCTCTCTCTCCCCGTCTCTCTCCCCGTCTCTCTCCCCCAGTCTCTCTCTCGCTCCCCCTCAGTCTCTCTCTCTCTATCTCCCCATTCTCTCTCTCTCTCCCCAGTCTCTCTCCTCTCTCTCTCTCCCCCAGTCTCTCTACTCTCTCTCTCTCGCCCGCGTCTCTCTCTCTCTCCCCCTCAGAGTTGGGGGTCACTTGGGCCGGGCCTCACAACCGCTTGGCCCGAGACACAGAGCGGGGGAGCGGCAGCGGCCTTCCGTAAACCACGCGGCCCTGTAAACTGCCGATTTACAAAAAAGCCTTGGCAACGCCGGGCCCCCCCAACTAGTATATATATATATATATATATATATATATATAAAAGGATAGTGGTGTCTGTCTGTCTGTCCGCTATACACTCAAAAGTTATAGAGCGTACCTACACATATGTTATATCAAAAGTGTAGATCAAGGGCAGAAATGTTTTCTGAAGGTCCGTAATAAGTTTACTATTTTACAATGTCTATGTGGCATCATTTTCAGGTGCAGTCTGTAGAGGATGATGGGTCAGGGCTGAATGGTGGAGATTTAGGGAGAGACAAATATTCTGAGGATTTGCTCGAAGATCAGGGAGTATTTATGCAAAAATTTCCTCAAGAGATTAAATAGATTGTATAATAGGATAGAATTTACGTGGTCTGTGACAGGAACGAGCTTGACAGGATGAGTAGCTTTTTCTCGTTCCATGCTCGCTTATGTGCCAGTGTTAAATATATTTAAAATGCTGCAGCCTCTCACCTGATTGACATGTGGGATGATGTCACAATCTTCCTTCAGCTGCTGTAAATGAGAAATAAGGAAATTGCTCACTCCAATGGATCGGCATATCCCTATGAAAAGCAATGTGAGAAAAAAAATTATGCCAGAGAATTAGTTACATGTCAGAGGATATCCTGAATGTAAAGTACTTTCAGGATGATACAGATGCAGATGCAGCAGTGTCTGGATAACAGGGATTTTCAGAGGAGAGCAGGAACTCCATTTGTGAAAACCCAACTAGATTTTGTTTCTTAAATGCCTGTTCCATCAAAACCACATTAGGAAACAGTTTTCTAAAACAAACATACTGCAGCTCCCTGGTGAATAAAAGCCTCAAGTTGAGTGCTGGGAAAATGTAATGAGGCATAAGCAACAAAACAATCAGAAATGCGTCAGCATCAAAAGAAGGAAACTATGTTTTGTGCAGCTTGCCAAATTTATAGGCAACTGTAAGAATGAGGAACAAATGAGAGGGTCACGGGCAAGGACACAGAGTTCGTAACAATCACAATCCCATTGGCTGTGTGACGGTACTGATTTTGCTGGAGTATTGTATAATGTACAGCAAAATCTAAATAAGACTAGCATTGACAGTCAAGTGGTAAGGTTGAAAGTTTAATTATAAGCAAAAAGACCAGCGAATCACAAGGGCAACAGTGTTATTTTTAGCACTAATTAATAATGGAGCCAAAATTCCTTTTTTTCCAAAAAATGGTCAAAATAAATTTTTTGTTGACATTAATGAACTGCTAATAAATTGTAAGAACACATTTTTTGAAACATATGATTTCTGAGGATGCAATTTTATCAGTGATATCAGAAAAAGAGCAGCCAGTGAACCTAAAGCTCAACTACTTCTCAAGGAGCTAATGAGCCACTTAGCAAGTATAAATGTTGAAATGTTTGTTCATCCAGCTATGTGCTGCACAACTGCAGTAGGAAATGGCTGAATGACAATTGAGAAGATCCCAGTTTACACTCAAGGTACTTGGGCTCAGGCTTGTAGTGGATAATTTGATTTTCCTACTCAAGAATTGTTTGATACCAACACAGTGATAGATGTTAATTTCTACACTTTGTACATAATCTATTTTGCAGCAAAAGTGCAATGTAAAACTTTTGTGTGTTTTATATAATCAATGATGGTAATTTTTGGACATTATGGCACATTTATAGACCAAAGGTAAAATTGTTTTCAAAATTCCTAAAGCTTGACATGATGTTCTTCGAGAAGTCTTGTTTAAAAAATATCAGTTTAAAACATCATACTGTAAGAAGCGCTGATCAGATTTGGATGTGAAATTCTCCATGGTCGAATAGCATGTCTAGGCTTCGGATGAAGAATGATTACCTGAGTGAGGTGGCAAAGGGCTGCGGGTGCCTGTGGAACCATGCCTCAGTGGGAATCATGACTTTCAAGTGAAGAAAATTACACTCAAATTTCTTGGGCCCTTTTGGTCTGACGTTCATCTTCTGATTCTGTTCCTCAGATGTTGAGCCCACAATCAATTAATTATGTATACTCTTGGAAGTTCTAAGTGTTTCTGATATGTTAATCCCTGTTTTCACTTATTTTGACAAGCCTGTTTGATATCTTTGTGAGACTTGTGAAGTGCAGCAGTCATGCCACTAATTAAATGCCAAATGCCATCTTCATCAGTTAGGAAGTTGGCACTAAAAAAAAATCTTCATTGCAAGTACAACTTGAAATTATCATAATTTGGAAGTTACATCACAATAATACTTCCCATCGGAGTTTCGGAGACAGCAACCCACGTGCAGCCAATTAAACAAAATCAGGGGAAAAAATCTGTACACTTTAATTTTGTCAATGAAACATTTTCAGTACCACTGATTGTATGGGTGATCCCATTAGACTTAATCACAGTCTTTCAAGTAATCCAGCAAACAAGATACTATAACTGTATTTACACTCTGTCAAGAGTGTATAAACCTGCATAGTGTTTCACATTGTGCAGCCGCAGAATATTTTACTCAGTAATTAAAGCTATCAGCAGGTCAAGATGGTATCTCAGGTCCTTGTACTGCAGCTAAAACACGACATTAGAGCTCAGTTTCTACAGTGCTATTTTTTTAAAGGGATGGCATATGCTTATAGGGTCTGATATCCAGGGAGCATCAATAAGAATTTTTAAAAAAAATTGGGATCTGGATTCTGTCAGAGATTCATCAAACAAGGATGACAAAGGGCATCTCTCTGGAGACTGAACCCGCAAAAAGAAATTCCATTAATGAAGACTGCTATGAAGGGAACTTTTTATTTCAGATTTCCAGCATCTGCAGTATTTTCTTTTTGTACTGCTATGAAGGGGTTGCTGGAAAACAGTTAAATCCCTGGCAATGATTGTATTACTGAGATTATTAGGATGATTTTAACCCAACCCACCTGGCAGGAACGGCGGCCACGCAGTTGGAGTAGCCTCCAAAAACTTACTACCCTGTTCCATTTCCACCTGCCACCACCATAACTGTGTCCATTTCTCAAGTGGACAAGGTACCTGCCCTAACACAGGCAAATTAATACTCGCAGCACGGGGTCCTATGATATCATTAGGACTCTGATGGTATTTTACCCTCTGACGCGGCCGCTCTGCTGAGTGAAACCCAATCTGCAGAAGAAGAGGCACTGTAAGGTAAGTGTTAAACTTTCTTTAGTGGAGCCCAAGAGGAGCAGGAGTGCTCCTTCGGGCACCAAAAGGAAAGTCTGGGCCTCTGCTGCCCAGGATCTCTCTGGCCAACCCCATGACGTTTCTGAAACCTGCACCCCCCTTCACCTCATGACTTACCTGAGTGCTGGGATGTGACCTCCGGGCTGCACGACTGTCGCCTGTCAGCAGCCAGCCAACTGCCTCTTTATGCCCGTTTTGAGTGGGCAACTATCTGGCGGGATGCAAAACGAAACCCGGGAGTTAAAATAGCCTGGGCCGCAAATTGATAATTGGGTAGGGTGACCATACGTCCACTTTTTCCGGGGACAGTCCCCAAATGAGGTACTGTGTCCCCGGGTAAACAATGTCCCCGGTTAATGAAACTCGTCCCCGAATACCCTAGCTTCCATTTTATTTGAATGAGCTCCATTCAGCCTAATTGCAGCTCAAAAAAATCCATGCCCACACTCAGGGGCTCAGAGATGGACCAATCAACAGGGCCCACTGTTGATTGACAGATTCTCTGCCCATTGGCAGCAACAGACTAATGAAAGGGTGGAGCACGGATTGTGACGACAGTTTGGCTTTGAATGAATTGGCTTCGGTTTGGACCAATGAAAGGACAGAGTGAGGAGTGAGTGCTGACCAATGGGGCAGCTGTGTTTGCGCGGGAGGTATAATGGCGGTGTTGTCTGTGTGAGCTGGAGCCCAGGGACAGGTAACACTGAGGATGCGTTAATGCATGGAGTGGAAGGGTTTTAGTGTCTGCCTCTGTAACTCGGCAGACAGGGCTCGGTATCTTGGCCTTACTCAGTCCTACGAGAGCAGTGCCAGTCTGAGGCTAAACATGGTTCTGTATGTATCTGTATCTAGAAGGAACTGTCTGAGGATAGCGGGACTACTGCACGCCATTCCATTATAATAATGCCATAGGCAAGCAGCATGGTAACCCCCACCCTCAACTGTCTCCGTACCAGGGCGACCCCCCTCTTCCCCAGTCTGTTTATGACAGGAGGGCCCTTTTCTCTCACTGTGCCAGTGTGATCCCCTCCCAACTAATCTGTTTGTGCCAGTGTGATCCCACTCTCCACTAATCTGTTTGTGCCAGTGTGATCCCACTCCCCACTAATCTGTTTGTGCCAGTGTGATCCCACTCCCCACTAATCTGTTTGTGCCTGTGTGATCCCACTCTCCACTAATCTGTTTGTGCCAGTGTGATCCCACTCTCCACTAATCTGTTTGTGCCTGTGTGATCCCACTCTCCACTAATCTGTTTGTGCCTGTGTGATCCCACTCCCCACTAATCTGTTTGTGCCAGTGTGATCCCACTCTCCACTAATCTGTTTGTGCCAGTGTGAGCCCACTCTCCACTAATCTGTTTGTGCCAGTGTGATCCCACTCTCCACTAATCTGTTTGTGCCAGTGTGATCCCACTCCCCACTAATCTGTTTGTGCCTGTGTGATCCCACTCTCCACTAATCTGTTTGTGCCAGTGTGAGCCCACTCCCCACTAGGGTTGCGAAGGGGTGGAAAGTTTCTGGTAAATTTCCAAAAGTTTAGCTTGGGAATTTTGCCCTAAAAAGCACATGCTAGCATAATATTGGGATTTTTTGTATTTCTTTCACAGGTCCTCTCTTAAAATTACTAAGAGAGATGGAATCTTAATTATTAAGGAATTTCTTAATCAATATATGTTTATCTTCTTACTTGTCTTGTTTTAATAATTACAAGTTTTGTGTGTGACTGCGAACAAATGTGTCCTGATTGGTTGGATGAGCGATTAGCTCCCTCTATTGGTGATGTAGCGTCGTGCATGCACAGGTCATGCTTCCATCACATGGAGCATCAGGAAAAATTTACTCATCCTGTTGCAATCGTGCTGATCGACCGCAGTTCGACACAGAGACGAATGCCCTTTATTTTGCTGCATAGAACAATGCCACGTTTACCGTTGGATGTGTGGAAGCATTTTACTCCAGGCATTAAAGATGGAAAGACTGTGTACATGTACAGACACTGTACAAAGCCATATATAAAGAATGCCACAAAGATGCAGCAGCATTTATCCAAATGCAACAACTTCACTCAAAGCTCACAGCAGTCAACCCAGAGTTCCTCTGCTTCCATTCAAGATGATGGTTCACATTCAGCATCAGGCTCCTTATCATCAGCAACTCCTGGCCCACTTGGAAGGTTCTTTGATACAATGGATAACCATAGCCAGAAGAATGCAGATGAGTGCCTTGCTCGAGCTGTATATGCGACAGGCTCACCCCTCATGCTCACAGCCAATGTGTACTGGAAGAGATTTTTCAAGGTTATTCGCCCTGCATACTGTCCTCCCACCAGACATGCTTTGTCTACTTATTTGCTGGAGGCTGAGTATAACAGAGTCCAAGGAAAGCTCAAAGAAACAATAGAGATGGCAGACTGTGTTGCAGTTATCTCAGATGGGTGGTCAAATGTACGAGGGGAGGGCATCATAAACTACATCGTCTCCACTCCTCTCCCAGTGTTCTTCAAGAGCACAGACATGAAGGACAACAGACACACAGGCACATACATTGCTGATGAGCTGAAAGCGGTCATCAATGATCTTGGATCACAAAAGGTCTTTGCAGTAGTTACTGACAATGCTGCGAATATGAAGGCTGCTTGGGCTCAAGTGGAGGAGGCCTACCCTCATATTACGTCTATTGGGTGCGTAGCTCATGGGCTCAACCTGCTCCTCAAGGACATCATGGGTTTGAGAACCATGGAAACACTGTACAAGAGAGCCAAGCAAGTTGTTAAGTATGTCAGGGGAAAACAGGTAGTTGCAACAACCTACAACTCCAAGCAAACGACAAAGAACAAGAACACCACACTGAAGCTGCCCAGCAACACTAGATGGGGTGGCGTTGTCATAATGTACAACAGCCTTCTGGAGGGTAAGGAGTCGCTGCAAGAAATGGCAATATCCCAGTCTGGGGATATGGAAACCACCATCAAGAAAATACTGCTGGATGATGTGTTTTGGGAGAGAGTGGTTAGCAGCCCTAAACTACTCTCACCAGTAGCATCTGCAATTGCTCAGATTGAAGGAGATGACGCTGTCTTGTCAGATGTTTTCAGGCTTTTTGCTGATTTAAAAGAACAAATCAGCATTGCCCTACCCACATCCTTGCTGCTCAAAGCAGAGGAGAAGGCAATTGTTCAATTCATACAGACGCGTCAAGAATTTTGTGTCAAGCCGATTCATGCTGCAGCATACATGCTAGACCCAAAGCATGTTGGGAGACCAATACTTTCTGGAGAACAGATCAGCAGCGCTTAAAGTGTGATTTCTACCCTCTCATGCCACGTCAATCTGGACGTAGGCAAAGTTCTGGGAAGTCTGGCAAAGTTCATAGAAACATAGAAGATAGGAGCAGGAGTAGGCCATTCGGCCCTTCGAGCCTGCTCCGCCATTCAATGAGATCATGGCTGATCATCCAAATTCAGTACCCTGTCCCTGCCTTCTCCCCATATCCCTTGATCCCTTTAGCCTCAAGAAATATATCCAACTCTTTCTTGAATATATTTAATGAACTGGTCTCCACCGCCCTCTGTGGCAGAGAATTCCACAGGTTCACCACTCTCTGGGTGAAGAAATTCCTCCTCATTTCAGTCCTAAATGGCTTACCCCTTATCCTTAGACTATGACCCTTGGTTCTGGACTCCCCGGCCATCAGAAACATCCTTTCTGCATCTAGTCTGTCCAGACCTGACAGAATTTTATAGGTTTCGATGAGATCCCCTCTCAATCTTCTAAACTCCAGTGAGTATAAGCCCAATTGACACAATCTCTCCTCGTACGTCATTCCTGCCATCCCAGGTATCAGCC